>NC_138827.1:3237961-3837961 GCF_965183815.1 Platalea leucorodia
AAATTCGATCTCTTCCCTCGCACCGGTTTTCCCCCAAGGTTTGCGTGC
This sequence comes from Platalea leucorodia, assembly GCF_965183815.1. Taxonomy (NCBI): domain Eukaryota; kingdom Metazoa; phylum Chordata; class Aves; order Pelecaniformes; family Threskiornithidae; genus Platalea; species Platalea leucorodia. Next base: position 3,238,010 of record NC_138827.1, read on the forward strand.
AGCATGGGCTGGTGGCCTCAGCGCTGGGGCTCCTGAAGTGCATTGCTGATCCAGAGCATTAATAATTGAATACCTGGGATCAGTCTATCTTGCTATTTGAAATGAAAAAAAGAAATTTACAGAAGATAAAAAGTAGATGGTATGTTTGGAATCAAAATGAATTTTCCTGGAGATAAAAACTGCCATGAATTATTGAAAAAATAATATTTAGAAAGATCCGCTCCAATTATTTATTGCATTTATAATTTATAAAATGGAAAGCCCTACTAGCTATGTTTCTATTTAAAATAAATTTAAACCTACATTTTTAGAATGACTTTTCTGCATTTTTAAGCGAACCTTTAAAACACCAGCTTACAAACACTGAATCAGCAGAGGATTATCAGAGGGCCTAATCTGTTTACTTTTGAAATTTTATTGAAAGCAGTGAAAAGCTGAGGATCTCCACCGGAATCCAGTGGCATGGTTTGGGGATTGGTCTGTGGCCTGCATTTTCTGAAGCGGGGCCTCAACCTTTGACATCTCCTGACCTCCTGTTGCAACAGAAAAGTTTTGTGACTCCCCTCTGATCTAGCCATAGAAAAAAAGAGAGGGAGGTGGTGCCCCTGAGTTTGGAAACTCCTGACCTGCAACAACTAAAAATTTTGCCTTAGTAAAGGCTACAAAATCAGTCGTCCCTTCCTATGAAGTTTTTTTGCAGGGCCAGAACACAGACACCCAAGGTATGATTTTTAAATTGTGTCTTGTTCTTCGCTCTCTGTTATAATATTACGCATCAGCACCGCTTGCCTGCCTAAAACCTGGACCTCGTGCCCCAAAGAAAATCTACGCGAACGTACGCCAGTATGTTCAGAACATGTTTTTCAAAGGTATCACTCAAAAATCCTTTTTTATTTGCCTTAAAAATCGTATTTAGTAGGTTATGAAGCAAAAAAAAAATGGTAAGTTTTTTTGGATGCCTTTAAAATATTGGGGGAAAAACATTGCTGTCACCTGGAAGCTGCACCTCTAGTGGAAGAAGTGTAGGAAAGTGGTTGTGTTACACGGCCTGCCAAATGCACTTCAGAGCATGCAGCCTGAGACTGAAGCTTCGGGTGAAATTAATGAATTTAAGGCATCATTTCCCTCGTTCGCAGCGCGCATCAGTTAATAAATATGCAAATCTCTTGTTGCAATGTCATACGCTCTTCTCAGTCAAACAGTGCAGCTGCGTAGGGAATTTGGTAAAGGTACAAACATGGAAAAAAGAAACAAAGAATCGACTTTTGTTGTCTGTTGTCAGAATGCCCCAAATAGTTTCTTTTTACAAGGTTTCCGTGCAAGGGCAATGTTTATGTAGGTGACATGTGAATGGATAGGCGTTATTCAGCTTGTGGATTTTTTTCAGGGCATTTCTACAACATGTAGAGAATAAATAAAGATAATAGGAATAGAAATAAAAGCACATCCATTACTGAGGTAACTTGCTTTGTGAGCTGGCCAAATATGACTACACGTTAGTGGTTGGTTTCAGAAGGTCACCGGTGATTTCTGACTCCCTGTCGGATATAAGGCTTTTCAATCATCAACATTTTATTTTTCACATTGGAATCATAATTCTCTACAGACAGGCTCCAGAGTTTTAAAATATATTTTTTTCCTTCTCCTGTTTGGAGCCTACCTGCTCCTAGCTGAGCTCAAAAGAAATCTTACAAATGATGCATCAGTCCTATTTGATTTCCTAATATACTGAATGCTTACATCGTTGATACACATTAATAACGTCAAACAAAACTATTTTGATCTTTTTGGTTAACGCTGCTGTAATATTTTAATTTAGCTGTTAATGGGGGAGGCTACAATTCACCAGTGTAATGTAATATTGATGCATTTTTGCTATTTTAAGTATCTCAGCTTCAGTCAGACAGTCCAAGTCCTTTTGCTGGAATCACGGCCTTTCTATATGAACTGATAGAAAATAGTAGCTAGACACCGGTTTTTTAAAGTAATAGCTTTTCTTTTGTTTTGTAGGTCAGGATAAGAATTAAAAGACAAAATGCGTTCTGTCATCTACAACAAGGCACATATAAATGGTTTTAGGAACGGGTGGGAAAAATCATTTCAGGATGTTTCAGGATTGGCCCACAAGGGTCACCAAAAATAACCGAATGCAGTAATTTTACTGAAGGGGTATTTCTATTTGTTACACATTGCTATTGTTAAAAATGTCTATTAAAGCCAGCATAATCTAGATCTTTGCTTTGATGCTGCTGCTGTGTGTATAGAAGCTTTCTTTTGTAATGAAAGGCCTATTTCCAATGGCGCAAACTGCACGCGCCTCTGTCGGCAGGTGCCTGGATGCTGGTGTAAGTCAGCGGTACCTCCGCTGAAATCACAACATCAACAAAAAATACAAGTGAGATCACAGGAAAATTTCTGGAACCTGAGGAAAGAACTGGGTTCATTTTTTATATTATAGCACGAACAAAGAAAGAGCAAATGTATTACACAGAACACCATATTAAATAACATCTGAGGAATTGAGCATTGCTTTTTTCAACAATGTTGTTATATTTTATACGTTGTGCTAGAAGAATCCATTGAAGAATATGCCTGTTAGGTGCTACTTAGCGTGGGTTATTTTAACAGAGTAACTTTTCATTAGACATGTCAATTGAATAGGCATAACTAAAAGTTCAAATGTGCTACCTGCTTCACTGAGGAGATGTATAAATACGGAGTATTCAGTCTTTACTAAACTGGGATTCCTCTTTGCATTTTTACTCTGAGTGGTCTTCTGTATGTATGGAAAACTGCCCACGTGGCTGGTTGGGAAATATTTTGAAATTCTTTAAAATGAAAGATACCATGTGATTTTATTATGTATGGTTTTCTTCTATAAACTAATGTTCGCGCTGTCACTGAAGTAAATCCTTAAAAATGAGAGATGCAGGGCAACTGTTAATGATGATTATTCTGTTTTGGTTTTTTTGCTTTTTGGGAGCTGAAAGAACAAAAATTGTCCTGGATTGTCTGTGCTTTACGCATAATGTTTTTAGCTTCCCAATACCAGTAGTCTTTCTAAGATAGCTGCTTCAGAATTCACTTTGGTGAATGGACAGAACCGTTTTATACATCCAAAGTAAATGAGTTAGAGGCTATTTGAAAACCTACAATTTTCTTATGCAGTGGGCTAGCAGGAAATTATGAAATCCTGAAGTATTGTTGGAAAATTGTTCTAACTGAAAAAATTTTTCTTTATAGTTTCATTCTTGATGTTCCACAGCATTCACCACTTCCTGCATGGCTCTTTACCGCAGGGAAAATGAGGGACTTTTGGGGGCAGATGTGTTTCCATTACACTATCATAATGCCCCTAAAAATCCTTATTGCTCTTGCAGTATTCTTCTGTGTTGCTGGGCCGGGTGTGAACTACTTGAAGACCTAGCTTATAAGTACAGCTTTTCTCTAAAAACACTTTAAAAAAAAACCACTGAGCTTTATTTTGTTTATCTTATCTTATTTTTAGTTGTGTTTACTGTTGCTTAAAATATAAATGGCAAGATATGCAACCACCTGTTGGTAAACAAATGTCATAAGTCATAAATCCAAGGGACGTGCTGATAACCGCATGGTATTATGAAGAGGAATATATTCTGGCTTAAGAGCGAGAGCTTCACTCTTTTGGTATGATTAACTTGCTTTTAACATAAGAATTTAGTGTGTATGTCTCTGAAAACATGGCACTCATTTTGCAAGCTAATTTGAATGAAGGACCTCGCTTAGAATATTAACAGCTTTTAAAGACGTACATCAGGCCATTTATCAAATGGATAGATCTGCCCAGTAGTTTTATTTCAATTCAGTGCACAAAAATATCCAAATCAAATTTTCATGCAGTCCCAAAACAAACTTACGATTAAACCTAGAAAAGCCGTCGTGGGGTTTCAGCTATTCTATGCTTATTCGACTCGAAAGGCCTTTGTGAGGGCATACCTCTTGCTGGGGCTTTTGAGGAAGGAGGGATGGCACAGTCCGTTGGGAATGCAGCCGCGCTCCGTGGCTCCTCTCCCTACCCCTCCGAGCGGGTGCGGGAGCGCTCCGGGCCGGAGCGCCCACCCAGTCTCTCAGGCAGAGTTTATTCCCGCTAGCTTTCCCTGGAGTCTGCAGATGTGCACAGTTCTTGAAGGAAAAGGCAGAACATATAAATGTAAACATGGTTTGGTTTTGTCTGGGTGTTGCAGCGCGATGTATCATCGGTTTGACATGTGCAGTGCTGGTAACATTTATTTCAGTAGTCGTGTGTAGGACAGTACTATAACTGGCTTGTGTTAAATGTGCTCTTGACTTCTCTGACTAGCTTAAAAGAAATAATAGATATATGGCGTCACATCGTCCCTCTGACAGTGTCTAATATCTTTAAATAGCCGTCAAAATATTTGGTGACACAGGAAAGAAACTAGCTGGATAGATTCTCCCCGCCCCTTTTGTATTAAAGTTTAATCCCCAAGGAAATGCTCTTCTTCATTCTGCTAAAGGAGTGTTTCTCATTTTTCAGGCAGGAAAATCTTACAGGTTAAGTCATGTCCTACAGGTCACAAAGCAAGCTTGCTGTTAGGGCTGGAACCCAGATCTTTTGATGCCCAGATAAATACCACTGTAACAAGAAAATTACTTTCTAGACGGACAGAATGAGCCGTGTTGCACAATATTATATTCACAGGTCAAAACACGCTGGCGTATGCATTTCAACATACAACATTTCAACATGCAACAGCATTTCAAATGTATGTATAGACAGAAAGCAGTAGAAAAACTAGTCATTATATTAATTCTAAATTTCCGTATCACAACTTCAGTGGTTCTGGTTGGATTACCGATCGCAAGATGATTCCTAGCACCTCCTGACATAAATGAAAGGTGGTGTGACACAGACTGGCTCGAGGCTTAGGCAGCCTTTAAAATTATAAAAGTTACTTACGGCGTATTAGATTAATTGAATTATTAATGTTATTAGTAAAGTTTTTTGCCATCTGTGTGCATGTTTAGCAAACTTTTTATTTCCAGGTAACGCTCCTAGCTAAAGACTCTGCATCTTTAAAAAAAAAATAAATGCGTGAGACCACGCATATCCTATGGAGTTCTGTAATATTAAGGATCAGTGAAGGGAGTGCTCCCAGGGCTATAAATTGTATCACCTTTATATAGAAGACACTGCTAATATGAACAGAATGGAATTTTAATTACTTTTTAAAAGTCTTTTGAGGGCTATGCTAGTCACAGTACTATGTAAATGATACTGTGATAGATTTGAGCATAACACTGATCTGATTTTGTATTTGTCCTATGTTGCAATCTTATCTTACATGTAATCTTTCCAGGATATGAGAATTTATTTCTTTTTCCTAACGTAAGCAATCTTTCATAAAATGTCTTGCGTGTATAACTTGTAGATCTCAAGAGCTGATTCTTACATACATACATACCTACCTACTTATATGCATACAGGCCATAGCAAAAGTCAGATTCCCTCTGAACATGTGCTCTGTAAATATGTAAAAATATATTTCTCATATGACACTGCTATCAAGAAAAATATTTGCTTAGATCTAGCAATCCTGAGATTAAATTCAAGCAAGGGAATCAAAATCAGTAGCACTATATTCCAGTCCCTTTTATATCTAATAGGAATCACCTGACATAAAATTGTCATTTTTTACACATTTTTATCGCTGAATAATAAGCATTAGAAAATGAGAGCCAAGCACATGGTTTGAGATGTGTACTTAAACCTTCAAATTCAAATACTTGCTTCAAATTGTTTATTTTAAGTATTTAAATTATTTTGCTTTGAAATAGTAGGTCACAAAAGCCTCTGGATCTGATACAGCCCCAGAGGAAGGACTGCAAAAGCCATCTGTAAAACTGTCCACTGAGGCTAACAACACTTTGTCTGTGAACAGGCTGTGAGTAGGTTTCAATATTTAACATTTTGTAAAAGCTAATTCTGCTGTCCGGTTGTTTTTTAAATATGAGCAAAGCAAAGATTTCTATTAGCCTCTTCCTAGGGATTTCGATTTCTTTTAATTATAGCACCAAGAGTTATTAACATGAACCAACAAATTCATGATGTTGTTCTAAAAGTTAGAACAGTAGCAACTAGGTAATATTTTTCAAATAGAATTTCCACAGTGGAAAAGATATTAAATGTTTGTTATGTGCCAAGAAATGAGTAATACGAGAATACTTTCGTTCTTTTACAAAATGGAAGAGCATTAACAGCATTTTAGTTTTTTTGTTATATATGAAGGTTTTGTGATTACCAACAGTCTCATAATAGATAAACAAAAATAGCGGGAGAGACATGCAGCTATTAAATAGGCTGAATAAGATAAACCAATCTCGTTTATGTATTGAATAAGCCCATTATTATCTCAAGTTTTGAACTTTACCTCAACTGGATGTTCACTGACTCTTTAGAACGTTATTCAGAGCACAGAACTTGGCTCGTCCATTCTAATAATGAGCGGAGGAAGCGGTACTGTACCTGTGTCACAGGGAAGCCGTGCCGAAACGCTCGGAGAAGCCATCTCGTTTCGCACTCTGGTAGAGAAAGAGGTGGGAAAGGGAAGAGCTATGGCAAACAGGGTGGCAAGTCAACCGCAAGAGAGAAATCGCCACCCAGATGCTGTAAATAAGTCTAGAGAACAAAGACCTAAATAGTTTTCTGGAGAGGACCAGAATGTGGCCAGAAGTAAGGGTAAAGGCCCAGGATTCAGGATGGGCCTGCAATGTGTTTTTTCCTTAAATGGTTAGTTATGGGAGCAGAAATGCATTCAAAAATAAACTCCATTAATAAATGGTCACTACTACCTTTCTCAGTTATACTAAACTGTTTCAGACTTTGTTAATTGGTTGCCATTGACGGCTGATTAAATATGTGTCAATGGTTTTGTTTTCATTTTCCTTAAATTTTGGATGTGTATAAACACTTTTATTGCCAAATTTAAGCCACCGGTGCCAAGATTCTGACTGAAGTCGATCTTTATGGTTGTATTATAAACAAGTGCAAATGTAAGTTATGAAGCACAGCGCTGACATAATGATAGCTGGAAGAAGATTTGCCAGTGCCTATACAGTGTAGAAATACAAGGAATCATTGTACGTTAATAAAGATCATTGAAAGAAATCACATATTTCATAATCATGCTTTCATCAAGATAATATGACCTATTTTGCACTTAAGCAATTAAAATAGAAGCCGAAATATTTGGAGATGATTAACTTAGCCAGTAGTTAGACTTGACAGGTGATATTACCTGATAAATAATCTACTGAGCGACTGGAATTCTTAACCAAAATGATTTTTTGTTGACTTCTGGGTTGCTTTATTTTTAAGAAAAAGCCACTTCAAAAATTTCTTTACCTTTCCAATGACAAATTGTATTTTGTAGATTCCTTTAAAAGAGAAATCTGCAGCCTCGCTATGACTGCTGTCTGAGGCTTTCGGAGATCTCAGTGGCGAGAACAGCATAAATATCTAACTAGATTGCAGCAGGTTAATTTAGTATCAGAGGAAGCACTAAGATATTCATATATAAAGCCAGGGAATCAGTGCTAGTCACTTTTGGAGTTCTGAATTAATCCATAACAAAATTATCCCATGACCGGAGTTGGCAGTAAGGAGAACTGAGTGTGTCCAGAAGATCTTCAGATTGCAGTTTGGATCAAACATAGACTCTGTGGTGTAATCTGGACTCGTATTCGAATAATCTAGATTCAGTATCTTGGTAATTTATATAAAATCATCTCATCTTATAAATTTATTCTAATTTGTACCAGAATTTCACAATAATGTTATTTTAAAACCCTGGGTATATCTAAAACCAAAAAGGAAAATAACCCCCTTCTTAGAAGGTGTCTGAGACGAAAATCGTGGAGTTTTGGTTCCAGTCTGAGCATCATGAGATGAATGTTGCAAATTCAAGAGGTTCTGGATTCAGGGTCTGGGCCCTGGTTTGCCCCGTAGCCGGTGGCGGGAGGGTGAAAAATGCCTTCGTTAGAAGCCAAGCAAGGTAAGGGACTGCAGGCGCTTCGCCTGTCGGAGGGAGCAGCGCAGCTACCAGCTGATTGCAGAAGGCGATTTCATCTGGAATAGTAGGCCAGGGCAAGTCGGCTCTGGCCTTAAACGTGGTATCTTTCTGTACCAGCTCTATTCCTGTCTCCTCCTTTGCAGATTATCCAGTTAATAAACACAAAGTTCCAAGAAGTCAAAAAAAACCAAACCCCAAACCAGAGGTAACTCCTTTTCAAGATGCTCCCGCCAGAAAGTGAAGACTGAGCCACAGCTGCAGTTCCCTGATAACGTTCCTCTTGCTAACGTCCCCGTGTGGTGTGTGGGAGCGGAAAAATTACACCAATTAGTCAATTCAAGCCTCTTGATTTTCTTGTAAAGCAGGACGCTCCTTGCACCGTGTCCTGCAACAGAGACGGGCAGCTCGCGTTGGCGGGCTGCGCCGTAAAAGCGTGCCTGTGCAGGGGGCCGTGCAACGCGTTGGCGCGGGAGAGGGAAGGCGACTGCAGCGCAAAGCTGGAGCTGGGGGGAAAGCGGCTTCTGGCAGGACCCCGGGAGCATGGCGGGAGGCTGGAAGACGCCCGTCCGCTGCCGGCAGGGCAATACCGCGGCTCTGTCCTTTGTGCTGCACGCACTGGAGGGGACGGGCCGGCAAGCGGATCGCACTTGACCTTTATTATTGCTATTTTACGTGTCTGGGTTTGTTGACTTTTTTCTCAGACGTCAGCCGCAAGGTAGCAAGAAATGGTGAACTGCTGCGTTACGAGTTTCATCTCGCCTGACTCCCTAAGAAAATTTCCTTTATCGTCGTTAATAACGGGACTGAAAAACAGCCTACAACCCTGATCCTGCATAATGGACAGACTGTTTAGCTACACAGTTTTAACTGATCTCACTGGGGATTGATATGAGGAGAGCAGTGTACTTGAACGCCAAATTCTGCAGAGTATTTGTTAATACCTGTAATAGCAAGTTTATCTTATTGCATAAAAAAGTTAACATTTCTAATGAAGCGTAATATTGGATGGTGTTAACTTTCTATATATTCCAAGGACATATTCTCACCTTTTATTTATATCACAGGGAACAGAAAAGTGTATTTTCCCATTCTACCTACGGAACACTTAAAACCACTCCAGTATTTTATGCTAACGCACCAGGATCCGGCAGCGTCACAGCAGTAACATGGAGTTTTAAACATATTGGGGAGAACGGGGGCTTTGTTTCTGTTCTGTGGTTCTACATCTCCCAGTCCTGATCTATGTGCTAAAAGATTGGAAAGAACAAATAATAATTTTAAGGTGCTGTACCTTATTTTGGAACGTTTTTTGTACTTCAGGCTGTAGATAATTATTACCAATCTTTAGCATTAGGAACATCGAAAATGTTGTGCTGAGAAAAGGCATGGGAATGAAAAATAAAACAGAGCAAACAAAAGTCTCTTCAGGCTGCAGGCCACTTGCCAGCTTCTTCTTACAGGAACTTTTAGTTCTGCTGCTTGCTTCTGAGTGTAGCAAAAAGATAAACATTTTCTTGTTGCAAGTTAACAAACACTGCCATGCGTGACGAGTTGATAAGCCGTATCAAGAGTTGCATCAGGAGTTTATTAGTTCATTTGAACAAGGTAGAAATGTGCTGGAAAGTTTTGATGTGCAGCTGAAAAATGAAAAATAATTGGTCGATGCCCAAACTGCTCTGCTGAGGAAAGGGTTTCTATTCTTAGTAACGGGAGCTTTCGCTGCTATAGGCAACTTTTCTCTCTGTTTGTGGTAAATTCCTCAATGTGTCTGCCTCCTTTGTACACCTTACACCACTGCGTTGTGGTTCTGTATTTTCAGCTGGTACAAATATAGGAGTCTAAATTCTACACTGATAAACCTAAGCAACCACGCTACAGTTATGGCACAATAGGCAGAATTTGGCTTAGTGACTTCATTAGATCAAAAATAAGCATTTTCTGCTCTGTATCTTTTCACATTAACTGTGGACGTTGGGATCTTGTTTCCCTGTTTTTGCCTTTTGTATTTATTGAAGACTGAATACTGTGTATTTAGGTACGGTACAAAATAGGTGCTATGATGGGTTCTGCTGTACACCTCTATTTAGCAGCCCCTCAACTCTTGCCTGATTATTTTTCTGATGTAGGCTGTGCGCCTTAGAATAAAGCGATAGTCTTTGACTCTTGATATTGTCACCAAGTCTGTATTTGAACTAAGGTTTGCCAAAGTAAATATTAAAAATCCTGCCATATATATCCCAAAGGTGACTTTTAGTTACCTTTTTGTAACGGTACGCAGCATAACAGAAAGAAGGCGAAACAAAGAGATAATGCGCCCTGATGTAATGTCAGGGGTTACTGGCAAAAATTGCAGGTGGGTATATTAATCACAGATGATAAAAACATAAGGAAAAAGCTCTTCTTCCTAGCTTGCAGGAAGAGACTTTTATCCTACGCTCGAATGACTTTTTTGTATCATTTATGTTACGGAACAACTGTTTTAGAAAAGTTTTAATTTTTTTTCTTACAAAAGTATCCATACTATTTTTATAGCCCCTTTCCCCACTAAGACAGGCTTTTAAGCACCATTGACATTTGTGGTATGCCGATTGTTATGGCTCTAGAGAAATAACAATAATACACTGTGGAGAAAATTGTGACACATTTTGCCTGGAAAGTGTTGTTACACTCTGTCAAAGAAATATGAAGAACTCATTTTAATATCCTGTCTCACAATATGGGGTAAAAGGGACAAGAAAATCAGGACGGGTAGATGAAATGTATACTTTAGCAAGATGTGATCAGTAACCAGAGGGCTAATATTTTCAGTTATTGGCAAGACTTCAATGATTCCCAGATGCCTGAAGTAGGGCAAGGATGAGGACTAGGCATTTCTTCTGGATTTGATGGTTGCTTGGCACTGTGGAATGTGGATACCTTTGCCCATTTGTATGAGAACTGTGTCCTTTGCCTCGGTTTCCCCCTGGGAGCTCACCACTGAATACCCAGCCAGTCTTTCAGGACTTCCTCCCTCCCTTACGTAGCGCACGCTCGCAGGAGATGCGTTTGCAGGATGTTTATTGAAAGGCAGAAAAAAGTTTTCCAGCAAGTGAATGCTCACGAGAGAGCGTGTCACACACACATGGATATTTGGTGAAAGTAAACACGCTCCTGTCTGTCTTGAAGGAGAAAGAGCAAAAGCTTTTTTTCCGCTGTATTCTCAGGCACTGAATAACATGCTGCTGCAAGACAGAAATTGTTTGTGTGCAGGTGCTTGGCTTCCTTGAAAACATAAACAGTTTTCTTGGTAGCGTATTTATTCACCATATTAATATTAGTCAACTAGGGGTTATTATTTTTTAAATTGAGCTACTCTCAGGCTAGTAGCACAGAAGTATTGCTATTGGCATGCTAGATATTTTCAATTAATTAAGTAAATAAGTTCAGTAATTTCATAAATTAATAATTTTCACTTATTTATTAAGTTCGTTTATTTAATTGCTTATCCTGGTTTCTTCTGATTCTCAAATCTAGAAGATTAAAATGTAAGCAACAGAGCGGGCACTGACAGGTGCGTGTAAATTCAGGTATGGGATATTGCCTTCATAAAACAGCACACTGAAATTAGATGTCTCTTGATAGAGGGGACAACTATTAAGCAGCTGGGGCTAAGAGTAGCTCTAAAAGACGGAGAGTGCGAGCAGCCGGGTAGGATGGCCTATAAAGTGCAAATTTCAATTTAAGTCTTCTGTGAGGTCAATGGCTTCTTGCAGCAATGAGATTCCTCCAAAGGGTTTAATATTCCATGGCAGCAGGCCTCTGTGCTGGGATCATCAGCAGATAACCCGTGTTAGGGAACTACTGTACCTTGACTGTGGGATGAAGAAAGCAGGATACTAATGGGTCATCGTTCCGCAGGCTTTTTAGCTCTGGATCAAGGGGACTCACGTAGGCCTGCAACATAAATAATAACCTGTGAGAATGCAGAAGCAAAGGACAACTGTGCCAGCATAGCCGACTGGCTGCCTACGGGAGCCCCGCACTGCTTAAAGAAGAAATTGTCTTTCAACTTTGCACCAACAACTTTGCTGCAGGTATTTTATAAGATAAAGAGATCACATATGGCAAGCACAGACGCGCCGGACACAGAGGGCATTTATCTTCTGAGGTCTAAGAATATTTTTCCTTAGTTTTTACAAGAACCCAAATGGTCATAAGGAGCTAATAAATCTAAGTTAAAATGGAAGAGAATATTGCTTGATAACATTTGTCTTATATTGGGTCTGACTGAATTAATGTTTAGGGTAGAATAAAGTTCATATATCATAAAAGACCACTGATGTAGCACCTTAGAGTCATTATCCTGCCTAAAGGGGATTTCAATTTTATTTTTTGTCATCAGGTTATATTAGGTTAGGTCTCCCGAAACAAGTATCATCTTTCAAGAAGGAAGACTGATTTAGACACAAAATTTGACCTGAATGATCTTAAATGTCCTGTTCAATTTTAGGGTAATGAAATGAGACCGTAACGGGGAACTTGGTACTTGTTCTGTTACCCTGATTTATTAAGTCTAGAGGAAAACCAGGAATCGCACGGTAGCTGGTATACGTCAGCATTGAGTCACGTAGTATTATGCCGGTTCAGATCAACTGAAGGTTTGGCTCAGGTTGTCTTGGAACCTCGAAAACACCTTAGCCCAATTTAGAGGCAAATCTCTCTTCCAAAGAAATGTATCAACAAGCCAATTCCGAAATATCTGATACAGATAAATTTAAATCTGCTAGGACCTTTTCCAGAACTGGTAATGGGAATGGACGCGCAGAATTATATCTGCACGTAGCTTTACGTTGAAATATAAGGTGGCGGGAATGCAGCTAGAAAATATTTTATTGTTTTTAACTAAGAGATATTTGGATTTAGCCAAATATGTAATGTTTGAATGCAGGATTTATTTAAAACTAAGTTGACTTTTTCTAAAAATTATATAGTTAGTGAATGTTTGTTAAAATCTTTTCCTTACCTAAGAATTTATATACCCTTTTCCCCATGCTGGAATGGTTTGTAGTTATTGTTGTTTGTTTTAAAACAAAGTTCAGTCTTTTAAAATATTTGAGGCATATTAGGGGCAGGTTCATTGGTCTTATCAAATCTAAATTGTACAGTTACATCCAAGTCTTTTTCCACAAGAATGTAAATTCACTACTAACACAGAATGAATAGCAAAATATTCAGAAATAGGACTTTTTTTTTAAAAAAAAGCTAAAGGAGTCTTGTGTTTGCCTCCCTTTAATATTTGATATCATTCTGAAAGCTTATATAAGTAATGATTTTAATGCATTCAACACAACATGGTGTTGTCGCGTTTTCATTTTGTTGTCGGATCTGGTATTTTTATACTACCTACCAGTTCCAGTAGTAATAATGAGCTTGGGGTTTCCACTGGTGAAGGTGACCACAGAAACTTGGGGAGGGGGAGAGGAATGACAAATTTTAAAATTATTAAATTAAATACATGAATGAAGACAAATCAGAACTATTTTATCAGTAAATGTATAAATACATGTAAAAATTTGCTTTCACAAGTTATTTTATTTCGATATGCAGTCAAATGCATAGTTCTTCTTCTATCGTCAGCTCTTCCTTTTGTTTTTTGGTTCTTTCACACTAGCAGAAAAGACGTGCAACAATAGCAAAACACCAGTAGGGATTTGCATAATGCCACGTTATATCGCATCTCAATGTACAACAGAATTTGTAAAATTTCATAGTGCAGGGCATTGTATTGAATATTGCAAGATGTGTTTCGTGTCCAAGAGATTCCTAATTACCCATGTACGTGCATGCACAAATTACCATAAAAATTATTTTCTCTACAATGGACGAACATTTCAAATTCTGATTTCAAATTCTTGCCACTTCTCACACACCTGCCATCCCAGTACTTTACAAAACTTTTTGAAACCTTAATTTTTGAATAACAAAGCTCTGGCAACTTGTCAGAAAGAAAGCGTATGTGTATAGAAGCAAACAATGGTGTACATTCATAAATCATCGCAAATTCGTGGAGAATGAAAGTGCGTGGAGAATAACAACAATTAAGAACTGCATTTCTTCATTTCTAAGTTCTCTGAGAGTATCCAGTGTTCTTCAGGCATGAAAAATATTCATGTTGTTCTAACAGTTCATTTAATTTGCGACGTGTGTGTGTATCTCCCAAAGCAATCAGCCATATTTGTATTTTGTCAATACAATGGTAACTTGAAATGTATTAGAAACTGCGACATTGGAGGCCTGACTGCACGATTAAGTTAATAAAAGCTTTGCTTCAGAATTGAGAATAGCTCAAAATTAAGATCTGAATGTGTGTGACATATCAGTGTAGATACTGCTTTTGAGAAATCATCTCTCTCTCCTACTCACACGTTACTGCAGAAGTTATCTACAAAGGCACGGCATGGACCCTTCATTTAAAACAGCAGGGCAGCAGTATTTCTCTGGGAGGACCCATCTTGGGAACATGCCCCGCTTCTGAAGCACCTAATTTCGTAACGTTTTGTAGGGAATTCTGTTTATTTGGATTTCTGTGGCCAGGTGCTAGAGGTGGAGAAACTGTTGTGAAGTAGTGGCTCAGAGGTACTGCACCAGGAATTCACCTTAATGAGCTCTAGTGTTTATCTCTACTTAAACAGATAATGCACCTACTCTGCTCTTTACATAATGTATACAAGTGTTCATAGCAATTACATCGAGTTCCCTTCTGAATTAAAAAGATATATATAGTATGAATTAAGAATCCTCCCAAATTTTCATGAAATTGAGAGACACACATTTAGCAGGGCAATAAACCTTTCTTGGAAAGGTGCTATTTAGTTGTGCTTGTAACCTTATTCACTTTATACAAACCCAAATATAACCTGATCCTCTAGATTTAAACCTGAACTTTTCCACATTGGGATTGTTTTAATAGTAAGAGATCTGTGTTAGTTAGTCAGGCCTTGATAGCCACATAGTATATCCTGGCATTAGAATTCAGTATTTATTACTGTAGTAATAAAGCTCCAAGACACAAGAATGTGGTAGCAAAGAAAGGGATCTTCCCAAATCAATGCCAAAAAAGTACTATCAGAATCATTCTCTAAGGATGTGCTGCTTCAGTATGCAGTTTTTAATCATTAAAAAGTGCAGTCTTTTGTAACTCGAAGATAAAGACTTTAATGAGAATTTTTGTGAATGTATTACTTTCCTGTTAAAATACTTGGAACGCTTTGTTAATCCTAGTAAAGCAGCAAATGGAATGTAGAGATGAATGGAATTGAAATAATATAGTCCTCCCCTATGGAAAAAAAAGCACTATAGAGCTGAATGATAAGTTCTCTACCGAAAAGTGTAAGCTAAGTAGGGTATTAGAAAGAATTCCTACGCAGCATGACTAATGTAGTCCTTATTGAAGTAACAAATTTTACAAATTTAACAAATCCTTATTAAACAATTTTTTTATAATATGGGAAGTACCTTATCTGTACTCCTATAGCTGCAATAGCTATTTCTACTTGGCTTTCAGATTTACAGCCATATTGATTGTTCTTAGCCAAGGTCGAAATTAAAAAGTGATGAAAATAATGAACAAACGTTTCAGAATACAGGTAATGTATTGTACCTGGTTCTGCCTCGCTGCAATAAATAATCATGTAAGGAGCAAGACCTAACTATTATCGATGTGTGTGTATATATATATATATATATATATATATATATATAACTACACACACACGGTTTGCTTCAGTAGATGCAAAGGAAATACCCCTTTCTATAAAATCCACCTTTTCGTGACTGTAGTCATGACTTAACAGCATAACCCCCCTAAAGATGGCAGTCTGGTTTTGTAGAATAAATCCAGATTCAGGGTAGAGTCTTTCAAAACTCAGCAAATTCTTCGTTGAGTCCTACCTACCTTAGATGCTTACCACAGGAGAGGAGGACTAACTCTTGGCAGCAGCCATTTCTCTTCCCTGATAACAGGGTACTCCGCAGGGGTCTTGTTCATCGCGGTGCCTAACTTTTAGACACCCAAAGTAAGGAGGGATTAAGTCTCCTTAAAGTCGCTCCGTTCCTTAGAGGATCAAGAAATGATCAGCACATTATTTTTCTTACTTTCAAGATGAGAAGAAATACCGAAAAAGACTATTCTAATACTGGCTCATTGTGGCTGCCTGTTCTATTCATGACACCACTTTATAAACCACCCAAATCTATTTATGCAACCTACAGATACTCTAAATTACAAAACAAAATTAAGCATGACTATAGAAAAAAAATCATGCATTTATAATGCGTAAATCATTTCGGCTTATAAACACATTCTCAATTGTACCAGGCAAGGCTAATATCACATAAAAAATAAAGCAACTAGATGCTTGACTTGCAAAGAACTAACATGAGCAAAGATCAAGTCTAAATGACAAAACGGTTTTACTTAGTAATTGTCTACTTAAAGAAAATTACTGGCAGGGCTGTTTTTATGTCACTATAGTCATATTGATAAAACTTTCTAGAGTAAAAGAGTGTGCGTTAAGCATTATGTTGTAAATCCCTTGTAGTATAAGGCTGTAATGAAACTATTGAATTTCCTTATTTAGAGAAGCCCTACTGAAAAGCAAAGAATGCAGCAATAGGTATGTCTATCGCCTGACGTCTCTACTAGGCATAGACCCGTTTTGAAATCCGAAACGGAGCTGCAGAACCGTAAGTTTAGCCTAGCCTCAAACGACGACGTTTGTAAGAGACCATTTTGTTTGTAATGGAACACAGCAAAATGTTCTTTTGACAGAACATTTTGTTCCGAGTCCCCGTTTCTGTATTTTACCCTAAAAATCACTTGTGTAAATTGATTGTCACATAGATTGGTGTGAAATACTCAAAAAGGAATCTCGATCTATGGAAAAGAGTCTTGATTTCAATAGGTTTTTAAATCAACTAGAAACCCAGACCAAATTCCCTTTAATATATCTAAGTATGCCTGAGCTGATTTATGGTTTCATTTCAACACAGCAAAAAGTTAGTACTGATGACAGGCAAGAGCGTGAAACTGGAGTGATTTTGGCCAAGATTCATGTGGAATCTGCAATATTAGTAACTCTAAAGTGTGAGAAACTAGTAGGGCAATGAAGGAGATATCCATGCTAACCTTGTCGTGCCACGTTATTTACCAAAATGAAAAGGTTTTGCTACATTCATAAAACGAAAATCCCAAATCGTACAACTGTGCTGAAGAAGCAAGGTTCCCTCTCTTATTAAACGCCCAGTGATTAAACATTGGAGACTGTAAATGCTGTTTGATAAAAACGGCTCGCGCCTGTCCCCGAGGAGGCTCGCTCTGGAACATAGTTAGACTCTGATAGCTGGATTAACACATTGGATAAATGAGGATGATGACCTTCTAGATATTACTACCGGCAATTTCTTTGTACTCGTTCTTCTGCAATACGCCTGTTGGTTTAGGAGAAGAGGACACAACAAGTTAACCAGAAGTCATATGTTTAATTCAGCATCTTAAATAGGTTCCTTTGCTGCAGCAGGAGTTGCCACTCTAATCCGGTGTTTTGCATGAGGGCAAAGTGTAGCATAGCTGTATATCCTGATTTTATATATATATATATATCTAATATATATATCATATATATATAATAATATATATAATATAATAATATATATAATATAATAATAATATTATATATAATAATATATAATATATAATATATAATATATATGATCTATATATATTTTTATATATTTATATATATTTAAATAGATATTTATATATATTTATATACATATGATCTATATATATTATATATTAGATATATATATGATATATCTATATCTATATCTATATCTATATCTATATCTATATCTATATATCTATATATCTATCTATATATGATATATATATCTATATATCTCTATATATATAATGTTCTATATATATATAGATCATATATATATTATATATTATTATATATATTATATATTATTTATATTATATTATATTATATTATATTATATTATATTATATTATATTATATTATATTATATTATATTATATTATATTATATTATATTATATTATATTATATTATATTATATTATATTATATTATATGTATATGATATATATATATATATAGATCATTGTCTGGGGCGGGGGCTGGAACATTATGCAAAAATGAGCCTGGTAATGCACTATTATGAACTTTCTTCATTATAAAATAGCACATTGCCTGATAACTAGGAACTTATTTTTACATTATTCCAGTAGCAGGACCAAATAAAGAGATATCGTGACATGTTAACCCAGAGACACGTTTCAGGTAGTTGCTTCGAGCTGCAGCGCATTCTGAAATGGCCAGCATAATCCAGAGATCATCTAGGACAACTCTCCTTTCTCCTTAAAACGTACATTCAGGAGTATTACTTGTAGGCATTATTCCACACTGTGCACAACAAACACTTGATTCCGTGTTTCAATTATACAAATATATATTTTCATTGAATATTTACACTCTTCATACATGGCCATTAAAAATATAACTCTTACCCCCAACCCAAGCATGGATTTTTCTCTGTAGCATAAGGTTTATCCTTAAAGCGACTACTTGACTATAGTGAATAATGTAAAAAAGCCCATTTTCACTCCAGCCACCTTAAACAGTGACATAAATGAATCACTAATGGCTAGTGACAGAAAACTACTTGGTTACAGTCTGCTGCTCTTCGGCATTCAAAAGGTCTTTTAATACTTGAATTGAAGTTATCTGGCAAAACCTTCACTGGCTTGATTAAATTGTGATAACCGCTTATTCACCAAAACAACTACTTACGCATAGGCAGTTCTATCAGAATTCCTCTTTACCAGCATGGATGAATTACAATATGAAATCTTTGAAGGATTTACTGGAGAAACCTTTCCTTTTTGTGCGTCCAAGGTGTATGTGGAATGTAGCGTGCTTAGCGCTGGAGCAGCGTCTTTTCTATCCCCACCATCATCACCACCAACAGACAAAATACAGTCATTTAGCTACCACCTCCATTTACAGAGGCTTTTGCCTGAAGAAAATGCCAAATGAGATTTTTACTCCATTTAGCATTAGACTTTTAACCTGCTTAGCCGCTTTGTATGTGTTAATCTGAGCAAACTGTCGTTAGGCTAAGAATCTGTCCTAAAATGCAGTGGTCTAGTTAAAATATGTAGGAGAAGCCTGCATAGCGCCTCTTTACGCTAGGTTTGACTGCAGCCAGTACCATTAATCCTCTAATGTCATAAATACCATAGGAAAGACACGCTAATAAACAAGACAGCACTGACACCATTAATCATGTATAGGAGTATACAAATACTGCAGAAATCTCTCTCACATTTTAAAGAAAACCAGCATTACGACAATTTCCAGGACAGACTTTACATTTATTTCACTGCGAAAAATATTTATACTCTGAAAATAATAGTCTTTTAAATAACCATATGATTTTAAGTATCATTGTTATATCTATGGCAGCTTTTAGTGAAATAGTTATGGCTGTATTATTAGTGTTTCTGCTGTCTCTTCTGTTTGTGGGAAGGTTTGATGTAGTTAGCGATGAAGTTTGCTCCAAGCTGAAAAATTCATTTCAGCCTTATGTCGGAGATATGTAAACCTGGGTGAGATCAATATCTAAAAAATGACTTAGAGTTGGGGAAAAAAGGTATCTCCTCATTAAGACACCTTACAATGAGATTTTTCAACTAAACTACTTGTGTGCTGACAGAAATGCCTACGTTTTACTTAGATTTAGAAAAGATGGAGCCAATTGTTATTCTTCGATACAAGGTAGCTGCTAGGTATCTGCAGAGCCCTCTGGAACCCCGCGCTCTCTGTGGAATTTAAGGGCACTGGTGGAATTTACAGAGTCCGTGCGCCACATTCCTAAAATGTTGATAAAGACTGAGTTTCGGTTACTTACATGAAATTTTTAAAGGTCGTCAAAATAAACACTGTAAGTTAAAAACTCAGCAAAAGGCAGCATTGTTTTTAGAAGAATCTCTATATTCCAGGTATTAATAAAATGGAGTTTTTCCCCCCCCCTTCCTATTATGAAGAAATCCTTTATAATTTTGAGTTCCCTCTTCCTATTATGAAGAAATCCTTTATAATTTTGAGTTCCCTCTTCCTATTATGAAGAAATCCTTTATAATTTTGAGTTAGGGGTAGTGGCATTACTCATAAAAGGGCATGGAATAAAGTGACTTAAGATAACTATTCCAACATATAACTTTTAGGTTTTTATATCAATGGGTTTCATATTCTACTTACAAACTATTGTGAAAAAGATGATGTTTGCAAAAGAAACATTTGGCCGAAAGCGTCTTCCCCTGAACTTCTCTCTTCCCCACTCACTCTGAAGCCTTCGCTCTCTTTTGCTCTGCAGTGTAAAAAGAATCTGCTTCTGGGGCAGTTTCCAGTTGCAGCTCCCATCAGTAAGGAGTCGTCAATGTTCAAAATATTCGAAAATACATTTCAAAAATTGAGGCATGCAAAATCCGAAGCAAAAAAAATATTATTTGAAAATATAGCTTGTGCTGACAGTAAGCAGATAATTGAAAACGCACACGGGTATGTTACAGTAACATATGTTGAACCTCACATCTTCAGATATTAAATCTTGAGAATTGAACCTGAATGCTAAAAAAATACATTAGAGGTATTACGTTTATGTATTTGTGGGTACATAAATATTCCTAAATATTACATTATGCCTTCGTTTTACTTTCTTTTTGGAAAGAAACCAATTTTCCTTGCTTGAGGGACTTCACCACTGATAAACTTAATTTCTCTTTGAAGCTATATAAAAAAGTTATAAACTTGGCTTTTATTGCATTTTTATAGAGCTCGCTCTTGTCAGTCTTCCAGAGTTTGTCTTTCAGTCAGTCTTTTACTGTGAGAAATTTTGCCTGCAGACAATCCATGTCACAGCAAAAATTTAAATTATATTTACTTTAAATAAAGCCAAGTAAACTGTTTTCTTGTTTCAGGGGATAGAATTTTGTGAATAATTTTATAACTCTGTTCTTTACATCTAATATTTCAAATAGTTTAATCTTATCTGGCATGATTCCTAATTTGTAAACCTGTGTTCATTGATTTCCATATCCATGGGTGTTATTCACTCCACAGAGTCAAAAATCTTGCCGTAAGTATAGAGGTGGCTTTGGCTTGCTCTCCAAAATCTAAATCCTAAATTTGTATAACATTGTAGAAATAGTTTTTATTTATGGTCTATAAATATATTAGTCTACCCTGTGCAAACTGTGGTTCTGCAAGTAGATCTGTAATCTGCAGTGAACATAATTAAATTGATGGGACTCCATGGGAATCAGACGGCCTGGACACAATGCCATGTAGAACTGAGGACTTCATAATTCTTTTTACTCAGCAGAAAATAAATATAAATATATTTTGCTAATGTTTTACAATATTTTGCTAATGTTTTACAATATTTATGGGGATTAAAAGATCCAAATTTTGTCATAATAAGAAAAAAATCCTTGTTTTGCTTGTTGCTTTTCTTATGGGTAAAATATTCTAGTCTGTTATTCAAAGCTATGTTGAAAACTGAGATGATTTATGTCCATACAAATGTCAAGATTATGTATATGAGTTTTAGATATTCACACTGGGTATAACTTTGATATGAGAATAAAACGTGTATCAAATATTTTTCCAATACAAACTGTATAGATTTTTGAAAGACTGTTTAATCTTCACAAATGTTATAGGGCCCACTGTTCTCTGGGGCAGATGTCTTCTCTTATATAGGAATATATATATAGGAATGTATATATATCTTATATACAGGAATAAATGCTAATAAATGAGGCATCTTTAACTAATCATAGCACCGATATAATTTATAGTGCTAAGAAAATTGCATTTTTCTTAAAAGAAGCCTTCTACTTTGCTCACATTTAGTGCAATGGCATTATTTCTAGCATGAAGAAGTCAGAGATGGACCAAAATATAAACACAGGTTACAAACATAAGAATATTTGCATCAGTCATACATTTGAAACAACAAATGCTTTTTGTTTTCTTACAACTGTCACTTTAAAATACATTACATTTATACATTCTTCCTGTTCACCAAGTGAAATTTCCTTGCTGTTTTTTCCTTCAACAGCTATTTCGGATCGGTAGCTAAAATACTCATTTCTTCCAGAAAACAGTAAGTAAGAGAGTGGTAGGGATTGGCGGAGATGCGTTTTCGTCACGTTTTTCTCACCACAGTTTAAGTGCGCTAGCACATCGTAGGCTTTTCAAAAAATAATAAAGCATGGACTCTCTCAAGGGGTAGGTGACTGGATGGATGCTGGAGTATGGTGTCAAATCTTTTACGATATATAGCATAAAGAAAAAAAAAGGCTACTAATTGGAACACACCGGTCCCCCGTTGCAAACATTGGAGGGTTTGTGCCACTTCAGCAGTCCTTTTTCTTCCGTACCGAAATGAATCCCGTGACTGGTTCTGCAGCTGGGAACCAACAAACCCTGGTAGGGCTGGGCAAGGGAGCGACCCAGCGCCTGCTGGCCCTTGGTGAAGCTCTTCATCTTCTCCAAGGTGTTTGAATATCTGCTTTCGTTTCAGTAGGTGAGAAAACTACATCTATGCCACACTCAGCAACAAGTTGTATGCAAGAACGAGGTAAAAGTAATCAGAAGTGACATTTCAAAAAAGGAGTCGTTTTAGTACAACACTTTAAATGCCTTTTTCAATATAATATCCCAACAGTAAATAATAAAATATGGACTGAAAGCTAACAACTTCACACAATTATAGATTGGAAGCTGTAAATGTTAGTTCAGAATGAGAATCAAGGAAGTCAGAACTACAAGTTCAGCTGGAGAATACTTTTAAAACATGTACATTAAAAAGCAAGATCTAAAGACCTACCAAGTTGCAATTTATACATGAAATAATCACTGCATGGGAAGAAGGACAAGTTTAACAACAGGAACTATCACTTTAAACCTATCATTTAAATTGTTGATAGTTTCTTAATAGCATTTGCCTAAAAATATGTTACGGCTTTGGGTCCTCATTTTTACCACAACAGAAGGTTGTCTTGTCCTGGCAGGTGAAAGAGGTTGTAGAATAATAGGTCTTTTATGTTTATAATATACTTTTTTTCTTTTTCCCATTTGTCAAATGTGGTAAATAACATTTAACAAACCTGTTTAACAAAACTTTGGTTATGTCGCAGATACAAATGGAGCTAGGCGGGTTAGTCATCACGATTTCCATGTAGATTGGGATCTAATTGTCTTTTTTGCTTTTAAAAGTCTTCTCTCTGAAACTACAATAACAATGTGCTATATATAAAAGCGTTCATTATAAACATAAAAGAGAAAGAAAGCTGTTGCTATCCGAAATCTCACTTTTCAGTTTTTTGTGATTATAATGAGAAGAAATTAAAATTCCTGACTGCTAATAAAGGTGGCAATATTTCTAAAAATAAGAACAGCGCTGCTGGGCAAGGGCTGCTACACAGTGTTTCCGTCTACAATAGCAATCCTGGCATTTCAGATTTGTATTACGGAAAACTACTGCTGTCCTGATAGAGCATTTTTCCATCTTTTTTTTTCGCTAAGGGGCACAAACGGCGTGCCCAGGATGTGTCTCTAAAGGTCTGCTTCTACTTCTTGCCAAGGCCTGCTGCACTCATGAAATTTAAGAAAAATCTTAAAAGACTTAGACTGCAATTTCTGAAACTAAAGTATTATTGTATAGAAATTGTATTGTCTAAAGTATTATTACATAGAAATTGACTTCCTTAATGTAATTTGTCTACTTTTTCTCCAAACATCACAAAAGCAAATTAAAATTTAAATGCACCAAAATGTTTTACAAAAGATTTTAGAGGACTCTGTTATTTGAGCAAAGATTCTGGCAGCACTGGTGGAATTTGCTTTATGTACTGCTATGGGTTATACTTTTCCATTGTATAATTTGTTTTATTTCAACTGCAACTCAACAGGATTGCAAAGGAAGGTACGAATAAACATGAATTTGAGATGTTGCAACGGGAGTGTAGTGATGGTAAATTTTTCCCTACAAATGAGCTCCTTGCAAGAAGCTTTAAATGTATGATTTCCTCCACAGAACTCAATCTATTAAAATGAGCAGCGTGCCTGCGTATGTCCCTTACGGCATCACTGCCTTATAATTGATTTGTGCAACACAAAAGCCAGTACAAACGATTGCACGGAAAGGAGTTTGCTGTTACCCTTCCTATGCAGTTCCCGCAAAAGCTGCCACTGAAACTTCTCTCCACGCCTGCCAGAGGTTTCTACATTGTGAATGCTAAGGAATTTGACTGCACGGTTTTTAAAGAAACCAACGGGATCATCAGTTTTATACAACGATTACATTTTTGCCTGCTGATATTCATCCATTCTTGAAAGGAAATGAAAGCAATACAAAAAGACAGGGGTTCCACCGAACCGGTAGTGTTTTACTTTTCTCATGCTTGTGAATGCAGATTCCAATTAAAAAGCGATGATGGTTAGAGCTTTTGTATCTTATTTTCATTTTCCCTTCCAATTTGTGATGTATAATAAGATAGAGCACTAAAATAAGGATGAAGAGAGAAGGATAGAGGTGGCAAGGCATCTAAATGTATACCTAAATATAACCAAGATTGTTTATGTCAATGAATGAGCTCTGCAAAAGGGTAAGCGTGTGCTTATGTGACTTTCTCAGTCCGGGAGCTGGTTCACAATGCTCCCTCACACACTGTGTCCTTTATTGTTCATATTTCAAAGGCCTTTTTTTTAAGATTCTAAACAAATAAATCACAAGTTAAATTATTATCCCAGTTGTAGAAATGGAGAAATTGAAGGATTGAAGCTGACTGACTCTGTCAAGTCAATGTTTCCTATTAGAAATAGGATTAGATTTCATGTCATCACTCCAAATCTTGCATCCAGCCTTCTAGCACTGACTACCTAGCGTGATGTGACACGTGTTCATGTGTTTGGTTTTAAGTGATTAATACCCAGGGAAGAGCAATTGCCTGAATATCAGGCAAATGACTAAAAATTTCTTAAGAATAACTCAGACATTGAAGATAAAAGACTTAACATTTCATGTTCCAAGTCTCGTCTTTACTGTTTCTCAGGCATGCTCTGATTCATCTCTGCGGAACACTTCCCATACTGTAGTTTAACTTTACATTTCTATCATGATACCAACAATTTGCCAAAACAGCAATTTCCCTACAGACTGAGTATCGCTAGCTCTTAAATCAAATGTATACTGTCTGCTTCCATCCCTGCTCTCTGTCTCAATTATTATTTTTCTGAAGATAAGAAAATCCCATTTTTACCACTGGAGAGCCAGGCTGC
The DNA here is from genome assembly GCF_965183815.1 of Platalea leucorodia. Lineage (NCBI taxonomy): Eukaryota > Metazoa > Chordata > Aves > Pelecaniformes > Threskiornithidae > Platalea > Platalea leucorodia. Next base: position 3,263,497 of record NC_138827.1, read on the forward strand.
TTAGGTCACAAGATTCTCTTGGCTTAATCCTTGAGTATGAATCATGAACTTTCCCTAATAAGTACTGGCATTCTTCAGATGATCAAGCTAGCTTACTAAGGCTTCCAGAGCTTTCCACATTAATTATCACCATGTTTAAAGTCTCAAAAGCAGTAGCTGATTAAGACTTATTAAGACTATAAGTTGTTTATTCTGATTTTTCTTTTCTGTCCTCTATTTCTCACTCTTACGGGGGTTGATATTGTAAATGGCAATAATGCAACTCAGTTAAAAGAAAACAAAATATGAAAAAGCTTATGAAAAAGATAAATCAGACTGAAAAATAGCTATGTGAAAAATTGGAAACAAATACAGTCGCTTTCTACACTACATGTCTTAGAAGTAAGCTATAAATTCCCATGACTCCAGTTCAGAAAAAGGTTTTTTCCTCACATTTAATACCGGAAAATTGTGAGATATTCAGACTAATAGTAAGCCTCTACTCTGCAAATGACTTATAACCCCTGCAAAAGAATCATACATTCTACTGAGAAGTCATAGTAAATGCCATGTGATTAAATCAGTGTTCTGTTAGGAAATAAATAAAATGAAGACACTAAAAAGAAAAAATAAACTATTTCTTAATAGATGAAAGTGAAAACAGAATATTCGCTCTAGATTCAGAGTACAGAAATTGCTGAGATAAGACTGGATTCTGCTAAGTACTTCAAATCTGGGAACATGAAGATCCTGCGCACTTCAGGAAAGATTTTATATTCATGCAACAAATGTAGATACTAAATCTAGCAAAAGTAGAACAAATATGAACCTATTCAGTTTAGCTACCAAAAATATTTTTGTGTCTTCTACCAGGATTAGCATATCTAAATAAAGATCGAGTAAATTCCTCAAATAATATTTTCAGTGTGGCACAGTATGACAGGATAAAAGTGTATTTAATATTTGGAAAAAATAAGGAGGTTTGTACTTAACTGGCAGTTAATTAAAAAATGTGTATATATGGGCCTATTATATATGTATGCATAACAGACACACCCAAGTCATAGTCATAGAATCACAGAATCATTTAGGTTGGAAAAGACCCTTAAGATCAGTGAGTCCAACCGTTAACCCAGCACTGCCAAGCCCATCACTAACCCATGTCCCTCAGCACCACATCTCCCCGGCTTTTAAATCCCCCCAGGGATGGGGACTCAGCCCCTGCCCTGGGCAGCCTGGGCCAGGCCCTGACAGCCCTTTGGGGGAAGAAGTTTTTCCCCATACCCAACCCAACCCTGCCCTGGCGCAGCTTGAGGCCGTTCCCTCTCGTCCCAGCGCTTGTTCCTGGGGAGCAGAGACCGACCCCCCCGGCTCCAGCCTCCTTTCAGGCCGTTGCAGAGAGCGATGAGGGCTCCCCTCAGCCTCCTCTTCTCCAGGCTGAGCCCCCCCAGCTCCCCCAGCCGCTCCTCCCCAGCCTTGTGCTCCAGCCCCTGCCCCAGCCTCGCTGCCCTGCTCTGGCCACGCTCCAGCCCCTCCATGGCCGCCTTGGGGTGCGGGGCCCAGCGCTGAGCACAGCATTCGAGGGGCGGCCTCACCAGTGCCCAGCACAGGGGCACCATCACCTCCCTGCTCCTGCTGGCCACACTGTGCCTGATACAGGCCAGGATGCCATTGGCCCTCTTGGCCACCTGGGCACACTGCTGGCTCATGTTCAGCGGCTGTCGACCAGCACCCCCAGGCCCTTTCCCGCCGGGCAGCTCCCAGCCGCTCCTCCCCACGCCTGCAGCGGTGCCTGGGGTTGCTGTGCCCCCAGGGCAGGACCCGGCCCTGAGCCTTGCTGACCCTCACCCCGGGGCCTGGGCCCATCGCCCCAGCCTGGCCAGGGCCCTCTGCAGAGCCTCCTGCCCTCCAGCAGATCAGTGCTCCCACCCAACTTGGTGTCACCTGCAAACTGACTGAGGGTGCCCTCGATCCCCTCGTCCAGATCGTTGATAACGATATTAAACAGAACCGGCCCAGTACCGAGCCCTGGGGAACACCACTGGTGACTGGCCACCAGCTGCGTTTAACGCCGTTCACCACAACTCTTTGGGCCCAGCCACCCAGCCAGTTTTTCTACCCCGTGAAGAGTACACTCGTCCAAGCCATGAGCAGTCAAAATCACTTGGGAACTTTTATGAAGGCAACAAATATTTTTACAATAGCAGCGATTAAGCCTGAAAATAAAAGCAGAAAGCCCTGAAGGGAAATCAGAAGTGAGTCAAAATCACTAGTGGTTACTCTCATATTTATCATCAGAAGTGAGTCAAAATCACCAGGCGTTACTCTGATATTTATCATTATATAAACTGTACTATAAGAATGTAGTCAAGAGGAAAAGAAGAAACAAGAGGAAAAGAGCAAATCAAGGCACATCTTTAATATTATTTCCAAAGCTGACAAATTCGAGAAGAATACTACTAAAAGTAGTATTAAACAGAAAATGGTTCATTGAGCACTCAAAAGAATAGGTAAGTTCTCAAAAAATAACTAAAGCCAGTGAAGTAACATTCTAATTTATGTTTCTCAGAAATATAAAAATCCTTTGAAATCAAATTTAGATACTGTATTTAGATATTTACAAATCTTAAAAAACACAGAGAAATATCTTAAAGCTTCAGTACAGCCCTTTTTTGAGGCATGATTTAGTGACATACTTGAGCAAGGGAGTAGCTGAACCTGAGTCTTTCTTCCAAGGACTTGTATAATTTAGCAGCCAAGTTCAGGAAACGAGTTTAAGTAATACCAACCTGATTCAGTAAACTGTTTGAAGACATAGGGTACTGAGCATTGACTTTAATATTTGTTATGTTTTTATCAGATAAACAGAATCTTTCTCCAGAATGAAGGTGTCTCTGCAGAAAGAGTAAAACATTCTCTAGTTCTATTCACTGTTTTTCTAACTGAGTACAGAATACAAAAGTTGTGCAGAAGATCTAGCATGGATGGGTAGAGATCTGTGTCATCCCTGTCTTAAAAAAAAAAGGTTTCATACAGGAGTAGGCTTACTCGAACATTATTTATTAGAGATGATAAGCTCAAGCCACTTAAGTGAGAGCTAGACACATGTAAGCAACACTTCTGGAAAAAAACTTTAATGTATTACTTCCAGACTTGGTGAAAACCACTGCAAAGTCCTATAAACACTTCATAACATCATGCAAAATTTAAACTAAAATTTTAGGCTGCTGCTGTGATGAGTATTTAGAGGAGAAGTTTAAAGTTTTTCAGAAGCTGTACTATTCGATTGTTAACTCTTTTTGTCCTGTTCCTCATTACCTCTGAAAATATTTTAATTTGTTTTGTCTTTATGGAAGTGCACAGATGTGCAGAAAGCCTGCTTAGCAATTCATATAAACACACACACCCCCAAAATCTAAGGCTCTGCATTCACAAAACACAGCATAACGTCTTAACCTAATGAAGTGTTGCCCTCCTTTCTGGTTTGCAGACCTCGAAATAGGAATTTAAATATTTTACTTCAGCACTGGGGCAAAACTCCATCCTAAGAAAAAAAATGTTGAAAAAATTGTCTTATCTGGGTACTCCTTCCAATCCTACACTAGAAACTGTAGAATGAGAAACTGTTACCAGACGTCATAACGTACGTGATGTGAATTAGTAATGGGAGCCATATTGAATTACTGTTGTACAATGGCATAAGTAAGTGGAAAAGAAGACAGAAAAGAAACTATTATTTCCAATGTTTTTTTCTTGTGGATGAAATGAGCTCGCATAGAACAGAGAGTTAACAAAAATGAACTAAAACTCTAAGGCCAGAGTGCTGGCATGGCATGCTCTTTAAGAAGAATCTCTCTGCTTATGGCTTCCATATGCTGTACAAACATAAAAATAACAATGTATCTGAGCAAAAAATACAACTTTGTGTTTATGAAAAGGGAATTATTGATAAAACTATTTTCAGATAGCATTAATAGCAAAGATTATAAAAATAAAGGTAAGAATGTAGCAAAAGTGAGACAATTTTGAATGCTAGACAGGTATATAAATTATTTCCTAAAAGTTCTCTCAGTTACTATTAAGCACGTCATTCTTCGTGACTCGCCTTTGCTCAGATAGCTCCATCAGGAATCCAATGCAGATTGTCAATTAATTCTTCATATTCTCTACGTATGACTATATTAAAGTATAGAAAACTAGAAATCTGAATTGTAAAATTTGGAAAATTATGCTCTTCTGTCAAGCGTAGATATGTATATGCGGGGCTTACAACTTCTTTCTCTTCAGTCAGCAGTTACTTCTGTTGTTGGTTTTGTTTAGTTTCTCAAAGGGACAAGGGAAGGAGAACAACATATTTTCTCTGAAAAATACTGCTCTTAATATATCATATCTACTTCCAAGTATTAAATTCAACTTAGTATATGCAGTGATCAATAGCAATGAACTTTATGGGGCAGGCAGTAAGTCAGTAGGGCAACGGTGATTAAAGACTGCCGTAAGTCACGAGCACCGTTGGCGGGTGCCCTCTGCCTTTCTACCCTAAGGGTTTTCTCTTGCCCGATGTACCGGTAGTTTTACATTGAATATCTAACTGATTTTTTTCTTATGCGTGCAATACATTTTAATATATAAGTTCAGCAATGGCAATTATACAAGTTTAACATTCAACACTTATCCCTTTAAACTGTTTCCTCTCTTTCTAAGCTGTTCGTGATCTTCATTTAGCTACCTTATTTCTTATCGGATAATGCATATGTATATGCAGAATTCTTACCACATCCCAACACTCTTTACAAATTCAAAAAGCACCTGAGTTAATTCTTTCTTCATAACAAAGAATGCAGCATGTTATTTTTATGTACCATTAGGAAAAAAAACTGATAAAGAGCAAATGAAGCAGGGGAACAGAAAAACAAAATAAGAAATTAAATCCAAGTTTCTAATGTAGCAATGCAGTGCCAAGAAACTGCTCCAGAGAAACTGATTAACTGCCAGCTTTTCTACCTGTTGCCAAGAAAACATTGCTGTGTTCACTGATCCTGTAATTAAACTGAGTATGTTCTGAAACAACTACTTCTGAATTGTGCCATCTTCTGTAAAGGGGGAGGGAGCTTCATTCCTATAATACACCAATAGAAAGAGATGTTTCTTCTCTAAAAAGTAGGTAGAAGGGCAAGCCTGGTTTAATCGTGGACACACATTCTTTAAAGAAATAATTAACATTCGGAAAGAGAAATGTTGTTGCCTACAGACCCTTGGTGGGAAGCACAGAACTATAATTTGCATCATTCAAAATACTAGGCCTTTTTGCCCTGCACATTAATTGCTATTCTTTAATGCCCTGTAATACCGGGAGTCTTGCTGACTCCTGTTGTTTTCTTTATAAAAATTGAAAAAGTGAGTTCTTAATTCCAGTGTTTTGTAGTATTTTCTTACTAGGACTTTTAATATTGAAGTTATTGCAATTACCCATGCTAGTCAAGATGTTTGTATACAAGTATGTCAATAAAACAGATCACACCAGTATACTTCTCCTCCCACATTTTATCTTGTTCGACCCAGTCTTGTTTAACCAAGATTTCGTAAAGGCAGACTATATTCTCTTCACCTCCGCTATAGTCCTCTGGTGTCTGCTTGTAAAGGTTTATTTTACTTCCGACTTCTTTTCTCCATTCCTCATGCTTTTACATTTGATGAAATGTTGGCTTTACTTAGTTGAATCGTTCTTTGCTATGTGGCTGGCTGTGCTAGACAGGACAGTGGCCCTCTCAGACGTTAGTCCTTGCAGTCCTTATTGTATCAAGATCTGGATCGCCCAATAAAAGTGTGAGAAAGCCATTGCTTCCAAGATCAGTTCCCAATATTCAGCAAAGGATATCTGGAATCCCAGTGGAGGACACCTGAGTTTCCCCTTAGCTCAACAGCTCCCTTAGTCTTTCTATAGGTATCCTAAGTACGTTCCTCCCAAACCATTCAAAGTAAAAGCATCACTGTAAAGTCTTACCACTTCTGTGAACTCCATGCAGCTCATCCTTAGCTTCAGAGCTCACCCAATCAATGCAGACCAACTTCTTTTAAAAGGTCCTTCACATCACTGGACGTTTTGCCATGCTTGACTTGAGCTGTGCTGTTTAAACCATCTTGCCATAGACTTAAAGCCACTTTAATGAACTTTCTTTCTAAAGGTAAGTAAGTTGTTTATGGAACTCAGAGCTGCTGTAAGGAACAGCAGTTTTAGTGCAATTTTTGCAGTATGAGGAGGAATTTAATTTGTGTCTGTATCTAAATGTTAAAATATGAAACGTTTTTTGTTCTAGTCATTAGTTTCTTCAGTCTTTATCGTATTACCTATAATTAAGAAACCAAACATTTTATTTGGTATGAAGGAGTCCGGAAAATAGCAGTAAAAATGCCTACTTGCAAACTACACTCATTCTCTAATTGTTTTGCTGTAATTTACTAAAATTATCTCTTGTACGCCATCACTTAGACCATTTCTACAAAGAAGCCAGGGGAAAAAATAAACAGATTCCGGAATATAATATTAATGACTATCAAGCTCCACTATTTCCAGTTTTACTCCTCAGGAAAATGGAAATTAGTTAACTATAAAAAAAATATAATATAGTTCAGAGTGCAATACAAAATTAACTTTAAGACAGGGATACACAATGTAAGAAAGAGTTCTAGAAAATAAACACAGCTTCACAGACAAGAATAATATTCGTTGCTGTTAATTATCTCAACAGTGACTGAAGACTGACCACTAGCAAGGAAGTCCTGAGAAAGCTGGTTGAGAAGAGTGTGTGTATGCTTGATGGCCAAACTGGAAAAAAAAGGAAAAAAAAAAGAAAAAAAAAAAAAGAAAAAAAGAAAGAAAAAATTACAGGTAGTCCCCAAAGGTGTCAAGTCAGCATCTCTCACGTGGGCTAGCTGGTATAAATATTGAGGTAATCTGTTCGTTGCTTATGAACAATCCTCTCTTCAGGTCGATGAAGCAAAAGGTGCTCTGTTAAGCACCGCACTTCCAATTATACCCAAACCTGATCTTCTGGACTAAGGGTCTCTCTGCTGGAGACCTAACCAAATGCCGTTTTTCATTCTTGTGCTGGCCAGAGGCTTCTCTGATGGCACAGAATCTGAGGTGAGAATATTCAGTTCATGACGCATTTTAGCTACGCTCCCTTCTACTCCATCGCTATACCTCTGGGACAGAGAGGGACGAGGGGAAACGGAGCTGGTGCGTTTGTTTGGAGCTAAGCTGAGAAGCTTTTTGGGCCAGAGGTATTCTCTAATGGTCAAGAGCATCTGCAACTGAGAGAGCATCAGCTCCAGCCACTGAGTGACTCCAAGCCAGAAAGAGAGCTACGTCCAGAGGCAGCTCAGACTTTAGGAAGGCTGAACCCTGAAAAGTTACTTACTCCCAAAGTAACTTTCTGATGATGACACAAGACCTTAAGACGACTACACTCAAAATCTACATACCAGTACCTAAAGTTATGTGGGACAAGATATGGTCTGTGAATCACTGAGTTAAGCTGCGTTAACCGAAGAATACTTCCTCGTTAGTGTTATAGAAGCATTTTTCAGCTTTTCATAAAGGCTTTTTTTGTTCTTCTCACATAAAAGAAGTGTTTGGAGATGAGGACTCCAGACGACTTTCTCTGTGTTGTTCTCAATATCGTTTTCTTTGATCCTCTTCCCCACGTGTAGCAATAGCAGCTGTCAGAATGTGCAGGTTTAGGGCTGACATTCAGTGAATAGCTGAGCGTACCTGGCACCCACACTCCCCTTCATTTGGAGGTGGTGAGTTGCTTTGGTTTTCTTCTGTTTTGGTTTGTTTAGTTGAGGAGTAACAGATCAGAGTCACTCACCAGAGAGAGAACTCTGCTACTAATCTACCTCCAAAACAAACTCAGAAGCTGAGCCAGGTCACTCTTACTTTCCTGACTTGAATTTGTCCTGCTCTCTGTTGCTGATGATACCAGCAATATCCACTGATATCAGTGGACGTGAATATGCCCAGGTGGCACATTAACGATCATTGCTTCTATTCCTGACACCAACTAATTAATTCTTGTACTTCTAAGCCAAGCTTTGCTTTTTCGACAGTTTGTTCAGCAGAGAATGAACAGTTCGCTGTTGGTGCTGAGTCATTCTTCATCACCTGTTATTTCTCAAGCTGTCAGCAGTGACTCCAAATGCAACTCTTGGGATTTTCACTGCTGAGCAGTGCCACTTGCTATGGACCAAGTAGCAAAAAATTATCCGTAGTGTTATGTCACATTACCTAATCAACCACTTTTTTGCAACCCATTCTGACCTTTGTTAGTACAAAATATTACTTCAGGATATAACTGGATATATATAATGCCCAGGATGAATGCCCCAATAAGTAAATATTGTGAAGCTGCCCTTTGTGGACATCCCTGAGATTATGATTCTGTAAATCTCTTTGGTGGTACTGTGCCTTAGGTGTTCCCCAAGAGCTCCACAGAGTCTTTCCTGCCTTCTGGTTATGGGCTTTCTCTTTTGTTTGGCTGTGGGTTTTTACAGTGTTATTTGTCAGGTGAATGAGATCCCCGATTCAGCTCCATACTAGCCCACGGATCGTTCTGCCAGCACAACACAGCAAAAGGGGTGGCACGAGAGTCGGGATGAACGGCAGGAGTGGAAAGCAGGCACTCTCTGAGCTTGTTGGACCAGCACGGTTGCTGTGTGGGTCATCATGACCTGAATTCAGTAAAGGACTCAAATACTCCATAGATGAAAATCACATTCTGTAAAATCATGTAAGTTTTAAAAAATGGGCTTCACAGGAGACTTAATTTGCAGGTATAAAGAAACCAAGCCACAGAATTTTTAAAAAGATGACTGCTGTGGAGGTACCTAATTCAAAAGATATCCGCAGCTCTGAAAGGCTAAGAGGAACGGGCAAACAAACAGTAGTAAAGCTGCTTAAAGGGCTATGGCAAAACTCCCACTTCTCCTTTTTCATAGCAGCGTGATACAGTCTATTTCCAGTGTCTTATAACATTCAGATCATTTTCTGTATAACCCTTGTGGTTGAATTATTTATACTTAAACATTTGTATTTTTCCTTACTAAGTTGTATCTTGCATTTTTCAGATTATTTATTGAATTTGTAAGACTATTCTAATTTCTAATCCTGCCTATCAGCATACTGGGAGCTCCTCTCAGTCTTGTGAAACTTTAATAATTATGTTCTAACACCCAATTCTAGCATACAAGACACACACAAAAAAAAAAGCGCAAGATTTTAGACACCTCTGTAAAGCCCCACCAAGTTGATGATAATTTTTGAGTACTTCTCAACCATCACTGAATCTACAGCAAGGGTAATATAAAAATCTATGCGTAAGTTTTGAGTAGCTGCAAGAAAGGCCACAGGTAGGTGCAGAGTTATACTTGTACCTGTTCACAGGAGACTATATTCTGTAAATATTATGTTTTCAGTAGCCCTTGCAGCTGTCATCAGGAGAGCTGATAAAACTGGCTGGCAGGCAGAGCTCAGCCTCTTTGAGCTATTGCTTGTTACAGCCTTCTGATCCTATATTTCTCTCGCTTTTCTTGTGCCTACCCTGGCAATAGGAATCACAGCACATTGGTAGGGGTCTATATGAGAAGCCGCTGTTTTTCACAGAGGCGACACGTTGCCAGTAAGAAGCATCTTGTCGGAGATGCGACATCGCCCAACTTGCACCAAGTTCTTAATCACATAATTTGGACGGGGGAATTCAGTCTGGCATACAGCCCTTAATGTTGCCAATGCATGACCTAGATTGTATTTCCCTAGATAGTTTATGAGAATGCCATTTGAGACATTTTCAAAAGCCTTATTAAAATTAAAATATACAACTCCTACTGCCTCTCCCTCATTCACAACAGCCGCTACCCTGTCACAGAGAGAAATCAGGCTTGCTTAACATGGTTTCTTGTTCACAAATCCATCCTATTACTCACCTCCTACTTATCTTCTGGATGACTGCAAAAAATTCTTATTAGTTTATTCTACGATTTTTTATTTTTATACTTAGGGAAAAGGAGGTGAGTTGGATACCTGAATAAAAGTAATATTTGCAGTTAAGTTACAGGAAAATTGATCTGTTCTTTGTGGTTTGCAGTGGTAAAAGACATCTAATTTCATCAAGTACTTTTAAAATGGATTTTTCTCTTCATTTTTCTTCTTGATCTTATATTGCCTTTAACATGCATGAGTACCCTTTACAGCTCCATCAGATTAATTTCTGTAGCAGCTTTGTGTTCCATGGTCTCCTTCCTTTTTGACATCATCCACGACATTCAATTTCTTATTGTCTTATTACTGACCATCTTTAAATCTTCCATTTTATTAACAAGTATGTTATTAATGCCATTATTATTAAAAAATTTGCTGTTCTTATCGCTAATCCTCAAAATGGTTAAGGAAAAAAGAATACACAATCAGTGCATGTCTAAAATCCATTGCAAGAATACTGTCACGTGGTTTATGAAAACTGTTCTTTCTATTCCAATGGATAGAAGCAAAACCTTTACAGCTACACATGGCTTTAAAAAAAAAAAAGTAAAACCTTGAGCTTTTGATTCTAAGGCATGTTTTGATAATTCAGAAATATGTGGACTTCAGACAAGCTTTGCAACAGGTGAAATTGGCTTTGAGACTGAAGGCCACACCAAGTTTTTCAGAGTGCTAGAGACACTAAAATCATCTTTCTTCAATCCACACGCTATTGAGACTAAAAGTGTTTTTTCTCTGTGGATATTTATTTTATGTATTACTACATACGGTGCTTGGAATATAACAGTAAGAAGTACTTTTTATATGCTCAACTCGAAAGCATTAGTTTATAAGAAAAGATTTGACATGTAGTGTATAGGTTAGTTCAACTGCTCACTTAACCGCATTGATTGTGAAACGCTAAACTCAAACCAGCTCACACAGGATTTGTTTTAATTTATCTCTGTTGGAAGAAATAAAACATATAATTTAAGCCAAATTCCAATGCTTTGCTCTGAGTTTTACTAGCGCATGCCATCTAAAATGTACTAATAATGCCAAAAAATAAAAGACTGAATGTTCCTCTATTTATCCTCCATGTATCATTTTCTTATTTTGGTAATCAGGCTCTAAAGTGATGGCAATTGAAATAATCCAAAACATAAGTTTTTGAAAGCTATCCCGTACTACAGACCTTGACTGCCTTTGTGGTGGGGGGTTTCTTCATATCTACATGAAAAAAAGTCTTGTCATGACTCTTTTTTATTTTATTTTATGCCTCACCTACGACTCCCTTATTCTTACTAAAGATTCAGATAGAAAACTGTGTTCTTCTCCCTAGATCTCGGGCTAAATATGAAAAATGCATTTCATCTGTTTAGAAAGATGAATATGCTTCAGTTATGAGAAAGTAATGTTGGCACACATTTTTTTTGGACCTGAATTATAAGGGATTAACTATTACATTTATAAAGATTTCTGGACTGTTACAGTAAACAGTTCTTTGCTCAATGGATTTAGATGACAATTTACTAAGTAAATCTGCAGGCTCATTCAATTACATTTTTAGAGTGAAATACAGAAACAAATATGCGGAATTCTTTCTGGACAAGGCAAAAGAAAAGGTCTTTCTTTTTTTAGTTGCCACCACATATGCATATTTCACACGGGCTTTCTAAAGACAACTCTGCTTTCATAAAATATTAATTGGAAGATTTTCTCAATGCTTTCTATCAGTGTATGAAAACAAGGCAAAAGAAGCAGGACCATTTCTGTCATGATTCAGGTGGGATTAATTTTCCATAGTTATGCAAAAAAAAAGTTGTTTGTCTAAATATACACTCTCTGTGCAGCCTGGGGAAAGAAACAGAAGGCAGAAAACCTGTCTTCTGGAAGTGCCTGCTTCTTGAGGGGGAAAAAAAATACGTGTTTCCTGGGGACTGACTCTTGAGGGAATCTAGAGTAACTAACTGAGACTAAACAGCCAATTTTTAAAAAGGTGGAATGAGAACATCGTCACAGAAGAGGTTAAAACTTTCTCTGAGCTGAGCAAGGATCAGAAGAACAGGCTCGGGTCACAGAAATTACCAGTGAACTGGTCCATCAGAGATGAGTGTTTGAATACACACAGTTCATAGCTCCAAAATTAATGTTTGTTTTTTTTTTTTTTTACTTGGCAATTCCCTAAAACCAATCCAGCAGAACTACAGACAGCTAAGCCTACAGATAGTAGGCCAATTTGCATTATGTAGCATATATGCAGCGTTGAAGACTATCAATCATGGCAACAGCATTGCTACTACACAGATTTTTTGTAAGCGTAACAGGAGCAAAAACCTTATTCTAAACTAACATTTACTCTTCAAGTTTGCAGCTAAATGCAGCTTTCACCTGAATGTGTGTGGGGTGATCTCACTTCACCTCCCCCCAGCAATCACATGAAGGACACGTCTTGTCTTACCAAAAAATTGCTGAAAAGGTTAGGCTCACATTCTTCACAAGTAAGAAATGTTCCTTAACTTTAACATTAAAACTTTTTCATTAGGAGTATAGATATGACGTACCTATGATATATACATACCACAGCACAACCGTGATTTTAAAGGCACACATGCATATAAATAAATGGAAAAAAAATTATTGGCAAGAGTAACACCATGTTTCCACAGTGCTACGCTTGTGCACAGAAGTTTAGAAATCTCACATTACTTCTCATATTAGTCCTGTAAAATGGTCAAATGGCACTGCTCATCACCACAGCCACGTTTTTGGTCTGGTTTGGTCCGCTGCTTTAAAATTCGGCATGGTCCCAAAGAGCAATTTCCATGGTCTAAGTAAGTTCCTTCAAGAATGGCACTTCCTTTCTAGTATTTTAGAACTTTAGGACTACTCTTGTTTGGTTTTAAATCACAAAGCTAAAAGTGTCTCAAATACTCTATGTCATTATTTGATCAATAAAGCTGATCAAAATCTAGATGCCAGGAAGCAAGCAAATCTGCTTTTAAGCACCAACATACCTCTGAAGCCCTAGGTGTCATTCCTGGAAACGACGTTCATGTGTGCCAGTAACGCTATTTAAGATGCACTACCTTCTGAAGGCAGCCCCGGACTGATCCAAGACAATAATTGTGATTACTTACATATGTGCACTAAAAGGTACCCAACTATCCTAGTCTTGTCCGACTGTACCCATTTAAACGCCTTCCTTTTCATCTTCCATGCAACAGCTAGTTCCCTGTTGATATTACCTTGCTGCTTTTGTAAACTTTTGACGCTTTTTTTTTTTGCTGTTCTATTTTCTTCTTGAAAACAGTAGCTCCTTTATTCTGTTTGATAAAAGCAGAATGCTATGACTAACATAGTAGTTTAACCGCATTCCCAGAAATATCAATTTCAAGGACTTTTATATGTTAATTTCATGATATACTCATTTCTATGCATATCGCACATGTTCAAGGAGAAATAAGATTTCTGATAAAGAAAGGGGATAGAACTACATGATGTGAAAATTGCTAACAGCTGGAGGGAAGGTGCAGTAATGGCAACTGGCCGTCATAAGACAATATAGAAACGATGAGAGGCAGGTAGCAGGTATCTGTCCAGAGACAGATGCCCTTGAAGTACAAAAAGCCACAAAATAGTCATAGGACAGGTAAAGAAACATAAATGGATTTTTAAAACAAAATTCTGAGCACTATTGTTACAGGAGAAGCACAAGGTAGAAAACTGTCAATAAATCATCTAGACAAAACAAAAGTAATTTGAAAAATATTAATAAAGCTATGTATATTGTGTTATGCCATCTATCTATCGTGGTAGCATTCCTTAAAAGGGAAAATACATCCCCAAAAAATATCAACCAAAAATATCATCATGTTGATTTTAATATGAAGTATATTTTTTTTTCAGTATAGTCAAATTTAAGGGCGCTGATTCTGGTTCCTGGAGCAATCAAGGTGTGGCGGCTGTGGCAGGTTCTCATTTCCCTACCAAAGCCAGCAAAATAGGAAACGTGCCTATAGCTCAGCAGATCCAGTTGTGATAAAGTAAATGGAGGTTACTCAAAGGGAACCAGAATTCTTTGGGGAACATCATCCATCTCTATATTCCCTAAGAACACTCAGTCCTGTACAGGAGCACTGCGTTCTCTTTTCATAGACACAGTAAGAGACAGTAGACGCCAATTGTGAAGAATGCGCTTTTTAACAAGGACGTCAGAGTTCCCGGTATCCAGCTCTGCGCACAGAATATGACTGTCCTGTGAAGACTGGGCCTGAAAAGTCGTCTCTGAAGAGCCTATACAACCAACATTTTAGATTTTGGGTGGCAAGCTTATAATGCAGATTCGGATGGCCGAGAAGAAAATTCACGGGGAGAAGTAAAAGAGTGAAAAGCTTGTCCTACCGGACAACACGAAGAGTAACAGAGATGGGGAACAGCCATGCTGAATGTTAATTGCCTATACGTTGAACATAAGGAAGGGCAGGAGATACGTATGCCTACTATAGATGCTGCAATGGGAAATAGTCTTCAGCCTGTGCAATACTGCGCACGTACCCGTTACCAAACCTTGAAGAGAGCAGCCCGTTTTACTGATTGATGCTACCATGGCAGACAACAAACTGAAAGGGCTGAGGCAGGTGCTTGTTCTGCTCCGCTATGTGGTAACAGCCCCGGGCAGATAAATAGGCCCGAGGCAGACACGTAGGGATGGCAATCTCAACCAACCATAGCCAGATTTACCCCGTTGTATTTAGCATAGCATTTATTTCAAAGTAGACTGAATATGTCGAGGGACCTAAAAACTGAGATTATGTAGTGCTTCAGTCCTGGAAGTCTTCTGAACCCGAAGGCTTCATTTCCTCCTGAACTGTGTGGGTTAGTTTAGAGAACACAGTTACCCGCCTAAGAACGGGAGAAGCTACAGGGCACGGATCGGCTTGTGCAGCGGCTCCTGTTTCTGCAACCGCTGGTGCCAAGCAAGCGCCTGGGAATCACCTTGCTGAATTCAGAAAGGTGTAAAACTCTTCCCGCCGCTCTCAAAGATCAAGATAGAAAAAAGTGTCAAAAATTTTTTATCTGCAAACACAAGTTTGCTGAAAATGTGAGATTAACAAGAGCATACAGTGATTCACAGTGGCTCCAGTACTTCTTTGGGTTACTGGGAGTAACGTTCGGCTCTGATTTTTTGAGCAGTGAGTCAGTATTTCTCAGTAAGCATTCCTGATTAGAGTCATAGCTTTATTTTATTTCATGTTTTTACTTTTTTGACCTTTTCTGTCTGAGATAACATATTTGTATTTTGTGAGCTTCCAAGGATGAAGGCTTTATTTCTTTCTCTCTCCCAATTCTTGTGCGAGTAGGACAAATTCTTTGGGAATGAATAAAAGCTATTTGGCTTATAAAACTTGCCCTTTTTTGGTTCTATCTTTCTCACATGATGTCATGCAGTTATTTTTCTGAATGACTTCAATGTGTTTGCCTCAACAAGTCTGCTATTTTATTATTATTATTATCATACTTTTCATCTTTTTAAAGGGAAAGTTCCACCCTTTCATTGAAAAACAAAACAAAACCTCACGTTTTTCTTTTCTCTTTTTCCCTTTTGGTTTTTCATAATATCTGGGAGTTGCATTATAAGGAATATTTAAGATGATAAGCACTTCATGGGTTCTGTAAAAATCAACTCTGTGTCTCCTGCTGTAATTTCTGTATTGAGAATCTCTGATAATATCAAGCTGATTGTAAATAATTAGCAGGCATCTATACCATTTTAGTCTTACAGTTTTGCAATCTGTAATTGTCACTATCTCTCTACTCCATTATACTGTTTCATTATTATTATGAAAGTATGATTATATTTGATACAATTATATCAGTAGGAATTAAAGAAAGATTCTCTAAAAAAATATATAAATTAGATTTCCTAGAAGAAAGGATTCAAAAGAAAGGGAATTCTAAAAGAATTCTAAAGTTTTCTCTATATCAGAGATTTCTGTGGTAACTGGAACTGTACAAACACAACAGACAATTCCCTCTCATCTGGCTTCACAAGCGAAGGGGACAAATTCCAGATTGCTAAAATGGAATTTTGGATTACTAAAATGGGGTTTAGCAATCTGGAGTTTGGAACAGCAGTGTGGGATAGCAAACCTGAATCTGATAGGGAGATAATTCATGACACTGACTACCTTTCCTGCCTAGCTTCTTGGTAAAACAAATTTGTATAATCATCTGTTGGCTTCCCAGTGCTAAAATAACTGCAAAGTATTTCCTGAGAAGCTTGAGGAAAAGCACTGTGCTTCTATCATAGCACTTTTTCTCTACTAGCAAGAATTTTTGATAGTATTTTGTCCCTTGAGAATATATTGCATTTCAATGGCTGTTGGGTACACGTGCTGCTCCTTCGTGGCGGATACGGTCAGAGGAAAACCCAGCAAGGTGTCACAGGCTCCATGCTAGCAGCGGCTCCGAGCTGCGGAAGAGCTGTGTCCTTCCCAAAGCGAGCACTTAGATCGATGGCTCTTTTTCCAGAGGAAACAACGTATACGTGGGTGACTTGGGACAAGTGACATGGCTATAGACTACAGTACCGTGGAAAAGAGCTTGACTGGAAGGAATACCCAAGATGACTCTAGAAATCTGTCCTTAATCTCTCTGATGTACTTTGTAACATTGCTTTAAAGATGGCATGTGTTATTCATATAATACTTAAAATCCTTACAAATATTCAGTTGCTGTTGGCTTATTTTTCCTTTATCCACTCAAGCTCTTGACATACCACAGCTGTTCAAAGGTTCGTTTTTAATCTTTGAATTATTTCATATTTTAAAAATAAATTCAAGACCACACATATTGACCCAACTTTTTGATGTTTCTCACTTTCTGAAAACCCTGTGCAACTCAAATACATCCAGTATGAATTTTAATCCATTTTGACATCGAAGATATGTTCTTCTATACATTTGATTACTGATAAAATTATATACTTTTGCAAGGGCTCTTAACTAGCTTTTAAATTTGAATAATTTACACTAAAAATATCTGAATTAAACAAATTAAACACTCCCTGAAATCCTGACTAAGCTTCAGAAGTTGTAAACAAGATTTCTAATTCTTTTTCCGTGTTCCCAAATCACATGTACGAAAAGATGCCCCTCTGTTGGGATCTCTGCTTTCTGAAACTCCTTGTTTACCTCTGTTATTTGCTGTTGCTTTACTTGTATTATCCAATAGTGTGTGCGTTTATAATACAGCAGGTAAAGACAACGAGGAGCACTGGTAATTAAACATGAGAAACAAAATCTTTGCGCTTCTTTCATGTTCTTCAATACCTGTCTAGGAAAAGCCCAAAAGCAACCCACATTAGAAAGGCATAGAGGAAAGATTCTGACTAGGCAAAGAAAGGACCCAGAAAACCTAGTTACACAAATATTTGCACTATGGGAATGTGGTAAGTGATTCAATATCTCTGGTTATCAAGATAAATGATGTTGTAACTCCCGTCTCTCTCATTCTTTAATTTTTCAATGAAATTCAGCCAGCTGGTTAAAATCTAACCTTTTGCATCAGAGCTTCTCAGACTGTGGTCTGCAAGAATCAGAAGTTGCTCTATGAAATAACTGCATTTTTTTCTTTGTTTGTTTTTAAATTCATGCACTGTCGTTCCCACTCATGCAAAAAAGAAAACATCCCATTCTGCAAGGGAAAACATAAGTAATGGAATTCAACATTTACACTAGTTTTATTCATTTATAAGTCAATGCTTTATGGCAGCAATGCATGGGATTGTCTATGTATTTCTTTTTCCACTAAACTGATAAATTTTGCTTTATATTTTCTGCATATTTAAAATACAACTGTCTTCCCCGCTTCCATAAACTACCATTAATGTACAAAAAACTACTTCTTATTGGAATATATATCAAGCTGTTTGAATATTTATGTTGTGGAGTAGGGGGGCCATGGAATAATTACTCACTAAATGGAATGTTTAAAAAAAAAAAATCAAAAGCACAGAAATCCCTACACCCTTTAATTTCCTTCTCTTTAATTATATTTTTCTAATATATTGACCATACAAATCAACTGATATAAGTGACAAACTGTAAATTTCTTTCTAAGTAACATGTTATGTATTAGTAATTTCATATTTTTAGCTTATAAATCATCTTGCTGTTTTCAGGAAATATACTGTTACTGAAGAGATGTTTTAACCAAAATATTTATGCAAGACAATTAAAAAGAAAAGCAGCAAATGGAGCTGATACCTTTCCTTAGTCTTCTGTAATTTCCAGAATCATTGACTCTGATGATTATTCATCTTTCTTAAGTCTAAGACATTCAAAATGTTAAGCATTCTCAACTACAGTCTTTCATGGGAATTAAAAATTGCTTTACGGAATTGCTTTACGGAATTGCTCAGCGGAACAGCCATTTTGCAGAATCTCGCTTTTATATGTATGCTAAAATGGAAAAAAAAATGGAAGAATACTGAGAATCCTACCCCACATAACTAAAACTCTTGACATTTCATAGCAGAGAAGAAAGCGAGATGTTGCTGACCTTACTATACTTCATGGTACAGATAGGCATCGAGAGAATTTGAAGCATGAAAATCTGTAATAATTTCTATGATTTTGAAGAATACTATGAGGATTGTAAAATATAAGACCTATTGATTCAATAGGTTTCAAACACAGACAACAAATAACAAACAAGACAACCAACACTTTCAAAAATAAATGCAGTGAAATACAGCAATCTGAGAATCACAGGGTGCAGCAGGACGACAGAGTACGGACCAGCTCAGCGGCTCCCCTGGAAGGGCCTCCAGAAGAGCAGGGTGTAAGATCCCAAGGCAATCAGTAGCTCTGTAACATTTTCAACTTTTCCTCATCTACAAGGAAAAGGGGAAGATAGTGTTTCCAACGCTACCGTGTTGCAGTGAATTAATCTCTCTGCCAGAGTTTCCATCTGCCTCTTTCTGGGGTTAATGTTCCTTCTGAGTCCTGTTTCTGCTAATTAAAGAGGGTGCACCAGCCTAAAGTGAGCATTGGTATAGCATGTTAACTATAATAAGTTTTATTTGCTGCATATGAACATGGTTCAGTGATGGAATCTGTATTCTTTGGAGGATTCACAAGTAAATGCTTCAAATATGTGTTACAAATCAGTCCGCAGATGTTCTCTTTGCTGTAAAGATAGCATCTTCTCTCAAGATGTTGGCTTCTGATTGCAATACCACTGTCACACAACTCAGATGGTTAACAGTAATGTTTGTCCCAAATTATTTCATATTGTCACTCATACTGAGTAATGGACTCATGGAGAAAATAAAGAAGAGGGTGGAGACGCCCAGCAGTCTGAAGTGAAATGCAAGGCCACAGGAAATAGAGAAGGAAACAAAAAGCAGAGGAAGACTGAATACTTCATATATTTAAAAAATGGGGGGTGTGTGTGAAGAATCAATAAATCCTTAATCCATTCAAAAAGAATAGTGTACAAAAGACCTTCATAATCCGAACTGCAAGACCACCCATTAATTGTCAATAGGCAAATACTACTAATATATTCCCCAAAGTGCAAAGATCTGGAAAAATCAAAGGCATCATCCTGCAGATTGTGGATGAAACTGTTAAACATGAAACTACAAGTTAGATTATGCATCTGTAAAATGAACATTCAGGTTATTCCCCAGCTTATTTGTAGGAACAACCTTAAAAATTAATGCTCACATTTTAAGACACGTATTAGAAATTGAAAACAAATGCAGCAAGACCTCCACAATTTAATGTTTAAAACGAAAAGTGTAACAAAATTTGTTTCCCTCTCCCTTTTGACAAAGACGACTGATCTCCAGGGTTCTGGACCACGTGGATTTGATATCAAATGACAAACTGGACTCAAGTTAAATCCAACAAAAGCTAAGTAGGCTTCTTTCCAAATTATGTATCGTAGGAGGAAAGTGAAGCGGTTGATCTCATTCAGGTAAGAAACACAGAAAGCTACACAGTCATTAGTGCGTGCCAAGAAACAAATAAAACACAACTAGCTTTGGACAAGCATAATCAACTTACTGATTTTCAGAAGAGCCAGCCTGCAATCTTATTCACTGAAATCAACAGCAAAGTTGTACTAACTTTGGTTAGAGCAGAACATCAAGGCCAGATTCCGTTCCAAGCCAGAAACATACCAACACAAAGTTATATTTTTATTGAGGTAAACAGAACATAACAGAAAAAGGTGGTATTTAGATCCAGCCTTAAGGCAAGGAAAAACTTCAGACAAAAGTTTGGCTGTAGCTACTATGAGAACTGGAAAGAAGTAAATTCACAGAACTCTCCCGAGGTAGAGAGGAAGAAGATACAAGAAAAAAGCAAAAATGTAATCAAGCACTTCACATACATTATTTTTAGATTATGTAAAAATTTCAATTAAATTTTTGCAAAAACTTCATGACATCATCCATGACATCCTGAACGATGCTAAATATACAAGTTAAAGTAGTAACACAAGTAGAAGTGAAGGTACTTCTATTCTTTTCTCTAGAGCTATATTTCCACAAGTAAATTGGTTACTTCAGCAAGTTCAGCGGCTGCTGCTGTTGCTGGCTGTTGTGTTCATGCCAACTTGGTAAGATACCTGCTGCAGTGACAGGTCGTGAAGTAATGCTTCTGCTTTCAAGTGTTTCCAGTACCACCCCTAAATGTTATATCTTTTATGTGCTGGAATCCAGGGCTCTTTCAAAGACCTGACGGGAGAAAATTAAGTAAAGCAACACAGATATTTGAACAGCGCACAAATGTATGCAAGTATTATATATCCAACATGTTCAAAATACATGGCTGTAAAGTTTGAAGAAAAAGGAAATCTTGAGCAGAATTTAAACCCGTACTCAGATCCACCATCCCGTAACTAATGACACTTCGATTGGGTTTAAAAAAAAAGGTGGATCCCATAGGCATTGGAAGCTGGAAGATGCAAAGGATGCAGCAAACTCACTGGAGTTTAATTGTGGCACTGGAGTAACTTATCGGAAAGTCAGCTCTCCAAACCACTTTGAGTTACTAGAAAAATAGTATTCTCCAGAGACTGATGGGAACTGAAGAACTTAGCACAACTGGAGAGAGATTTTAGCAGACAAACAAAATACTGAGGAGCATGCTAGAATCCCAGCGGTACCTCTGCCGGTTTGTCATACTCATTATAAATCAGCAGTAAGAAAAGTAATAATTGACCTACAGAGGATATTTTTCTAAGGTATAAGCTTTGCAAAGGTTCAATATGCTCAGGAGATAAATACAATCAATATAAAATAATTGTTTAAATGTAGATTATTTAGTTCTAAATATTATGTTTATGTCAATAAAAATGAAAGCATAAAACAAAAAGTATCTGGAGTTAAAAGGTAGTGATTTTGCGGGGCCTTATTCTCTCCTTTATGGCACTTCATATACATATTCATTTCTGTGCAAACCGTAAGTAAAACTAAGATTGTCTACTCAGTATTTCTGACAGTCATTTGCACTCATTTTATCTGGTATCTAGCAGACCCTGGAGATACCAGAAGGTGAGAGGTGACTTTTCCTTGTTGATTCCCCTTTGCAAGTTACACATGTAACTTTACATGTGCATTTATGTCTGCTTATGAGAGGACGGAATTTTGCTGCTCGAGATTTAAACCACTGCGTAGTTTTGTCTGAATGATGAATTCTTTGTGCTCTCAGTTTAAGATGTGAGCACCCAGACTGCTTAGTCATAGTGCAGTGAGGAACCCAATATTTAAACAGAATAATCATAAATAATTAGTCACCAAAAATGTTAATTATTAAAGATGATTAAGGCCTGAGGAAGTGAATTACTTCTTTTAAAAATTTTTTTTTCAAGCATCTGGATTCTTACAAAAATACTAAATTACAAAATCGTTACACTTAGTACTTATTTAATAACATACTACTACAAGGAGTGACAGGAATTACAGAGAGCAGAATTAATGCTAAAGCCTTGAAAATAATTCATTTATACAGCTACCTTATTGTAACTCATGTAAGGTGGTCCACATGCAAACCTGATACTGTAAAGAAAAATCTCTAACTTACAGACACAAAGAAAGTTCACAACTTTTGCAATTCAGTGGTTTTGCTGAATCCCTGCAACAGATTATGTTCCTTAAACCATCATGATCAGCTATAACTGTCATGTCTCCTAACTCGCTCGGTAGCAGGTGAAAAGGCTGAGTAACTGCAAACGCTTTATAACCATTAACTGCTGGTAACATCAAATGAGGCCAACCTTTTACACACTGTAATTTTTTCATGCTAGCTACATCTGCAGCTTAGGTCCGTAACTTTTTATGCTAATTCCTCAGAACAAAAAGTGGGGGAAAACCTACTGCAGTTCACTGCTGAGCATGTGAAATTAAGCTGCTATTTGTTAAATTTTAACATACAGAGCTGTGAACTGCGATGACCGCAAAGCCAACATTCCTTTGGTTCTGCAGCCCTGTTGGGGGACAGGCACTGCCAGCTGAGTTGCAGAGCAGACAGATAGATGCAGTAAACTTTTTAACCAGCTTGCCAAGAAATTCAGCTACTGGGGCTCCCCAGCTGTGGTCAAACACTTCAGAAACAGCTGTGATAGTTTGAAGATGTTACTTCTTTTGCTAATTTTTTACCATCCTTAAGTCCCAGTAAGTGAAATGGACTTCCCGAACCAGTTAGGTTCAGATGAATCGCCTTCAACAACCATTAAAGATGACTGAATTCATTATGCCACTAGGTCTACACCGCAAGGTCCCTGCAGTCTAGTCACATTAAGACCTCTAAGGGGACAGAGCGTGCCCAACAGCTCTGTGGAGCTGGTAAGCATATATTCCATGCGGAGAGAGGTTGTGGGAATAATTAGGGAACAGAATTATCAAAGACTTTGCTGTTAAAATCTAGCAAGCAGAGATCATACTCGGAGTTATGCCCCAAAGGGTTAAAACTTAGTGAAATATGTGGATTTGTCACAGAAATAACAAAAAGCACATGCTCAACAGGCAGGCCACTCTCCTGCCAACATCAAATCTCAATTCCAAGCCTTTGGGTCATTCCAGTATTTCAAAGAAAAAAGTTGCCAGGCCTTTGTTTTTTAATAATACAGAACACTGGCTCCTAGCTTAATTAAAAAAAAAAAAAAAAGTTTACCATGTTTACATTGGAAATACAAAAGATTTCTGTTCTATGGTCTCTCCTTTTTAATAGTTAATGTATTATTAATGTAAATCATCCTACAAACAAAGAATGGCTCAAAGGTTATTTTCTAAGTTGGTTTTTTGGGTGTTTTCTTTTATTTGGGTTGGGGTTTTGTTTGTTTGTTTGTTTGTTTTTAAGGATTGCTATGGTATTGAGAATTAGCCAAACTAAGTCCCAGGCTATCACATCTGGATATTGGGTACCGCAGCGTAACTTCTAGGAATAATTATTTAGAATACTTAGATGCTATGACCAAGTGCCAAAACATTAATCCTGCACAATCTGAAGCTTGAAATTTCTTTCATTCTCAATTATATTCTTCATATGCAAGAAATATATTTCATGTTATGAGATTACAAGCAGATATAATAAAACGTACACCGAAGTAAATCAGAACACTTAAAATTGGCTCTTAGTAATTTTTTCTTCTAAATGCTCTATTGTACATTAATTAGCATTCTTCACTTTTTGAAACTCGGTCAGTCATTTGATATCTGGAAAGTTTTTAGTACGATGAGTTTTAGCTAATAAGTTCATACGTACATCAGCCTGGAAAAATCTAAATAAAGCAATTTAATTTGAAAATGGTCAACATGACAGTGAAAATGTGGATGATGGAGCTAAGTCAATACAACAACTTAGGTGCTGACATCAAGGGTTTCCCTTGTCTCTGGCCACACATTCCCATTCCCTCCCCTTGAACCAGCACCTTCTGACACGATCCTTGTCAGAAGGACCCTTCTGATCTTTTTCAGTAAGCTCAGGGAGCGAAGCAAGCAAAAGATTATCTTTACAGCAAAGGAGATCATCTTCTGCCAGATTAGCTCCCGGAACTGGTATCACAGAGAGGCAGGAATCTGAAGCCAGGATCAAGATGACTGTTCCCCTCAGGAATAGCGCTTAGACTGGCTCAGCCAGATATGCAAACTGCACGCGAAGGGCAGCACAAAACCAAGCAGAAGTGATGTGGCTCCAATGCCTTTGCAGAAAGTTTACTGTGTGCAAGTCAAAAATAACGGGTGACGCTATTATTCTCTTTGAAACTATAACAGATAAAGAAAAAAAAACCTTGTGGCTTCAGGGGTGACAAAAGCCAAAATTATGCTTCCAAGCCTCTAGCCTTCTGTGTGGTTAGAAGGTATCATCTTTTTATCAATGAAGATTTATCAAATATGAGTTGGTTGTTATTTTGAGTGATGAAAATTAGTAAATAAAACATATAGAAATGGATTATTCTTAAGGCATCAAGAAATAAGCTGTGATATACAAGGCTTGGTGCTGCTCAAAACCTTTAGGAAATGCTCAATGTCATCTTTTTAAAAAAAAAAAAAACATGAACAACTGCCAAACCCCAAAACTAACTACCAAAAGAATACTTTAGCATTCTAGAAAATAAGTTTGAAAGTGACTGCTGGAAATCTCTAATCCAATCTCCTGCTCAAAGCATGACTAATGTTGACGTTAGAGCAGGTTTCTCTGGAACATGGCTGGTTAAGTTTAGATTCCACCCACCCCAGCCTTTTCTGGGGAGAAAACCACCCTCGGTGTCTCCTTGCATGCCTTGTTCCAGTCCCCAGGTCACCTAGGTGGTCCCTGCTGGTGTCTCTCCAGTTTGTCAGTGTCTCTGGGGAGCCCAAAACCAGACACAGTACTTAGATGCAGCTTCACCAGCGCTGGTGACAAGGGGAATAATCTTACTTAATAAACTTGATAAACTTACTTTACCTTCCACAGAGCCAGTCATTTCAGCACAGAAGCCAACCAGGTTGGTCAGGCACAATTTCCCTGAGCGCCTTGCCTTCTGAGACCTATGTATATTATCATAAAATTAAGCTATGAAAATGCTGATTGTTTTAAATGCTTGCAGTTCAATAAATAACATCTATATTAATTTGAGATATACATTATAGGTTTGTTATGGAAAATTTTAAGGCACATTCACAACCTTTTTGTCAGTTTATCTTACGAGCAAACACCGAATTGTTTAAAACAAACCTGGAAAGATATGGAATAGGCTTTTGTTGCATCCATTCTTCTCATGTTTCCGATTCATAATCAATGTGAGATTCTTCTGCTCAGAGAAGTACTGGCTGTATCTTTCTAAGATTTATATAAAGCAGCTGCTGGCTTTGTAACTAACCCTCCTACTTAGAAGTTCTGTGGTGTGTCAATTCTCGCTTTTCATATTTTATTCCACTCTAACACCTGTTTACATACTTTGCACATAAGAAGCAGTCCGGTGAATAAGTATTGTGTGAAAAGTAGAATGCCACCAGTACAGCTTGTAGGTAAAATACTCAGAATTATTAAGAAGCTACATTTGAAACAGCATGTGTGACAATGTGGGAAATCTATCCCTGTACAAAGTATGAATCCTGCTTGCGGTTATGAAATTGCTGTATCATTAAATACCTCAGAGGATGTGAAGTCAACCATATGCTGTCAGGGCTGAGTCATATGTGTCTCAGACATGGGACGGTGGAAAACGTCCCACCCTAGCAGCTCCCAGTCGAGAGGGAAAATAAAGGGACAAAGGGGCGCCTGAGCCAGACGGCAATCAATTCACCCAAATTCTTCCTGCAAGCCAGGGTTTGGAGCTATGGAATTTCCCAAAAAACTGAAAGGAAGATCAAATGTTCCGACTGGACCTCAAAAGCTAAAGCATTTGGGAAATGCCATGAATCACAGAGAGACAGAAAACTTGTGCATGGAGAAGAAACAGTGAGGCATGCTTTGGTAGCTGTGGGCCAGCCAAGCGAGAAGGAAACTGGCTTCAGAATTCTGACGCAGACATGCATGCAACGTAATTTAGAGAAGTTATGGACAGCAATGGATGACACGGAGCGCACAGGCTATGCCCAAAACAACATTCAAAACTGAGGAAGGGAAGTATACACAGTATATTTAGTGTTTTCTCATCTGTATGATACTTTGTGCCAGCTAATATAAAGAATCATTGATTTTATGGAATTTTTACATCTGTGCTTGTCTACTTCAACTATTGCGTGTTTCTGAGAGGTGAACTGTAAATCCTGAGCAAGTAAAGTGGGGGCTAAAGGAAAAGATGTGTTTAACCTTTCAGAGAACCTAAGGACACAGCTGTCGGTACTCATCCTTGGGGCAGGGGGAACATGTGCGAGTAGCCAGTAAAGTCGCACATTTACCAAGGAATAGAAGAAAAATAATCCTGGCTGGAAACTGAACCAGAGAAAAACCTGCTTCCAACTCTGATCAAACGAAGCTTAAAGGTATATGGGCTTAGAGAGCTAGAACAGAAACAAAGCAATCCAGTCCGTTTCCAGCTGATGGGACATTATCAAGCCTGTGACAAGCCTGTGGTTCCCTCACTCTTGTATGAGTTGAAAATTGCAGGTCAGTTGTCCAATTTTCACTTGCAATAAAAGTTAACATAGTTATGATGATTTTGGGAAACACTCCACGCAGTCGTACTTACAAATGGCTCTTTGCTACCTGACTACTCTTCGTTAAATAACTTTAACAAAATTTGAGCTGCTATTTGTTTATCTTGCTATTCTTCCTATGTTCTTAGCCAAATACCAGAGGAAGATTTCCTGCCTAAGTACTTGTTCCTAATGAAAATGCATATTCTTCAACATATTGTAAAATTACAGCCAAGCTACAAAACTGGAATTTCAAACCATTTGTAGATATACCAAAAATAAGATAAGGACAACATTCAGAGCGGTTTTCTTAACATTATAGGTAACTAATTCTGTCCTTGACTTCTTTACTCATAAGAATCGTTTGACTGCAACTTTTCAGGATAATAATTTGCATTTTTAGTATTTTCAACTCCTCCTCGTTATTATGTATTTCTAATGTGTTCTTAGGACAAAATTACGAGGGTGCATTCTCATTGTCTTCTTATATTCTGGGTGGAGAACCACAAGCAGAAACTTTGGAAATCGCACATGAGCACAATGTTCAAGTTAAGCCGTGTCCAAATAGCTCTGACTGCCATCCACTTCAAAGCACTGGCAAGCCATCACGCAGTATTCTTCCAAGCTTTGCTTGATTTCCATGGTGGTGAATCATGACCATAAAAGAAGCTGTGTGAATGTTGGGGTTTTTTTCTCACAGGAAACAATAAAACATTAATAAAAAAGAAGGTCAAGAGAGAACTATAGAACTGTTCTTCAGTGAGATCTAAGTGGCCAATTTTTTCCACCTGGGACACCCAGTCAAAACATTTGTTATTAGCCACGTCACTGTGACTCACATGCTAAAGTTCCAGGTACAGATTTAACGCACTCCTAACTCTCTGACAAATCCTGACAAACAAGAGAAACCCGTTATGTCACCAAATCAGACGAAGTTTGATGTAACTCATTCCAGAGCATTCTATCTTCTCTTGGGCTTAGAAAAAATTTAAAAAAAAAAAACCCAACTACTTAGAAAAAATTTAAAGTACGGCAAAATCCTTGTCACTTAGCTCATAGAAAATTCAGTATTTTGTAAAATTAGATGTCAAAGCTAATGAAGGAAGTATTAACATATATAATGAGTTTGCATTACTGCAAATTCTGATACAGAGATTATGAAATCTTTGTCTTTTCTTTTGAAAGGCATTTCAAGGACTGCCAACAGATTCATGCTAAATGAGAAGATCCGCATGTCCTCGAACAAATTTACTCATCTGTCCAAACTTCTAAATGCAAACCATTCCTTAAACTGTATGGAAAAAAAAGACAACTGCCTGCAAAATCTTGTTTTGTACAATACATCTCCAGAAATATTTCCTCTACAGCATTTTACTTTTTTGCTTACAGACATGAAACCAATTTTTGTTCCAACTATATAAAGGAATGTACTTATTTCAGTGTAGGATAGAAGATGCTCTATCAAATCCCAACATCATACCCCTTTCTTAAAAGAAAAAAGAATTATGTAAAGCACATATCCATTTAACTATAGTAAAATAGCCTAGTCCTGCTATTAGTGCTCAGAATAGTACAGGATGCATTTTAATTCTTTTTTCTTCATGATTATCTAATTGAGAATACATTTGAATTGGAGGCTTGAATCTCAAGGGAGAAAAAAGAGGAGAAACAAAGCTGAGTGAAATATGAAGCTCAGATATCTTTTGGAACTCCGTAATAATTTAGAAAAAAAGCCCTTCACTTCAGGATGGCAAAGTCAACATCTGAGATCTTTCACTGAATTACCACTTTGGTATGCCAGAAGCATACAGCAACAGTAGTTGCTGTGTACTAATTTTCAAACAATATCTGTCTTAAAGGACAGATAGTCAAAGTCAGGTTTGAAAACATGAGGAAATTTAAGATTTTTGTGCAACATTAGATATCACGTTCTTTGTCCAGTCTATTCAGTAATCTAAAAAAAGGATGATTCATCTCAAGGCTGAATTGAAGTTTGTAACAAAAAACCCAAACCTTTACTTTGGAATATTTCATAGAATCATAGAATCATTAAGGTTGGAAGAGACCTTTAAGATCAGCGAGTCCAACCGTTAACCTATCACTGCCAAGCCCACCACTAACCCATGTCCCTCAGCACCACATCTCCCTGGCTTTTAAATCCCCCCAGGGGTGGGGACTCAGCCCCTGCCCTGGGCAGCCTGGGCCAGGCCCTGACAGCCCTTTGGGGGAAGAAGTTTTCCCTAATACCCAACCCAACCCTGCCCTGGCGCAGCTTGAGGCCGTTCCCTCTCGTCCCATCGCTTGTTCCTGGGGAGCAGAGACCGACCCCCCCGGCTCCAGCCCCCTTTCAGGCCGTTGCAGAGAGCGAGGAGGGCTCCCCTCAGCCTCCTCTTCTCCAGGCTGAGCCCCCCCAGCTCCCCCAGCCGCTCCTCCCCAGCCTTGTGCTCCAGCCCCTGCCCCAGCCTCGCTGCCCTGCTCTGGCCACGCTCCAGCCCCTCCATGGCCGCCTTGGGGTGCGGGGCCCAGCGCTGAGCACAGCATTCGAGGGGCGGCCTCACCAGTGCCCAGCGCAGGGGCACCATCACCTCCCTGCTCCTGCTGGCCACACCGTGCCTGATACAGGCCAGGATGCCATTGGCCCTCTTGGCCACCTGGGCACCCTGCTGGCTCATGTTCAGGCAGCTGTCGACCAACACCCCCAGGTCCTTTTCTGCCAGGCAGCTCTCTGTCTGTTTCTTAATAATTTAATTAGTAAGAATTTATGAAGTACATTAAAGCTTCCCTATTCCAGCCACAAACTCTATAGTATCAAGAGTCACAATGCAATGGTAAAAATAACACCAGCAATTTAATGACATGCATGAAATCTTTCAGTATTTTGTCAGATAGTGTAACAGAACGCCTGTAATTCCATACTGTGAAATACCTGAAACCAACCAAAAAGCCCTGTAAGGTGGGTTTTTTCAATTAGTTATGAAAATCATTAAAAGCAAATCCTAAGTAAGAACTGCAAACAATTACTATATAGGACCAAACAGCAACGAATTGCCTGGTTTCATTTCACAAAGAGATGGCATACTAAAATGTTGACTTCACACAAGTCTAAGTAGAGGTAAACATTGATTTTAACTATTACAGATGTAAACAATGTTGGCATATTGTGTTGATGTTAAAAATGTAATTGGCCAGGTAATGACCTGTGGAAGGTTGTGAACATCTAATGACAAATTGGTTATCACAAAAGGCATTAAAATAAAAAAACCTAAATAACCCCCAAAATGAAAAAAAATGTTAGTTTTTAGTCCAATTATACAAATGACAAAAATGAATGCCGGGAGTCAACCTACCACAGACTCATCTTTTACAGATTTATGTTAAAAACATCGTAACATGAGAACGTAACCTGCAGAATTTCTATCACCTATAATTTCCCTGTGAACATAGCAAACCACGTCTGTGATTAAGAGATGAAAAACTTTCACTTCTCTTTCAATTACTTCAAAAAACAGCTCTATGTTACAATACAAATCATGATTAATAAAACTAAATTAAATTAATGGGATATAATCAATTATTTCATAAGATTGTATACTGCCATATGTCCCACATGTCACCTTTCAGCAGTAATAGTGTGTCCTTATTAAATTTTAGACAACGCGTTACAAAAAGAGGGTAAGATTAAAGTGTTGATCCTTCTTAGCAATGGAATCCTATCAAGATAGAATTATGTTAAGTAGCCTAGTAACTAAGCAAAATGCTGTATAACACACATTTCTTCTGGGTAAATGTTTCTGAAAAAGAAACAAATTCATCTGTGTTCCAAAATAATTTACACAAATTACAGCAACAAATTGAGTTGGTTTTAAGAAAGTTATATAACCTAAGGTTTATTTGCCGGAATTAAATTTCCTAGATCAGTATCTTTCTAATCTGTTGACATAATTGTAAATTATCACTTATCTAAACTTAATGGTGAGACACAAGAATGAGAATTCTTTCAAAATACTATTTAATGCTCAGAAATAGAGTGCTAGGTGGATGGAAGCTGAACTGGGCTTACATGTTAACAGTGTTCACATCTGGGGAAATGTCTTTTGTAAAGTGGCCTGGCAAAAGTAACTGTAATGGCAGTAACACAGATGTGGGTAGATTGAGGTAGAACCTCACATTTCTTCTGAAATAACGGGGCAGCAATCTAGACTGCTCAATTATTTCTTCCAGCCACTTGTGACCCATTGATTTTGCATCTTGACTCAGGAGAGATTACATTGGCTTCTGTCAGAACTGAACTGAAGAGATTTGTTTATTTTTTCAGCATCAATATCATCGCTGTCAAGCTCTGAAGTAATTAGGGAAATTCAGCTAATGGAGGCAGAAAAGCATGAGGCAAGTTTTGAAAACCAAGTGAAAGAATAAACAAGAAGCTTTTCTGTTTGGAAAAAAATCCATTAGGAAAAGAATTAAACAGCAGAAAAGGTAATGAGAGCATGTGTGTTGATGTATTTCATAAACATGCTACTGTCTCATTCTCCGGTGTTGCAAATCAAGTGTTGTTGACTCACAATCATTTCAGAGGTTATTTTTGTTTTGTTTTGTTTCAAAGTGAAGGCAACAATAATGGCATTGCTTTTGTTTCTGAAGCGCGTCTATGCTCTTTTTTAACTGACAGATGCTTTCCTATTCCAAGAGGCCCAGAATCAGTTATTTCATTTAAATTAGTCCACCCATTTTAATATACATTAGGACTCAGACATCCTGTTGATGCCTGGTTACCCACCCTCCTTATCTGAAATTATTTAATTTTTTTTCCCCTTTATTTACACCTTATTTCTTTAGAAACAGTTCTGGTTTTGATGTCTGCAAACCATGAGTCAGTTATCAAATTTATCCAAAAGATAATACAGCAACAACGTGGGGTTAGACAACATTGAAAAGCTTATTTTTGTTCAGTTTTTTCAGTGATATGAAGTACTTCAAACCTGTACATTACAGATAGGACTTTCAGTAGACAAAGCCTTACAAGAATTTCTCTTTCATGCAAACCCGCTGATCCCATTCTAATTTTTAGGGGAGCATTAAGCAAACCTTCAATTTGAACGCTTAGTCAATATTGATAATTGTACCAATACAGATATTGCTTTGAAGATTTTAGCACCTCTATTACCTTACTCTCTTGTTATTCTTAATAGCTAATAATATACTAACATCACTCATTAGCTGGTAAGAAGTTTAGGCATAGAAAACTGGTTATAAGCCCAAGTAAGACCCAATGCCCAAGTAAGACCCAAGCCCAAGTAAGACCCAAGAGTTCTAGCAAGAATACATTTGTTATTCCCTCTCTTCTTGGGAAGGAAGAGGGAATAACACCACCTGAGGAGGTGACACAGTTGCAAGAGACGCTAGATTGTCCCAAATATGTACTGTGTCTGAAAAGATAAATCTGAAAAATTTTAAGACGTCCACAGCAGGGTATCAATTCCTGTTGTACCCAGGCAGTGCACACCATTGGAGCTACAAGTGCTGCTGTACACCTGTAGCTACAACTCACATTGCAGATGAACATGTATTTGGTTCCCTGGAGATAATCATTATCTGATGACTTTAAATTATTATTCTGCAAAAAAAGCAGGAAATACATTTTCTGAAATACCAGATACGTACATGAAAATACTATAATTTGGTTTTAAGCACAGTCTTACAGCTTGTTCAAAGAATGAGGCCCGGATGGACAAAAAGATTCAGTGCAGTTGGATACTGAAGTCCAAAACTCTGCTGATCCTTTTACTCACCTGACACCTGTAGGAACCTAAAGGTATCACCAGGACATAGTTCCCTGTGCATCTAAATATTTTTCAAAAGAACTCAGGCTGAACATCTGTGGATCAAAGGCAAATAAATAAATAAAAGTGAAGTGAAGTGAAGTGAAGTGAAGTGAAGTGAAGTGAAGTGAAGTGAAGTGAAGTGAAGTGAAGTAAAGTAAAGTAAAGTAAAGTAAAGTAAAGTAAAGTAAAGTAAAGTAAAGTAAAGTAAAGTAAAGTAAAGTAAAGTAAAGTAAAGTAAAGTAAAGTAAAGTAAAGTAAAGTAAAGTAAAGTAAAATAATTCCAAGCTTTATTAAGCATGCTCTTCCCAGCAGGGACAGAACGGTGTCTCCAAGGCATAAGGTCAGCAACATGGAGGAATTCTGGATTGAGCTTCCCCCGCTCCTTGCCGACATACGATGCTTAGGTAGAGTCTGAGTCATAGCGAGAGAAGAACAGCCACGCTGCTCAGCTCTGGCCAGCGCAGAAGGACAGCTGTCAGGGGTCTCCTTTGGGAAATACTAAGCTTTTATTCTGAATTAGCTATAGCTAATGACAGCTCTCAAAATAGTTTTCATAGTGACTAATGTGATGACAACGTCTCTGTTGATCTCTGTGGAACCATGAGTGATTACTAAATGCTAATTTTTTTACAGAAAAACAGATAGTAAGAAAAAAAAAGAAAACCAGATAAATAAATAGACCATATATGTAATCTACCCGGTCATCTGTCAGTCCTATTCAAAAACCCGTTTTTATTTAATAAGATTCAAAGTAAGCATTAACCTAATAAACAGCCTTCAGTAGACTGGAGTTTTACAGCTTCAGCTCTTGTCTAGATTAAGAATATAGAAATTTAAAGATCATAAAAATGTAAAAGTAAAGCTGTAACATTTCAAATAAAAGATTTCCTGTATTTCCAGTGGACATATCTGTACGAAATGTGTTTGCTGTTGACAGGAGTTGATGAGAGCCAAATGGATTCAGCATTAATTTACAATTGTTTCAAACATACATAATACGAAATATTATGCCAAAAATCAGATGAGAACAGAAAAGCTCCTTAGAAAATACAGCTATGCTCAACAATTTCCATTAAGTTGTTTTTTGGCACCAGAAAGATTCCTATGACCCAATTTCCACCTGCTTATTGGCTTCATATACCATCCAAAGTAAAGTACCAAATGGGAAACTGCTGAGCAAAAGGTAACAAAACATGAATTTTTTTTTAACAGTTTGCTGTGTGTATGACATTACTTCTCCACTTAACTTATGAAAAAAATATTTATGGGTTAGGAAAGTGATGGAGACTGCGTACATTACAGTTCTTTAGGGAACTCAGAGTTATGAGACCAGCCGATTCTTGTTTTGACAATTTGTAACAACAAACAAACAATCACAAATATTTATTGTAGTTAGTATATAAAGCCCAAGACTTATATATCCCTACTTGTGGGTTTCACATAATTAGGAATACGGGAGTCAGCAATTCAGTAACTGGTAAGGTAGACACAGATATTAAATTCCAAGTGCTAGATCATTTTCAAACAGATGGCTTCCTAGTTTATTTAATTAATTGGTTTATCGAAATAAAATTTTGCTGAAGCTTGTCAGGGGAAGATTGTTTAACTGAAACCCCATTTAATAATTTCTAATTGTGCATGTGCAAAATAGTTCAAGCTAACGCACGGCAAGTTACTACATTTCATGCTGCAAATGTGTCACAATATTGGCAAGTGTAACAACGGCAAAGTTATAACATTTCAAACAGACAATTTCCCCAGGAGGTAAAACTGATGTCTTAAAATTCTGGGGAGACACACACTGGCGACTCGCCCTTGCGCACAGCCTTTCAAAAAGCTTTATCTCAGTCTCTTTCAGCCTCCTAGGGAATGTCAATAATCAAATCCATTCAAGCCACTTAAATTGCACCTGTTTGCACAAGGCTTGAACTCTAACTTGTTGTCTGAAGTTGATTCAGTTTCCAAATATCTCATTAAATGCTGTTACTTATTAACCCAGTCATTTTGAAGATCTATTGGTTTACATAGGCCTGTGCAAAAGTAAAATTAAGCTTAACCCTAAATACATTTGGTTTGGGTGTTTCGTGTATTACTTTTGTCTTTTTATTAAAATGCATTTAATAAAAAGCATTTATTTACTTAGTATATACAAAGTCCACAAAGATGCACTTTAGCATTTCTAAATGGAAGTCAAAGAAATTAAAGTATGCTATTAGGAAAGAAATATTAAAACCAGCATGTGCTTGCAGTAAAAAATCTCAGGAAGGTCAAACCAATGAATCTTTGGAAACCCTGGGCTTAATGTCCTCATTAGGTCATCCTGAAATAAAAAGTAACTTTTTACATCATTTGGCTCTTCTGCAAGGAGGAGGATATTTTCTTAATTCCTATTTATTGATTACATATTTTGATGCTTTAATAGTTGCTAAGAATCAGACTGTCAAGGAAAATTTGCTTTGTATTTAAAAATGATTTAAAATAGATGGTTTAAATACACTTTTCCCACCTGCTCCCTTAAATCAAAGGAAAGCTTGCTATTTAAAATCACTCTGATGTTTTAACTGCACTCACATTTTGATGTATACCTTTATCATAAGGGACGTCATGTCTAACATTCAGAATTCACAGTAGTGAGCTGTCGATCACAAGGTCCAACTCTGTTGCTTACGTCCACCCACAAAATCAGAATGATTTAGTGTTTGCATGGGTCAAAGGTTAGCGTGACGGTTTTTATTGTAATGGGAATAGCTGACCTAAGATGTAGCTATTCCTTTACAGATGAGCAATTCCTACAATACAGTCTGTAGCATCATCTTATTCCCTGATCTTGGAAAGAGTCTTGATCGTATTTATATGATCTACACTAAAGAAACTAACTAAAGATTACTTAAAAAAAAAAAAAAAAAAAGGTATTTCTATGTGTTGTTGCTTTATATTAACAAATCTCGTCTTTGTATATTTAAGGAGAGAGAACCTTGAACTAAAGCAAGCATGTTAGTTGGTGTTTCAGTGCTGCAATTCTATTAGTCTTGCTCAGTCACACTTGTCTTTTCCGTCTCCTGCAAGGCTTCACAAGGTGCTTCCCATCCGCACTCCACTTCCAGCAATGTCTTTTGTCCTGTTGTCACACCAGGGTCTAACAGCCCGGCACTAGGACAAGAAATATTTCTTTAGGAGTTCCTGTGATAGTAAAGTTACGTGCATCTCCATGTACTACTACTTCTGTCAGGTGTCAGTGGGTACGAAGAACAAAACCTGAAACTTGAAGCAACTGAGGCCCTCTGTTCACAGCAACAGTACCAATCATGCTCCTAGACACTCGAGAGTAATCTACGTCAATGCACAGCCTTCTTGCAGGAGCGTGAGCAGATATTGGGGTGGTTGAAGTCCCGCATGAGGACCTGCGCCTGGAAACTTGAGGCTGCTCTTACCTGTCTGCAGAGGGCCTGATCCGCTGGTTCTTCTGGGTCAGGTGGCCAACAGCAGACACCCACTACAATGTCACCTTTATCTGTCCTCTCTTTAATCCTAAACCATAAGCTCTCAGTTGGCTCCTCATCCATCCCCAGGAAGAGCTCCACGCACTCCAGTAGCGCTCTCACATAAAAAACAACTCCCCTGTCTCATCTTCCCATCCTGTCCTTCCTAAAGATCCCGCATCCCTCCACCGCAACACCCCGGTCATGGGAGCCAGCCCGCCATGTCTTTGTGATCCCAACAACATCACAGCCCTGCAACTACGTGCAGATCCCTAACTCATCCTGTTTATTCCCCACACCGTCTGCGGTAGTGTCAAGGCACTCCAGGAACTCAACTCCATCATGTTGAGCTCCCGGAGAGGGTTTGGGGGATTCCTCCGTAATGGTGCCTCGTAGGCACTTCCTTGCTGACCTGCAAGTGTAAGCATGCAAGAGAAGCTCTTCTTCCTCTTTCCAATGTTTTGTTATTCATTCTTTAGAATGAAACAATGACATCTAGAGAAGGCAAAGACGCTTCTTGAAAAATGTAGTATTAACGGTACATGGAAAAAGCAATGCGTAGTTGTCTGTCTTATTTTTCTACCATGTTTTTCTGTAGTTTCACTTATGTTTATGACATTCCTGACTTTCCAAAAGTCTTTCCTTAGCAGACAGGTGATTAAAGTGCCTCTTTGCTTTTATAATCTGTTACAAATTAACTTTCTTTGCATTAATAGTGATTTACAACTGGCTGCAAAATATAAAGGAGGAAGAATCAGCACTATTTACTTTGTTTCCTTATGTTATATTCTTCCCCTGCTACTAGCATAGAAGAGCATATACCATCTGGCTTCTCCCGTACTTTACCAAGAATCAATTGTTATTCAGGTTTTTCACAGTATCTCAGAAGGTACCAAACTTTCCAGACACCCATATGTCTCATTGACATACTATAGATGAAGCAGCACTGCTTCTGAGTCAAAAATTAGTTAATTAATTCAGAGACAGAATTAAAATCCTTGAATGCCACATGCCCCAGACTTGAGCTTTTTACCGCAGCTACCATTTGTGCTTAAGTCCCTTTTGGGCACTTTGGGTAAGATTCCTCTCCAATAAATTGTCATTTAAAGGTAAGATCAGTTTGCTTTGGCCATTGCTTTTGCTCTGCAGCTGACGGGAAAAGAGCTGGGCAGCCCCAAAAGACTATTCATTCTCATCAGCCAAAGCCAGTGCTAGCATGAGATGAACCATCCTCCAGAAGGGTTTGTTCCTATTGAAACTGATGGGTAGCTTCAACGAGATGAAGCTTTACTTAGGTGTTTCAGCAAAATTAATCCTTATCTTTGGAATATGAGTAATTCCGTCTTTTATTTAGGAGTAGATGTTTAAGCGTTTCTTATCCTTAGAAACAGCAGAGAAATGAATGCAGAAAGAAAATGTTCAGCAACTCATTTTGCCAATTTAGAATTTTGAGAGAAATACAAACTTTGCCCATCACAAGGTTTATCCATGCCTAACACCTACTGCAATGGCTCCTGGGGACCTGAGGGAGGGGTCGCAGATTTTGTAACCCCTCCCTCGTTGACATAAATAATAGATGTTGCTTCTGCCTTCAGGACAAGGGAAATGATGTGAAAACTAACAATTGTTCACCTTTAAACTGAGATGACTGTGTACACAAAGATTCTACAAGCTTTTAAACAGAAGCTTTAATTACGTTATTTCTGTCTATAGAGGTGATTTTCTGTTGCAGTAATCGAAGACTGCAATTTGGAAAGAAAAAGTCAGTTGAAAGTCAGGAAACTATAAATACTAAAGTTAGTCTGCACAAAAATCCCTCTCTTACCATACACATTCAATACTTATATCACAGCAAAATATTTTTAAAGTTTACACTGTAAATTAAAAAAAAAAAGTATAAGTGACTTACGTATGTTCAATTTGGCTAAATTAATTATTTTAAGTTCAAGTAATAACTTGCTTGAGGTGCTTCTATTACAGAGTCGAATACTGCACTTTGCAGCCAATGCCTATAATACATGAGGAATTATATCCTGAGTAAATTGAAATTGTTTTTTAGAGTTTGCTACCTTTCTTTCTGAGCCTCAGAGACTTTTTCTCTGGACTCAAAGAACTCTCTCTCTCTGCATAAATAATGTGTTTTATGAGTTTCTATACTGTGTATATATACTTATATATCTGGCTCACCGACAATATTCTTAGTTGGCAGAATGTACGTGACCTTTAAAAAAAAAAAACAAACTTTACTTTTTACTTAGAAGTCCTAATAAGGCCAAACAAAGCACAAGAGAAAACACCTTATTGGAATAAAACAGAACAAAGACTTTGTTGAAACTTTAAAAAAAAATTAATCTTGAAAGTGAAATTGATGTTGAAATTTTCATTAAAAACATAAAACTATATGCAAAGAGAGCCTAAATGGAAGTTGAAATGAAAAAAAATAAATTGAAGCATTGTTTCTTCTTTGGTATACTCTCTGTTCCACACAAACTCAAAAGAAAAAAAAAAAAAGGAGGACAAATTAGATTGTTGCAAGGAGATACTTCAGGAGAGTTCGAGGAAAAAACCAAAAAAACCCAAAAAACCCAACACCAACCCCTCCACCCCCCAAAAGAACCCCAACAAAAAACCAAATTCAACTTATCCCTATTTTTAATGTAATCAGGGCAATACAAATAAGTGGACTGGGCCTTAGGATCTTGGTCTATCCATTTTGGAAGACTGAATGCACTAGATATGAACGGAAAGAAATTAGTACGTCTAACAACACTGACCACATGAAACAGGATAAAGATTTCTCTTTGTGTTTACATGAGGCTTTAAACTGTATCAGGAAAATATTTGAAGAGAACTGTAGCAGATACTAAATGTCACGGGAAAGTATTTTTGCATATTTATTCAAGGAATAAAAAAGTAATGCCTTTTCCTACAAAAACCGAGATGAAAAGGTTATGTTGTCCTACAGACCTCCATTGCTACACAAATACGCACTTAGTATTAACCGAGAAAACCTGGACCACGATTTCAAAGAATAGCTATTCTAATTGTTCTTTTACTTCATTTCCCCGTCTCCTCCCAGCTGGATTACTCCTGCGCAGTATTCAAGTAGCATAGAAAAACAGCTTCTGTGTGGCAGTGTAACTACACAGGTTACATTTACAGTGAATATTTATCTACTTGAACTTAGACATGCTTTCATTGCTTACTCCAGCGAAGATGTTTCAAAAAGTAAGAATTTGTCTTTTTGCCTAAGGCAACTTCCCAGAATGAACTTCTATATCAAATCTCTTACACAGTAATTAACTTCCACATGCACAAGGACTTAGTTCGAACACTGTGTACTAACATTCTCAATGAATTAACAGACATTTCTAACTTCATGCTCTCTGTTGGGAGTTTACAATACCCAGAAAAGCTGCATTATAGGTCTTTTCAGGACAAGAAAAGGGCAGGGGGGAAATCATTCCATAAACTAAGACTCTCTAACATAACGCTATCCCTATACATTTAATTAGAGCAGAGAATAATACAGTTTAGTTGTAATACTGGGGAGACAGAGGGGAGGGAAAGGACCAAGACAGTACAACATGGTATTTCACAGTGAAGACAGATCCTGGAATGACTTCAGAAAGACAAATGAGGCAGAATATCTTTAAGTGTGTATGGTCATAGCTGTCAAATGAAACTGAAGAAAACTGTTGTACCTGATTTTGTCAAACACTTACTAATAGATGGAAAAACAGTTCATTCCCTGTGTATTGCTTTTATGGACAAAGTTCCCAACATCCTGAATAAATACTCATTAAATTCATATAAGTAATGATTCTTTTCGTATGTAATAATGCCTCACATAAAAATACAATATACTCCCGGATCTTAACCGAATTCAGTCTCAGAGTACCCATACCAGACACATGACTATTGCCTCCGTGTTACAGACGGAGAAGCTAGCGACACAGATGGGTTAAAGTGAGTTGCCCAATGTCACAGTAAAAACTGGTGACTAAGCGGACGGTGACAAAAATCAGATTATCCAGTGCTGTCCTACCAGGGAAAAAAAAGAAAAAAGATGTGTCTCATAAATAACAGAGAGCTCAGAAGTGTTTCTCCACTTTGCCAGCATTGTGGATAAATGTTGGCAGTGTAAATGTGTGGAATTTGGCATAGAGCCTCTTTCCTTACAATGTGTCATTCATCCTCATTTTTAGCATTTCAGTGGCTGTTCCTTCTAGGTGGCTATTAAAGGGAAGAAAAACAGAACAGAACAAAGCAATAGACTACACTTATATGACACTAATGAAACATAAAAGTTAAGCAGAGTGTCCTCTTCTAGCTTTGTAGCAGTAAAACAGCTCTACAGTATCAATCAGATTAAGTGCCGGAGTCAGTCCACCGCCAGGACCTATGAAAATCTTAAAACTTTTGTTTTTATTTTGTTGGGAAAACGTGAAGTTCTCTGTGATACGATTTCATGGTAAATGAAAGAAGTGCCAGTAAAATTGCCAGAGCAATTACTCTATATAGAGCTGGCAAAAATAGGAAATACTGTATTGATTCCCCTCATAATGCCATAAATCTTCACAGGTTTACTAAAGAACTATCCTCAACTAGAAACTAGCTAAATACAATTTTAAATTCACATTTACAAAACACTTGAAGCCTATGTAGGTTTGAGTGGCTGAGCTTCACTCTATGCACTGTCCCACCCGACATAAATCAATGCCCTGAGATATACCCCAGAAGTTGTATAAAGAATAAGTTAAAATCAGAAGAATTTTATCTGTCAGGAAGAAAGAACGTCAGAACTCTGTCTGAAATTCACAAAAATTAAGTCTAAACTAATTAGCTTAACTTAAATGAGCTTTGCCACAGCAGCGTGAGGATAAAAATGCAGACTTTTGAGGAGAGAGGTTTTATCCAGCTCATGGCAAAATATAGGTACCCCAGAAAAAATAATCTTGAATCTCTGAGATTGGACCAATTTTTTTAAAATACAAAATAAAACCTCACAACATTTTATCACCACTATGAAAAAAAAAAAATCTCTGTTTAAAGCCACCACTATCTGCACTGATTACACAATTTAGATCTTAATAAATATTATCTACAAGCTACATGCATTTTCAGAAGATATGTACTTTAATAAAGTCTCCCAGCCATAGCTATTTACATATAGTTCCAGTAATCAAAGAAGATTTCTGTCTTTTGAGAATGAGATTGCGTTGTAAGTATTAAAAGCACTGTGAAGGCAAGTGGGGAATCCCTTAAATTGTATCTTATTGCACACTAAGTTTGAAAATTCATTCGTGAACCGTTCAGGAGAAGTTGTATACTGCTGTAAAATCCTCCACAGCGCAGTGGAAATACAAATGAACTAAAGCAGAAGAAAAAGTCATTATTCATATCTGTTACAAAACCTGGTGTAAGTGCACATAAAAACACAGATCAAAATGTTTGCAGATTCCCACTAACCATGCGTTTCAGTGTTAAAATTCAGATAAATATCCCAGGGTGGAATACAGACAAATCACTCTGTGAAGAATTACTATAGTTTCAGATAAATGATTTCTAGCAGCTTTTCAGCTTCCAAGTTTAGGATTCCGTGGGATATAACATTCAGCAGCATGTATTGGATGAGGACCGGGCATTGTACGAGGGAACTTAGGCAGCTGCTTAAACTCTGAGGCTTGCATGTGTAGCTCCCCGCCAGCAGTGTGCTAAAAAAAAGTCTTTCAGAGCATGAAAGGTGCGAGACAGTTGCAGACACGTGAGAGCGAGCTGGATCCCAGAGAAGTGCATGAACTGGCATGTCTGAATGCGATTAAGTGCCAAGCAGTTTTACAGTGATTTAAACAGGGCTCAAACTTCAGGAAATGAAGGGGGAGTGGGAGACTGTGCTTTTGAATGTGGCATCATATTATTTAATCACTAAGCCATTACCTTCTTCTAAAGAAATACAAGTAAAGCACTCAAGATTTTCAACTATGTAAATTCTCCAGTTATTCTTCTGTTTGGATATTTGGAATTTTATAAGGGTTGTTAAGTTCCTGCTTTGGTTTTATTATTAAGCAGATACTGCGTATCTATGATTATGGATGCTTTAACTTATTTACATTACCCATTTTTTCCATTCCAGTTTCCAGTACTAATTTCAGTTACCTAAAAGCCAGCCAGAGCATGCTAAAATGGATCCACCCGCCCAGAGGGATCAGTGGCATAGTTCAGATTTTCTCTTAGGATCATTCACTCCAATTTCTATTCCAGAGAAAAAAGCCCGGAACATGGCAGCACTCTGTCAGCTTGTTATCTACTGTGATAACTCTGTGCTGCTTGCACTACAGGCTTTGAAAACTCAGTGTGATGATTTTTGTTTTATTTTGAATGTGGCTAGATCTTAGTAAGGCTCTTCTAATCTATGGAATAAACATCTATGTCTGTTAGGTTCAGAATATACAGAGCAAGAGCAGCAACGGAAAAAATGTAAAAGCTAATGCAAGAGTCCTGCTAATTTTTCTCATCTACTAAAAGTCCCTGTCTTTACATCTCACGACAGTAAACATTTTTACTTTTTGTTTTTTCTAGGTTAGACTGTATTAAGCTTGGAAAGCAATTCACTTCTCCTTAGACGAAACGTGAAAATCATCTGCCCATTTTGCCAGGCACAGCTCTAAATCTATCCGAAATGCAAATACATTTTAGCATAAAAAAAAAAAAAGACAAAAAACCCGTTTCCTGAACATGAGTTAGCTAGCACTTAAGTTACTCGGAACACTAGATGAGTGTCAGCTTCCTGCTGTTCCTTCCCAGAAATTTCTACAGTTGGACTGCTAGCAAATATAACTTCAGTCAGATTTATAAGCCAAAAAGATCATTTACTCTGTTCTGTTTGCCACAGTATTGAGATGCCAATGCTTGGCCTTTTTCTTCCTGTTCATATCATATACCCATTTGATCGCAGTCATCAAATACTTACATTTAGAGCTAGACAACACAGTTTTGTGTTTTATTTTTAGAATGTGCCTTGCAATACAATCACACCCCCCCATCAAAAAACAGAGCTGAATTGAATATTCTATTCAAAGACTGCTAAGACAAACATGCCTTCTTGTAGCGATGCCTCTCTGTCCAAAATCTGATAACACCCTCAGTAATTATCTTTAAACTGAAAAATGAAGCAGACAACTGAAAAACTTAAGAGTATACATAGAATCTTCCAGCTGTCTCAAAGAAACATACAGATAGTAAACCTAGCAGGAATGCTTGATAAGGAAATATTGCTCGCTTTTACAAATGGAAATTAAATGATTGAGTGAGGTGCCCAGTTTCTTATTAAGAATGTACAAAGAAGCAAGGAAAGGAATTTGTATAATACAAACCATTTGGTTCTTTCGTCTTCCAATGTCTATTTGACTAAATGTTTGCATATTGTTTGTTAGCATAAAAAAAAAAAATGTAGATACTTTGTAAAGATTTGCGATATAAATACCACAGTATTGGCATTTAACAGAAGAGCTATGGGAAATAAGTAGTAACCGTAGAGCTTCTTAGACTTCTACATGCATGTAAACAGTTGCAGATCACGAGTGACTGTGTATTAATTGCCCCCAACAAGGACAAGACACCTAAACAGAAGGTATGATTCTGCTCCTGTGTAGAACATCTGTATCCTGCGGTCCAGCTGAGTACTCGGCACTTACAGCCGGTATTAATATAGTTGCATGTTATACAACAAAACACGAAAACACTTTTATTCTTTGTTTTCTCAATCTAGCGTCACATTTAAATCTCCACTAGTCATTTCCTTGTCAAAGGGCATCACTGAACACTGCCGACATGAGGTCTTACTTGCACACGCCTGTTGAGTTCTATTTAAGAAATATTAAATGTGCAGATGTACTCAAAATTCTAACAACTAATTAACTTCTCATCTTTACTGATATCCTTTGTCTGTTTTCTTTTAGCATGTTTTAGGATTTTTTAATTTTTGGGTTAGCTCTTCAGCCTCCAAGGAAAAAACTCTTCCAGTTTCCTTTAGTTTTTATAATGTTTGAC
The DNA here is from genome assembly GCF_965183815.1 of Platalea leucorodia. Lineage (NCBI taxonomy): Eukaryota > Metazoa > Chordata > Aves > Pelecaniformes > Threskiornithidae > Platalea > Platalea leucorodia. The sequence goes on from NC_138827.1 coordinate 3,307,486, forward strand.
AACGTGCTGTTCTCAGGCTGTTCTGTGAGCAGCTTGCCAGTGCCTCCAGCTTGCAGGAATGGCTTTGCCTCGCTGGTAGCGTGGCTGAACAGCCACACATTGGTTCCACAATCCTTCGCAGTGTGTTAAAGAGTCACCATGCCAGATTATTAATTTTATGTTCCATTTCATGTAAATATTCTGCATGTGGAAGTGGAGTGCTCTATCCATTAATACACTGAGAATACACAGATTGCCTGAGTCATAAAACAGCCTGTGAGAGGTAAAAAGACTGCAATTTCAAAACACAGTGGTAATTTCAGTTCCTGCAGAGGGAAACAAGCTGAAATCTATTTGCCAAAATAAATAATGGAGATCTAAATACTGATTACAGTTCACAAATCTATCTTAGACTGTATGCCTACATTTGAAATTGTACTCTATGTTCAATTCACAGGAGTATTTTTATCCCGATAATTTATTCCTAAATATAAAGGAAATATACACACAAGTAAAACTATACGTAGTGTAAACACGAAACATTTTTCAGAGAGTTCTGAATACAATAGTACAGCTGTGTTTATCTGTGTGTTTGTTTTTCAGGAAAGTATTCAAGGAACAAGAAAGTGTTTGATTTAACATGGGTGAGCATTTTAGCAAATAGAAATAGATGAGAATGTGGTAGCCATAGTTAAATTTGGTGTGCATTGACTTAGACTGTTGAAGTATGCATGGGAAGGAAAGCAGGGAACTGCCTTTATTTAATTCAGAACATATCACAACTCTGTCTCGTCTGAACTCCTGTAGAAGTAAAACACAGAACTTTCCAAATTCCTTATTTAAACTGAGAAAACGTCTACACTAGACTGAAAAGCACCTACTGAGAGAAAATCCTCTGTTCCACTAAAATCCATTGGCCTGAGTGCGTGGTTTGGCAAGAGAGAGGCAGAAAGCCTGCTTTTTGAGATACTGGAACACGTGTATAAAAGCTTCTAGCTCTTGTTCATAACACACATACCCTAAGATTACCTATCATATACACAAAAAGAAACCAGACCAGTTCTTTTCTAAAAACACAGACCTGAGTTTGTGCATTCATCGAGTCTGAAAATTGTCAGGCTATAACTGGGAATCCTCTCGTAACACCGCATCCTTGAAAACTGCATGCCATGAAAAATAGGGCCCTTTCCTCAGGAAAGTGGTACTTGCTACTGTTACTTATTAGACTTATCTTACACATCGGAGCAGTAATTTTAGAAGCAGCTTTTTTACAGATGCCTTCCAAGGTGGAAAAATAGCTCTACCTTGCTAACCTTACAGTGGTACTAGTATGGAAATATATTAAATTGAGCATCATTCTATTTTTTAGTCTGTTTATAAATTCAAACAGTTTCTTAAAGTTTATATAGCTGCTATTGTAAGGTTTTTAAGACCTTAAGCTACATTAGATTTAGATTTTAGTATGAGCTAGTACTCATATTCAATCAGCATATTACTACTTTCATCACAAGTGTTTAAAAATGTCTTTCAGAGTAGTTGTAAGAAAAATAAGTATTTGAAACAGTATTTTAAACTGGCAGTTTTAGCGTATTTAGTTTATATTCAGCATAATTCTTCTAGCTCTTCCATCCAAAAAAAAGCAAGGTCTAAAAAGACTAATGGGTACTACACAAGTGATTCTGCCACAGAATCTCCATTTTATTTTAGGCACATCCTTTATCAGACTTATTATTCAACTAACAATTTGTAAATGCAATGTTCCGTTCTGTACATTTGGCTTTGGTTTTGAACAACTGGACTGTGTTTACACATAGATATAGTTTATAGATTAATAGATTTCTAAGCTGAAGGCCTTTGAATGGGAGCATGACAATAACATTTGGTGCTTTGTATCTGATGTATACACATACACCATATTAGCACAGGCTGGTGAGTTGGTTGGTTGGGGAGGTTTGCCCTATTGCCTGCAGGCAAGGGTCAAAAACCTCCTGGACAGAACTGTTTTGCTGACATGTGAGGAGATGATGCACAGGAAGAAATGGTTATTCTGTTATTCTGTTCAAACCTACTGAGCATTCACCACAAATTTCATGTTAGATACGTATTAGATGATCAATTAGATGTTAAATTCCTGTTCTTGGACGTAATTCAAACTGAAAGTGTGAGTCTCAAACATTCCTCTGTGCATAATTGCAAATATACATTAGAAATTATTATGAAGATGTGATAAGTGCTTTAGAACACCTTAGAGTTGTACCCTCTCAGAAACTGAATGATTTACTTCAGTTAAAAAAACTGATTAAAGTACTGAAAATACATTGATCTGTTTTAGAACAGAATATTAAACATTTCAAGAAACACCTCATTTACCTCCTAAAATTCACCAGTACAAACACTTCCCATTAACTTCTTCACAGACTAATCATTTCATACCACCACAACCATTCCTTAATCTGTTTTAGTAACAACAATTACTTAAAAAACCCAGGCCAGGATGGTACAATCTAGCAGAAAGGGTTATTAGTCTATATGCAAGGGACCCCAGTAACATTGAGGTGAAATTCTCTGGTAAATCATCTCTTTGTAACACTGCATTATTAGTTGAAAACAATATGCTCATCACAGGAGCAGACAATTGAACTATTGTTTCCGCTTTCAGCAGTTCTACACTATTGTAGTAAAAAATTTCTATTGATAACTGGCAGCTTCTCAACAGCACATTAAAAAAATACATAACTGAAATTAAATCCAGCATATGAGAGAATTAAAAGGGAAGGTTGAAGTGTAGACTTTTTCCAAACAAAATGGAGGGCCAATTTTAAATGATTGTGGAATTGTTAGCAAATATATATATGTTATTTATTGCGAATGCAGCAAGTAACTTCCCCTAACGCAAAAATTTTAAATGGCAGACTTACAGACGTGCTTACTGTACATGCTTGGAGCAGACTTATTTTTGAAGAGTAAGAAGCAGCCCACAAGGAAGTCATCTAACTTCTAATTTACAAAAAAAAAAAAAAAAACCAACAACCCACAAACAAACAAAAAAAAAACAAAACCAAAAAAACCATACCAAAAAAACCTGAATATATGCATGAACTAAACATGTTTGGTCTTCCTTGAACATGCTAAGTTTAAAATCACATTTGAAAAAGACAAAGATATTCATGGTAAAAGTTTATATATCTATATCTATATATATATGTATGAACACTTACACTCGTTACTGAGAGAAATTTATTCACCAAGTCTTTAGAATCAAACAAAATCACAGTTCTTACCACAGTGCAAAGTTTTTTAAGGCTTATATAAGAAATTGCTAACTTCAAAGGCTGAATTTGAAATAATCAGCTTTAACAAATGACTGAAAATACAATTGTGATGTGTTGTAAATGGATCATAGGTTAGGATGCAACTGGCTTGGCACAGCCACAACATCCAGATTTTCACGTTCAACTGCACACTAATACCAATCCCATCATATAGGGTCACTCCAGTAATAAACCGGGGAATTGTTTGCAAGAACTTGCCTGGGGGTGCTGGTTGACAGCCGCCTGAACATGAGCCAGCAGTGTGCCCAGGTGGCCAAGAGGGCCAATGGCATCCTGGCTTGTATCAGGAATAGTGTGGCCAGCAGGAGCAGGGAGGTGATGGTGCCCCTGTACTGGGCACTGGTGAGGCCGCACCTCGAATCCTGTGTTCAGTTTTGGGCCCCTCACTCCCAGAAGGACATCGAGGGGCTGGAGCGTGTCCAAAAAAGGGCAACAAAGTTGGTGAAGGGTCTGGAGCACAAGTCTTATGAGGAGCAGCTGAAGGAACTGGGGATGTTTAGTCTGGAGAAGAGGAGGCTAAAGGGAGCCCTCATCGCTCTCTACAACTGCCTGCAAGGAGGTTGTAGTGAGGTGGGGGTCGGTCTCTTCTCCCAAGTAACAAGGGATAGGACGAGAGGGAAAGGTCTCAAGCTGCGCCGGGGCAGGTTTGGGTTGGATATTAGGAAATACTTCTTCACCGAAAGGGCTGTCAGGCCCTGGCCCAGGCTGCCCAGGGAAGTGTTTGAGTTTCCATCCCTGGAGTTGTTTAAAAGAAGGGTAGACCTGGTGCTCGAGGACATGGTTTAGTGGTGGGCTTGGCAGTGATAGGTTAACGGTTGAACTCGATGATCTTAAGGGTCTTTTCCCACCTTAACGATTCTATGATTCTAAATACAAATCAGTCATTTTTAAGAAATAAATATAAGGGCAGGGAAATCTAACTTTTCAGTTTGGCTGAATGTTTTCTATATTGCATTTATGAATAAATGTGTTCCATATGAGTTCGTCTTGAGCTGGGATGGACCCATGATCCGCTATAGTGCTCATGTAAGCACACAGCTGCCAGTAACTATTCTGCTGGAAAAAAATATTTATTAAAGCAGCTTCATGCATACCTATTAAAGCAAAAAGAAAATCTTAATTATGAGTATATTGACCCTATAAATCCCAGCCTAACTCACCATCTATTGCTCCTCATCCAATGGAAGTGTGGCAGGATGTCTGTAAAGCACCCAGGGAATGTTAGTTTAGCATTAGTTTAAACCTACAACAGTACAATACAGACAAGAAAGTGTTTATTAATTTACTAAATGTACCGTGGAGTAACTTGAGGAATCTTCTTCAATGTACGCATCTGGTCAGCTGGCAATAGTCTAAACACTTCAGAAGCCAAGAACTCTTGGTTATCAGGAGTCTTCTTGCGTATGCTCTGAAGCTCAATCGCAGAGGACATTTTTGTCTGCATTACGTTTACCATGATTTAAAGACAGAGAACACATCCAGGGTAACCATACATTTTCTGGGCACCATGACAAACTCAAAGGTTTAAAGAAAGAGAGTTATAACATTCATTTTTTTCCCAGAATCACCAGAAGTTTTAATTTTCTACCTCTCTCTTGGTTTCTCCACTGGATGGATAATTAAATTTAGTCCTCCGTCTAAATCATCTGAAGCCTTTAGCTTTTGCTCCAAACCACAAGCTCAAAACTGAGACCAAGGACAGGCTGCTGCACTCCCAGCAATCTTAATTTTATGTGGGATAGCTCATTCTCCCTTAGTCTTCATTCTCTCTTACCTGACCCTGTTCAAATCCGTGCTACAGGGACACTCAGGGACTGCTCTTCCCTTTTTCTCTACACTACACAATTACCTTTTTCACCGTATTTCTTGTCTACCAGCAACCTCCCATGCCCGGCGCTGTCAGTCCTGTGCATTCTGACACAAGTTAACACTTCTCACTCATAAACGCTTCAGATGAATTTGAAAATTATTACTTCAAATACAGTTTTAACTTCCTTTCTGATGCAAACAATGAAGCGCTCAATCATGGTTGATAAATGATCATTGCCAAGTTTAAGTTTCAGTCAAAGAAACACATTCTTATTCCTCCGAAGAGGCAGGATTTCAGCCCACCTACCTCATTTGCCTCCTGACACAGACTTCCACCATGTTTCTCCACACCGTTTCTTCAGATCGCCTCACAGTCAGGTCTACACTCCCAAGTTCTCATCTTTTCTCCTCAGTAAAATTCCCTCATTTTCTCCAACCCCTAATTCCAGGACTTTTAGGCATTGTTGCTTCTAACAACCTCCGTAGCGTCCCCCCATCCCAACCCCCAGGCAGCTCCCACCTCCCGCCCCTCACAGCCAAGGGTGAGGAACAAGGCCACTTCCAACCTCACCACAAGCAAGGACAACCGGCCACAGGAAAGGCCCTGGCCATTTGCTGAAGAAAATCTTTCACTCCAGTACTACTAACAGCAAGGTAATGCCGACTGTTTTGTACAAGTGGAAGGCAGAAATAAGAACCCCTAAGGCGGCTGCTGCCCCTGGCCCCACAGCATTCACCTTGCCATGGCTCCTCCTGGCCTCCACCTCAGCCCAGCCCGGGAAGGGAGAGGAGGGGGAGGCCGCGCCGCCCCGGCCGCCCCCATCTGCCAACAAAAACCATCGCTGCTCCTCCAAATAGAGCGCAAAAATTGAACAGATCCATGGGTTCCCACCCTGGGAGAAAAAGGGAATGAAGGGTGGCGGGGGGGGGGGGAAGTAATTTGAAAAAGTAATTCAATCAAAGTATTACACAGATGCATCTGACTTTTTACTGGGCCAAAACCCAGCCTCTCAGCACCTTACCAGCTATCCCAGCTCCGTAACGAAGCAGGCGGACCAACGCCCCGCCATACCTCTGGCGTCGAGCAACAGAACATAAAACCCCCCGAGATCAAGACCCAGGAATCTCCGCAGCCACGAAAACTAGTGATGACAGCTTTGTTTTTTTCAGAAACAAATGCTGTAAAGATCTAAATTCTATGCACGTATTTTAAACATACGTTAGGAAACAAATGTGGATCTAATTTAAGAAGCTACATTCTTTCCCTTCTAGAAGTAATGATTTCATTTAAAAGGAAGGGAAGCGCAGCAAACCCCACAGAATAATGAGGTTTGATGCGGCATCAGGGGGGCCAGCGCCTTCTTAGGACACGACCTGTCACCGACCCCTGACGCTTCTCCACCCAAACTTGGTATTAGAAATATTACAGCCCTACATCCAGTAGGGCTACTACATCCCTACATTTTATTAGCTTACCCAGGTGCTAACTGGTAAAATCAAACACATATAAGGACTAGAAAATGGAAGAACACTATTTTCTTAAGAGGTATTAATTACAGGTACAGATAAAAAACATCCTGCTCCTCAAAATGACAAGTCGGGAGGGGAGGAGGGTAGAAATATTGGGAATATCTATTAACCTTTGTAGTTTAGAGAAGGATACACATGGCCTACTCTGAAGAAACAAGATTTTAAGGGATTGTATTGTAATGCAATTAAGACTTACATTCTCCCTGCAGGTGTGCAAGTGTTGCTGTTCCAGAGTAAGTCAGTAGCACCACAAAGATCCCGCTGGCCTCAGGGTACGGGCTCCAGGTGGATTCTCTGCAACAGCTCACGCCTCTACAGCTCTTGAGCAGAGACTTCCTTGCCTCTTAACCTATACTTCAGGCAATCTCTTTAAATGCTTTTGTATCTTTTTGACATCATGACTCTAAGCTCCCTCCCAACTTGTGTTATGCCCGTTCTTTAGGCTATACAGTTAATACCCCCCCCCCCCCCCCAACATTTGGAGAGAACACCATATAAGTTACCTGAGTCACCTCCGTAAGAGATGAATATTTTATACAATTTTTCTCTAAGAGTTGCATATATTCCGAGAACTAAATTTGCAGTTTCTTTGTAGGTTTGGATACTCAAGATAAAAGTGATTTAAGTATTTACTCCTAAGGTCTTGAGTCTCAGAGAAGAAAAGTCTCTGGATCCTTGAGGGCAGACAAGTTCAGTTACTAATTTCCCTTTGCATCACTAATATCGCTCTCTTCTTTCCCACACTTTAGTGTGCGAATGTGATGATATGGCTGCTATTAAAAAACCAACAACTTAATTATACTACTTCTGGTAGTATTCCAAGGTGAGAAATAAAACATTTCACATTTAACATCTTTAAATTATTTTCCTCTTTGCAATGCAAGTTCAAGATAGCTCTCACAATCATTTAAAAACCCACAAATTTTGGCATACCTTCAAACAGGTTATTGCATTGTTTAACTGACAGTGGTTCCCACTCTAATGTAAATATAATCTGATGAAGCCTTCTTAATATTCCACTCTTCCACAGCAATGGTTTTAAACTCAATGATTTGCAGAACTCTCTTCTTTCCACCCCCCCCAAAGGAAACACATAGCAATTTAAATCTTACGACAACAGGCTTGCTTTCCTTGCTTACATCTTGCAAATATCTTGAAAGTAGTGGGTGGACCAAAAAGGTCTGCTAATCACAGGCTGACAAAAAAATTGTTATATCATGAAGAAAAAAGAAGAGTTCACTAAAAACATTTCAGAAGCTAATAAATAAAACCAAACCAGTTCCTAAGAAAATGTCTTTAATTTTCATTTTATGGAAATACATCTTTTGGTTTTATTTCCATGATACAAAAATGTTAAATATCAAACATTTTCTGAAATCTACCAATGCAGATCCTTTCTTAAACAAATAAAGGGCTGGTGCAGTTAGCAGGTTTGTCACAAGTACCAAAAAACATTTTTACAAAAACCCCACAAGCTGGGGAAGAAGGAAGGAAGAAACAGATCAAGACTCAAGAGTGAAAACAGCAATAGATGTGAAAACAAAAAAAGCCTCTACCTCCCACCAGGAAATGAATGTTTGAGAACCTCACAATTTACAGTTTTTTGAAAGGACAAGGTATGTGTAAAGTTGGTATTTAGATGAATACTGGCTGCGCAGGGGGCGGGGGGTAGAGAATGGAAAACTAGAGAAGATTTCTAGATAAAGTAACTGGTAGAAAAGCAATACTTGAAACTGCAGTTCTACCTGTTTCAAGAATGCTGACAGCATACTGATAATGCCTGAAAAAATAGCTAAAGATTAGGAGATTTGTGGTAACTCCCCTCAAGCACAGGAAACAGCCTAGCATGAAATCACAGAGTGCCAGTTCTTTTTGAACATTTCATAGCCAGCATGCCAAAGTAGGTGACCAAAATAGATTTAGTCTTGCTTCTTAAATCTAACATCATTTATGACAGCAAGGATTTCACATGATCAACAACGAGTCATATACTAGTTAATATACACACAAGTAAAATTGACAGTGATTGTTCAATACACAGTTTAAAATAATTAAACTGATTTTCAGGACACATACTGCTTTGTTAACACCACTTTATTTAAATAAAGTATGGCTTCCAAGAGGTGTATTCTCCCAACTGCTTTTAATCAATTCCGCTTGTTAGGGCAGTTGTTTCCTACCATGTTTCAGGGACTTCAAAAATTCCAGTGGAACTAGTTGTGAGGCTTCCTAAAAGACAGAGTCACAGAACAATATATTAAAGTCTTCAATATACAAACACTGAAAGGAAGAAAAATTAGATCAAGAACCTTTTTATTCTTTCAGAGCATACAAGGACATATTTTCTCCTCTCTCAAGGCTCTAGATACATTACTGGCAAGTCAATATTTACAAAGGGAAACCAAGAGACTGTTTATGAGTAGGTACTTAAAAAAGAAGAAGAAAAAAAAAAAGGTTAACGTGAAGTTTTTTAGCCAAATGGTAAATTTTATATTTTGCAATTAATGAATATTTTTAATCCAAGTAACTTTGGTTTTGCAATAAGAGGGATGATAAAGTTAAATACTATTTCCCAAGTGTACTTGCAGTTAGTCCTGTTTAAGGCAGTTAAGACAGCGAAGAGTATTTCCAGCCCAAATTAACTGGAGAAGAAAGATGAATCACACTAATACCGATAATGTATATTTCCATAATGCCAAATACAGACCATGAATTTTATACTTGGAATTACAGTAGATAGTCTCTTCATTTTGCATATGCTTGCATTGCCCAATTGCCCTATTGAACTACAAGAAGAAAGCAATTTCCAAGCACAGCTTTTGAATCAGCTAAGAAAGATTTTACTCTGCCAAATCAGAAGCGATGCTTGAATACAATACCACTTTCCGGATAAAAGTGCCTACAGCAGATATTGAAATGAAGTTTTAACTATTAATATTTGAATCCACTTCAATACAGGCAGTGCTCCAGATGACCAATAATTAAGATGTGACTTAATTTTTTAATATAGTCTAATCCACTTCTGCAAGAAATTACTAACAAAAGTTGAAATAGAATCAACAATAAATAGATCAATAAAAATCAAATCTTTTGAGGGTTAACTTCATGTGACCTAAGGTTAGTTAATTACTTTTTTTTTGTGTACAGGCTGCAATAACTCACACAAGAGAGCAAAACTATCAGGTGAAACACTCATCTGACTGTCACCTGCCTGTGTTTAGTCAGACACACAGTTCAAAGTACTTTGGCTAAAAAATGTAGGTATTAAAGTTTGCAAAAACCCCCTTGCATCAACTCTAGGTGAAAAGTCTTCAACCAAACAAAGAACAATAAAGGCTGTGGTTACAAACACCACACAGAACATAGCATAGACTAACGTATACATCAAAACAGTTTTTAGAAGAAAGAAAAAGATTGTTTGGGTTTAGAATTTGTATTAGAAACACTATTGATTTTTCAAGCATTACATTGTGAGCTCTAAACCAGATAAAAAAGAAAATTTATAAAACACATAAAAGAAGAAAGAAAAAAACTTATCACTCGGGCAAATCTACAATTTGACACTTTTACAACAAAAAACTACTATTTCTTCAACTTTTCGAAATCTGCATCTCCTGAAAGTGAGATTCCTCAAGCTTCAACAACTAGCAGTCCATGAAATGTGAATGATCTGCTCACGGTCCCGTAAGCCTTTCAAATAAGCAAAGGCTTACTCAGAGCATGTGGTAGACTGCAAGAAGTGTTAAGGGTGACTATGATCCACCTATCTAAAATGTTTGGAAGGGATTTTAAACACACTCACTTTTCATCACCGTATTGCCAAGTGTTATCAGAAAAAAAAAAATCCACCGCTAAGTGATTCATAAACGCAAAGCACCCAGAAAGCTAAAGGGCCTGCGTAAGTTTAAGAGCCCAGCAGACCAGCACCCGTCCGGCAGCTTCCTCCTTCACGGACTTGTCTCAGAAAGGCAACACGTTCTCAGGAAACTTTGTAGAGAGGAAAGGGTTTCAGTAGAGTTGCAGCCTAGTTATTTATACCAGGGGATATAAACCAGCAGTCTGACGGGGTCAAACTGCAGGCAACCTAAAACAGAACTGTGGCAAGAGGTGTGCCAGAGGAGCGGTGAGGGGCAGGCAGGTAGGCTGTCAAAGTTTTGGCTTATTTGTAGAGGTAAACGATATTCTGACCAGATTGAGAAATTCCACTGTTTTCTCAACTTACAGAAATAGCTTCTCTCACAAATAACTGTAAATAAGCAATGTTAGTGCAATGTTATTAGGTTGATTAAAACTGGACTCATTTGCAAGCAACAGAGGTTGTCTAATGACACACATCTGGCAGGTCAAGCTACGTACAAGTAAGCAAGCAAGATATCAACTATAACCTGCTTCCTTTGGTTGGTCTCAGGTGGGCTTTTGTTGGTTCGTTTGTGGGGGTTTTTTGAGTTTGATTTTTTTGGTGTTTTTTTGTTGTTGTTTTTGTTTTGTTTTGTTTTTTACAATTTTTGTATGATGCAATCTTCAGTTTAAATAACTTATTGCAAAAATAACTTGTAACAGTGACTTATTGCATTACATTCATGGAAGTCCAGAAAAGTTAAGACAGTCAAGAAAACAACTTCAGTTCTGTTCAGGCCTAGGGTAGTTCCAAACGGAACACAAAACCATCTGCACAAACACTGCACTTACCTGCTGGAACTTGTTCTGTCTTGATCTTTTTGAACTTTTTGGCTCTCTTCTTACCATCTGGAAGGGACTCTGCACAGGAGTCTGTCTGATCATATTCTGGATCTTGGCCTTCTCCCTCTTCCATATCATCGGAACCACTTTCTTCCTGAATAGGACTCATGCGTCTCTTTTCCACTGTACTGGCACCTGTAAAACTGAAATGTAGAAGAAATATGGTTAGGAACAAGTCAAGAATAACTATTACATAGGTACTAGCTGTTGTACATCTAGTAAATGCTTATGAAGGTAGTAGAATAAACTGTGGGAAGTGATGTACCACGAAATCACATTATCTGGAAGATCTGACTATAAAATTCTGTAACTTGGCTACCTAACCCAATCTTATGTAGATTAAGGTATTCACTCTTTGTACTATAGACATCTCAGGCTTAGCTGCTATTCTGATGTGATCACTCAATTCAAATGTAATTATAGCTGTTCTCTATCCCTGCTTAATTTTAATTTTTATTCTCTTAGTTATGAAAGCTCTTGTAAAGCATTCTCAATAGACACTAAGTTATATACAACTGTTAAGCCTCAAACACACATCTTGATATTGAAGGATTCTACATGCTAACTTCATCCTCCTGGAACTATATGCGGTTTTAAAAGCATTTCTATTACATAAAGGTAGAAGAAACCATCAAGCTCCATATAATAAACTTTAAATCAGGCCTTAAAGTGAAGAGTCCTACCATCCGACAGGCTGGTAAAATAAAAAGCACAAAAAATTGCACACTCGTTTCATAGGCAGTGTTTGAATGAAGCCTGACTAATACAGTATGAAGATGAACCGAGAGCTCCATTTCATTCAGCATACATTGAAATAACACTGCATAGATTTTCATTCGACTGGAATGCTATTGTTAAGTTTCCTTGGAAGATAAATGACAATATTAAAATCAAATTAGCACGAGTATAAGAAAGAATACAGTAGCAAAGGGGCTAATTAAAAAATAGTTCCCATTACAAACTTCTAGATATGTGAATATCAGCTACTTAAATGTCTATTTTAACGCTCTTTTAGAAAAACCAATTTAAAAAAGTAGCTTTAGACTTACAAATCTTTAGTTTTTCATTAAGAATGACACAAAATGGCTGTATGCATCTAAGCTACGTTCTATTCTTTTATTTAAATAAAAATTAATACCAAGTTATTGAACAAAGCTTTACAAGCTATTTTATTTTTTCTTTCTCATCAATAATTAGGGAATTATGGTGTTCCAATAAGGTTTCAGCTAAAGGACTGTGAAATTTGGCTGTATAGTTTTGGCTTTGAGATGGAATTTTTTCAGCTGAACATTTTGCAATTTAAAACAGACTCTTTCTGGGATGTCCAAAGGCAATAAACAAACATGAAACATATGATTACGCCTCATGCTCTTACTTCCACTTTAGGAGCACAAACGCCATTTACTTTGATGAATAGCTGCCTTTTCCTCCAAACATTCACACACAGAAGGCCTTCTTGCATGATTTCTTACAAATCATCATTTTGAGTCACACCACAACTACCATCAATAAAAAGACGCAAGCCAAAAAGCTGGATAGAACTGTTTATCCTACATGCACGCTTCGATATTGTAAAACAGGCAAAAAGTAGGTTTAGAAAGATAAAAGGTCTAGTGAAGAAAGAGCATTTAGAAAATGAAAAAACACTATATATTTTTTTAAAAACATTGTTTAGAAAAGTTTCTAAGGATTCTAATTTTGGGAAAGATATTCTGAAAAATACATAAGGAAGAAAACCTCAGGAGCCATAAATTATGATCCCGGGATTTCTTAAGACATGCGATGAGCACTTGGCTCTTAGAAGGGAACTTGTACTCACTGTAGGAAGAAGCTCCTTTTTGAAAGGTCTTATGGCTGAATTTAATTTTTTTCAACTTAGACTCTTGACAAGTTATTGCAAATAAAGAGAAACAAGTTTTTGACCTTCAGTGCACATTTAGCTGTGTACCAAAGTACAAAATAGAAATTAATTTTAGGCCTTATGTTCTTCCTGCAGATACCTTAAGGGGAAAAAAAGCCCCACCAAAAACCAAGCAGCACAAAATCCAAAATATATATATTTTATAATCAAGGACTGTTAGCTTGCTTTCTCCCAAAATATTATTTTTACTCTACATTCATTCACTGATTGCACGGATTCTAGATGGCTACAGGTTGATTTTTTTCCGTCGTCGTCTTCTTGGAGGTAAAATAAGATTCAAGGACTACAGCAATATTATTTATTCGCTTAGCAATAGTAGCAAATCGGTATGGTTACATATACAAGTTAGAGCACAACTCACAGCAAAGTTCAGTTTTCTAATTATACCAGCTGTTTTGGAATATGTCCATATTTCTGTCTCAATTTCCTTACTCTGTTGAGAAACAACTAAACAAAGTGGAAGAACCAACCAAACTAATAACTATCAGTAATTGTCCAATTCAGATATGCTTGTTTAGGATCCTAAACTATTTGGATACCTGAAGCATTTAGAGACAGAGACTTACATCATCCATTAACAAATGTAGCACTAGCTTTCAAAACACACATGCACAAAAGTTATCCAGGCAATAATTTTTCTTCTTTTTTAAAGAATATCTATAAGAAGGTTCTGAAATTTCTTTTGTATATTGGAGATTGTTCTCATTTTTTAAATAAAATTACTAGCCAAGCGTTTTTTTTGGGGGGGAAAAAACCCCAAAACTAAAACCAAAGGAAAAGCCAATCATACATTGCCAGCTGGCAAATCTACTCAGTGAACACAATATAGCTTTCACATCAGTCAGCGATGATGGTAGGTGGGGTTCCAAGCGTCTTCAATGACCGCAGTTTCCATTAGTCCTTGCTCAACCTCTCCCTTCTGTTGACCTATTTGAATGCCAGCCCACAGGCAAACCTGACGAGGATGAATGCCACTGGAGGAAGGTGGTAGAAACAGAAAATCTGAATTCTACTCTCAATTTCTATTCCTATTAAGTACAATCCTAACCAACAAAGAATACAATATTTTTGTTAGATTCCAGCAGTATGACTAGCAACATTAGTACTAGATGAATCAACAGGATGTGAAGGACTTGGATATCACTCTACTGCCAAAAAGAGCACGGACTCCACCTGATTAAACTGTCCATGAACTTTGTAATGTCATTTCAGCTACTAAATAGAAGCAATCCAACTAGTATTATCGTAATGATTTTGAATGAATCAGCAAGTGGAGGCACGGGGCAAAAGGTGGGAAAACAATTATATTGATGTAGCATTAAACATTTTCTGTTTTGGAAAAGCATGTCCTGCTTTTAAAAGGACCACTTACTTCCATCACAAGAGAGCATCCTGAATTGGCCTGGATATATACACACCTCCAACTTCAAGTAAATTTCATTTAAATGAAAATATAAACCCTGTGTTTTCTTGCCACTTTGAAGAACACTGAGGGGGGGAAGTAATTACTGACCCATCATAAAAATCAGTCATTTCAGCTTAAGAAATCTGAAATAACACTAGAATACTGGAATACTATAATAATTTGCTTGCAATATTTATTATCCATATCTTTAATGACTCACTTTTCCCAGTTCTTAGCCTTTATTTGGTAATAAACCAGTATAAACAACCATTTCTGTAAAAAGCAAAAGAATCATCAGCAGAAATACATGAACATTTCAACAATGAGACAAACTATCTTCAGTAAAATAAAGACATCCAAGGAAGTGGTGCTACAAACAGCACCCTGACTTGACAGAAGATGCAGTGCTCCTGGTTTTAGCTAGAAAACTTGTAAGGCAAAATGATGTTATGACTTTCCTGTATTTGATACTAGTGTAAGTCTTTTGCCATTGGCCTTATTTTATTTTACTCCTTCCTAGATGATGATCAGGAAAATTAGAATAAGTAACTAAAAGTAGAGCAGGAGAGCTAGTTTTACATAGAGCATATCCTATTTGATTTTTCATGCTATGGTTTAACACTATTTTGCTAAGGAAGATCTTAAATCCATGCCTTTAACGGTCACGGCAGAGCTGGCAGGCAGTGATTTGCTCAGCACAACACAGCCGGTACCGTAAAACACACAAGAGGCCATGATCCATCCGTTTCCAAAGTGTGTTCTGAATAGTGAGCAGCTTCAGAGACGGGGATCTCATTAACTACTTGAAGTTTTGTCAAATGCATCTCTTTTTCATCTGCTTCTCCATCCGACATTAATAATCAGGCATATTTCTATTAAAATCAATTTTGACATCTAACAGTAGTACTAAGTTATATGCAAGGGGTATATGTTAATTATAAGTGATTTTACCTTGTGACTGCTATTAATACTACTACACTATATTTTCTGAAGAGTAGTTCCTCTATAATATGGGACTATATATATTTGAGTAAGACAGGAATTAAAGAACCTTTGTTACATACTTACCAATCTGTCAATTTAAGACAAAAGCTCCTTACAAGAAATACCCAACAACTTCATTGCTGAATGAAAAAGTAGCCAGGATATATTGTCATCATGGGGAGGAACAGCTATTCTGCAGCTGTGCTCCCTGGCAGAAACTGATGCAGTAAGCTTATTAAATAATAAATAAATAAAGGATGTAGTAACACGAAGCTATTCTAAGAGATCAGCTGCTAGATACATCACAGTATTGAGTGCTCAACTATATCTGATTCAAATTGATCTGGACAAATACACGCACATATATTTGTCCTGATTGCTTCATATATATATATATGAAGCAATATATATATATATTATATATATATACATATATATATACATATATATATGATGTTATATTTATTAATCTATTTATTAATTAATCTAATTTATTAATCTAATTAATTTATTAATATATCATATATATGATGTTATATTTATTAAAAATTCTATAAAAATTGTTATATAAAATATACAAATACAAATAAACATTTTTTAGATATCTTTGTCTGGACAAAAAAGGAAAATGTTCATCCTGAGTGAACCGAAAGACCACAAGGTTTGCAGTTCCATGTTGCACCTAACCACATTACACTTAAGAGGAAACATTTACAAAAGATTAGTTGACAGGAGAACATATTTTAACTAGTAACATAATTTAACTAGAACATAATTTAACTAGTAACAAATAAAAATAAAATTAAGAAAAACATGTCAAAAGACCTGCATGAAAGGGAATTTGGGACAGAACCCAATCACTTTATTTATGGAATAACAAGAGAACAAAAATTCATGTAACATCAATTACAAAAGAAGTTCTATCATCAAAATAAAGGCTGCTATCCAAGGCCATTGATCACCTAAAACCAAGGCTGCTTCTTGTGGAATTTTACAACACTAGGGGGAAAAAAAAAAAAAAAACCAAAAAAACAACAGATTACAAATTCTCAAGGAGATTAAGTGCTCCGGCATACAACTCATTGCAGCGTATCATAATTTTAAGGAAAGAATTCACTGAAAATTTTTTTCAGCAATTTTCCAAATAATACATTTGTAGTAGTCCTCAAACTTCTTTGCGAGATAACAACAGATCAGCTTTCTGCATTTACTGTGTTCCAAAGTATATGTTAAAAGAGTAAGTTGTCTATGGTTCAAACCATAAGCTGCCACTCTTACCATCTGTCTAGAATCTGTGAGATACCAAAAACCAACATTCATTGAGGAGAGATAATTCCTCTTGTAGAAATAAAACCAGGACTTAGTATTTCTTTGCGGTAGACTCAAGATGTGATAAGTATTTTTTGACTATTTAATACAGACTTAATTACAGTCCTAAACCTTAGTCACATGTAAACTAGTGCCGGGACAGTTTTTAGAGCTCCCCATCTCTTCACAGCATGCACTCCTAAGTTTTCCTAAGTACAATAGTTCAATTAAACTAACTTCATTTGATATGGATTTTATCACCAGGTTCCTCCATATGGTTTTTAGGGATCAAACATGTCGCTAATGCATTTAGAATTCCCACCATGACAAAAGCCGTGAAAATTTGACAGCTAGCCAAAATCCACGCCTGCATTTAATTTTGCAAAGTAGGCAAATCATAAGCTCATGTAAGTGAGAAGAACAGAACAAGTTCAGTAGATTTGTTACATGACAGATAACATTTACAGGAAGATATAAGGAGAGCTAGAACTTCTCACAGCATTCCCAAGAAAGATAAAGCAGAAAGACCTCAGTGTTGGTTTTATGACCATCTCCTTTGGTCTGTCTAACCAGGGAGGGGGAAATCCAAACCAAACCAAACCAAACCACACCCAACCAAAACCACCACCTTACATGTAACTTGTGCACTCCACTGAAACTTATTTTTATATAGAATTGACAGAATCTGGAGGCTGGCGGGAAGAATGGCAATAAATTGATAGGTTAATGATATGATTATATTAACACTAAAAGACTCGTCCCATTCACAGCTACACAGATGACATAGAAAGAAGTCTCCTGCTACCATTATATCCAAAACCTGTCATTAATATGACAAGGTAAAAATGGAACAAGAAATACACAGAGCAACATACTGTACCAGAATCAAACCCGGCATCTCCTGACTTAACTTTGTCCTTAAACAATGAACTAAAACCCTTTTCAGGTTTTACTCCAAAAACTTAAAGCCATGCAAGTATCATCATTTGCCTTCCTGTTTCTGAAGCATAAGGACGACTTCATCAGGACTGCTCAAGATGGTAATTTATACCCTTCTCTGTGGCAGTATTATCACCATGGAAAGTCATCCAAAGACCAAGACAGTCTTTACAAGGCTATAAGATGACAGCTGAGTTTCCAGATGACACAAGCCATTCAGAGGTGTCAAATGAATAAAGAAAATAATTCTTTTATTTTGGTTACTAGAAATGGTGCTGCTACATCAAGCTCAGAAGCTGCGATTTGACCTGCCCTCAAGATCCCAGTATTTTAAAAATTTGTCTCATCATGTTTGTGACCAAATTCCCTCTGCTCCTTTACCTATGATCTTGCGACAGCTGATGTACCACTACTGATTTATATGCAAAGAAATATGTACAGAAAAAAAAGTCACCTATTGGTTAAGAACTACCTGAAAATTGCTAGACTTCTAATAAAAATGCAATAAAAATACAAGAGTTGGCAACGCAGGAAAAGTCTTACCTGTTAACACAGTAGTGTCGACTCTGGGAAACATAAGGTGTGCTTTGAGTTTTTAACCGCTTTCTCTCCATCTCCTTCCAACTGTCTTCTGTACATTTTCTCTTTGCCTGTTTTTCTTCGTGTTTTTTCTCAACATATTCTGCATACGTCTGGATCCTGTAACTTTCAGCGTACCTGCTGGTGTTTACAGCTGTGGGGAAGAAGAGTGATGTTATATACATAACACTGTTAAATGACAGCATGCCCTCTCCTCAAATAACTTATTTTGAAAAGCAGAAGGCAGTGAGCTATTTGTTCTGTTCCTATAAACGACTTTTAGTTCCATTGTTAGTGATTAGGAAGGAAGAAAAAAAAAAAAAAGGCAAGCCATACTCTCCTAAATTCGCATGGTATGTTTGAATTAGATATTAAAAACTCTTCTCAGAGTCTGACTTCATACAAAAAGGGTTAAATCTACTTAAGACTTTTCTTTTAAATTAGAAACCATCAATTCTTCAGTCGTAACCCTCTTCCAGATTGCTTGTTGGCAAGAAAAGATTTCCTGGATTTTTTCCCTTTTAGTCTCATTACTTAACCCAGCAGGTTTATTTTGCAAGTCTGCCAGGAAAAGACGACATTTGCAAGGCCTTTGCCAAAACTCTGTTTCATTGCTGTGAAACATAAGCTTATTTGAGCTGCATTTTTGGTTGCACAAGATATCCGTGGAAGCAGCACTTAACTAATATCCAGCTGTTCCATCCTTGTATCTTTCTAATTTTTGGTCTCCATTTAACTAAAAAAGGCTGCAAGTTCAAGGTAGAAGGATTTCTGTCAATGCAAAATTAGAATCACTTCAAAAATAAAGAAAAAACTTTCACTGCCTTCACTCAGCAACAATTTACCAACATTCCTTCAAATCCCAGCATCTTCACAGCTCTCAGTCTTTAGTCTGCAAGCCAAGCTCTGGCCTGAAGCCATCGCTATAACAGATGAATCAGCAAATTAAACCGACTGTCAGCTGGTGTCCTCTGCTGTTTTCAGCCCAACTCACTGAAAGAAAGTATTGTAAACCAACCAGTCAACCAGTTTAAATATAAAAAAACCCAACCCAGATTGTTTTTCATATACCTGGGCTGCGCATTGTAAAATATCATAATTGTAGTGGAGACAAAATCCTGGTTATGTACTTCTCATCTTTTTGTAGACATTTCAGATGGGTATCCAACTTTCTGATTCTAGCTGAAGTGGTGTCATCTTGCAGGCAGGTATTCCGTCCTACCTCCAGCCCAAGCACTACAAATAGCAAGCTCCAACATCACAATTCAGAAAAGGTGAGGAAGATGGGTGGATTCGGTTTTTTTTCTCTTTCGGAATAGATCATCTGTTCTGCATATTGGCTATGCTACTGTGAAATGAATTACCTATAGTACCAATCACAGCACAGAGACGCTGCTGCTGCATCTTTCAAACGTACATAAAACTGGGCAATAGCTTTGTGTATTTAATTTTAATCCCAAGAATAGATACCAGCGATTATGATTAATAGCCTCATGAGATTGTTGCACTAACCAAAGAGATTTTATGCATACCTCCTTTCACACCCTTATATTTGTTTTGAACTGCGAAGTTACAGGATCTGTTTGTAAGAATTAGGAGTATATTTATTGCCCATGAAGTTATGGTGCAGGCATCATGAATGAATTAATAATGCTTACTGGAGTTACTGCATGCCAGCTGACATTCCTCAGGGTAAAATTTGTTTAGTTAAACTCAAGCATGTTTTTACTTGCTAAAATCAAGCACATAGTTACCATGGATCATCTGATAAATAGTGATTTGTTAAAACACAATAACCATTTCACATTATTTGTTTTGCTATAAACTAAGAGCCAAAAGTTATGGCTCTTCCATTTAATTCCCTGACAGACCTGGCCTGTATTTAAAAAAATCATCCTTATGCAGCCTAAAGACAATTTTAAAATAAATCGGTGTAAGAGTCAATATTTTTTAACAAAGACAACTCTGCTTTCCTGAAATAAGGCCTGTACTTTATAGCACCCCATTCATATTACACATACACACACAAATATATGCATATACATATATATGCATATATAGTTAATATAAAAGATTAGATGCTGAATATATTGCTTCATGCACTGAACAACTGAAATGAAGGCATATGGAGAATTCTACAGAGCCACACCGATAAATCAATCTTGCACGATCTTAAACTGAAGAGCAGCTCCCTGTAAAAGTTTAAAATACATTTTCTCTGATGCTTTTTTGATGAATGCTGTCCACATTGTCAAACAAAGCAAATACAGTGACATTGCTCTGCCTTACCGATAGAAGAAATGTATTGCTAGGATGCTTTGTGAATTCTAACAGACCAAAGAGAAATTTGGGTGTTTGTTTACTTATTTATTTAAATCGTAAGAGAGAAGACAAATCTTTCTGTGAGAAACCTGACCTAGTAACCAACACCACATGGCTGCATGTCATTACTATAGCTGCAGCCATAAAGTTAAGTTTCTGTCTTATAGTAGAATAATCGTAATTGCACATTATTTTAGGAAAAACATTTCTAGATGATGGCATCTTCCCTAGTTCTTAGGCAAGCTATTAAACAGGCTGACTGACGCCGAGCGATCCAAGAGGAACGTGTACAAAGATGCCCTTTCACCAAGTCCTTGCTCTTATGCAGAGCAAAATCCTGACAGATGGCCACTGACAAATTCCAGTCTCTTAATAAACAGACAAATATGTAAGTGACCTGTGTAGGCAAAAAACTCCACAATATATAAATAAAATACACAGAACTGCATAGATTAAGGCTGCAATACTAAACACTCAAGTTTATGATAAAGTAAAAATTCACCTCTGAAGCCTTAAAATGACCTCTGTATAGATACTGTGTTAATCTTATCTGATCATGTACTGCTTAAAACATGGGACCGCTGCCTCAGTCGGATCAACAGTGTTCAATTAGCGAGTAGCTAATTCAGTATTTTGGTTTATTCTCATTACTTATTGTATGGTTCCACAGCCTTATTTACTGACTTCTAGGGCTATTCATGCTCCATTTAAAAAATCAAAAGTTTGCATGTGTACTTGTTTCATCATGGCATTGTCCAGTGTTTCAAAGTAACGCTCCTATGTGCCTATTTTATAAACAGAAAGCAGAAGTAAGGACTCAACTTCCCAAATTAGAGGGTATTTTTAAAATTAACCTAAACGGAATTAAATTGTCCACAGAGCACACAGAGTATTCAGACAGGGTTGGGATCCTACACAGCAAATGTGTTAACATATTCCCAGAGAAGCTATAAATCAAAATTCTCCAAAAGAAACAGCATGTGATCACGTGGCCAGGGTCTTTATCAATGCATAAGCATAATTCACCCATATTATGTTAAATATTAGTGAAATTGGCATTGCAGTGTTAATGTTGGTGGTTTTTTTTTAGCCTATATGCAGTTTTCAGACCTTTAAGCATACCTGGACAATTCCTGCTGCAAGGCATCACACTGTTACACACACGACTAATTTGTTGGACCAGAAATTTTAAACGCACTTCTCCAGCCTCTCCCACTAGAATTATGAAAGTTCCTGATAGTCGCTAGTGTCAGCTCAATGAAAAAAGCACTGGGCACACTCTGTTGGCTTCTCTCAGAAAGAGATGCATGAACTTGAGAGCATTCTCCCTAATTAGCCAACATCTCTGCTGATTTCTGCTCTTACCCTACCCCCTCCAATTTGTCTTTTCTGGGTGTGACTTTATCTCATATTGGTCTTGCAATCTATCATAACCCTAAACATTCTTCAGCATTAAACTCGCTGTTTCCTATTTTCTCTGGCAAGGCAGTACTCCTACCTCCTGTTTTAAATCGTTTGTCTCTGCTACCATTAGGCGCCAGTTTTCCCAAACTTAACCAAGCTACATCCCATTACCCATTTTTGGTTCTTTATCCCAGTTCTTTTTCATGGAGGGTAGTCCTTGTCAAATGCATTTTTCTTTAGTGTCAAACCAGTTTATTTTATAAAAGTTTATTTTCAAACCTGGTCCAATCACAGCCTCTTTGCTCCATCTGAACATGTAAAGTAACTAGTTCCCAGCCTCACCCCCCTTCACGAGCTCCTTGGCCACCCCCTGCCTAAAGCAAGGAAGCAGAGCTGGCAACGGGGCTGGACCCATGCGCTGGTCTCTGTAGTATGACAAAAAAACCTTGGTGAAATAAAACCTCGGTCCACCTCCAGAAGGACCAGCACACCCCAAACAAGCAAACAAAACCATATGATAAAAATTACTCCGTTACCATTAATTTTTTCCTTAACATAGTCTGGTTTGAAAGCCAAAATAAAGAACACTGTAAAGAACAAGGACAGCACCGGGACAGCTTTCCCTCCCCCACCAGACTAAAGGAACAGTTTTTACAACTACGAGCAATCTTTAGGATTAGGAAGGAGGCAGACTATACCGGCTCCTACCGATAAATTACTGTATTTAGTTTTCTTTCTTAACGTTTCTTCACTTGGAGTAAGTCCATGTAGTGCCCCAGAGTTAATTATGAATGGCACTCATTCACATACAGAAATGTAGCGCAGATTCAATCTCACAATCGTCGTGCTCCCTTCTCTCCCAGCACGTACAGAGAATGAAGTTCTAAACTAGCCAGCTGCTTTCTTGTATTAGTCAGTGATTTTCAAAATTTCACAGGCATGTAGAAGAATCTCGAAGACTACAACACAAGTACGGTTCTTTAGCAGGAAAAAAGTGATTCTGGGAATAACTGCCCTATGTAGTATGTTACTCTTAGCCCTGACAAAAGAATAATTTCAAAAACCAACTAAATGTAGCGGATTAGACCATTTTCTCAAGTTTGGTTACAAAAAAAGTTAGGTAAACTGTGTTACTTTTGCGAGTTAGCAGGTCAGAAGGATTCAAAACTCATTTGTATTTCAACAGAAAAACCTGAATGTTTCCTTAAATCCTGCTTTGAAAGTGTCAAGGTTTTGTTTGTGGTTTTGGGGTTTTTTTGTGTGGTTTTGTGTTTGTTTGTGGGTTTTTGTTTTTTTAATTTTTTTCATCTGGAACGCTCACATCAACTCATCACCAATCAGCTGAAGAGCAGAGTGGAGTTTTAGGAGAATAAACCCATCTAACACCGTTACTGTCAAAACTGATCTAAGGCCTCATTAATTTACCAGGTAAGGCACCTACATGTGACAGACAGGGTTCTTTAAAGCCTTGGTCATCAGCCCACACCAGCAAGGCAGCTATTTTGCCGAGCTGGATGTATTCAGCATACCCTTTGCTAAAGCTTTTATTGAGATGAAAGCTTATCCTGAAAACAGTTTTTTCCACTTTCAACAGAAGTATCCTGCACAGGTCTACTTCTAACAGAGTCAAACAAATATTTCAATTGTGACTGAAGAGAATCAAAAATAACTGCTAATTCAGCTACAGAAAGCCTGCCTGCCTGCTTTCCATTTTCCATAATAGCTGTGCTGCTGCATCCAAACCCTTTTGCACATGCCAAGGTAACTACAGCAGACTTGCCCAGCATTGCTGAACGAAGTGACACTTCATCAGCCTGCTTCTCAAGATCCTTGTCCTCAAACAAGGTTAAAGAGAAGAAAAACCCTCACTGCAAGCAGTTTATTAAAAAAACCCCAACAAACAAGTAGAGAATTAAATAAAACAAAGTATCAAGATCTCATGAAAGATCCTCTAGGATTATCCTGCACTGAAGGATCATGAAGGGAAAGTCTTGGTTTGCTCTGAGGTCAGGAGGTAATTAAAATTCACTTACAATTTCTTTTACTGATAAAAAACCATGTGGAAATCAGTGTAATTTTGGATCCCAGCATCACTTAGAAAAATTCAAAACCCCTGAAGAAGTTAAAGTATTTACTTAGTCAACGTACTTCCAGAAATATAACTACAGCCGACTGTCTCAGAGATCAGCAGAATGATTTATTCCGTCTTTTATTCAGTGATAAGGAAAGCAGCCTCAAAGTAACTATTAGAAAGTCTCAAGTCTCTTAGTACCAGTTGTAGCATTCAATCATAAAATGCGTGCTTTGACAAGTTTTCAATTACCTAACACGCCTGTTTCCCCCACTTTCCCGAGGGAATTTATCAAACTTCTGTGTATGCATTGCTCCTCCTCAGTTGCCCCAACGTTAAACAGGCTGGAAGGTACTGTAAGAAGTGCCAAGTCTCAACATTTTGTTAGAGAACTTGAGTTTTTATCAATTTCACCAACACAGACCTCCTGTTCAAACTGCTCTAAGAAAATATAACTCTCTGAAGTCATCTGCATTGCATTTACTGAAATAAAGCAAACAATACTTGACTGATCATTTTCACATGCTTAGAAATTCAGATGTCTAAAACTTTTTGTTTAGGCAAGCAAAACAAAACAAAACAACGGAGGTAAAATACTACATTATTCTTTGGCACCCATGAAGAAAATCTTAACTTTGTAAAAACCACTTTTGTTCTGAGACACAGGTACAGAATTAAGTACAAAGCGTTCAAGGACAAATCACTATGCTAGGCCAACATTCTTCCAAGTTACAAAATATATCAACTTTGTTGGTTAACTCCATACCTAATTTCACAAGCTGCATACTGACTGCACAGAAACACAAATTCAGGTTGGTGAAGATGTATTTCTTTGCTCCCCGGAATCTGTGTACTAGAGTACGATAGAGAAAAGTAATTTAACAATTTGAAGGATCCATAGTCTCTGAATTATATTTGATAATAGCAACTATCTGCAGGCTATATCAAAGCTGAAAACTTCCATTTGCACACGGTGCTGACCGTCTCTTTCTGTTTTCCTCTCCTGTATTAGCCTAAGATAGCAGAAGGTGCTGATATGGATTCTAAAATAGACTTTTAAAAAAGACTGTTTCACAAAGATTGTCATCTCTTTTGACATCTGAATCCAGAGCAGGATCAATGTGGTGACAAAGCAGCTGTTCATCTTGCAAAGGAGGATGGCAAGTTAGTCGGAGAGCAAACCGAAATAAGTCTCTGACTCTCCATTTTGGAGAAAATGGGAAAATGAACAGGTGATCTGAAAGAAAATGGTTTTACAGAAGACAGAAAAAATGCCAAGTACAAAGCTACAAAGCAGAGAAAGAGGAAGGATCCCTGACAATGTTTTTAACTCAAAAAATTTCTCTCGACAAAGACCACAGATGATAGTATCGGCCACTGAGACATTTCACACTACGCACGTGTATGCAGATTGTTATAAAGGATTTTAACTTTCTTAAAGATGCAGTTTTTTAATTACTGAAAGAATTCAAGCTACTTAACATTTGCACCCCGTTTAAATACCTCAGTAATTGAAACAAAAGCTATGAAGTGTATTAACCCATTTCAGAAAATCCAAATCAAATTAAAAGGCAGTCAAAAGACTTCCGATATTATATTAAGAAAAAAACTACTATATTCAAACTTACAGGGCACAGGGGTTTTGTTTTGTTTTGTTTTGTTTCACTGATGAGGAAAAAATACGGCTGCAGGTACCTGAAGGCAAGGCTGTAATCGGTCTTCTTAATTCTGCATCGCTAATGCTGAAAGGTGTAAAATAGCCATCTATATTATGATTTGTACCACAGGTCCCACTGTAAAACCATGACTAGAATATATCAACCAGCAATTCGTTTTCTTGTTATAGTCAAGACTCCTGAACAACACATCATCTCATTTTCTGCATTTACTAGTACAGAAATGCTTTTAAATCAACACTGGGCAATTTTAATTTCCAGGAGTACTCGTAAAGTGTTCAGATCTGTTAATCTACAAATTAAAAGTGTAAAATGTACAGAACACTTCCTTTCTAATCAGATAGAAGGTCTCAATGTCTATTATCACTCAAAACACAGAGAGCTCAGATCTCTCTTTTTGGAAAGAGAAAGACTTTTCGGAAAGAAACGGAACCCACGGTCTGGCTAGGCAGCTCACTTCATCTAACAGCTTGTGACCAAATGGGAGAATCCCATTCCTTGCTCCGTAGCCCCTGCTCCAAGCCGCCTGGTCCCGTGCCCTCCTTCACAGTGTTTCTGGTGTTTGTTGACCTGCTGATGAGCCGGTTCACCTCACTGAACCAGCAGGAATTTTCCTTTATTATTTTTTCTGGACACAGAACCAGCAAAAGAAAAGCAGCGAGAGCCCACTGTTGGAGCGGGGAAAGAGCCATCCCCTTGATGTAACCACGGAGGATTAGGACTGGCACAAACCATTAGCTCTATTCTAATATCAGCAAATTAAACGTTTTGGCTAAGGCTGAGCAGGCGCAGGAAGCACACGCCTGCAAAATCTGATGACGTTTCTGACGCTTGTGAAGAGCTTCCGAACAAGAACCAGCGAGCTGAGCTTGGAGAACCCCTCACGGCAGTGCTGTCCAGAAGACTGTTCAAGATTAGCACAGGCGTTTTCAACCGAAGCGCCTGTTAATGCTCCACGTGTCGGGTGCTTCAAAAAGAGCTATCCGGATAACGAGTCCACCCATCAGATACAGTCTGCTACAGGAATGACTGCACCCCATTGCCAGAACTAACACACTCGCTATTGCATCAAACAAGTGCGTTGATACTGTCCCCATCTAAAAAGGGCACCCCAAATAAAAGTAAATCTTTAACTTTTCCATTTTGATAAGCATTATTACCCATGAGGGGTGCAAAACCTACAGGCTAACTGCTCGGGTCTTCCTACTGAAACTGTTTCATTCAAGTCCCTACGTAGTATACAGGCACGTATAACAAATCATTACGATCTTTTGAAAAACTATATGCCGTTTCGAGGTAACATGTTTTTAAAAAAATCCAACTTGTTTGAAAATAATGTAAAAGCACACATCTACAAGGTGATTATATTATTACAATTATTACAGCTATTAGTTTCTCATCTTAAATGCCATTTTGATGCAGCACAAGAATTCAAGCCACTCAAAAATTAACATGAGAAATACCAAGCCACTGATGCAAAATTTAAACCAAGCTTTCCTAAAACATCAAAACCTTGCAGATCTTAAGACTCCAAAATTTGATGGGGGGGAGAAGAGAAGAGAAACTGTTTGAGACTGCATATAATTTGAATAAAAAGTAAAACAACAGGAATGGCTGAGATTAGACAGACCGTAGTATGACTCCAGCTTCCTTGGTCTACATTAAGGAGGCTTCCTGCCTGGAGTACGTATCCGATATGAATTTCACATTATCTTATTGGTGAGAACACAGTCATGGGAAATATAATTTTTTCAAAGAATCTGGGTAATACAGTAGATACTACCTGCCTTTCTCCCAAATCCAGTGAAAAGAGACTGATATGCAGAGTCTCAAAATAACATGTGTCTATTTTTCAATTGTGGTGGTAAGCATTCATGCTAAGTAGAAGGTTCTATAGTCAACCTTATAAAACACTAATAAACCATAAAGTCCAGCCCTGCCTGAGAAACTCACAAGTTCAGAAAGATTAATGATTTAAACAAGAATAATTGACAGGCCATCACAATTTCAGCTGCTGCACCTGCTTTAGTCCATTGCTCCCCTGCTGTCTAAATACATTGGTCTACTCAATGCCTGGAGGAAGAAGATATCTTGCACACAGTAAATTCTATATGAGCTCATGTATCAGGGCACTAACACATGGAACGACTTAACATTATTTCAATGCTTGCCATTTATGACAAGCAGTTGCTTTTCACATGTATTTAAAATTTCAGGTTAAGTGTATCTATTGCATTTTAAAACAGAAAAAAAAAATTCTCAGGAAGATTCTCAAGTTAAAATTACTCTTAAGTCTTAAAATATTGTAGAAGTTACTCGTAATCAGAACACAGACGTTACTAAACTGCACCTAAGCCTGAGGTAAAGAGAACTAAGAGTGAGCATTAGCTGCCAAGGCAAAATAAACCAGGTATATTTTTGAAGTGCCACTGATAAGCTTGTCCATTATTTCCATTAACATAGAACTATGTCAAGTGTCTCAGAACAGAAACCCAATTTTACTTCCAAGCATTTTAAAAACCTAACGTAAGACTTTTTCCACGTTTTAGAAATTAACCCACTCTCAAGTATCAGCAATTTTAAAGAGCACCTTTTAGATGGCCTATAAAGGCTCCACAAGTACAAAGACATCTAAAGAAAGCTCCCTTTAAGAGTGCATCTGGGTTCTTTTTAGACCAGCGACCTAGATAGTCACTGAAAGCTGGCTGGCAACAAAAGTCAAGGAAATTATGAATAACAAGAGCTTATCATTGATACAAAGCATCAACTGAGGACTCACAAACTAGTTAACCGCCCAGAATGGTTGAGATACTGAAATGGCTGAAACACTGAAATACTTCAGGTTACATCAATTTATTAAAATAAAATATTTGGTTTACTTTAAAGTTAAGACAAACTGAAGTCTCTCCCATCTTCCCCGCTATTTCCAGACTATTTGTATGAAGTCTAGACCCCTGTAAGTCAAGAAGCATTGAAATAGTACTTATTTCATACTAACCTTTCCAGATGAAAAGCCAGCTTTATAAATATACGAAGCTGAACAGCATCCAAAAGCAAGCTTATCTAGCAAGCTGCAAGTCCCAAGAGCCAGAAGTTGTACACCAAAAGTTCATTCTGAAGTGTCTTGTATTTATCAACTAGAAGAGCGCACGCTGCTTTATCTTTTGTCACACAGTTAAAAAGCACGCGCCCCATGTTTGACCGAAATGCTGAGACCACATGAAGTACAATTTGGCAACAGTAAGTTCTGTCTCCCAGATGCCCAACTAAAGGAATATCAACCCTTTAACAAATTCTTATTAATCACCTGCCTTGAACAGCAAACCTCAACAGAAAATACTGTGTTTATTGTCCATTGTTGTTTTCAGGTGCTTGTAACTTGGAAATCAGTTTACAGCAGAGCATATTGCAAAAAGTGGTAAGTTAGAGCCATCTAAAGCACCGCTTTCACAAGCTCGTTATTGGCTTTAACGCAACAACATAGCGGTTCAACCGCGATAACTGACACAGAGGACACAAGAACAACCTTCCCCCACTAACCATGCAGGTACAACTTGCCTACATAGGCACACCAGGCACCTAACTCCGTGGTGATCACGAAACAGTTAACTAACGTTTGTCTTGACGCAGCTTCCACTTCAAGCTGAACTTCACGTTCTAATTCTAAAGAGAAATACAATTTTATACAAGAACAAGCCTTTTTTACTCATACTAAATTAGAGAGTCTGCCAACATGCGAGTCGCATGAATAACCAAATAAAGTGAAGACTCTTGGCCATTGTTATAAGCGGCAAAACGAGAAGGTTAAGGGATTTGCTTCTTGTTTCCTGAGGTTTCTGCTTTTGAAACTTAGGAGCAGCTCCAAAATTGCCTATAAAAATACTGCCCTTTCCCCTACTTATTTTTTCAGAGGGAAATAAGTGGAAGAAGGAACGAGTCTTTTTATACTATGCAAAGATTCAGAGGTCCTTCAGGGTAACACTTTAACAATTAAAAAATTAGACTGTGCACTCTTCCTGGCCACATACACACTACTGATTACCGTGTGAAATTTGAAGAGCTACTCATTAGTTTAAGTCAGCTTTATACTTTTTAAGCAGAAAAGCATATGGGCCAATGTTTTATCAATCAGTTTGTGACTAGGTATTACTGGTTACCATCCATGATATCGCATGGCTCAGGAACACTGTTTAAAAGAGCACTGGGGGCTGAACAGATACATTTTATTACCTACATATTCAAAATGGATTACTATGCATATTAACATGAGAAATCCAACATATTCCCAGGGTGTAGATGAACAAGTTTTTAGTCCATTTAAAATACCTGAAGCCAGGAGAGTTAGAAGCAACAGAAACAGCATAGAGCAGCTTATACGAAGTGTCACATTTTAAGACATCTGTCATTTGTTGAATGTAAAGGTTAAGCGTGAGCATGAAAATTAATAATTAATTATCTGAAATGTGAAAGACAACTTGAAGAAAAAAAAAATCCTCTCCTCCAACCTCCCTCCCCCCCTTTTTTTAAAATCAGGTAAAAATTAATCTTGAAAAGCAAAACTCTTCAAAGTTTTCAAAGCAGCACGGAAAAAACCCCATGTATTTAGGACACAAGACCGTCGCAATTTCGATACAACCCTTAGATACAGTTACACAAAACCAGTAATGCGGACAAATCACATGCTTCAAATTCTGTTTTAACACCTACAAGGCTGAACAAAATAAAAAGGCATTGGAGAAAAGTTTTCAAGAAACAAGCCAGATTCATCAACCAGTTACCCTGAGTATGTACATCACGGGATGACTGCAGATCAGTCTTTAAATGATCTGCTGTTCAATTCTGTAACTTTACATTAGTTCAACCAAATATTCAGTATTCGAATCGCTGCTGCAACTGAAAAATAAAGACACCTCCCGGATCTGAACCGACTTTAAAAAAAATTTGGTAGACCTAGAATCAGTTAACACTCCATCCAGATTATTACAAAACCGATCCTATTTTCATAGCTTTTCCCCACACCGTTCCCTCATTAAAAGCATGCAAAATAAGTCTGGATATTTTTACAGTGCTTAGACTCAGGTATGATGCAAATCTGACCGCCTCATCAATACAGGGAAACTTCCACACACCCTTCATGTTCTCAATCCATTTATTTTCCATAAATATTTTTGTTGCACATATGCGCTTTGTTAACTACACATACTAATACCAGCTCAAAGCCAGAAACATCTTTAAGAGGTAAGCATAAGCGTATGTCTGCAGCAATATCTTGCATTGTATCATATTGTTTGACAGTTCTCCAAGCCTTTTTATATAGTCCAGAAGATGCAGACATATTTATATAAACAGGTTAAAAAACAGGCCACATAATTAGATTTTCCTAGGTTCTTCACTTAAACACAGCTCACTAAATCACAAGTACAAATAGTGACTTTTATTGCCAAAGCAGTTCATTAAAGAATTTAACATCAGGAAATAGAATAACTGAATTGATTTTATGAAGTATTTATTACAGGGAAAAAAAAAAAAACCAAGAGGTTTAAGCGACTTTACAGTAAAAATTGCACAGCTTTTTGGTAATTGAGGTTGCTATAGTTTATCAGCTTGGTAGGCTGACTGCTTTCAGTAGATGAGATTTTACTAACCTGATTTCATAAAAATCTGTGGAAGACTATAATCACCTGAGCTTTCAAACAAATAACTTTTTTCCTAGTACACAGGCCACAGAACAAGCCTCCCTGTTTGTCAAAGCATAAAAAAAAGACACGCACAGAGAGCAGTGCCAGAAAGACTCAGTTTAAATATTCTGCAGACATTCAGTTCTTCCCACAATATGTAGTTGCTGTAACAAAAAATAAAAAATAAAAAAAAGTAGTGGTGGTGAATATGTATGCCAAGCATTCAGACAATAGGTAAGTGACTGAGGTGATAGTGGTGGGGAAGTTACCGTACCAGCATCTACGAAGGCTTTCAGCTTATGAAATGGCATAAAACACATGCTTTTTATTGAAAACAAATAGTCTTGCAAGTCCCACTCAGAGAAACAAGCAATCAGCTTGAAAAGAGGAGGGAAAAAAGGCTCAGATATATAAACTTACAATGACCTATAGATACTCTGTACATCAGGGCATATGAACTAAAAAAGCAGAAAACACAACTTTGTTGCATTTCACTACAAAGACAAATCCTCTTGGAAAGACAAAAAGGTGGAACAGTTCCAACCCTTTATTCAATTTTTTCTCAGCCTATACCTCACACATGGAGACCAAACTCTGAATAAGACTCATCAGGTCTGAAATAAAAAGCTTCAGACCCTTCAGGTAAGTTGCTACTTTACAAACATATCATTTGTGATTGCACAGCTCAGAGTACAGTTTTACTTAAGATAATTTAGATGAAGGCTTATTCCCTCCAATCTTGTAATGTACTCGTTGCTGCATGAACAGCATTTCCCTCAGAGCTTTGGCAGTGTGCTGGTGTCACCGCTAACTATAATACATAGGGTTGACAAATCATGAATGCTTCGGAGGTAAGAAACTAAGATGACACATGCACGAAGTTCTAGCAATGCTTTCCTAAGTTGCAGAGCTAGCTAAAATAGGGCCACATTTATTCTGATGTAATTCTTTATCTGGAACTTCTCACTAGAAGTTATATAGTCCTTATATCTATATATAGATGAAGAAACAATGGCTCTTGCTGCTATGGAGCATTTGCTGTACAGAGGCTGCTGGTAAACACTCAAAATCCTCTGCAGAGATATGTATGTATAAGGGAGTCTGAAACACTCACAGGATGCTAATAAGGAATTAGAGATGCACTGATTATGGATCCAGAACCTGAAAGCTTCTTTATTGGAGCTTCATAACATAGATGGTGGTCAACTCAGTAGGGTTTTCTAATTTTTTTTTTTGTTTGTTTGTTTTGTTTTTTTTCTTTTTAGAACTTAATTGTAGGAATTCTGGCAGGATAGCTCTTAAGTGCAACAAAATTTCAGCCACTTAATCAAAAGTGCTATGTATACTGCTGTTCTTACTGGCTCCACAGCATTGGAGTAAATAGGGATGACATTAGCATAACGTATCTCAAATAATCATTTATAATGGTCCACTTCCAGTCATTGTTCTCAGCAGTAAGTTTATGGGTCAGTCCTCAAATACATGCCCAAAACAACTACAGAAACCACTAAGAGCTTGTGGATCCAACTACAATATACCAAAAATCTTTTAAGAAAACCCCAAACCAACCAAACCAAAAAAATCCCACCCAAGACAACAACAAAACCCACAAAAACAAACCCAAACAAAAAACCAACCCAAAAAATGCACACCCCAAAAAGATTGGTTTTCCTCATAACTGGGAGCAATATTTTCAGTAAACTCAGAGATGCTAGTCTCTTCCTATGTTTTTTACTTAATTCTTGATGGTTTCTCAAGAGTGTTACTTATTCCATATTTTTCTTACAATACCTAGATAATATTTTGCTCTATGCTTTCAGTCAGCTTCTTATACTGGAAATGGTTCTTTCTAGAGTACCTTGTACAATTGTAAAGTATTGCTATCCGTCCTAATTATGTGAATTAGGAACGTGGGTTCACTAAGAATGTTTATGTAGTCATGCACAGATTTTTTTCTTTAAACTAATCCCTCTCCTAAAATCTAAACCAAGAAGCAATATATAAAAAAACCCCAAACGCCAAACCAATTAACTTTAAAGAAAAACGTTAAATGTATACTTCCATGAACTTTTTTCAAAGCTAATCTCAAAAGTTCAAAAGGAAATTACAAAATTAAGGTCTGGAGAGATTGCATATTATTATCATCACCCAAACTGTAGACACATTAGCAGCCCAGACTATCAGGAGAGTGTTATTTTGCATGTGTCCTATAAGACACCAAAAGGCTTTCCACTGCACTTGCTACTTGCAAATGTAAACCAAACCAAACATGTACATCAGTCCAAAGGATATTGGAAGGCAAAGACCACAGAAGTCTTTGATAGCTCTGCTTTGTGCAACGTAACAGTAAATAACCTCACTACATACTGCATTAAGTGAAGAAACTAGCATTACTCTACCTGCAGGTTCAGGTACTTAGAGGGTCATGGAATGAAACACAAAACTCTCTCAACCAAGTCCAGTTTGGGCTTCTTGCCTTTGCTGCAACACATGTGCTGGTGCTATAGGAGTTTAGTTTCTCCTACAGCATCTGAACCAAGTCAGTAGTTTTGCCGTTAGTATCAGGGACCCTGTTGGCTCAGAGCATTTTACAGGAGCCAGCTGAAGTCAACTCTTAATACTGAAGTAAATTCAGAAGCACTTACCTATTTGTACTTGTTCTGGCTGGCTCAATGACACAAATGCTGATGTATCATCAATCCACGAAACCTGAATGTTACCTAGAAAAGGCAAAAGAAATGATTATGACTATTTTTATCTTAGGCTTAGTCACAGATTTTATCTGATGTGCCATAACATAAAAGAAGATAGTCAACTAAGAGTCACTTCACCTTTGAAGTGCATTCGCTACGCACCTTTTGTCCACTGTAAAGGTGCGTAGCGCGTACACAGTTGTACACGACCCTGGAACTGTTCGGAAAGCAGTGACTGTTAGGGCTGCGTATGCATCCTGTATACCCTCAGACCCACTAGAGGAAGGGCCAAGAGGAAAAAGAGAAACATCTAACACCTTTTTCACTCCCCAAGTATTCTTCTGCTTCTTCATAGCTTTTTTTTTTTTTTTAATCTTGTAACAATTCCAGTAATCCTAGGGGGTTTTTTTCATCCTCCCTTCATGTGTTCTATATAATTCGACAACAATTTTGCAATTTTTTCTGGGAAATTTCAGCTCTGTACCAAAATAAAGAACAGCCCTTTGGGTTTTAAAACCTATCCATCCTTCAGAACTGCAGCATTTGCTAAAGACACAGCATGGACAAGCTCCAATTACCACTCACTGTTCCTTTACCAGTACAGACACCCAAGATAAGAAATTCCAGTAGAGCGGGGGGGGGGGCAGACGGGGAAGATTGTTCACACAAGTGACGAACTCCAGTTATTGCAACACTCTAAATCTTCAAACTCTGGTTTTTTTGGATCACACTCTACACCATTTCCTGGGATCTGCAACGAAACCTTAATTTGAGTAAATATGAGGACAAATGCACAAAATCAGGGACCTCATTTGGAAGCTGTGACAATGGAACAGTGACTGGAAATAAGTTCCTCCATTCATCAGGCAGTTAGTCCATTTTCTACGTGAACGGCTTAAAGTGTCACATTAGCGCTGAAAGAGGTCATCATCAAGCAAAAGTGGAGGAAAGGATTCCCGTTCCAGACACAAGGTCTTATTATAGTCCGAAATCCATTTACATCTCCTCATCTAAGTGCTCTACTGTTTGTACAATTCAGATATTGAAACTTGGTGCAATTTTTTCCAGGCAGACCAGGAAATCAAGTTACATATCATGTTACACCACCATTTAACCTTCAGACATTACAAGGTTAAAAACAATGATGCAAAATGGCTTAAAATGCATTTTATTTTCAGATGCTTAATCTATTTAAATCTAATTTAGCCTACAGGTTACAAGGTTATAGAAGTCTCTTCTGAAATCCAGCCAGATAATAAACAGATTTTCTAATTATAAAAAATAAAAGCCTAGTTAGATTTAGTTTGCATGCTATACATTTGAGTAGCCAGCTATTTAGGACTTTAAGTTATAATCATTTTGATCGTTGCCAAAACCATAATTAATTCAGTATGGTTTCTGACATTTCTCTGTACTAAAGGGCTAAGGCTGCTATTAAGATGAGCGTACACCGAGAAGTCAAACATTAGAATTTCTCTAAACACTTTGTAGGGCAAATAAATTCAATTGCTAATAATTCAGTCTTTGAAGAACACAGATCTTTGCTGCCTGTGGGTAAGGGTCTTTGCTGCATGCTCTTGGCAGGACCCTGAACGTTTCACAACACAGGAAAAGACCAAGTTGATTTATGATTGCAACTCAAAATTTAGCGCATTTGGTAGGACCCCGACACCAAGCTTCCTTTAAATGTTAGAAATTACTGCACAATTTAACACTGTTCCAAGCGCATTGACAAGTTATTGCTCTGAATTTCTGACTATTGAGTCCTCCTTTTTTTGCATTACTAATGATAACATTTTCTAAACAATCATTTCAGACATCTGAGACCATACTCTTTGTAATTCTTCAACATGGAAGTGCTGTCCAGATTCTGTCCCTTTCCTATACATAGAGTTAATTAATTCCATATCTACCCAGAACAGACAACAACAACAACAAAAAAAAAAGAAAAAAAAAAAAGAACAGAAAGAAAAGTTCTCCTGAACATCTTGCAATTGTGTCCTTAGAGTAAAATATCAAAGAGGACCAGTGATGGACTAAAGTCTCCTGAAGGAGTTCAGCTGCTACACAAATGGACTTCAGTGCCCATGTTTTCACTAAGTAGCAATTAAAAATAAATAAATAAAAATCCAACCTATTGATGGCACATCATTTCAGTATCAGATACTTACTCGTTGCTGCAGAAAGGCTGCTGTATTCTAAATGACTTTGGTATTTTAGATAAGTAAGGGTTTCAATACCTGCCAACATATGCTGCCTTTATACTCAGATTTATACATTTTAAATATATAATTTTAAGAACAAGTCAAACATTAAATAGTGGACACTGCGCTGCAATCTGAAGAGAGCTGCCAACAAATGCTCTTATGCAATTCTCCATGCTTAAAAGATACTTTTTTTCAGACTATGTCACATTTCATTATTATTAAGAAATAAGAATTCAAGAGAGACAAGATTAATAAATTAGATCATTCAGCAGTATTGCTAAGCACTCGGTAAATATTGTGCATTTCAAAAGTACGGTGAAAAGGCAATAAAGATCTGAAAAGCAAATGCATCTGCACTTCAAGTACAATATTTAGCAATCAACATAGCCGCATGCCAACTTACTGCACGGCTAATCCAAATAAGCCATATACAGCAATGCAATAGAATATCGGCTCTAAAGAAACAAACCAGAAGATTTCTCTCTCCACACTTCTAGAATAGATCAAAAGTCTTCAATACTCTGAAGAACACCACCGTTAGCCTATACGAGCCCTTGTCTATTTGCCACTACATGCACTGTCAAACAATGTCCCTTCCTAAAGAAAGGGTAAACGTCAGGTAAAGAATTATCAAGTGAAATAAAAGATCTTCACCCAAACAGGAGTAGATGAAAATCTGATCTGTTGCTTCTGAGACGAAGGCGCAAAGTAACATTTTTTTTCCTATAAATAAATTTGAAAATTCTCTCTCTATAAACACAAACATGCAAACAACATTAAAATCCACAGAACAAAATGATACTGATGGATTATGTCAGTCAAACAGATTTTCCTTCAGTTTTTATACCACAACGACCAAATGTATGGAAAGGCTTCTGCGTAAGAGACTCAGCAAGCGAGGACTCAGCCTTCAAAAGAAAATTCTTACAGAAGAATCATAAGAAAGATGCCTATACATGTCTATGGGGAAGACATGAGAACAGAAATTGTATGAAAGATGTACAGAGGAGTTTCACTATTTCGTTATAAAACAACTAAGGCACATGTAATAAAATATAAAGAAGTTTTAAAACCAGAAGAATTTTTCATATAATGCTTAACTGCAGTTAGGGAACTGCCATCAAGTGCTGCGGATGGCAAGAATATATATGGGATAAAGAATGATTTTTAGACCAACTTATGGAAAGCTGTGCAAGGCTAGAACTAGAAGATGCAAGTGTGACCTCTAGCTCGTGAGTCCCTCAGTTACAGATTGCTAGAAGGCAGGAAAGTTGTTTTACTTTGGCTCTGTTCCTATACATTTCCTAAGCATTTAATTGCTACTAACAGCTGTTTAAGATGGGTATTAGGACTATATGGACCTTTATTTAACCAAAAATGTTTATTAATATATTCTACTTTCTTACAATAAAAAAAAAAAAATTAAAAAAAAATCGACCACATTGACACCATAATAGAATTGCTAAGAGTTTCTGGACACTGACTGCATCAGACAACAGAAATAGTTGAAGCTTTTAGTCTACAAGCAAGGGTTGAAGCGTATATTAAACACAAACAACATTTTCCTGGTGAATAATTGAGAAGGGTTAACAGAGCTTTCACCTTTCTGGCAGGAAGACAGAGGACAAAGAAAGCAAGAACAGCTGAAGGAAACATTGGCATGAGAAGAAGGAGGAAAGGCCAGAAATGCACAGAGAAAAAATAGGATTAAAATTTAACACCCCCCCCCCCCCCAAAAACCAAAACAAACAACAAAAACCAAAGAACCCCACACCACAAAAAACACACCTAAGCCCCCCCCAACCTAAAAAAACCAACACTTGAAGCTCACATGTCTATATGAACACGAGCTCAGGAGAATACATATACTGTGTGCTAGAAGTTTTTTCTTAAACTAAATTGTTCACCTTTGAAGGGGACACTTTTCAAGCTCCACTTTTTTTTTTTTTTAAGAAAAGTTAAACAGTGAGTTTGCAGTACAGCGGTTAACAGGAACAGATGTCATAGCGTATGGAACTTGTAAATGAGTCTCAAAAATGTATTTGAGAGTCACTTAAAACTCACCTATATAGTAGCTTAGACTACGAGAACAACATTTAAACACAAAAAGGACTGATTACATTTTAAAAATAATATATGCACCTTCAAGATCACTATGACTCCATGAACTACATCAGCGTCCACCTCCCTCTTAGAGACGACTCTCACGCTCTCACAAAATACAATGCATCGGTTTGACTCCACTCACTTTGAAAATTTTTAGGTAGTAGTTTTTATAATACTTTATAGTATGTGCTTTAATTAAAGCCCAAAGACATTTATTTACGTAGAAGTGAAGGATATACACAAAAGCTGTATTCCAGCAAATATTATTTTAATACCTTCATATTTCACATCAGTGTGACCAAATAAGCTACCCAAATTTAAGAATTTAAAGAACATGGTTTAAGAGACTGCATAGTACTGCAAGTACTTGACAGTGAAAGTACATTCACCCATGAGACTATAAAACCATCGTGCACGAACAGGTGTACGCTTGGTATGCATGCAGTACTGAAAGACTTGAGAATCACGAACGCTCCTTCTAGAGCAGCAAACGTAAACCAATTCCAAGTCCGACACTGCAGCCCCGTCAGCTGTTCCACCGCCTTCATTAGAAGCTACGTGGAAGATTACAACTCTCCTTCAATTCACTCTAGGCTAAAACAAATTCAAAATCATTTTGCTGTAAAGTCAGATTAATGTTGCTATTCAGTTTAACAACTGACTTTTAACTCGGGTAAGAGCTTAATTTAAAAACACTTTTGTTTAACTGGTGTAGTAAATCGGGATATTTCATGTCTGTTAATGCCATATTTTTGGGGCTTTTGGCAAATCACATAACCTCACATTGCTCCACTCTGTCTCTCTGTCCAGCTACAACTGAAAAAGCATGGGCCCTCCTAGAATTCTGGAAGGAATCTGCAGGGTTTTTTGAGATACCATGGCAATAAGACCTAAAACAAAATATAGATTAAGTACTACCCAAATACCAGGAGTTTGTAAATCCAGGTATGAAAACATTCAGCTCTGAAATCTGGAGAAGTGAGAGAAATGGGAATTTCAAAATTGAATGGCATTTTGCGACGTGTGTATGACCCCTGGCGGCAGTGATCTGCGCTGGCGTTTCACACCAACACTGAAGGCGGGCAGTTGATAAAGTAAGAAAAATTATATGGCTGAGTCTTTAAAGCCTATGGAAACAACGTCCAAACTGCATTGTTCCTTACCCCTGTAACAGCAACTCCAGAAGAATCTCAGTAACCTTCTACGTTCTCACATTCTAGATTTCCCAATCGGGAGTATTAAATCCTATCCAGCATTATACCGGCATCATGCTGCAGTACAGATCAAAAAGTCAGAAGGAACTAAATGAATTTTATATAGATCAGAGACCCTGCACAGACTATCGGCTCACAATTCCAGGTGACGAGGAGAAGAACGGTACCATTCTGTAAACTAGCGTGGTGACCCACAGCAAGCACCGGAGTGACACGACTGAGTTCACCGAGGGACTTCCATCCTTGTACTGGTGATTAAACATCCGTATGGATACCACAGCGATTATTTCAATGGAGGTTAGGTTCAGGTTTGCCCTGAATCCGTTTGCCACACTACAAACTCTGACTTAAGTCATTAAGTGTGGTACATAACAACTGCTAGGATGAGAGGGAACGGCCTCAAGCTGCGCCAGGGCAGGTTTGGGTTGGATATTGGGAAAAATTTCTTCCCCCAAATGGCTGTCAGGCCCTGGCCCAGGCTGCCCAGGGAATGGGTTGAGTCCCCTGGAGGTATTTAAAAGCCGGGGAGATGTTGTGCTTAGGGACATGGTTTAGTGGTGGGCTTGGCAGTGCTGGATTAACGGTTGGACTCGATGATTTAAAGGTCTTTTCCAACCTAAATGATTCTATGATTCGATTCCTTTGAAACAACTGCAGTACATCGATCAAGTACTGGCTACACAGACATCTCTTAACTTGCTTGTATCCAAAAGGGGAAAGGTCCATTTCATGGTAGAGAGCCAGCTAGCCACTTACCTGCCTAAAAACACATGTACAAATAGGCACGGTTTTTACAGCGATTATACTCCAAGGGACAAAAATCGATAACTGGGACTTTAAGTAAAACTGGAGGCAGGAAAAAGGGGAAACTATAGTGCCAAGCAGAAAATTTTTTAGAAATAGGGAAATTACAAATTCAGTCATACATGCTCTGCTTAGAGCTGCCAAGACTAATGTAATATAAAGCAAAGATTTTATTTTTTTTAAGCAAGAAAGTGATTCTCCCCCAGTAAACACTTTGGTAAATAGATCCTTTTTTTTTTTTTTTTTTTAATCAATTTCCCATTAAAATCCTTATTACAGAATTTGAGGAAGACAAGATGTCTATTATACTTAACATTTAATAAGCTACTTTCAATAATGTAAGTATTACAAGCAAGTATTTCTGGAAAATCATGCAAAAACTATTTTAATAAGAGTGATAATTTTTTTTTTTACATTAAGTGTTTTAAGAAATGAAGTTACCTCTTTGCAAAACAAAACCAAAAAACACTCCCCTCCCCAAAAAACAACAAAACCCCCCCCACAAACACCCAGAAAAATAATACAAAATTATTTGCAAGCCCAAAAAATCTCTTTTGAAGCATTACCTTACCTAGCAATAACAAACTAGAAACCAGTCTGCAATAAAAATCTTAGAAACAACATCCCACAAAGGGCCGTATGAAAGATCATTCTTGTTCTGATTTAGGGACACAAAGCACTGTTTTCTGCTGCAAGAGTCAGGTATCAGGAGATCACTGTCAATTAATTAGCATCTCCATATCCTTACATTATAAACTAATACTTAGGAGAGGAGCAACAGGACTACTAGTCCTCAGTTACTAGATAGCTTTTTCGGTTGTCTCTTCTGACTTGGATGGTGTTCCCAACCTTGAAATCAAATTGGTTATTTTCAAGCTTGCTTGCTTGCCTAGCCTCACCTAAGTTAGTGCCTGGCTTTAAGCAGACTGCAGGATGAACCTTACTCTTAAAACCTTGATCTGCCTTTCACACCAATCCCCAGTCCCTTTACCCACCTATATAAACTCTTTCCTCCCCCCAGGA
The DNA here is from genome assembly GCF_965183815.1 of Platalea leucorodia. Lineage (NCBI taxonomy): Eukaryota > Metazoa > Chordata > Aves > Pelecaniformes > Threskiornithidae > Platalea > Platalea leucorodia. The sequence continues at coordinate 3,349,210 of NC_138827.1, forward strand.
GAGGCTGTAAATAAAAGGACCAAAGGTCCACGATATTCAACAAGCACCACAAACAGATTTCCGAAGAGCAGTTCATCAGGGCAGACATTTTCAACACATCATTACAAAGAAAGTCCCCAGGACACCATTCAAAAATTACAAAAGGCGATTCATTGTTACATATACTAGGAGTAAGCCCGCATCCACAGATTAAAAATAACAAACGAAACCAGAGGCACTTGCTAATGACAAAGAGGGAGGAAAAAAAAAATTTATAAGGAAGGATAGACTCTATCACTCACCAAAGGCACTGAAAAGCTGGTAAAGGTCACTAGTCTTCCACTCTTTGGGAAAAGTAACATGAAGAACATGATCTCGTTTTGGCTGCACTGCAAAACAAAAAAAGCATTTATTAAAATAAGAGTCATTACCGGTATCTTCAGAATATCCTAAAAAAATTATCCAATACAGTCATGTAGCTTTTTTTTTTTTTTTTTTTTTAAAATAAGAAAACAGGCCAATATCTATGAAACTACATCAGGCACCAATGAAAATGTGCCTGCAATTATGCATGAAATAAACATACTAAATCCTACTAGCTCATCTGTATAAGAAACTGAAACAGCACTACATGCAGTGGGAAATACCCACAAATCCAGTCCTTCACAGCCCTTGTGCCAAGTTCAAGGACAAAAGAAAAAAAACCAACAGCCTCTTCATGCGCCAGCTCTAGCTTTAAAAAATTCTTAGCAATAATTCAATGTTGCCATTTTTCTGTCAATTAAAAAAAAAAAAAAAAACTTACTGTGAAACAATGTTCAATTCAGTTTTCGTATAACATTAGGTACAAGCTAGAAGACACATGCTGACAGACTTTTTTTTTTTATTACAAACTACACCAAGAAAAAAATAGCATATAAAGGCCAACATCTAAAGAAGTGCAGAAGTCGTCTTTGGTGTACACTGAAAGTTATTTGGAGCTTTGCGAATTTGAGAGAGAGAATCCTAGTCAAAGTGCTGGATGAGGTAAGACTACAGCAGAAATTACCACTATACAGCTGCCTGACTTTTCCACACTTCCCCCTACACACCTGGTTTTGGCTACTGAACAAGATGGACCTTTGATCTCGCCCAGTAAAGATCATTTGTACAGAAGAAATCACCGCAATGTACATGCGACTGAAGATCCTTTTGCTAGACACGTGAGCTTTTAGAGCACGTGGATTCCTATCATATTTTAAAAAGCAGCAAGTGGAATACTAGATATTGAAATATTTTCCATTTTCATATGGAACTACGTACCAGTCATTAATTGAGCCTCTCCACAGGTACCTGCAAAGATTTATGTTTTTATGCATGACACACTGCTAGATCTTCCCCTGTCATGTTACGTTTGATGTTAGACAGAGGCTGAACCATTAAAGTGGAGCGTTCCACTTTAAAATTTACTGCTCCAGTTTGGTAAAAGTAACTCAAGGGTTAACTACACAGAGCTTTATATTATCAGATTTTAACTTGACCACATGGAAACACTCCCAGGAAGAGCTTCTCTCTTCTTTGGGTATAGAGATATAGGGCCTGACTTTCACCTTAGTGAATTACCCTGCCCAGTTCTTTTGTGACACAAACTTTTCTAGTTTCTGATCTCCTTAGCTTTCAGCATTAAAATAGGAGAATTTTTCAAGGTGGATCTCATTCATGGAGCACACGTGTCCAAAACTGGACCATCAACCACTTGTTACTGCTATATCCGACTTTGATGTGTACTCGACCCCATTACACAAGGGCAAACCTGTTAGGGTTTTTTTGCCACATTTGGTTAAAATGCAACTTTGCACTGTTTACTGATGAAAGCCTTGTGGATTGTTAACTTCATAAATACAGCTACGCATTAGCAATTACTGCAATTTAGTTATGACTAGTAATTACAGTAAGTGGTAGTGTCCTCAGCCTGGTACGTACTTTATAGTAGAAAGTATGTACATTTCTAGGTGCAACTCTATTCCACAAGTAGGACTTCATTTTTGTATGAACTTGAGAACTGTAACTTTCAACAGCTGAATAGATAGAACAGATTTTTATGAGCTTTGGTTTTAAGCCTTCCCACCCCTGCCCAAAGGGTTAATGGAATTTTTATTCCCAAATCATTTTTTAACATCTTGCATAAATTCAACAGAACACAACAGTTAGAGGCCTCTAAAACTCAAGTTTCTAACCAAAACATGTCATGAAAATAGGACAGAGATTTCCAAATGCATCTGTCTTCTAAGGAAGAGATTGCACCATGAATTCGATTATAGTATTAAAATACTAAAAAAAACCCCCCCAGACTTCCCAAATGCATGTACCAACAGTTAAAATAATACAGTTGTAACTCAGCAGCTCATAACTGAAATACTGAATGCTTAATGAAGTCAAGGGAAAATAAGTTTCATAAGTTTTGTTTTGAGTAACTCCTTGTTTTGCTCCACATAAGTAAAGAACCTAGTTTTTCAGTTGCAAAAAAAAAATGCAAGACCAGAACATGACCCTGTGGTAAGTCGCAACATGGCATCTGATTAGTTGGTCAGCAGAACCCACGCAGCTTCGAAAAGGGTAAATTTTTCATCTGTCTGATCATATTGGCTGAAATAAAATTGATATCGGAGACAGGTATGCAGGAATATAGCCTCTTCCAGATGAAACAGTATTAACTGAAGATGTTATAGTTGCCAGCCTCCAGCCACTTGTTATTTGCTTGTAAGTGCTTTAATCTTTTTCGCTCAAAACAAGCCAGGTTAGCATGAGTTTATTAGAAACCCCCTGCTAACAAATGACAGGTTTGCATGAGCGCCTGAGCATCAGATTGGATGGAGACACAAGTAGCTGAAGACAGCAATCCCTTCATGAGCACAGGGGAAGTCTTGTTCTTTAATCTGCTACTTCAAAAACCAAAAAGGACACAACATTTTTTAAGCACCAGAATTCAATTTTTTTGGCACTACACAAGCCAAACACCAAAACCCCACCAGTTGTCTTAACAAGCCAATGAAGACCAATTCATTGCTGCCTAGCCTATTGGACAACTAGCAATTCAAAGGTTTAAGTATTTGCAATCCAGTAGCAGAGAATTGTAACAACTCCCGTTTCAGATGTTATAACCGCCTTTTTCTATTGATTAGAAACTACTCCTAACCCTCCAGTATCAGGTTATTCTTAAATTCACTCTGAATCCTCTGTTAAACCTCTATACATTCTACCTACACAGATGAGAAATATTTGATTCATATTCTGCTTTGCAGTCATTTTGTGCAGCAACCTTGTTCTTTTTAAAGGAGTTTTTAATACACGGTAGCAAAAGAAGGTGATGAAAGCCACTTTCACGTATTCAATACTATTTGACCCAGCATATGTTACCGAACTCCATTATTTCTGGAAAAATTGTACAAACTAGCTCTAACACTACAGGACAAACAAACTGACAAACACAACAAAACTTACAGCAGTCACCTAGTTAGCTGCGCCTCACCTTTTGTTTTGTTTGTTTTTTGTTTTTGTTTTGTTTTGTTTTTGTTTTTTTTAAATATACTCTCCTAGTATATCTAACACAGAAGTGTGGCCTTATTCTTTGCATGGCTTTACTTTTCTGCAAAAATGCCCCCTACAGACAACAACCAACCAGACAGCTTCCTCAACCTACAGTAGCATTTAAATCTCAGAATAGAAATAGAAGTTTCTAAAGCAGCCAGCCAAACATGCCTCCCTGGATGTACTTTCCGTTTTGAAGCTTAGAAAGTCTCCCTGGTTCAGATTCTACTGTAGCATCTGCATCAGTCCACTACAGGAGTGGCTTTCAGATGGAAGAGACAGACTTTCGGAGGCAGACTCATCTTTGGCAACTCTTCTTGGCAAAGTATCAGAACAATCCTGTAAGTTGGCTAGCAAGTGGAAGCAGCATCTTTACAGCTTAGTAACTTTGGCATTCTCTCAATGACCCAAAGTATTTACCCATTCTTCCACTCAATATCAAACAGTTGGGGGAAGAAGTATGCAACATAATTAGATAACCATTCCAACAGATCTGCAGAGCCAGAGCTCAGCGATCTGATCACCTAACTGCATTTAAAAATTAAATATATGCCCTTACAGCATATATCTGCCTCTCCAGCAGTTACTTCCATCTTTCTAGAACTGCATTCTGTTAGTATTTAACTAGCACCTAATAAAGGGTCATCCTCCAGTCAGAGCTTTCCGATGCATGGAGTGGAAAATGTCTTTACATCAATATTGCTTCCAGATGGGTATCATTTTTAAGACACTCGTGTATCTGACCTCACAGTATAAAATTAAGCTTTCGTCTAGTTGAGGACTAGACTGACCTCCAGGGCTTCACTTTTTCATAAATCAAGGCACCAGTGGTAACACCCACCCGAAGTCTCCTCCCTCACAGTGTACATCCCATAACAGTAAGGACCTTTATATTTGTAAAATCTGTTTTCATTTAAATGTATTAGCAACTTATCAGGTCCGTAACCTGAAATAACTCTAAATGTAAAAATATTTCAAATAATATTTTTCCATTTATGTAAGCATAATCTCATGTGGCAAAAGAATTCTGATGTTTTGATTGAAGTTAAGTAAAGGTACTGCTGCACACAAATTGTGAAGGAAAGCGGCCAGAATATTTTCAGAACCTTTTGCTATTCACTAGTTTGCATCCTGTTTTTACTGCTAGGGTGAGGGGAGAGGGGGGAAAGTGTTAAGACGCCACTTTATATGTTGCATGGTACGTAAGAATAGTGACCCAAAATAACCATAAAGCGGTTAACTTCAACCTCGGTTACATTTAGTTACAATAGTTTAATCTGTTCTAGTTAATCCCCTTTATAATGTAGATTCTCCAGTCAAAGTTGAAGAACTTTTTTTTACTATTTCATTCACAAAAAAAAAAAAAAGGGGGATCTTTCAGATTGTTTGATAAGTGGCTAATAACCTAAACACAGCTGATGTCCCGTGCTTTAGATATATGATAATTAAACTTCCTCCTCCAGGAAATTTGTCAGAACGGTAGTAAGTTTACAATGAAATAAGCTACTTACAGTCTGGTCCTTCCAAATTGAGATATGGTATGTCCATTACTCTCATAAGAAATAGCCTGAAGCAAAATGGAAAAGCACCATTAGCAAATTTCTGCCTAAAGACCTTTTAATGAGCTTTCCTTTTTCTATTCCTTTAAATGTTGCTTCTGAAGAAGCAGAATTAATCATCCCAACCATATCTTAAGCTATATTAAAACAAACAGACCCTCTAATTAATTCCAATCCATTACCTAACAATCCAGGTTCAAAAAGTTACTTGGCATCATGCTAGTAATTTTACTTATTCAACAAAACAAGAACAACGCAGCCCCACACTGTTACTGCAGAAAACAATTAAAACAAGTGGGGAAATGGACATTTAGAAAGTAGCAGCTCTGTGCAGTAAGAACCAGTTACAGGGCGGATAGTGCAAAAGCTGTCATTCTAAATACACATATATTTTCCCATTTTCTGAGCAATGCATCATGCTTTAGATAGAACGGATCTTAAAACCCCCAAACTGCAAAAGACATCAAGACACTTTAGTGGAGATAACCAGGACGAGTCTTTTGCTCTTTAACATGTAACTGAAGAGTTTCTCAAAACATTCAAGAAATGCTGTCAATAAAAGCCCATATTCAGTTCTGAAAACTATTTCCCTCCAAAATAAGATAAGTAGCCTAAAATCCTGTCATAGGTATAGATGCCACATTGCTGTTAGAAAACTGTTGCTGTGTAGTGTTCACTGGAGGGCTAAAATAAATAACTTTTCTATCATAACTTCAAAAAGCTTCTAAAACGCTTATCAGATTACAGTTAGAGTATTCAGCTAGGTAATAACTGATATAAACAGCTGATAAAAACATTTTAAGTGTGCAGACTGATCTGTAATTCCCTAGAGATTCTTTGTATCATACCACACTCACTATTAGTTAAGAGTTTGAATATTATGTCCTTATGGTCACTTGTATCACTGAAAAGTCTACTGGAATGCAGTTGATAACTTGTCTTTATTATAAATACTCAGGAGAAAGACCAAAAAAAAAAAAAAAACCACTGGGGAGAAAATGGACTATATGATAGGTTCACATGTGAGCCAGAGGATCTTCAGAGAACTGGCACCAGTTATGATACACACTGTCCCATCTAATTTCTCTTCCTGAGTCTCAGGGGAGATAGGGTATAATGTGCATTGTGTCCCCCTGAGCACTGCAGAACCTAAAAGGAATTTTATCAATAAAAATTAGAAACATCAGCATCAATTAACTTTAGAAACTTTAACAATTCCAGCATAGCACTGAGTAATGAAGATATTTTACAAAGGAGCCAGTTTCTTCTTATGTTTAGCCTTAGGTGCCATACTCCTATAGCCTTGGCTTCATTACAGCTATCTGTTTGAACAGGACAGAAGTGACATCTTGAGAACAAAGCTAGCTTCAGAAGACAGTTTTCACAAGGAAACAGAGAAAAACGTCCTTAACTCTGCCATCTCCTAGAGATCCAGGGTAATACTGACAGGACATGCAGTGCTATTGCTCAAAAAAGAAACAAAAAAAAGCCATCCACCCAGAAAACAACAGACAGGAGACACGGTGATCAGGCCATAAGGGTATCTTTTATGAGATTAAAGGGAGGGGGAATACAAAGAGGAAGCGTGGGGCTCATCTTCCAAGGAGGAATAGAAGGGAGGTGACTATATTCCATCTGTGGTGGAAGACATCAGGCAGGATCATACCACCACCACAAAGCACCTGGCTGGGCAGAAAACAACTCGCAGGACTGGGATCTGTGCTCTGCTAGTAAGCTGGGCTTCACTTCAGGCTGTTGGAAGATGCTCAGTTCCATTTATTACCTATGATTTGTGCTCATGTCATCATCTGAAATAATGTCAATGCCACCGTTAGTAGGAGCCACAGCCTTCTTCGGATTCCAGTGCAGGGCATAATCATAGCCTAAATATACAGTATTTCAGCTAGTCAGTAAAAGCAGTGTAGTCTTCACTGGATGAAGGCTGTCCATCCTCCATGCAGGATAGCAAAAGTTAAAACAAAACAACAAAAAAAAGGCAGATTTGGTTTATGTTGAGCTATCTGAAGAAAAAGCTTTCGCAGAATTCTTGGAACCAGCTACTTTTTAAAGCACTCAAATAACTAGTTTAGTTCCCTAAGTAGCTGTGAAAATAAAGATGAAGCTTACTAAAAATACAACAAAAACTTCTGGGGAGAATAGTAGTTAAGCTGCCCTCCCCCAGGTTTTATCATGTTGAGGAAAGCGATACAGTGGCCAACAGCAAGAACAGACTTATGCCAAAAAAATGCATAGACCTGAGATTGATTAAGATCAGCTTTCTGTCCTCTGAGACAAATCCTACATTTATTTGTTTGGTCAAAGAACTATGGCTCTAAACAGCACATACACACACTCCCTAAAGAGACAGTACAAATATCGATTTTAATATTAAGTGCACTTCAAGTACATTACAGCAGTAACTGCATCTTGTAGCACTAATTTACATCACATAGATTATGAACACTGAGTTTCAGCATAATCCATAATTAAATATCCATGATTATGGTTGTAAGATTCCTCATCTATCTGCAGAAAATTTAAACTAATAAGGTTGTTCTGTACGACAACATGAATCCTACTTTGTATTAAATTAGCTAGATTCATGAAGTTGTAGCTATGATGTTGCTTTTCACTACGTTAATTCACAATTATTTAAAAGCTCTACTGACCAAGCTAAAAAATGTTATTCCCTACACTGTTTAGAGGCTACAGCCAGATCACACAGTCAGAGGTCTACTTCTCAATATACAACAATATCCTAGGACCTCTGAGGTATTTTGAGACAGCCACTCAGCAGACAATTGCTTCTGTGCCAAGTCAAGTAAAATAAGGAGAGCAAGGCTATGATCGTGGCACTTCACAGCAATGCGTAAGCAGTCTCAAGTAGCCAACGTTCCTCCTCTGCCCTGAGCTAGGATAAAAGTTTTCACAGCTGAACTGTGTAGAGAAACTGATCCAGCTGAAAAAAGAAAAGGCATCTTTTAAAACCCAGATCAGTTTATCAATCCAGCTCAGTAACTAGTACAGCCACATGTGGCGGAAAGCGCAAGGACAGCAATTGTTTACTCCTATGCTGTGATTGAAAAGCTATTGGTCAAACTACAGAAAAGCACACAGATGTTCTTTTGCAATGATTTTGCAAAGAAAATTAAATTAATATAGAAAAGCAGAGGGAGAAACTAACTGATTTGCAATACACGCCAGAGTAGCTGACTCCCTGGTGAGACATTTTCCACAAATATAGCACAAAACCAAGCTATTTGCACGTACGTCAAATTTTGGTTTCTGATATCCCGTTGTATGAAAAAAATATGTCTAAGATAATTTATATTTCTACAGACCATCATGCTATTCAGCTCAATAAAACATGGTGCTGTCATTTCTCTACACCTCTTTCACCCCCTGCCTCCAGCTACATCAAAAGAAAAAAAGCAACATTCAAACAACTCAAGGAGATCCGAAATAAAGTTGTCATTAAAAGTTTGGGAGGGGCTTGCGGGTGGGGGCAGAGGGGTATGGAAGAAGAGAAGAGATGTTGCTCTAAACAAAACAGGTCAAAAAATTTCCAATCAGCTCCACAGCATATAACACAATATAGCATCCAAATTATACACATAAGAGTTTAGATAGTACAATATAAAAAGTCCCACCGTCTCAGCTCCTAGAGCGTTCATCAGGGACTACTCACAGCAGATTGTTCACATGAACATGATTTTTCAAAGACGTTGTATATACAATGAAGCATAAAAGACTACAGAAATGCATCTCTGGAATTCTTGGCTTATTGAGTTGTTTATCATGTAACTTACTGCTTTATGCCTAAAAGAGCCAAACAACCCTAAGGCAAAGTCTGTTTTTAATCAGTTCCACTCTTACAAGAAGTTGAAACTAAAGATTTTACCTATGTTCATCATCAACCTATATGAACATTAACCTATATTCTGGCCTCCACTCTTGAACGGCAAGCCAGGAAGTTCCGTAACTTTGCCGACATAACGGAAGAGGCCAAAATAACTACTGAAAACCGTATTACCTTTCTTTGAAGGCTAAGTTTGTAAAAATCAAAGCTTGATTTTTCAGTTTTAAATTTACTCCCACTATTCACATTAGTGACAAGTCTATTCAAACAGAAAACATTTCCAAAATGCTATCAGTCACACCAGTCATGTAGAAGTTTAATCTCTCAACTGTAGTTAAACACCTAGTATTCAGAGATCTTGAAATTAAGACTTTGTAAGCAACCCAAAGAATCCCAAAGTGGTCTGCTTTAAAGAACATTTTCAAGACTATCTTGATAATAGTTCAAACGGAGAACATTGTTTCTAAATAATCGCCTTATAATCAACTACTCTGTTCAGCTTCTTTCAGAAAAAACTTTTGTGACAGATAGTATAACTTTCATTTGTTTAGCTTACTGTTTGCATGTTGTAGTTTGTGTTTTGCTTGAAGAACATGACTACAGCACAAAGGAAAAGGTTTCCTTGTTCTGACTGCTGCCCACAGGATCAGGTAGAACTTCTGGAGGAAGGAGGAAGATAGTTTTTTTTCTCCCCGGGAGGAAGAGAGGATGCTCAGCTAGGGAAAGCTTCTAGACCACAAACTAGAGAAAACTAGGTGTAGCAGGAAGCTAGCTGGCAGCCCAGAGCATACCTGCAAAAAAGCCCCAGAAGCAACATACTTACGAGGGACCTGAAGTTAACCATGTAAACTGCACAAGCCCTGGATGCTACTTACAGGTGCTACACAGACCAGGCACTGGAAACAGCCATCTGGTCTGCAAGGACACACCGACAGAACAAAAGACTCGTTCGTTTAAATATCCAACAACTCCAACTTCTAACATGTACGTAAATCTTTTTTCTTTTTTAAAAAATAATTAAATATATGGAGTTGTCTTATTCTGGTTTGTTATTTTGCATTATAGGAGGAAAAAAAAAAAAGCTTTAAAAATACAAGCCTTGGCCTGCTCACTGTAAGGAAAAGGCGAGACAGTCTCATCTCCAAGCTCTGACTGAGGTGAGGTGGCAGATGTTAGTTAGAACATAGCAAAGCTTCTAAGATCATGTGAAAGTCAGACATGGCAAGTTTTCCAAGTTTTCATGATTTGAAAATAATGTATAACTTTTCTGAAACAAGAAGCTACAAGTTCTGAATAATGACAGAATGGATAAACTTTCTTTTTTTCTTGTAAACTGTAATTTTCAGTTCTTGCTTGGGGGGGGGGGGAAGAAAGAGTGAGAGCTGTTCTTCTCCCTATGATTTTTTGTTCACTTTCCCTTTCATTACAGTTAGGCAGTGTTAACTCTGAAGCCAGAAGAGACACGGCAGGCTTCCTCCAAAACTTCGAAATGACACTGTCAGAGGAATGTCATATTTGAACTACACAACTTAATTAACATGAAAAGTTTAAATTTAAGGTATTATTGCGACACTTTTAGAAGTTTCAGTTTGTACTTGGTGCAGATATGCATCTCTAGAAAGAACTGAAAGCATTTTGGTTCAGGATTGAAGAAATAACCCCCTCAATTGACATCTACTAGCTGGCATGTGTGTGTGCTAGTGTTACTAAAAACAGCCCTGGGATAAATCCTATCTTAAAATGAACTTATGCTGATCAGTTCTATCATCACCTTCACATTCAAATCAAGCGGTGACTGCGCGTCCATGTTCAATCTAAGGAACGTACACAGAATTTATAACGTCTGCTAGAATATATGGAGTTACTGCCTCAGATGTCTTGGTGTCAAGAGAATCACGTAACTGCTGTCACTACGGTCATTTGGTTTCCAGACCAATGAAAGCTGAAAGCCATTGATCGCGATTATTCCCTCATTTGTGTGGGCCATCTGAAGCTAAAATAATTACTTTTGCCAACTCCTATACGATAGGGCTTGAAAGAATGGAATTTCTCCTGAATTTAAATAAACAGACAGACTAAAGCACTATCAGCTTTTTAATTTCAACTCCTTTCCCTTTATGTGACACGTTACACTACCTTTAGAATCTTCATGAGGTAAAATCTACAGATTAAATATGCAAAGAATCAAATCTGTGCATAAAGACCTCTAGATTTCTCAAGTCTTACTTCAATTTGTTCAAGTAACTTGCGTGAAGATCCAATTCAAAAGCAAAATACTCATCATAGCATCACCCATAAACAACTAATCACATATGTTTATTATGCTTTCTTAAAAATGGGTTACCTGATAATGTTAATAAAATAGTTTTGTGTTATTTTGATTGATATTACAGTAGGGATATTCTAGTTTTTCCAGACTCTTTAGCGTACTCAGTTTTAACTATCACCAGTTTCTGACAGTGTCCTACAACACAAAGAACACCTGACCTGTTTTTCTTCAGTTCCGCTACTCCCAAAGTGTACTCCAGAAATAATTTTCTGAATTGTAAACATATTCGCAACACTGGCATGGACAAGGCCATTAAAGCAGTCCAGGTACTCTTCTAAGCGTCCTTTCACACGTTAGCAGAAAGTAAACCATTCTTTTCAAAAGAAAAGGTATTTACTTTACAAATTCTGGCTTCTCTGCAGCATTACTAGCGTGAGCCAGAAAGCCAATCAAAACCAAAGTGTAAAGAAAAATGCAGTTAGACATGGATTCTGAGCCTAGAGATACATATTCTAAGGCTAGTGTTATACTTCCGTGTTTTAGCAGGTCTTTCAATACAACAACTACTTACTTGTTAAAAAAAGGTTCAATGAGTTTTGATCTAGCAGAGACATGGTTTTTCGGAGGACTGAGGAATGAACCTGATGAATGAAGAAGAAATTCAGTATGTAATAAGCAGCTACAGACAGCACTAAGGAGAAGGCTGAAAAAGACTACGTAGATACCTAGGAAATTAGCCATGGAGATGAAGCACAGTCCAGTAATGTAAGCATCGTATCCTGCTTCGTGAAGTTGTTCGGAAGCTGTGTCATAACTTGGAAACCCTTCTGCACTTTCTGAGGAGAAAAAAAAAATTGTAAACACATTATTGCAGAAGTGAAAGGCAGCCCTGTATGCTTACCCCCCCACTTATTTTGTCAGAGCATAACCTCATTTGCGTAAGTTTATACGATTTTCAGCATTTCTGAAAATTCAGAAGTTCTGAAAAAAGCAGTTTTGTTTTGTATTTTTAAATAAGAATAGGCTCCTAGGATAGAAATTCCTTCCCATTAAAAAGCTATTAATCCACAGACCTACTTAGTCAAAATAGAGCATTAATTCTAACACAATGACAGCAGAATTCCCCATACAGCAGATTTTTTTCATGACTGTCCTGCATTTAAAAGAACAGACACTCAGGCTAATTGAAAGCTCTACTATTAACCTGTTTGCTAACCATCCCATCGACCCATAGTCAGATTTTTCAAGGTATTTAAATGATGAAGATGGAACTAACTGATTAAAGGATGTCTCTATTGACAACTTTATCAATAATCATGCTTGTTGTTTATGTGAAGACCTTGAGAAGTACCCCTTGAATCACCTCTGAAAGTGGGAACCTTAATAGGCACTTCTCTGAAGAGAAGTGTTCCAACTGCCCAAGTCTCTGTAACAGAGAAATATATGCACATCACACTATTTTCTTTATCATTTAAATTCTTCCCACTCCCAACAAAGTTATTTCACCTCTGTAGCTAGCTTCCTAACCTCTAGAAAGCTGGCTCATTTTCCTCTAGAAGTTATACGGAGAATAGGGCTGGAAGACCAAAATTAACTGTTCAAAAAGCCAGAATCATGACGCTTACATTAAGGTACAGACTGAAAAGTGAACTCTATAATTCCATTTAATTTGTTGCATTCAACCTAGCAAATGAAGCTAAAACAATGATGAAACATACCCAGGATTTAAAACAGTGATACAGAAATACTAGCTAACTTAAAGGAAATATGCAAGCATAAACAGTTGTTGTATTTTGTAAAAAGAAACTCGAATCCATATTTTCTATATAAAACTAGAGCAGCAAAACATCAGGCCTTTTTTCAGATGAGCCCTTGTAATATTGTTTTTAAAAATAAAGTTGTCTGAGATTCCAACAACATTAAGCTGTAATGGCTGAGCTGAAAAGGACATTTCTTAGTGCATAACCTATTTTTTTTTTTAATAAATACATATCCAAAAGAAAACATAAATGAACAGTTAACGAAAGTATTCCAATATTTTTAAACACGCTTTACTGCAGATGTTCTGAACAACATCAATCATTTCTGATTAAATATTAACACTCCTGAGTCTGTCAACCATTATGGTCATATTTTGCTCAAAAAAGAAGAAAAAAATTGGTAATATTATTATATTACATCAGCAAAAAAATAGTACCTGACAGCTGCCAAATTATGTTACATCCTGAGAGGAAGCTACAGACGACATGCCACTGTTGTGGTTTATACCCCAGTCAGCAACTAAGCACCACACAGCCGCTCGCTCACCCTCCCCCCCGCAGTGGGATGGGGGAGAGAAATCGGGGAAAAAAAAGTAAACCCCACAGGTTGAGATAAAGGCAGATTAACAGGACAGCAGAGGAAGAGAAAATAATAATAATAATGATAAAAGAATATACAAAGCAAGTGATGCACAATGCAATTGCTCACCACCCGTTGACCGATGCCCAGCCCGTCCCAGAGCAGTGATCGCTGCCCCCCCCAGCCAATTCCCCCCAGTTTCTATACTGGGCATGACGTCATATGGTACGCAATAGCCCTTGGGCCAGTCTGGGCCAGCCGGCCTGGCTGTGCCCCCTCCCAGCTCCCTGTGCACCGGGCAGGGCAGGGGAAGCTGAAAGGTCCTTGACCAGTATAAACACTACTTACCAACAACCAAAACATCAGTGTGTTATCAACATTATTCTCATGCTAACTCCAAACCACAGCACTACACCAGCTCCTAGGAAGAAAATTAACTCGATCCCAGCCGAAACCAGGACGGCCACTAAAGGTCTGCATGCAATTACGGTACACTCCATCTGCATGGCATTACTTAGGTCTAGGCACCAACAGCTCCTGCTCTTGTCCAAGACGACTGTAATTATCCATCTTATTATCTGTCCTGTTCCTACAGCTTAAGTGCATTTGCTCTGCACATTCAGCAATATAAAAAAGCATCAATCATCTTGTTTTTGATTAAGCATTGAGACTGTCCCTTCCAACATACGCTACTGTTCAGTATTGCCCTCCCTTTTCTGAATCAGCAGCTTAAGAAAAATTCCAGAACCTTGAGATAAGCTTGCCCTTTGATTAAATATCCTTTCGTTTACCTCAGAGCAAAGAAAGCTCTAAAGGAACTTTAATAATGTCTAGAACACACGTGACTAGACACTACTGTGTAAGTTTTCTTGGTTTTGTTTGTCCAAGTGCCTATTGGAGCGCTCTGGCTTTGATCTGAAGGACAATAATAACCAAGTGAAACAGTTTTAAACCAATTTCAAGTTACTCATCAAAAATCAAGCTAAAAAACAAAATGCCATCATTAGAAGATGATGAAACTGCTGTTCACTGAATACATCCATTCTTCTATTATCGGAAATAGAGTGGAAGGATTCCTACTGACTTCCACTGATAGTTGTAAATACAACTGCACTGTATGTATATTGCCCGTGTTTAAAGTCCCTTTCATCAAAACACTAAGTATTAATAGGGCAATCGCATTTCAGACCAAGAACAAAAATAATCAAAACTCTTTCTTTCCTCTGAAAGAAGAAAACATTTCAGAAATAAGACCATTTTGATATATCCTTACCAACTTTAGGAGGGCTGAATGGAACCTCTTTTAAACGCTTTTCCAGTTCTGCAAGGGATGTATTATTAATGATCTCCTGCAAGAAAAGACACCATTAACTGCCAATGTCAAGCACATTTTCCCTGGAAACTGAAATCAAATAGGATAAAAATGAGTATTTACTGCTGCCACCTTGTGTTCTCTAAGGATTTATACATAGCCTCATGTCAAACTAACACACCAGAGAAGTCTGTCAAGACAAGTTTTAAAAAGTTAACGTGCCTCACCTACAACATCGTATCTATCAGTCACAAGCATTTATTAATACTTTTCAGAATTCTTGATGATGAATTACGCCAAAGTAATATTTCTATTTGAATCTGGTTCCACGTGTGGTACATATGGCAGGGGAACAGGCAGCACAAACAGCAAGGCAAAATATCCTAAATATTGATCAGAATGGTTGAAGGTGTTCAAGGTGAGCACTGAAGGGTGCTTGCTGACTGGACATTCTTGAATAGTTTTACAAGAGTAAATACTGCTGATTTAAAGTAATATAAAGACAGGGAAAGAAGCCTGGCAATCAGGAAGCTGCTCCTACACTTCAGCTTAGCTGAGCTGCATTACTGAATCTATATATGCATATATGAAATGTCACAAAAAGATATATAAATTATTAATTTCTTCAAACCAAACTTCCTGAATAATCAAACATACTTTGTCAATCAGTACAGTGGAAAAAAACATGCAGAATCAATAGCAAGAGAAAAGAAAAAACCTCACACAATTTTTCTTAAAGTTGTCTGAAATTTTTGAGGACCAAATTTCCTTTGGTTTTAAATCAAGACAGCTGTTTACAGTTATCATCAAGTCTGCGGTCTGAAAAGCTATCAAGAACTCAGTACAATGAACAAGCTCAAATGATGCATTATATTGGCATCCCATAGCACCACTTGATAACAATAGCCTAAAACCCAAGCATCTACTGTAAAAATTACAAATATCAACATAACTGTACCGAACATAAAACCTGTGCAGGATTATTAGTTTTCAGAATACAAAAGCCTCTATTCTTACTACAGCAGTATGCAAGACAAACCTGAAAATACCTACTAAGTACATTTTAATGAGATTTTCTGTTATGCAATGCTCTAAAGTCAGAGAGGTATGCAGAAAGATAAGATGCTGCTTCATCAGCATGTTTTTAATTAATTCATTCCAAAGGCACATAGGAAAGCAAGAGAGTATGATCACTTATCTCAATGCTTCTTTGGAAGAATAAAACTCATGCTGCAAGAGGTTTTAAGAGAAACCTGTAATTTTTTTCTCCGGCTGACTACCCACTGAACAGCAGGCCACAATAGAATCTAATGATGATGTTCAACCATCTTTTTCTAGACAAATCTAAGTCAGCATTCACAATATTCTGAAGCTTTGAGTATACAAGCAGCTTCCAGCTCCTATTTGTTTGTGAATAACACTTTTTTTTTTTCTCCTGAGTAGACATGCAGTCCTGTGCTAATTTACAAGACAAAAAAATCTGCTAATCACATTTTAAGTAGCAAAAACTGTACATATTTTGGAATTCAAAGCTGCTAAGTTGCCTTAAAACTGCAGCAAACACAAAAGTCACCTGTACAAAAGTAAAATTTGTATTCTAAAAATTTTGTAAGTTTAGATAACGTGTTAAAAAAAAAATCATTCTTTTACAAAAAAGAAGCATCACAAAAAATAGTTATACATTTTCCTCAAAAAAAAAATTTGTTTCAACACACACTTAATGCAAACTTGTATCTTCAAATCATTCTATAATATTATATTAATTTACCTTAAAAGGTTGTGTACTTGCCATCAGTTTAGTATCCAATAGCCTAGAAACAAAGAAAGAGCTAAATAAGTAGAAATGGAAGAATGTCCATTTTGCCAAATCCTCAGAAATGTTTTGGTGTATTAGCTGGGAAACAGGAGTTTCACCCTAATGAAAAATTACTCTGAGTTCTTACAGCAGCCAAAACACTGCTTGGCTTTGTTCAGCCTGAAAAAGGACAGCAACTAAGCAATAGCAAGAGATGCAAACAATAAGTAGCAAATAAATCTTGTTCCAAATGTAGCGCAGATTCAAAACACCAAACATCATGCCAAAAACAAGGGGGTAGCGTAGCAAAGCTGCAACTTTTGCCAAGAAGTAGAACAATAGCACTGCTTTTCTGAAAAAGAGATGCTACGGAATACTTTAAAAACTATTATTTATCTAAACTGTTCCCAATTTTATTTCCAGTAACAGCTAGGTTACGGGGCTAGGACAAACAGTATCAGCTTGCTAAAACAATACTAAAACAGTTGAAAGTTTGAACTAAGAACTTACCGGGGAAAGACACATGATGTTACTTCCTTGAACTCACTTAGGTCCTAATTTAACATTAAACCAGAAGATAAAACCCAAATAAGTTAACTGTTTATCAGCCTCATGATGATATATAGCAATAGCTACAATTATCCAATCAGCTTCTAGAACTGAGATACAGTGACTGAATTCTGATCTCATAAGAGATGTATTTGTCAGCATTACTGTGAATACCACCTGCAATTACATAGAACTCCAGACTAATTATTTCTGATTTGTCTGTGATTCGTAAGAGAAATGTTCTATTACCTCCAATACCCTATCCTATAGATAGCCTAGACTGCCTCTAATTCCAGCTGTGTTAACAGTTTTACTTAAACATTCCCAGCGTTTAATGTGTCAATGGAATATAAGCAGTCACTCCAGGTGGACAGTTGATTGCCTACAGTTTGGATCTTCCAAGTGTCAAAAGTATAGGAACAACTGACAGCTGCTTATGTTCCAACACTGTCCAAACAGGTCCCAGACTTCTTTCTCCCATCTCATAATTCTTTCTTGTAACACCCACAAGCCCTTCAGGATTTTAAGTAATATAACCATCACACGGGCCACGCTTCCAATGAGACCTTTGGCTTCTTCAATGTCCTTGGTGCCAATACATTGTTTAGTTTAACTTAATCCTTAGACTATTGCAGGCATGAACTGTTAGACTGCCCTGCCGCAGTCATGGAAGTATGCTCCCTCCAATTATTCAGACATTCCACCTCTTCACCCCAATGAACATCATCCTGCTACAAGATTTCTTATCATCCTATTAATTGTACTGCATTGTATGAAAACATACATTCCCACTTTGTAGACTACAGGGGGAAACATGCCACACAATAAAGCTGAAGCTCCAGACCAGTATCTTAACAAGTCAGTTAAATTTACTTGCCATCATCCAAGCAGTTTCTGAAGGACTAACAGATATGAGCAGAAACCACAGTTTAATTCCAACATTTAATTTGAACATTTTAAAAATGTAAAGCAGAAGAATTCAATCCAACTAAGCTTTCTACACGAAGATTTAAGAAAATAAGGCAGTAGCCCAGAAGTAACAAGCGTTCTTTTTAAAATACTTTTCTATTGTTCTTAATAGACTGTCATATGCTTCCATTCACAAGAAGGTTTGGCGATAAGACTAAAGACAAATACATTAAGGCATTTATTTCATCATCTGAAGACTCAGAAGATTACTTACATCAGGTAGGGGACAATAGAACTGATGTATGGTATGCATAACATCCAGCAGCATATTGTGCCCAATAACAAGCTTGCCCTGTGAAAAGAGCATTAAATGTTAGTTACACTTCCAATCACGGTCATGGCAGGGGCAATTTGTGAAAAGCACCCATCCCCGGTGCTAGCCGAGGGCAGCTGGGAACACGTACAAATCAAACCTCCCACTTGCTCTCTGCCTGCCCCACAGACTCCTCCATTCTCCCAGAGCAGCCACTCCTTTTTCTTCCACTGCCAACCACTTATCACAGCCTTCAGCAGCAGCTTGAAATGTTGAGAAGATGCACTGGAACAGCTACTTACAACTTGGTTTACAAATGTAATCTATTTAAGATAGAAGTCAAGTGATTTCTGAAGTCCACTACCTTTTCATTTACAACTTGTACAACAACTCGCAATACATTCTTTACAGTTGTAATATACGATGGTTATTAGGGGCATGATCTGGCTTCTCACGGTGCAGAACCTTTCATGCCAGATGTTGTACAAGCAAGTTCCTTCTTGAAAGAGTACAAAAAATTTTTTAAATGTTAACTTTGATTCATTTGACATGACAACCTTTTCTGCTTCCCTGCATCCTCCATTTGCTAGAGAAAACAATATGCATACGTGTTTTTTTTTTCCTATACGGGGGGGGGGAAAGGGGGGGGGAAAAGGGGGGGAGGAAAAAAAAAAAGGTGGGGGGAAAAGAGGGGGGAGGAAAAAAAAAAGGTGGGGGGAAAAGAGGGGGGGAGGAAAAAAAAAGGTGGGGGGAGAGAGGAAAAAAAAAGGTGGGGGGAGAGAGGAAAAAAAAAGGTGGGGGGAGAGAGGAAAGAAAAAGGGGGGGGAGAGAGGAAAGAAAAAGGGGGGGGAGAGAGGAAAGAAAAAGGGGGGGGAGAGAGGAAAGAAAAAGGGGGGGGAGAGAGGAAAGAAAAAGGGGGGGGAGAGAGGAAAGAAAAAGGGGGGGGAGAGAGGAAAGAAAAAGGGGGGGGAGAGAGGAAAGAAAAAGGGGGGGGAGAGAGGAAAGAAAAAGGGGGGGGAGAGAGGAAAGAAAAAGGGGGGGGGAGAGAGGAAAGAAAAAGGGGGGGGGAGAGAGGAAAGAAAAAGGGGGGGGGAGAGAGGAAAGAAAAAGGGGGGGGGAGAGAGGAAAGAAAAGGGGGGGGGAGAGAGGAAAGAAAAAGGGGGGGGGAGAGAGGAAAGAAA
Source organism: Platalea leucorodia (assembly GCF_965183815.1). Taxonomy (NCBI): domain Eukaryota; kingdom Metazoa; phylum Chordata; class Aves; order Pelecaniformes; family Threskiornithidae; genus Platalea; species Platalea leucorodia. The sequence continues at coordinate 3,368,842 of NC_138827.1, forward strand.
AAGGGGGGGGGAGAGAGGAAAGAAAAAGGGGGGGGGAGAGAGGAAAGAAAAAGGGGGGGGGAGAGAGGAAAGAAAGAGGGGGGGGAGAGAGGAAAGAAAGAGGGGGGGGAGAGAGGAAAGAAAGAGGGGGGGGAGAGAGGAAAGAAAGAGGGGGGGGAGAGAGGAAAGAAAGAGGGGGGGGAGAGAGGAAAGAAAGAGGGGGGGGAGAGAAAAAAGAAAAAGGTGGGGGGAGAGAAAAAAGAAAAAGGTGGGGGGAGAGAGAAAAGAAAAAGGTGGGGGGAGAGAGAAAAGAAAAAGGTGGGGGGAGAGAGAAAAGAAAAAGGTGGGGGGAGAGAGAAAAGAAAAAGGTGGGGGGAGAGAGAAAAGAAAAAGGTGGGGGGGAGAGAGAAAAGAAAAAGGTGGGGGGGAGAGAGAAAAGAAAAAGGTGGGGGGGGAGAGAAAAAAGAAAAAGGTGGGGGGGAGAGAAAAAAGAAAAAGGTGGGGGGGAGAGAAAAAAGAAAAAGGTGGGGGGGAGAGAAAAAAGAAAAAGGTGGGGGGGAGAGAAAAAAGAAAAAGGTGGGGGGGAGAGAAAAAAGAAAAAGGTGGGGGGGAGAGAAAAAAGAAAAAGGTGGGGGGGAGAGAAAAAAGAAAAAGGGGGGGGGAGAGAAAAAAGAAAAAGGGGGGGGAGAGAAAAAAGAAAAAGGGGGGGGAGAGAAAAAAGAAAAAGGGGGGGGAGAGAAAAAAGAAAAAGGGGGGGAGAGAAAAAAGAAAAAGGGGGGGGAGAGAAAAAAGAAAAAGGGGGGGGAGAGAAAAAAGAAAAAGGGGGGGGAGAGAAAAAAGAAAAAGGGGGGGAGAGAAAAAAGAAAAAGGGGGGGAGAGAAAAAAGAAAAAGGGGGGGAGAGAAAAAAGAAAAAGGGGGGGAGAGAAAAAAGAAAAAGGGGGGGAGAGAAAAAAGAAAAAGGGGGGGGAGAGAAAAAAGAAAAAGGGGGGGGAGAGAAAAAAGAAAAAGGTGGGGGGGAGAGAAAAAAGAAAAAGGTGGGGGGGAGAGAAAAAAGAAAAAGGTGGGGGGGGAGAGAAAAAAGAAAAAGGTGGGGGGGAGAGAAAAAGAAAAAGGGGGGGGAGAGAAAAAAGAAAAAGGGGGGGGAGAGAAAAAAGAAAAAGGGGGGGGAGAGAAAAAAGAAAAAGGGGGGGGAGAGAAAAAAGAAAAAGGGGGGGGAGAGAAAAAAGAAAAAGGGGGGGGAGAGAAAAAAGAAAAAGGGGGGGGAGAGAAAAAAGAAAAGGGGGGGAGAGAAAAAAGAAAAAGGGGGGGAGAGAAAAAAGAAAAAGGGGGGGGAGAGAAAAAAGAAAAAGGGGGGGGAGAGAAAAAAGAAAAAGGGGGGGGGAGAGAAAAAAGAAAAAGGGGGGGGGAGAGAAAAAAGAAAAAGGGGGGGGGAGAGAAAAAAGAAAAAGGGGCGGGGAAACGCCACTTTAACTTGTATTTCATCTTCCAAAATGTAACAGGAAAAGAATTCTTTCTTTGAATTCATTAATTTTTTTTCTTACAACCAAAGGTACATTAAAAATCATGTTAACTTACAGAATTAGCAATGGCATGAACAACTCTGGAAAATCCTACCGCATCATTCAACTCCTCCTGTAAGCAAAGATTCTGACATTAGCAAAACATAAATACAAATATTGTCAAAACTGTACCTGCAAACTTCCAGACACACCAGTTTGGCTCAAACTGTTTCTCAGACATAACCAAGACCAGACCACAGAAGAAATGTCAATATCTGGAAGATACATGAGGTCAAAGCAGGATGCTGCTGACAGAATTGCAGTTTTATATGTAGCTCTAGTTCACTGTAAAGTAGGACAAGTCATAAGCTCTTGTGGTGGGTTGACCCTGGCCAGAAGCCAAACACCCACTCTTTTTGCAAAAAGAAAAAAAAAGAAAAAAAAAAAAAAGAAAGAGAAAAGAAATTAAAAGGAAAGTACAAAGACTCATGGATCAATATAATGACAAGTCTAGTAAGAAAACTAAAAGCTGCATGTACAAGCAAAGCAAAAAGGAATTCATTCACCACTTCCCGTCAGCAGGCAGATGTCCAGCCACTTCCTGGGAAGCAGGGCCTCAGCACGCTTAAAGATTGCTTGGGAAGAGAAACACCACAACCAGGAACATCCCCTCCCACCCCCTTGCCCCCCCCCAACAGCCTACTTGGTTTTTAGGGAGGGTGGAACAGAGAGAAAGCCTTGACACTGCGCAAGCGCTGTTCAGCAGTAGCCGAAACACTTGTATGGCATCAACACAACCGCAAACGCAAAGCACAGCAACGTATGGGCTGCTATGAAGAAAGGTAACTTCATCCCAGCCAGATCAATACCGCTGAGTCAGTTCACTGTCACTACAAGCTCTTCAATAGCGCTCAGCTATTCAATAACAGCTATTAGACTGCAACAGCTGAAGAAGATATTAAAATTAAGCTACGTATCTTCAGCCGTATTTTTTACATACATTGTTATAAGATGCAACGGGTTGAATCCTGATTGTTATTTCTATTAAATCAGATTGTATTTTTATGCTAACATTGAGATTGGGGAAGCAATATTCTTCACTATTTATATAAACAAAAATAAGAAATATTATACAACTACAATATTATACAAATACAATATCATATAACGTGAGTTACACATTCTAAACCGACTCAGACTGGTTTAGGGGGATCTGACTACAGCACCTATTTTAGTTTCACTTCAGGAATTTTTTTGTAACAGATTTTTCTTTTTCAGGTCTAGGGAAGTAATTTCTGCCTTGCATTATTTGACTTCGTTCAACCAGAAGTGAAATTCAATAAAAACATTCACTTGTTATTTTTGTTCAGCTCTGAATGCCACTAGTCAGAGTGAGTAATACACCTATAAAGATTGCTTCAGAAAAATCTGCTGCAGTAGTAAATTGTCCCTAATTTCCCTTTTGGAAAAAGAGATGTCACATTAGTTGAGGTCTCTTTCTCTCTTAAGCAGCATTCTGCATGCAAGTATTATTTGCTGCACCCAAGCTGACTTTATCTTGAAACACGTAAGCACAAATCACAAGAGCGCGATCAAGAATTCTCACAATTCAAGTGTTACAACTTCTTGAAACTCGTGTCAGACTCAGTAAGCAAAAAATATCAAATCCCATAAACAATGCTGAGAGTGCTTGAATATGCCAGACATGACCTTCCAGTCAGCTCGTTACTGGAGTAGTCGTGTGCAGCATGTTTCTATCAAGAAAAGTTGGGTGACATGAATTGCACAGGACATTTTAACTCAGACAACTAAGAGCAAGCAAGGACAAGATTGTGAATCCAAATAATGTGAAAACTCACTCAAGAATTTCTGCAAGACTTTTTGCAATTACTATTGTTATACAGCACTAATAAATGCAATAAACTGATGTTTCCCATTACTAGACCATGCTTCTCTGATACAGCAGATTCATCTGAGGAGGAATTCACTGCTCCAGAATATTGGTTCAGTATTCTACAATTACTCATTCTTGAAAATTTTTAGTGTCTTGCAACTCTTCTTGCTCCATTGCAAAGCCTAAGTTATCTGGTAGAATTTGGAGGATCAATTTCAGACAACAGCCACAGCCAAACAAAAGGGAAATACTACCAAACCCTATCACACAATTTTGCATAGCTGACTGAAGTCAGATTTTCCCTCTCCCTCTTTCATGTAAACTAATGAAAAGGAACTTATTTACCTGTTCTTTTGCTTGTTTCTGCTGTTCTCTTCTTTTTCGTTCTTCTTCATTTACCTTACTGATAACAATATATCTCTCCTTCTAAAATAAAAAATGTATAGCTTGAGGAATGACTCCAAGAAGTTCATATTTAAAACCACTGCAAATTTCTGTAAATTTACATTGTAAAGAAAATTAAGGCATACCTCAGAAGCAGTTACTTGGCAACACGACTGTTTCTATTGTAAGCACCACTTTATCACCTACGCCCAAAAGCCTACTTTAGAAAGCTGTATTAGATTCATCCACCAAACCTAACTTTTACTAAATTAACTTTTTACTTCTGAGGAAAGGTTATCAGCGTTTCCTTGTAAATAGTGGATTTCAAATATCTTTTGAAGCAGAGATTTGTGCTGGGAAGTGAGGATACAGCATGTTATGCCACTATTTTTCCTCCAAGACCAAGATCTACTTTTCACCAATAATGAACGTCAGATCCACTACATCTTAAAATACTCTTTAGTATCCTTTTTAAAAAAATATTAATATTAAGCCACACAAATACATGCTTACACTTCATATGCTGGTCAGATTTAATGTTTAGAAACTAGTTCATTGTATTCCATTTAAAATGTTTCGCATTTCGCGTAACAAAGCTCAAGCTAGATCTAAAAGTTAGGAGAGTTGGCAAAATTGAGAAACACAATTTCCTTTAAACAGAACAAATGTTACAGGCAGTAACATGCCTAGTTACCTTATCCGACTCCAGAGTTTCCACATGGATACCTTTTGGATACCTACAGCAACACAAATGAAAAGTAAATACAAGTAGCTATTAATTTGGCATTTAGCATATTGAAAATGCAACAGTGATTCCGTAATTTCATGTTTCATTATTACTATAATTCTTAAGTGCAAAAGAACTATTAAAAGTTCCTTTTTATTTAAAATAATGGAAAATTTGAAGTAATAGGCTAGTTAAATTGGCCTCCTTACGTTACCTACCAGTAACTAGCACTAAAATATATTTTCTTATGCAATTTCCCATCCTATTGCTGTGGACCTATAATTTTTATTTTAGTAATATTAAGTATCTAGATATCTCATCACAATCTAGAATCTCTGCTTTCAAGACATCCAAAACCAAAACACTGGTGAGAAAGCTCTCATTTACTTGCAGCCACAAGACAGCTTCTTCGGTGACTGCATGCCTTTAATATGTCACTTATTCTAGGATTTATAAGCAACCCTGAACTTCCTGCTAATGGTAAGCTCTGACAGGAAATATTAACACAAATGTCGTTACCTCTGCTACAGGGCTGCATCACTCCGCCACAATCATGTTTAATTACCAAAGCGCTACCAGACACAGAACCACAGAGCATCCAACCAATAGCAAGGTCAGAGCATATTGTCCTTCGCTGCTTAACAAGTAGAAATTACTCCGATCTTCCCATTATAATAAACTAACCACAATTATATAACCACCGCAGAACCAGCATGTTTCCTTTGTCCTCTGGCTGCTACTAAAACTCCAACTAGAGACCACATACTAGAGTACTATTGTGTTCTCTCCACCCTGACTTCTCAGACAATTTTGAACCTAGACCTCACTTTCAAGCTGCTTCACGTCACAAACCTTGGATGCATCAAAACACGGTTGCACAACAGAACACTTCGATAGAGAAAATGACCTGCGAAGAGTTCAGGACACAAGGGCAATCAATAACCTCACTGTTTTCTGCTTTAATTATCTCCATGCTAACTTCACCACTTCACTTTCTCTCACCAATATACACACACAGTGTACACAGCTGTATACACATAAAGCAACACAGCTGAATGTTAAAAAAAAATACAATTCATGAACACACTCTTCCATCCACTGAGAGAAGATGCAAGAATAAGTGGCAGACAAACGTAACACTATGGGCTACTGGAAGCTATAGATATTCTATCGATATATTAAAAAATCCACACAGAATAATTCCTGAAAACACCTCTTTCTCAGATTAGTTCTCAAACTCACATCTTGAGATTCCATTTTAGAGAAGCTTTATTTTATCCACTTCCAGTGTAAGTAACAGAGTGCCAGATACTGTTGCAACACTGAATTAACTAAATGTACAAAAGAAATTTCCACTGTATTGTCCACATTTTACTAGAGCAGTCAGAACAATGAAAAATCTCATCTCTGCAGCCTTACAGTTTCTCCTAAGGCCTTAAGGGATATATTTAGGCATAGATGAAGGATAAAGCCAAGAAAGCAAAAGAGAATTACTGATAGAATTAAGATTTTTAAGTCATCGAAAAAGCTTATACTTGGCATCTAACAGAAAACTATAAACATACCAGTACCTGCCATAGAACTAGTAGTTTTTCAAGTAAAGCCCACAATCTGTATAAGCACATGCACTTTCTGTTCACTAAAAACCTGTCGAGTTGCATTTGCTACATAATTCTAGGCTGTACTGTTCTATTCACAGATTTTAGATAGGAATGATAAAATAAATACTAAACTTTAAAATATTCAAATGAATCATCATAAACCAATTTAATGCAATTTATCTTCAGAACATTACAGAAGTCCTCTTAAAGGAAAAAAAAAAAGTCTAAATTAATCACCTCGGAGGTTAAGTAGATCATATCTTACCCAGATTTCTTATCAGAAATACTAAAAATATACAGTAAGGCAGTATTACCAGTAACTTACTTCCAGCTCAAGGTCTGATAAATTAATTTCCTCTGAAATCTAAAATCAAAAGACAATTGTGTTACTAAGACTCTACTTACAAAAGTGTTTCAAAGTAATAATGTTCAGTTAAAGCTGGCTCCATGTTCATTTGTAGAAAGATTTTTAAAGCACAAGTCACTGCTACCAGAACCTACAGGCTTGGAAGGGTTCTACTGAATTCTGATGTTCAGTTGCTAAGCTGTAAAGGCATTTACACCATGTTGTACAGTTATCCACGTATCTTCTCATAAGCAAATCTGCTGCAGTCATGATTACTGAATATAGATACAATGATGTTACCTTACGCCCAGCTTCACAATGTTCTAGTATTTCTAAATTCAATTTTTTTGTTTTTTAAATAACTGTACTCTCCAAACATCTGGACTCCACAGCTAAATAGACTTTGGGAAGGAGACCCACTAAAACCAGTTTCAATACACAGTGTCAACTATGAATAACTAATAGCTCAATAGATTTGAGAAATCTGTTTATAAAATGCATATCCAAGGCTTATGGAGCACTTCAGCAATAGCAAAAGGAGGCTCACGTACGCAAGACACTTCTTGGCTACACTTAAAATATGCTATCACTACACGCAGAAGTTATGGCTCATAAAGCAGAGTATGACATCCATGCAAGTTCCCATGTTTTCTCAACCTTCAGCGACAAGTCACCTGTAGATTTTGCTACAGTCAACCCAAGTAAAGATATTCTTCTTCCTTATCACTCTCTTAATTCTATATGGCCAAAATAAATAATTCTTAATAGGTAATTTCAGAAACTGACCCTGTACATGGCTCCAGTTCCAAACTTTCATTTTCTTCGTTCTTTAATAAGTCTTCTATCTGTTCCCTGGAAGAAATAGATTATTTGCTTCTATATCTACCGTTTTCTTTTTATGATGTTTACAGCTCTCCCAAAAAGACAAGAAAACACTTCATAACAAAAAGAGAACTGTTTTACAACTAGTGAACTAATAAAAATAGCTTTGACATATGAATGTGTGACTATTGTTTATGTTTTAGTTTCAACAACATCAGAGAATATTAAACAATTCCACTTACACTACTTTCTCAATGAATTTTTTCTGATCTTCGGGAATTGTTACAGGACACTTTGTGGCATTAGGAGAAATGTATGCCAGAGATCCTGCACCATTGGCCTGAGAACGTTTTTCATCATACTGTTCCCTCAGCTGTTTTTCTTCTTCCTGATTTAAATATGGAATTCCTAAAAAACAAACAAACAAGGCATTTAAAAGCTCATTATAATTAGAGACAAATTAGACTTATCACTAACCAAGCATTTGCCAGTGTTACACCCCTGAAGGCCCAAAACACATCCTTCCCTTTCAGTCACCTGTTCTAGACCCCATTCTTCATCTGTGCGTACACGGGCTTCCTTCTAGCACATGCCAGATGAGCTGGTACCGTTGGGCTCTTAAGAGCTATATGCCTCATCTGCACCAGGCACGAGCCTGAGGACTGCAGAGCTCTAGATCACAATCACAAAAATATTTAGCACTACTCTTCCTTGCTATCTGCATCGCTTTAATAATAGACTGCAGCAGCACCTATTACAATGCACTGATATTTTTTCTAAAATGTCACTACCGATCCATTGCACAGCTACATAACTTGTTAATCTGTTATTTATGTTTAGCCACCAAACAAAAACAGCCAACCAAGCACTTATCTAAATAGGAATTCTATTGTGGTGAATCTATACCATGAATTTTTGGAAAGGGAGTAACTATCAGTACAACTGTAGATCAGGTAAGAATAATTCTAAGAACTTCATTATGTGTTAAGAGAGTATCATGAATGGCTGCCTTTTTCTTTTTGCAGAAAATGATGAAAGATGTTATCATAAATTTTGCAGACATTGAAAGAAAGGAAAAGAAAACCACCAAAACAACTCACCATTGCGAAAAACTTTATTAAAATCAAATCCTTGGTTTGCTAAAAAATCTATACTTGAACTCTGCAACAAAAGAAAATAGCTTTACAATTGGCAAGAGTATCTGTAGGATAAAAAGATCAATTCAGTTATTTTTACACTTCTTAAGAAATTATACTATGTCCAAAGTTAAGAGCAGCCAGGTTTGTGACCCTAAAGAAGCCACAGAGAGTTTAGGCTATGCTACTTCTGTTACTTGTTTTCAACTTCCATGAAGTCCAAGAACAATAAATACACTAAAGAGACAAATATGAAAGAACGAGCTATGTGGAGAGAGGAAACTAAAGAAAGCAAAATGTGGCTCAGGAGAACAAATCTGAGACCAGAAAAATGCCGGCAATAGCCTGGGAAGCAGTGAAAGTGAGATAAGCAGATGGGAATAAAGGATCAAACAGAAAAAGCAAGGGAGCAGGAAGTCAGACAAGAAAGGAATAAAAAAAAAAAAAATAATCTTGCCAGGTTTCGAACATTATCTCCAATTCCAGAAACCACACAATGTAATGTGTAACAAGATTTAAAAACTGAAGTCAAAGATATTCCCTTAAAGCTCATTTTTATGGATTGCTCTTAACTGATGCTTATTTCTTCTACAAGAAAAAAACAAACCCCAGAAACTTATGTTTATCTGCCTGTTAAGCTGTGAAAAGAACCAACCACTTCTTCCTCTGCAATGATGTAGAGTTTTCCTGGAAATATTTTTTAGAAGTTTGCTGCAGGTATATCTTAACCAAACAAAATCAAACTTGTTTTTCTACTAACCTGACAGACAAACTTGACATCTGGTGAACTTCTGTTAAAGGGTTTTGGAAAAATATAGAAATTAAATGACTTCATTATATACCTGTGAAAAAGATGAGTTGCATGTCAATACAGCTTACCAGTATTATTTCATAAATTCCTCAATTAAGAAAACAAGGAATAAGAGAATAACATACTTTTCTTCTGTGTGATCATATTTAAAAGTGCAAAGGCCAAACTGAAAGAGCAAAAAATCCATGGAATGCTGGAAAGGAAAAGAAAACTTTGCATGAGAATAAAAATTGTACACATTTAAGGCTAACCGGGGTGCATCCACAATAAATATGATTTCTCTCCATTTCAAAATTAAGCAAATCTGAATCTTCTTAACCAATGTTTGTTCTGTTGGTAATTTTGAAGTAAATACACCAGAGTTTTTCAACTAGTTTTCATCCCCACTTAATCATCTCGCTATTGCCCAAAGATGACTTGTAGCACGCACTTCCATTCCCTAAACAGACAAGAACTGAGGGAAGTCCCATCTCTCTCCACCTGTCGCTCACACACAAGGGACGCTGCATCTAAAGCAGCTGTCAGTCCTCCTTCTCAACATTCATTTACATTCCCCATAGCGTGGGAGCAGGCTGTGAGGGACACTGGCTGTATGTGCATTTTCAAATACACATAATAATACATTTAATGTTCTTCTAATCCACATGGCTAACAGTGGATAACGTGACAGAAGTACTAGCATAGTCACTAGGCACTTTATCATCATGTCCTCTACTATTTCACAATTGTTGGACCAATATTGGAAAGGTTTTTAACACCACTGCAAATGTACAAGAAAATAAACAAGCATTGTGGTCTCACAGAAAGACTCATTCCTTCTGAGGGCCAAACACCCATTTTAAACACAAAGAAGACATAGGATTATTCAATTCTGTCATAGAGGAAAAAAAAAAAAAGGGTGGCAACAGGACATATAAAATTAGTTCTTTTATCTTTGAGTATAAAGATCAAAAATATCAATCAAGTTAATTTATTAGCTGGTAAAAGTTAAGTTTTAAGAAGGTGACAGCAAAGAATTTGGGGCTGGCTTCTGATACACCAGACCTCTTACAATGAGCAACAGAGGCTGACTGTGCCTGCAGAGCCTGAATCGTCAGCTACCCTGAAGCTCTGAAAGGCTTATATTCAGCCAGATGAACAGAATATGGCATCCTCTAGCTTCTTGGATGCTCTTCAGAGACTGGTCTCTGCTTCTGTCATCTCCTTTAGTGTTTGGGGGGTTTTTTAGCTATAGTCTCCTCCTCAGTTTTTGCCATTTGTTGTCCTAGTTTCTCAGTAGGAGCACTAACCAGTAATTGCCCCATCAATATTAGTAAACAGTGTTTATTGACTCCTTGGACACTTCAGGGAACCGCATATGCTGAGATGCTTCGCATTTCTCTCTTCTGATTCCTTTCTCTGATGGAAAAAAAAACAAACCAAACAACAAACCCCAAAACCAAATACCAAACCCACAACTTCACATTTTGACCTTTTGACCCTCACACACCACACGTCTCCTGTGGTCATTTAGTTATTTTTCATAACTTTCCATGTCCTCCAGCACCCTTTGGGGTTGGTTTTTTTTTTGTGCTGCAGAGAGGCAGAGGTTGTGGGGACAGCTGGCATTTAAGATTTGTTAGGGACAGTACAGGCTGTCAGGAGAGGTAGTTTGGGAAGGACCCTAGTCCTGATGTAGTTTCTCTGTCACTGAATTTCTCTTCCCCAGTTCCCCTTTGAACTGATAAATTTTAACACTCTCAACATCCTTTAACAAGTTCCACATATCTACTAACTCTTGTGTGAGGAATTATGTCTGCCTGTCTGTTCTGACCATGACTTATACAACTTTAATGCAACACTCCCCAATTCTTGTGTTAGTAGAGACAATGAAACAAGCAATCCCTGTCTGCTCTATGTAACTCAATTTTACAGACCTTTTTCCAGCATTTTGATTTTAGTCAAGGTAAACACTTTACCTTTTTAAGTTTCTGATACCTTTCTTCTGGAGTGTCAAAGCCATTGGTTAATGCACTAACAGAAGGCCCATCACTGATCCCTGAAAAAGTAGAACATATTTTGCTTTGGGTAAGCTTTTCAAAATTAGCCACAGCAAAGAAATCCAACAACTGGTAATTTAAGAAAAATGTTTTCACTTAAAGTACGTGTTTAATGATTATTTCAGTTGAGAAAGATTTTCTACTGCATAAAAGTATGCATCTTAGCATAAAAGCCACCCCGTTCAATGGTAGTGTTCCAGCAGTAAAGCTCTGCTGCAAAAGCTCTTCTGCTCTGGTTCCTGTTCTACACTATAGTAACATGAAAAGATCTACCAGTAACAAAATGTTGATAGGTCTTTACAACACAACGCAGGATCAAAGTCAAACTAAAAATGGGAAAAGTGCTGTCCATAGATTTATTGAACAGCAGAGTCACCTTAAGCAACACATAACAACCGTATTTCCATAAGCACCACATCTAACAAAACCTAATCTTGATCGCATTTATGTTTCACAGTTGACTGAACTCCGTATCCCAAAGGTAAAGCACTTAGTAAGGCATCTCTGCGATGTGCAGACCCTCCAAGGTTTACAAATGTAAAAGTTCTGATTGCTGTCTTTCCCTGTCCAAGCACTTGCAGGGTCTCCCTTATTTATCCCAATCTCTCGCCTTCGTGACACGTATAAAACCCTTTTTTCCTGAGTTGCAGCTGAAAATTAATTAATGTTAAAAGACTACTGTGGGGAGGGAGTAGAAGCAGCACAAGTACGACAGGTATCTTTCCTTGACCAAAACCTTGCTATCACACATATAATAAGTGGCTTAATCCTTTTGCGGTAGCCTTAGCTTTACTTTTTCAAGCCAACATTGAGATACAATACACGAGCAGACCCGGGCACCTGGGACCTCACATAGATATTGCCAACAGTTCACAATCACAAAACAAGCGCGGCTGTACCTGAAAACTCCCCATCAATGGCCAGGAAGTCCGACTCTTCAATGGCTTCATAAACTTTGTTTAGGTTATCCTTAAAATCTGCGGGTAAAGGGGTAAAAAACACCTGAGACTACTAACGACTTCCCGCCGCCCCTCAGGCGGGCGGAGGCGGCCCGCGCCTCCCAGCGAGCGGGGGGCCGGGGCCGGCGGGGCCTGCACTGCACCCCCGGGCCCACCGCCCCCTCAGCCCCGGGGCGCGGGCAGAGGCCCGCCCGCCGCATCTCCCCCCTCAGGGCGGTCCCTCACGGGCGCGGGGAGGAGCGGGGACCCCCTTCGCCCCTGACAGAGAGGCTGAGGCCGGACCCCGCCGCCAGCCTGAGGAAGGGAAGCCGGGACGCCGGGACACCGGGACGCCCTCTAACGCCGCCGGCTCGGGGCCTCCCGCCGCGGCCGCGACCCGAGGAGGGCGCGGAGGGGCGGCGGGTCACTCACTGCTTCTGATCACCTCCATCCCGCGCCCGCACCAGCCCGCCCGGGGCTCGGCCCGGCCCGGCACCACCCGCTACCGCCGCCGAGCGCTTCCGGAAGCCGCCCCTCCCGCCCCGCCCACGTGAGCGCCCTGAGGCGGCGGGCGGGGCGGCCGCCATTTTCTCCTGGGGCGGTGCCCGGCAGCGGGCGGGAGGTGACTCCTCGGTCTGCCGGTCCTTCGCTCCTGTGCACGGCCCCAGGCCTGCCCTGCCTGGGCGGGGCGGCTGAGGAACCGCTGCCGGAGGGACGGCCTGTCCGGTTACGTGTGAGGGGCGGCGGACCCGCCGCTGCTGCAGGGGAGCGTTAGGCCTGGGAAGCGTCCCTCAGCTCCCTGCCGCGTCGTGTAACGGCGGGGGAAGACAGGCCTGCCAGCCGCTGCGCAGCGGGAAAGGAGTCCTAAACCAGCTGCTTTTCTGTGCGGTGTTTTGAAATGTCACAGATGTTGGAAAACACGGGTTTTGCCTTTCAGATCAGAAAGGCAGAACTAGTACCAGCAAGAAAGAAGGGATGGGAATTTGCTGAGGAGATCTCAGGAGGATAGTGGAGAACTACTGGTGATTATACCTTAATGATGAAAAGTCCGGAGGAACTGGTAGGCTTGAAGTATTACTTGTTAAAATGATAAAACCAGCACTTTCACACGTCATTGTACAATAACTGTAAACAAAGCTCAGTGCCCAGCAAAATGTCCCTGCACCTGTGCTGTGGAAGGAAACAACTGCCCAAGACATAAGGTGTTGCACAAGAGCAGAAACCAGAAGTTGAGGGCAAGGACAGTGTGCAGAGTTTAGCGTACGTGCTGCAGGTCTAGAGCTCACACAGCAGGTGAAGAACCTTCCAGAATTCCAGCAGAATGAAAACAAATGGAGAATTCTCCATAAACTGGGACGTAATTTCTGCGTAGAGTAGAAGATAGAGAATTACGCAGGACTGAGCGGAGAGAGCTTTTGAAGATTCTTCAAGATTAAGTTTTGCCTTTTCAGTATAAGCAATTTATTCTACATGCACTCCCAGCAAATCATCTATATCGTTAAATGGTGCTCAGGAAGAGGTTAGTTAAAACAGTAGTAGAGATTTTTCTATTTTGCAGTAAATTGGCTGAAGCCTAAAATTTTCATCTTACTCCTCTATTTTTTAAGAAACGCTCTTGCAGTTTCTACTTAAAGTGCTTGATGGCTGTTTTACAACCTGACATTTTTCCCCAAGTAGCTGTCAAATCCAGGAACTCTATGTGTTACAGATAAGACATTTCCTACTTCAACATGTATGTGTTATTACATATTTAGAAGGAAAATTTGAAACACTTAAGTGAATCTTTTTGCGTTTCTGTTTTAGTTATTAAAAAAAGGTGATTTTTAACTTGGAAGGAGAAAAAGGATGACTTGAATAGCAGGACTAAACCAGTGCAATTATAGTTAGCATTGACTCTGGTGATAGTAGCTCGAAAAATATTTACGCGGTGCAATAATCTACGCTATGAGTTAATACAGTTTTACCTTGGATATAGTATTGTATGCTCTGTTTTTTTCTCATGCCATCATCTTGGAAATGTGCCCTGCCTATAGGATACAAAGTCATTTTTTACAATAACAGCAATCTGCTGAATTAGGACAATTACCCATCTCAACCCATTTCTGTCTAGTTAATAGTAGTCAGAACTACCATTTGATACTAGGCATCTTTTCTCTTTGAAGGTATAATGTCCAATTAATCCTCTCAGATTTGTGTTGGGTTTTGTTTTGTTTTAACTATTAGATGACTTCTGTTTGCATTTGCCACTATCATTACTAGTGTCCCAAACTGCACAACTAGAGCTTGAACACATGGGAGTACTTTGTGTGCCTTTTGCTTTCTGAGAAGATCTGGTTTGGAGAAAAATCTGATTTTTGATGGTGCAGTTGACAGCCCAGGTGCCTCATCCTCTGGCTTTGTTCCTCCTTAGGAATAGTCTCCTCTTTACTGTCGTCCTGTGTATAATATAGTGCAATAAAAAGGAAATGCTATTATGTGTTAAGAAGAATTTAGAACTCTCATAATATTTATTCAAGTTTTAATCCCCATTATTGGTGGGATTTTAAGTTTTAGTTTTAATTAGGGATTAATCCCTAATTTTTAGGGATTTAATTAATCCCTAATTTTAATTAGGGATTTTAATTTTTAGTTTAATCAGTTTTCTGCTTGCAATTGTACATGTGAAGAAATGTTTCAGAGGGCATACATCTTCACTTTAGTTTCAGAAGATAACATATTTGCCTAATTAATGAAGTACCTGCTTGGTTCTCTTCCATGTATATATTAAAGCAACTGCACTTATGAATATGTAGTTTGTAATCAGAGTTCTTCAAATCTCTCATGTTTTAAATGACACCAGAAAAGGTTGGCTGCTTTCCAAATTACCGGATACTTTTGGAGAGAGCAATACAAAGAGCTGGTTACAAGACTACATTGCTTTTTTATACATGAAAATTGTTATAAACTAGAACACAAAGGCTACATTTCCACGACATCACGTAAGTCTGCAGCGCAGACTGTGTGAAACGCTTTAGTATGTTCTGTTCCTTTACTGAACATCGAATGTGAAGCTAAGTGAAGACACACACCAAAAAAAAGTAGTAAAAAACCTATATTCTAGAACAAGGCCTAAATATTCTGGGCCACATTTTCACCTCGCATGTGCTAAGGTAGATCCAGGTGAACTTCCTCTCATCTGGAAGAGGTTTAATACTTCATGCTAGGGTCGTTTAAGGATTTGCTGATCGGGACTTAACTTCAAATAATTAATTAAATCTACAAATAAACATAAGTATGAGCTGGTTGGTAGATCTTTTCATAAAATAAGCCTCGGAAGCTAGCTTGTATGGACTTAACTGTTCGCACTCTGTGCTGTTAATGGAGTTTTAATTTGTATTTGACTGAAGTTGAAAACCGCTTTGGAATCCATAATCCTTCCTATGATCCCTGAACTGTTAGAGCTAGAATTTTGTGTTAAAAAAAACCCTGAAATGGCATGTACGCTTGAGCATAAATGCCTGTTTATTCCATGTCGATAGGAAATGTGTCTAGTGCCTTTAAAGTACTACTTTAAGGAAGGCCAGAATTGGATCTTGATTGTTTTCTCGCAAACCGATCCGAGCAATAATGCTGCAGTCTTGCTAGCAGAACCCCACCTGCCAGTAAAGAAGCAATAACTGTTAAGTAAAACAATTAAATATGGAAGTGTGATATACAAATATTGGATCATCCCTCAAACAGTTGACAAACTTTTCAGCTACGTGTTTTTCTGTCCCCTAAGAAATCTGATTAGGGTAGTTCAAAAGCAAACAGAACCAGAGCTATGCATGTGTCAGCCCGGTAACAGTTGTCCTGTGGAGAAATCCGGGTAATCTGGGAGAGGAAACAATGAAAGACTATTATTTTCTTTATTGAAATAGGCTGGAATAATTAAAAAGTTCATTATTTGGTTTTAGTAACTCCAGCGTCATTTGAACTGGACTTGTAGCTTGTGTCGAACTGGAACAAGAACAAAATCTTTGAGAAAATGTCGCTGTGTTGCACAGTGAAAAAATACATCTCGACAGTGCTTTAAAAAATCGCTCAATTTTCTTTGGGCTCTAGTCAAAAAGAAATGCAGTAAGGGAACAGAGACAGATATAAATAATTGTGACTGTGTGTATATATAGATATACTCTCATGCGGTAAAAATAGGCCCTGTGTGAACCAACCCGGTGCAGTGTGCGTTAGCGCTGCAGTCAAACTAGCATCTGAAAGTCCAATTCACTGCCGAGATTGGACCTCGAGATCTTAACTTGTAAAATAAACCTCCAACAAAGTTTCTGTGAGCGAAGATTACCCGGGTGTGGAGACATAGATTCAGCAAGCGTAGCTCAATTCTCACCAATAGGGGAGAGTATTAAGAAAAATATGAGTGTCGCAGTGTTCCTGTCCGGTGATTTTAAAGGCTTTGAAATGCAGCGCTTAAAGATAAAAAAGAGAGGGCTCTGCTTCTGTAGCCGTATCGATCAGCTTGCGGCGGCCGCTCAGCCCCCGGCGCTTACCGGTAGCGGTGCCCCGGCAGCGCACTCTGCCTCCCGCCGTCCCGGGGAGGGGGAGGCCGCCGAGGAGCCGAACCCTCCCCCGCCGAGGCGATGCTCGCCCGCCTTCCCCGTGGGCGGGCGCTGGGCAGAGCCGCGGCGCGGCGCGACCCTCCCAGCCCCGGCGGAGCCGCGGCGCGGCGCTAGGCCCGGGCGCGCCCCGCGGGGCGGCGGGGGAGGCGGCGGGGCCGGGGCGGCCGGCGGGTGAGTGGGGCGCGGCGGGGCCCGGGCTGCGGGCAGGCCGCGCTGCCGCGGAGCACGGCGGAGCCTCCGCCTGTGCTCGCTGCCGGGACGGCGGCGTCCCGCTGGGCTCCCCTCAGCCGCGGGGAGCGCGGGAAGGGGTGGGCTGGTGGCTCCTCCGAGATGGGCCCTGCCTTGCCCGGGGGGGAGGAAGCGGCCGTCGCGTCGCTGCAGGCCCCAACCCTCGGTGCCTCCGCTTTGGTAGCAGCGCAGAGGGGAGGAAGCGGGCTGAAGTTGGAGAGGAGCTAGTAAGCTTTCTCCTTCTGACCCTTCTCTCATTTGGTGCAGAGACTGAGCGGTGACATATTTCTGCACCCACAGAAACGCTGTTGCCTCTCTCTTCCAGGAAAACCAGAAGAATGTTCTTAGGTGCAAAACCTTGGTTTTATTTCTTCTCTTGTAAGTGATATTTCAGGTTTGTCTTTTAGAAAGCCAACAATCTTTGCTGGGAAATGACATGTTTGTAAGCAGTCTGAGGATCCTAGTTGCACTATTGGTTTGTATTTCTGTACTCCTTGTATTTTTTCTTTAATTTTTATTCTTTACCAGTGTGTATGCTTACCTCTTTGTGCTTGATCTGGACAGAAAGATGATAACTTAGTAGTAGGCAGGAGCCACGTGGTGGAGAGTGTAAGCATATTTTGGTTTGGTAGTGCCTGAGGAGAAAATTGCGTAGTTTTTGATACCTTCTAACATATCATGACTGCTAAATAAGTGATCTGGATCAGTGTTTTTTTTTTAAGAAACTAGATACGGCCATCTGAGAGAATATAGTAGGAACATCAAGCAAATAGGTTTATATTTTTGGTAAGCTTGGAACAATCTTCAACTCTTTTCGTTTGTGCATTTTCTGAAATGCTAGCAAAGAGTAATCACCAGTAAAGTTAATACAGAGTTCAGTCCTTCACTGAGATGGCAAGCTGATCAATCCAGATCAATCCCTTGTAATTCTGAAGCATATGACTTTGTGGATCGAGTTTTTCTTTTTACGTTGCCCAGCAATGTTTAGCATTGACCTTTGTTAGTAATGTTTTATTCCATATGCTTGGAAAGAATAGCGATGGAGTAAATTAGATCATTACGTTATACTGGTGTTTTATTTTTGTGTTCTCTGCTGGTATTTTCTAATGGTATTTCTTTTGATTGGTGTCTTTTACTAAAACCTTGATTAAAGATACTGTCAAAAGTCACCTGAATCATGGTGAGGTTTTTTGTTTCACTTTCAGGCGTTATGTAACGCAGGAAAAGAAAATGCAGGGGGCTTGAGCCTAGCTGTTTACATCTAGAATCTGGTTTTGATTTAGTTTGCAATGAACACGTTGCTAAAAAAGTAGAAGATCGTGTTTCATTCTGGGGAGAGCTAAGTTAGTTTAAAAGTTTAAAACGATCAGAGCGACAAAAGCATGACAATGATAAATCATACTGCTTGCAATTCTAAACTTTGACAGTAATTTTTTTCTTAATGAGGTTTATCTTGTTACTTTGCAGAAGTAATGCCTTACCTGGTTTGAAGATCTAAGAGAGCTTTCTGTTTGCATAAGGCGTAACAGAAAATGGAAGAAGATGAGACTTTACAAGGTGAAACGGAGATGGCAAAAGTTGAAACACGTGGTACTCCTGAGATCGGTCGGCAGATATCAGTTAGCGAGTTCCTTTGCCACTGCTGTTACGACATTCTGGTCAATCCCACCACCCTCAACTGCGGGCATAGTTTCTGTAGACATTGCCTAGCCTTGTGGTGGGTATCGTCCAAGAAGAATGAATGCCCCGAATGCAGAGAAAAATGGGAAGGATTCCCCAAAGTCAACATCCTCCTCAGGTGAGTGTGCTATGCCATTTTTGGATTTCTAGAACCACCAATATTAGTTGTCTGGTTTCTTGAGTTTGCTGCAGATTTTCATAGTTTATTGGTGATCTGAACTGTCGCAAGGACGTTTAAATCCTCAAGTCTTTCATGTTCTCCACTTGTACTGAACTGTTCAAGCACATTTTTCTGCATGGAACTAAGGGGTGGGTTGGTTGGCTTTGGTTTGGTGTTTGGTGGTGGTTTTTTTTTTTTTTTTTTTTTTTCTTTCCCCTCCCCCTTCTGAACTTTTTAGGGGATGGAGAGGAGGGATCCTTTTTCAGTATTGAGACACTTGCATCTTTTAGTACAGCTGGTTGTTCCTAATAATTCTAAGTTAGAATGATCTTTGATAATTGTGTAATTATTTCTGTAATAGGAATTATTTGTAGGAAGAAATGTGCTCTTATTGCAGAACAAAGCTAGAAATATCAGTTTGCTGTCTTGAATTACCCACAAGTTCTTGTGTTAGTAATACTTTATCTTAGGTTAATATTATTTTAATAAATAGATGGTATGAATGATGGTAGGCTTTTATGTTGTCTTTTGCTTAGCATTTTTGAAGAATCAAGGCTTGCCAGCAGCACACACAATTCTAGTTTTATATAAGAAATAAGGATTTTTTTTTTTTTTTTTAAATGTGATATTTTAAGTTTCTCTATCTTTAGAAGCTAAGGAAAATGTTGTTTGGAAGTAATTGATTTAAGTTTAACTTTATTAACAACTAATGTTTTCTTGCTTTCAAAGATGACAGTCTTTAGTAGAGGCTGGAAGCAAAAATCCCAAAATTAGTCCCTTTTCTGAATGTTAAGCCTCAATGATTATAGCACAATGACAAATATTTTTCCCATTAGGGATGTTATTGAAAAGCTTTTTTCCGATGCCATTGAACAAAGAAAAGAAGATATTCAACAAAACAGTGATGTAGCACGCAGCTTAGCAACCTTCCAGAAATATGGGAATGACCAGATCCCTACAGTCCCGAACACAGGAAGAATTAATCCTCGAGGAGGAGGTTTTTTCTCAGGCGTTCTGACAGCTTTAACTTGTGTAGCAGTAAGTTTCATCTAGTTGGTTTTCCATATTTACTTCATTAAGCATGCAATCAAATAAATTATATGCACACAAAAAAGATCGTCAGCACAGAAGAGACTTCAGCTGAGCAGAGTAAACAAGGTAGCATTCAGAGTTGTCTGTCAGGAACTACAATTGCAATATACAGCAAACAGAAGTTAGAGTAATTTGGTAAAACTTCAAGATAGTTTCTTATGACCTGAACATTCTAGGGTCCATAAAATGGAAGATTCTACGTGTCAAGCCCCTTAATCTGTGTTTATTTTGTTATCATTAATATATTTGCTTTGCAGGTAAAAGATCTCTTCCCCCCCCCCCCCCCCCCCCCCCCCATCTACCTGTAGGTAGTTCTACTTGGATATCACTGGAGTAGCAGAGAATTTGAAGAAGATCATCTTGTCCACAAGCCTGTTGCTAAATGGACTGCTGACGAAGTGATACTTTGGCTAGAGCAGCTGGGCCCATGGGCTTCACATTATAAAGAAAGATTTTTACTGGAGAAAGTGAATGGAAGGTGAGAGGCCTAACTGTCAGGAACAGCTATCATTTGATTGGACTACTGGACAGCTTTCATTAGGGCCGGAATATTGTGAAATGACCGTACTTAGTTCCATAGACTATGGGAATATTCTGTTGATGTATCAGAGTAAAATTCGGGGGAAGTTTTCACACTTGTAGTTGAAAACTATAGTAGTAGATACTAAGCAAGCTAACTGAAAGTTTTTAAAATGCTGACAATGCAGACTGAAATGATACTGAAAGTAAAATTCTACTCATGTATTATCTACCCCTCCCACTTTTTCTTTCTTGTGAAAATATGCATATGCTATATGCATTGTTGCGTTCCGCCCAAGAGCTCTAGGTTTGATTTCGGGAGAGCAGACTAGATCTGTGACGTACTGCAGAACGGTGTTCAATAATAGCCAACAAGCTGATAAATTTGCATGCTGAAAGCAGGCAAGAGAAAACTTGAAGGATATTTAAAACCCAGGCTCTGAGATGCAGTTGATTCAGAACACTTGATATGGAATGTAATCCAAAAGGTGATACCTGCTATCAGTAGCTTGTTGTTTCAGTATGTAATTGCTGATTTGTTAGTCGTATCTTTTTGGTGAAGAGGTACTGTTTACCTTCTGAATTCTTCTGCTTTTGTAGACTACTTCTGACACTGACAGAGGAGGATTTCACAAAAGAGCCTTACAGTATAGAGAACAGTAATCATAGAAAAGCTATTATGGCAGAACTGGAATGCGTGAAAACTTTAGGCGTTAAACCACCACAGAACCTTTGGGAATATAAGGTAAATTTTAGGTAAAGTCTGTCATGTATATTAAGTGTTTTTAAAATAATATCTTTAAAAGAAAATTCTCTTAAAGCCAGGAGGAGTGTTAAGGTAGTAGAATTATCCTTGTAAAAACTGCTCAATTTAATGAGCTGTTGTATTTGAAAAATGATCGTTTGAAAAATGATCGTCAGAAAAATCTAAGCACTGGCATGTCTCTTGCATTTTATTTTTTCATTGTTTGAAGCTTGATAATTTGATACTTTTCAGGCAGTAAATCCAGGAAAATCACTCTTTCTTCTGTATGCACTGAAGAGTTCTCCAAGACTCAGTATGTTATACCTATATTTGTTTGATTATGCAGAAGCTTTCCTACCTTTCATCCACACAATTTGCCCTACACAAGAAGACAAGTATGAAGATATTGTCACAAAACTACTAGTAAGTGTTCAAAACATTAAATATGCTATTTGCTTTAGTTATAAGCATTTTAAGACTAGCAGCATAAAACCACGATGTAATTATTCACTATTTCATCTCTTTACAATACAACTTTTAACACTTACAAAGTAAGCGGTTCCTGGATTTTATCGTACGTGATCACCAGTGTTGTGACCATTACCTTTAATAAGATGGATTTAAGGCTTTTAAGACTTGAAATCTGTGAAACTGATTTTTTTTGAGGTTCACGTGACTATAGAAAGGCTCTTCACTCAAAATATCTGTATTTTAACAAATGACATTATAAGGTCCTGCTGTCTGTGATGTTTTATTCTAATCTAATGGAAATTACTGGGTTATAGTATTACCTACCAGAAAGTATAGTAAAGATAAATTACTGCTTTTAATATATGAAAAAACAAATTTTCAACAAAAGAGTAGTGGAAATAAGCCAGTATGTATCTGTTCAATAGGAAATTGATTAACTGTATTTTTATCCTAATTTACAGGACCTTAAAGATCCTTCTTGGAAACAGTGGAGAGAATTCATTGTAAAGTATTTATTTTTGCCGTACCAGTTGATAGCTGAGTTTGCTTGGGATTGGCTGGATGTGCACTACTGGACATCAAGATTTATAATTGTAAATGCCATGTTGCTCTCCGTTCTGGAATTATTCTCCTTTTGGAGGCTCTGGTCAAGAAGAGAATTGAAGTAAGTCTTACTGAGGTTGTTGAAGAGGGTAGGAAGTACGTGGCCTTATAAGAAAGAAACAGTCTTACGATTTCACAGTTGCTCACTGAAGTGACAGTGTCTAACCACAACTCTGAGGTTAATAAGAACACGTGAATCTGAATCCGCACTTATACCAGTACTCACTCTTGAATATCTTTATTTCTGTGAATACTTGAAAAGGTTTCTTAATAGCTGGTTTTCCTGATCAGATGTAGCAAATGCCATAACGGTAATACGCATGTCCTTAACCATTGGGTAAATATGAACTCTTCCTTGAGAATTGCCTTTTATGGTAACTGGTGTTAGCTGGCAGCCGAGAACTAAATACGTAAGAATTTTGTCATGATACGCTTACAATATAGTTATTAAAGGATGAGTCCTTAGGATCATAAATAAATTTAGTTATACTGATATTCTTTCTGTCAGGTGATCAAAATTGCTGTTTTCAGTTACTGCTTTAGCCTTAATTCAAGCATATTAATATTACTTCATAATTGCTGTGATCTTTTATTTATAGTTTTTAGAACTTGCATAGGAGAAATAGTTGCTTTGGTTCAGTTGGTTTAGTTCAGTTTCTCTGCCAGCAGGTAGGGGGCAGAACGTGTTCAAAAGAGACAGGGTACATGGAAATAATCTATGACAAATCTGGAATTTGGCCACGTTAACTCACTGTGCTTTGTGGTCTGAATAAATTGACTTGATGTTTTCTCATATAAAATCTAGTATTACTGTATTTTAAGAAAGTTCTTCTGGAGTGCAAAATGACATTTTACAGGTACCTGAGTAAGTGCTAAATAATTTGAGGCTGCAGCACATATTAGCTTTTCTTAGAATGGGTAAAAGCAAAATGGAAAGTTCCTCTAAGCCTCTCCCTTTCCGTTTTCACAGGACTATTCCTCACAGAATGTGGAGACATTTCTGGAAAGTCTCAACCCAGGGTCTTTTTGTTGCCATCTTTTGGCCTTTTATTCCTCAGTTTGTCTGCAATTGTTTGTTTTACTGGGCCTTGTACTTTAACCCAATTATAAACATTGATCTTGTGGTTAAAGAAGTAAGGCGTCTGGAGACACAAGTGCAGTGACTGCCATTGGAACTTTTGAGCTGTTTAGCTTCTAAAAATGGACATTTGAAATGAGCTTTGCTTTTCTCCTTTATATACGTGGCAGTGAAAGTGGTGGATTATGTTAACTTAAACATACAAAAAAGCCTTAAGGTAAGTTACTCTTAAACCAGCCGATTCCAACTCTGAGGATAGGCTTTATTATCCAAAAGGAATTTTCTGTTGAAAAAAAAATGACATTCCTAATTTAGCCATGTAAAACTTACACAGTCACGTCACCCTATTTTTGATCACATCAAACTTCTCTATTCTGTCTTGAGCATCCTGGTTATTTTCAAGCCTGCCTTAAAATCAGTGTTTTCTGAACAGCTACAGTGATTTTTTTTTTTTATTATTATTTTATTTTTTTTAACTTAGCATTTCATACCAGCAACATGCTCCTCAACTTAAGTTTGCCAAAGGAAAGCTCTTGCTGGATAGGCTCAATATTGAAAGTACGTTGGTGTTTTCAGTCTGCTTTTACATGTAAAGTTGTGACTGTCAAATACACGGTCTCACAGTCGAGTTTGTTCTAAACTTTCCCCCTGTTGAAGGCAAAGACTGCTTTGAGTTTTCTTGTCTTTTGGAAAAAGTGATTGCCATTCAAAATTTTTAATTGAGATCAGTTAGACTTCACCAATAGCTTCTTTAATGCTCTCCTCTTGAAGTCTGTTGCTAATTCTGAAATTCAGGGTTATCCCTTAAAAGGATTATTTTGGAAAAATGACCTGGCACTGTAGTCACATCTTATTGCAATATAATGTGTGTATCTAAATCTGTGAGTGAATATTGACTGAAAAGATATTTTGTATAAACAGGATTGCCATTTCTTAATGTATCGGTTTTGACTGAAGCAAACGTTAGATTTTTCAAGAGCTTTGTCCCCTTGCATTCTACATTGTTTTGATTTTTTTCCATTTGTATCATTGAGATGAACTTTAAATTTGCCTATGAATATTTTTAAAGATTAAAGATCTCTTTTGAAATCTTCATCCTTCCTAAAGAAGTGTTGGTTTGGTTTTTTTTAAAATATTGAAGTACTTGTCACTAGCTTTGACTTGTGTAAATTTGTTCTGTAGCCCTGCAACTTTAAGTAAGTGAGGTAGGTGAAAGTAGACATTAAACACTCCTGGTTCTTAAACTGTTAACATGAGCAGTTATGAAGAAGTGTATTATTCAGCAATTCGCGTTACTGATTTCTCTTCCTGAAAGGTTTAAAAAAACTATAAAATGACCCTAGCTAAAACCATCTATACATCCTGATGAAGTATATACACTTCTGAACTTTGCAAACTGATGCTGTCCAAGATCAAACACTTAGGGGAAAGGCAGTTGGTCCTGGAAACTGCTACTTTTTTCATCTATCTGTCACGATGATGGTTTGCATTTGCACTTTTAAATCTGGCTCTGAAGTTTTAAGGGTAGAACTTCTCCCTGTGCCGACAGGAAACTCAAGGTGTACAGAGTAAGGAGCTTGAGCCATATCAAACGAACAACTTTGTAGAAAACTGTATTTAAAAAGTAAATACTAGGAAAAAAGAATTATATTAGGCAATTTTTAATACAGGTAGAACTACTTAAGGTGAATGAGATGCAAAAGTTAAATTAGGCTTCATAATAAGCGTTTAATACAGATGAGAGGGCTCTTTGTGCTGACACCATCACTTCATGCATTTCTTCCGGTCAGTTCAAAGTTAACAAATAAGTAAGCGTTAGTGGAAAAGTTTGATTTGTATCTTATAGCCAGTGGAGGGGGGATAAAAAGTTTACAGTGAATGATATTATGAATCTGAAAACTCCATGAATCTGAATATAAACAAAGCTAATTTTAAGTCAGTTACTCCTTAAGCTGATAAACTCAAATTCCTTTTTAGTCAATAAAAGCTTACACAGAACTAATGAACTTGCTTTTAGTCCATGCACTGTAGAAGGTAAACAAGAGGATAAATGGTTACTTTGGCCATTCTGGGGTGAAGAGGCTGAGGTGGCAGGAAGGAGGATCAAGGAGGAGGAAAATCACTTGTTGTCACTACTGTGACCAAAAAAAAAAGTCAGTTTAGGTTTAAATACATACGGAGTTTTCATAAAGACTGATGTTGTGTACCTAATATCTACACAAAGGCTGAATCTCACCACACATAAAGTCTGGCCACAAAAGGTATTTTGTGTGATAGGGAGCTTTAGAAAAACATTTGGCAGCTTCACGGTCACATTCACATGCCATTTTTTGACATTTGTCTTCTAGAGATTCTGAAAGAAAACACAGTAAGTTTGATGTTAGTCTGAAGTAATTAAAAATACCAAATGGGATACCAAGAATTGCTACCTCACGTTCCATATTTGCCATATAAACGGCTGTTAAATTTCAAGTGCAATAGGAACCGTACTGAGCTTTAGTAAGACTTACGAGTTCTTTCATGTTCTTCAGGCAGAGCTCCATGCTAGGACATCTCAGCAACAGAGGATATACAAGCATGGTTTGGTTTAGTGACAGTTGATCATCAGTGGAACTGTCTTGGCAGGTGAAAATATAATAATTGGATAAAGACTTAAATACTCTTCACCTTCTTTAATAAAGGAACGCTGACAACTGATTCCTCTTTAGAAAGTGGTGTGTGACCCTCCCTGCCCGCGCCTTTGCTCTAGTGAAACTTGAGTTTGGGAAGATGTTTTCCATTTCACATATGTTTTAATCTACTAAAGGATGCAGCATTCAAATTATGGATGTGAAATAAGGGATGGATACAAAGATGTTCCATGTTCAGCGTAAATCGCCCACCTTTTTTATTAAGGCATTCAGTAAGAAGTTAGGTAAAGTGTGTTTAAGGACAATAAAATGCATGTCTGGCCATACTTGTTTTATAATTGTAGTGTTGTAACTGAACAGATTTATTGGCATGAGCGTTTCTTCTTGGCATGAACATCATCTTCTACAGCAATATATTTTGGTTTTATTGTGCCAACCCAGAAATGTGTGCGTTTTCTCTCTGCAACTGTCAGTAAACTGAAAAAAGCTTGATTATATTTTGTCAGAGTATTTAACAATTTGAAAGCTTAGCTGAATCTCTGCTTGCGATTTGTCTAGGAGCAGAACAAGTGTTCAGTTTTGTGAATGAACTCAAATTCTGCTGTGAAATGGAAGTGTTCTTAATGTATATATGTTGATGCTGCAACTAGCTACCCTAAGAACTACTCAATAGCATAAACAACATCATAGGATTAAAAAAAAAACATTAACTGAGAAGAACTATTTCTTCTCTTATTGCTCCAAACTTGATCTTCTCCATGGTACGCCAGGGACTTTGTTTCAGCTTTGTTTCTTGATGACACACCTACTGTCTTGGCCAGTATTTTAAAATATTGTCAGCTTCTGGACTGGAACAGGAGCAGAACCTTTACAGCCAAATACAGGTGGACTGTAACTTGACAGTTTATCACGTAGTTTGAGAGAGAAGACGCTTGGTACTTCAGGAGCAGAGGAGGAAATTAGCAAGTCGAGATTCTGCATGAGGTAGACACTTGGGCAAAGTAAAGGTTGAATGAAAAGGAGGAAAGGAAATATTGTCAAACACTTTCATTTGATTTCGTCAGGCAAATTCTGAATTGAGTTATGAAATGAGAGGTTTTTGTGTCTTCTCTGAATGGCCTACTGTGTTGCTTTTAAACTATGGTAGTCAGAAACTCAGAGTAAAGTTTATATAAAGGTCTGCGTTTTTGTGGTGCAAGTAATAGCCAATTCTCAAGCTGATTTGCATTCTAGGTAGTAGCATAAAACTACATGCAAAGTAACTTCGACCTAGCACCTGATTTAAAAAAAAATAAAACAAAAGGAAAACCTAACAACAAGAAGAAAAAACCCTGCAAATTTTGTGGGCTTGTGAGAAGTTATAGTTTCAAAAAGTCTTTGAAGCGTATCAGAAAATATTTTGCTAAAACTTAGGGAGTTGTGAACAAATAATGTAAAAGAAATGCTGCTTTTTCCTGTTAAATATTTTTTTTTCTTTCTTTGATATCTTTGTCCTTCTCTTTTATACTGTAATATGGCAAGTATATTACAGTCATAGTTCGAAGCAATTGGACAAAATTTATCAGGATGCAGTCAGCCATCTGTTGCAACTGGTTCACTAATGATGTAAATGTTTTCAAATTAACATTTTATGGCTTGTGGACATGTTACTTCCGTAAGTAAACATGCTCATCAAATATTTTATTACCTCAGTGTTTGAAATTGTAAGTTGCAATTGTGAATTCATTCATAAATTGCAGCCATTAGCAGTGGGCTGTGCAACCGATCAATGGTAAGTATGGCAAACACTTGTCCATCATAAACTTATAAGTGGTGTGAAATATTTTCTGCTAAGCATAAAAAGGATCCTTCTTAAACAGCTGTAGTTTTCTTGCCTCCTGTTTGTAGTTGCTCTCCAGCTGGAGACCTGCAGGGAGTACCATAACATGGGTTCTTCAACGTATGGAAATGCCGAGGAAAAAGAGGGGGTTTTTGGTAGTGTTTTCTGAAAGGGTAGTGGAAGCGTGTAGATGAGAATTTTGTTTGCTTATGTGTGTCGGTAGGTGGGGATTAAGAAGAAGAAACTGCATTCAGTTGGTTGGCATAGCTGTGCTTCCTGGAGGCACAGCTTACCCTGGCAAAAAAGTCACACAAGGAAGGATGGTAAAATAAGAGTTTTACAGTTAATCAAGCAAATGTCTTTCTATGAAGGCAATGAGACAATCAGTAGAAGTAAAATAAAAAAAAAAAGGAAAAAAAGAAGAAAAAAACAACAAAAAAACCCCCACCAACCAAAAACTGGAACTGTTCACTCACCACACACAGCAGCGTTGTCTTCACATTCCCAGTGGTAACTTTCTATCTTGGGGTGACAGCCTGCTCGTTCTGCCTTACCATAGCAGCAGTCGTGCTTAAAGCAGCACCTGCGAGAAACAGAAATGGGCTTGCCTTAATTCGTACTGTGGTGATTTATGGTTACATAGTCTGGATGTTTTTATCAGCATGTTTCTACAGGCTGTGAAATAATAAGGCAGTCAGCATACGCGAATGTACAAACAGTTACATGCTCAGGAATCAAAACAAGGTATTGTTTAATAGATCACCTGGAAAAAATTACTACTCTCTCATGTAATCAACGATGAGGAAAATGTCTGATACACATTGATCTAGTTGCACTTCCTCATAGATGAAAATATAAGGAATCTTTAAAGCATTCTCAGTTTTGAACACAATAAACTTTTATGTGGGTATGCCTCCCTCCTAGCCCCTTCCAAGAAAAAGATTAAATGCCAGGATAGTCTGTCAGATAATGAAGGATGCATTTTTCTCACAGTTATTGATGCTGTTGTAACAGTTACTAATAGGGAAGGGACGAAAAGATTTGTTAGGCTGTAGCATACTATCATAAATGTCGTTTCGTAGCAAAGTCCTTAGATGGTGGCAGAAAAGCTGAGAGCAGCTGAAATGTTCAGGAATAAATAGGCATGGGTGCTGTTTAATGCCATAATAGAACTAAATCTGTTTACTCGGTATCATGAGAAAATTTGGAAAATTGCCCAAAATGATGATTTCATAATTGGGACAATGAATTCGTAGACTTTCTATCGCGTTGTGGCACTGAACAGTACAGGTAAGCATTAATAGCATGTTTTAATGCTTAAAAAAAAGAATTACTCTTCTAGTGTAGAGTCATTGCAAGGCCAGAATAGCAAGTGGGGGAGGTAACGAAGACGTGAAATTAGATAGCTTGTGAGTTTTTTCTTTTTTTTTCTTTTTTTTCTTTTTTTTCTTTTTTTTTTGACTCGGTGGAAGAACAGGATCTATCTGTGAGCTCTCTGCATTTACTCATTCAGTTTCCTCCTGGTAGCCTAAAACCATCGTGTTACAGTAGGCACATGATGTTTAGATGGTGTTTAGATTGCCTGAGGAATTTGTGTCTGCAATAGAAAAAGTTAACGCTGTGAGCTCTCACTTGCAATTACTGTTTTTTTTTCCTGTGCTTATTAAATAATTAGTTGGTAATTCCGGATGAATCTCCATTTAAAGATCCTGCAGTATGTAACAGTTGAACAGCACCTGCCTGTGAAGTAGCTCAATACATCCATCTTGTGTAGAAATAAAAAAAAATAAAAAAGATTTCTATTGAGTCTTTGTAGCAAAATAAACCAGGAAATACGGCTTCTTTTGCCATAGTGCAGTCTGTCTTCATGTGTTTACAAAAATTTTTTAGAATTACTTTAGTCCTTTTTTTAAGCATTTTAAATAAAAATAGATGCTTAAGGATTTTACATTTTATCTTACAAAAGCAATATATGATTGTCTCCATTTGAAAGTTTATTTTTATAAGAGGCAGGCAAGCATCTAAATTGCAATAACTATTACTTGACTAATTCCATTACAGACATTCTTACTTCAGATTAAGTATTCCTGTGTTTTCAGGCATAATTCTGAATGTAAATGGCCCACAACGTAGCTCAAAATGTTAAGAAATCAAACTCGGTAAGAACATTTGTTTCTTGATTCTGTTCAAACGCAGCAGAGTTAAGTACACTCACCTCCGGCTTGTTCGTAACATTCTGTAGCTATTAACACCCAGACCACAAATAGGTAACCATGTTTTGTGAAGAAGCAGCTTCTTGCCACTGTGGGACTTTTACAAAGTGACAAAATGGCCTACACCGAAAGACTGGCAAACTGCAGATTTTCCATCATTCCATAAGGTATACAGCTGACCGGAATTAATCAGTCCCTTCTTTCTGTATGTGTTGTAAAGTAGCAACTACAGTCTACAAAATTGTCTTTAAAATAACAGACTACACATACAAAAACTTGAAATATGTAGGCAAAGATTTTAAAAGTTTTAGGTCTAATCACGACTAGAATCTTTATGCAAAAAAAAAAAAAAAAAATCAGATTTGAACTTTCCATATATTCTACCCTAAATGTGAGTATCAGGCGTTTGTTTTCCTTTTAACTTACAATATATCTGTCTTGATACGTCAGAACTTGAGATGTCACAGACAGTGGGAAACATATCATTATAATGATAAACTTGAAAATATAAAACCTTTATTTAACTACTGTAACCAGAAAATCATCTTCCTGTCAGCTAATGTTCAATTATAAATCCCATTGATGGTAGTCAATATGCTGAGATTTAGTAATAAATACAAAGGTCTGGTTTTAGAATTATTTTAGTAACAATTCGTAATTCCTTTTATTCAATTCATTTTTCAACAGGCTGAATTTTGTATGATTTTCTATGTATTATTTTGAATACTAATAAAATGGGATGGCTGGCAGTAGAATCAAAAGATTTTTCAATTGTGATTTTTTTTTTTTTTAATTTTTATAGCTAGCTTGAATGTTTGAGCTTTAAAGATTCTCCAAGAAGACTTTAGTTCTTCAGCTCTTGGCCAAACAGCAAAGAAACACAGTTGTACTGTGAAGCCAGTATTAATGCAGTGAGAATTTGAGGTAAAGGCAAGTAAGACTCCTGCAGATCCACAGTAACACGAGTTTAATGCTTCAGAGTTTCTTAGCGGTCTGAGGTGTGTTTAAACTCGGTTCCCTCACTGATGTTAAATAGGCCTAACTCATATTTTAATCCTTTTACTCTGTCATCTGCATACATTCAGCACTTAATTACGCAGATAAATAGTTACTCTTACCAGTCTACTCTGTCCTTAGGCCATCCTCTTCCTCCCAGACCGCAGTAGCATCCATAACGTAGGTAGGCAAAAGGAGATCGTCCTGTAGTACATCTAATGGCTCCGGCTAATTCAAGAATTCCTCTTCGATTTCTAAAATGGGCTTCCCCAAAAGTGCCTTTAAAAACTGTGGAAGAAAAAGTCTTTGTTTTTTTATTGAATCAAACATGCAGATATAAAAGAGTTTTTATTTTTTTTAAACGTTGATAATGAATGTCAGTACTTGCAAATAGTACAGTTTTCTTTTTGCCACTTGAGGGCCCCAGTGCTTGACCCAGTCCCTTTTTACCCCAATCTATAGATACAATCCTGAACAACATTCTGCGTAGCCGCAGTGGTTTCCTCCCGTCGAGGCAGGATACAATGGCAGACTTCAGTCATTTCCAGCCTTAAAACCAGCAAGGGCTAGCACGTGTTCTGCGGTCTAGGGCCACGAATCTGCTAAGATTAGATGCCCTAAGCATTGCAGTATTTTCTCCTTATCATAACATGCAATTTTGCCCATGTTGTTATTCTGTAGAATATAATGCTTTACATATGAACAACATACGCTCTATGATGGGGTTCTGCATTTCCTCACGTTTAGACAAAGCCAAATAACTGGCGGGGGCGAGGGGTGTAGAGCAGGGAAACGGGAGGGTGCTTGGAGTCATTTCCAGGGAGATCAGAAGAAGGGTTGCTTATTTTCTTTTTCTGTTACATTTTGCTTGGGTTTTGTTGTTGTTGTTTAATGGATTCTCACCATTATTCCTCCAGAACAAGACCGTATTTAGGAACTTTATTTTAACTATCCCGTGTCAGTACTTAAGCAGTAGGTCCAGGGCAGCAGATAGATAACCTTGAGACACCAGATGCTTTTTTATTAGGGCTTCATGTCATCCTCCAGGTTGAGCTAATGCACCGAAGACCCTGAATGGCAAGAGGCAGCATTTGCTTGCAGTGCAGGCTCCACACTATTTGCAGCAATTTTTAAGAAGTCGGATGAGTACAAAACAAATTAGTGGAAGGCTGCTGATTAGAGTTGTCTTACTAATTAAACTAATGATTTCTTTTGGTATGAGAACAGTTTATAAACCTTAACTCCCAGTACTGGATACAGATTGGGAAAGACATTAAGCTTTAGTAACTGATAATATCTGTGAGACAGCAGAAAAAATATTTAGACTTTGTCACTGAAAGCTTTGATATTTATTTTCCTACAGAATAACTATATGATTATGCAGTTTGTATATAATCTGTGTAATCATATAATCTATTATAATAGACTAACTGATAGACTAATCTATTATAATAGATTATATGATTAACTATAATCAGTTAATAGAAGATCTGCCAGAAAAACATCGTTCCCAGCACAGCTGAGTAACCTGAAATGCACAAGATGCTGGTGACCTCCAGCACTCTTATTTCATGAAACAGAGGGATTTAAACACCTCATGAAATCACCTCACTAAGAAATACAATTGCTTTGTATGTGAGAATGATAAAAAAAGCTTTAGAA
Source organism: Platalea leucorodia (assembly GCF_965183815.1). Lineage (NCBI taxonomy): Eukaryota > Metazoa > Chordata > Aves > Pelecaniformes > Threskiornithidae > Platalea > Platalea leucorodia. The sequence goes on from NC_138827.1 coordinate 3,401,507, forward strand.
AGAATGCTTGTAGCTAATCCTTACTCACAAAAATAGCTAGGCTTCCTCAGGCAATATTTAGCACTTTTCTGACTGGCGACTACTCCCAGATCTCGTTCCCTCCTGCTCTGTGGGCACGCGATCGAGGGAGAGGAGAGGATGTTGAAACGAGAGTGCTTAAACTTGCATATGCATCTTTGGCCGCTGATGAAAAGCAGTTGTATCTTGAGGAGTTTTAAAAAAAAGCTTCCTCAGCTATGTAGTCGCTTTCAGTTTCATTTAAAAACTCTTTAATTGGCACTAAAACTTCCTTGCTAAGACAGTGAATAGTATCTATTGTGTCACGGCTCCCATTCCAGGATATTGTCTGCTGTTTAGTTATACAGGTTTTCTGGTAAAAAGATCCTCTCCCGCTTTCCCAAAGGGCCCGTAAGGTGTACCGGGTGGACTCTTTGGAACCTGTCGTTCTAGGTGTCAAAATAACCGACACATGATCATCTCCCGTTCCGCTGCAGCTCTGAAGAGATGTTTCAGCTCTGGGTAGCAGAAGCATCCGTTTGTGTATAACCAGATTCTTATCTTTATGAAGTGTTCAAACTGTCATCTTCGCTGTCAGTACAGGTTCAGTAAATTCCCAGCTGAAAAAAAACCTGCAGTAAGGCTGCAGCATTACAAATGATAACTGCTTATATTCTTAAATGTTTAGTAAGATTTGGCTAGACTCTTGTAGCTAGCCAGTAATGTCTGAAGGAACCATGTTAGCGGTTGATGGCAAAGCTGGGTTTGCTCTGCATGGCGTTAGTGATTCTGAAGAAATTCCTGAAGGGTTTTTACGTTGTGTCTCAGGTCCTGGCAACTGGGGAAGGATGGTGTAGGAGAGCTACGAGACAGGCAGAGGAAACTCAGAATATCCAAGTCATATTCCTGGCTGCATCAGCGAATTGTTTGCTAACTTTGGACAAACCCCAGTCCCTTGATTTACATCCATGTAAAGTAGAAGTTATGAACCATCTGCTCCTGGAGGAGCTCAGGTATAAATCTTGAAAATGTGCCATGTAAGTTAAAGAAAAGGACATGAACTTTTTATCCTTGCAATTTGTTTGTGTTACAGCATCTGGACACCCAGGTATAAACCAAGGCTGTACTGTACTGTAGATACTCTGAACATGACCGAAGGAAGAGCCTCTGTCCCAACAGCTTTGTAACCCAAGTTTAATAAAAGCGACGAAAGACCATCCTCAAACGCACAGAACTATGGAACCAATAAGAGTATCAGTATGACGATGGTAGCGTTAGTCTATTAGCAACACAATAAAATTTCCGAAGTATTTCATCAGAACTTCTGTGGAATACAGTCAGAGTGTGATGAGACATTCTGCCTATTCCCAAATGTTTCATGATTAAGGTATGTTTTTAAGATCTTTGTGGTTTTGTTTGTTTTTATGAAGACTTTGCTTTTAAGGACAAGAGTATTCCTGTAGGTTTGATGATGCATTCCTGAAAGAGTAGTGTCGTCCCTCTACGTCTAGTCTGGTTTTTGGTTTTGTCATGCAGATTGTGTGCAGCTCTATCAAACACAATATTGTGGCTGGGGAAAAAGGGAGGGAACCAAATTGCATTTATTTTCATTTCATTGCTTTACAATGTGTATGAAAAAATCAAACCCATGTTGTTTTGATATCTAGAGGTCACAAGAAATAGGTACAACTAAGAATATGAAATAATTTACAGTTAGACAATTTGAGTCTAGTCGTCTTGTGGCTTTTAATATTCTTGTAATATTTAGTTCCAGTGTTTATTGCATAATAGGAATTGGAACTTTAATAAAGTTTCAACTGTTCTCATTCTTGAAAGAAAACTTTAAAGATGTATTTGGGGGAGGAAAAAAACCTTACAAGAGGTTAGTCCATCAGCAAACTCAGATTTAACTGGATGTGATGTAGCTGCTTTAAAGGTTGAAGGGAAACCAAAACGACGCCAATCCTAACGCTACCGTAGGCACCACAAAATAGCAAGCGGGGAAAGAGAAAACCCCAAACAAATCTATGCAGTTGTCTTTGTGATTGTAATGAATAAGTTGGAGAGCTCAAAAGCCATGAGGTGACTTTCTGAAGACTGAAATGAAGTAAACACTAAAGACAACCTGAGAGAAGGTAACAGTAAGTACTTGCATTATATTTGTCTTGTGCTTGATTTTAAAACTGTAATTCCTGTTGCCCAAACTGGAGCCCTGCCATGTTTGGAGAGTTTGAACTTCATCCTACTGTCTTGGTTTGTTGCCTGTATAAGCTCTTGGGAGTTCAGATTGCGCTAAATGCTGTACGTTATTATGTCTTTGCAAGGTGTTTTCCACTATACCTTCCTACTCTCCTTTTTTCCTAGTTTTCTGAATAGCTTACAATAATATTTAAAAATCCAGTCCCTTAAATTTCCATATGGATAGGGGGGAAAAAAAACACTGTAGAAACACAAGATTTTTTTGTGAAAGGTCGTATTTCCCATAATATTTTACTCTTTGCAATGGGCACAGTGCAAGCATAATAATTATTTTTGCAGATATATAATTATATTTTTCTTGAGATGCACAGCTTTGCATAATTATGATAACATTAATCATTAGCATCTAATACAGACTGTGATGTTTTGTGGGTTTTAAAAGAAATTTTAAGCCATTCTTTCAAAGACCGAGGCTACAGAAATATTTTTTGATGTTAAATATGTGTAAGGTTTCCTATAGTGATATTCCCTTGGCACAGTCACAGTGCTCCAGTAGTTCAGAACTTGAAACTTGGGAATTAGCAAGACTTTCTGATGCATCTCCAAGATCTTGCCAGAAGTGGAAACCTTTGAACTGTATGCATTATAGAAACTTTTTTCTCCCCACTTCCATTTTTCTCCTCTTGTTTCATAAGCTATCAGGAATGGCCTTTTTTGCCTCATCTTGTTGCCCAGACTACTGGTGTGCTACTTCCACAAACTGTGGTCACACGTAAATTTTTTTGAAAGGATAAATTTGCCTCTTTTCGGTACTGTGGCCCAAGCATTGCAAACCAGGTAAACTGCATTTCCCTTCCTCCTCACAGCCTACGGAACGGGTGACTGTGATGCCTGACTCAGAGCTAAAAGGACCGAAGCCAGCTCTCGGTAATGGTCGCTCTAGGCCGGCAGCAGCAGCGAAACAGCCACTCATTGCTTTCCTTCATGTTCTTGCCGCGGTTTGTGCCATGCAAAGGATGAAGTCTGGAGGAGGATCAAAATGCCGAAGGAATAACAGGGCCATGCTGAGGTCAGAAGTAGAATTGGGGCAGTGAGCTTGGTGGGACCTTAATTTGGCCCCATTATGCAAGCACCTTACCTTACGGTCTTTAATCCCGCAATTGCCTTTTTGCCCACCCCCAGACCCTGCTGCATTCTGTGCACAGAATCTGTTATCGGAGTGAATTGAGGCTCTTCTCCTTAGGATCCTTCTATTTGCAAGATTTGGTTTGGTGAATTTGCAAGCTGTGTAGGAATGTATTAAAAAAGTGCAAGAAGACAAAAGAGAATCTCTTAATTAAGGCAGCTGAATGCTATTCTGGAAAATTGGATTTTATCCTTACAGCTGCCGCAAAGGTTCAGCATGAGGTTAGTTTAATCACTTTAAACAATGCCTATCGATGTTTACTAACAGTATGCTCCCAGCCTGCTGAGCAGCCCGGGGTTGGAGTACCAAACTACTCCAATACTCAGGTACTCTCAAATCAGGTTCTAGTATGTCACCACAGGAACCTAAAATTAGTGGATGCTTTTTTGGTGTCAGCCCACTTACCTATCTGAAAGAGAGGGATGATGATATATTTTCACAGAAGTGTGAAAGAAAGAAGTACATTCAGATACTATACTGATGAATACCTCAGAAAACCTATGAGGAAATGGACTGTAAATTATTGCAACTGGTCTTTAATACTGTTTATTAAATAGGACATAGGAGACAAAAAAATAATTAAATACTTGCAAAGTGAGTAGTCGGCTATGCTCAGGTATGAGGCAGGGGTCCTTTAATTACATTCTCACATCATAACTTATTCACAAGGACTGACTCATGCTTTCAGAATAACCCAGTTAGGGGTTTGTAGGCAATCTCCGTTCGGCAGCTCCTCGCTTTTGAACGGCTCTGTCACTTCACTGCTCTGAGCTAGCGCTAATACCCCCAGGAAGAAGGTGGGTAAATGCCTTTGTAGACGGGTTATTATTACACTTGCAATCTGCAGGCTGATGTTACGTACGGAGCTTTTTCACACACTTGCACGTTACTGGTGAGCTTTAAAGCGTACAGCCTCCGGCGGGCAGCCGGCACCTCGCTATGTTCTCCTATTAACCCAAGTTACGCCCAAGCCTTTCAAAGCCCTTCTTTTCCAAGTGTGCAGGTATTCTCTTGCCGCCGTCACTTCTGCCAGCGCTTCTTCCTCTCCCTCCTCCTCCTCCTCCTCCTCCTCTCCCCCATCCCTCGGGTGCGGAGCGCCCGGGGCAGGGCGGGCGCTGCCAGCGCAGGCGGCCGGACGGGGGCTCGTCCCTGCCGGGAGGGCTCGGCTCCCCGGTGCCCCTGCCCCAGGCTGAGCCCCGGCACCGGCTCTACTCACCGGCCAGCAGCAGCAGCAGCAGCAGGGGGGCCCGCAGGGGCAGCGGCGGGCGGCGGGGTCCCATGGGCGGCGCGGCGGAGCGGGGATGCGGGGTCCCGGGGCAGGCGGGGATGCGGGGTCCCGGCGGGGATGCGGGGTCCCGGGGCAGGCGGGGATGCGGCTCCCGGCGGGGATGCGGGGTCCGGCGGGGATGCGGGGTCCCGGGGCAGGCGGGGATGCGGCTCCCGGCGGGGATGCGGGGTCCCGGGGCAGGCGGGGATGCGGCTCCCGGCGGGGATGCGGGGTCCCGGGGCAGGCGGGGATGCGGCTCCCGGCGGGGATGCGGGGTCCCGGGGCAGGCGGGGATGCGGCTCCCGGCGGGGATGATGAGCGCCCTGCTCCGGCAGCCGAGTGTGTAGGTGTGAGCCAGGGCAGCTGCGTGCCGGCTATAAAAGGCTGCTTTCTGCCCCGAGCCAGGTCCCCCGGAGCCGAAGACCACGCTCCGCTGTCCATCTGGCCAGAAGGGAGGAGCTGCCGCTGGAAGAGCTGGGACCGGTCACTCGGCCGCCGAGCGCCCCGCAGGCACCGAGGGAGCCCTGCAGTCAGGTCGTCTGCTGGCCTCTGGGGAGGGGGCCTCCGCTCCGCTCCCCCAGGACCCTCCTGCTCCGGTAGCTATAATTTCTCTTTGAATCACAGCGTTTCCTAGCTAATTTAATCTAGATCTGAAGAGTTACGATGGCAGCGAAGGGTGTTGTAAGTTACTCTAGTGGTTAACTATAACCAGTGCTGAATACGTGCACCGTACCTGTACTCTGAATTTGCCAACTTTGTCTCCCGATTGCTACTTTTCTTGGAGGACTAAAGAGCAACCAACTCCTAAACTGGTTATGGACATTTGTAGCTTGATCAAAATAACTTGTTAACCTTCCCCCAACCAAAACAGAGGCTTACACTGAGTATTTTTTTGTACCTTGTATAATCTTTGCATATTTTTTCCATTCCCTTTCCAACTCTTGTATTATTTTGTAAAACCTACAACTAGATACCATATAGCAAGCACAATTTCATTGCCCCTCTCAACACACAGAAAATACCACTTGCTTTTATGTGATTTTTTTTTTTTTCCTTGCTTGTACGCTCAAAGTATTTAATCAGACCTTTTATTATTGCACTGAGACCAGGGCGTTTCCTGTCAGTTGTTCAAGCAATCAGGACCCCTGAAATTTTGGATATTGATTTTTTACTGTGTGTTTTGTTTTGTTTTCTTTTGGGGGGGGGGGCATTATTATATTCTGGGATATGACCCCCACTGGATCCCAGTGAGGCCCACACTACCAGGATAAGGAAGGAGAGAGAAAAACAAAGTTTTTTTACAGAACTTAGAAATAACTTGTTCTTGGTCATGTCATCTTACTATTGGAGAGCAGCTGGTAGGTTTTTTTGTAGTGAATGGTATTTTCACCGAAGAAATAAAATTTTTTTTCATATGCATACTGAAGGATAATTCTACTTTTGCATTAAAATGCTCTGATTTCTGCATTATATCATTCTTCTTCAGTCAGAAGAGAAGCAGAAAATCGTATGTGGTCTGATTCCAAAAGACAAAAAGCATGCACAGACAGATCAGATTTGTTTTTCTCACGCTCTCATTAATCCACGCTCTATGAAATGTTTGTGTTGGCACTGACATTAGGGTAGTGTGGGATACGTGTGGAAGCACATCAGTTTAAGGTAGGATATTGATAGGCCTTCGTGCACCTGATGCGCCTTCGTGCAACTGCACGCAGAAGAGCAGAAACGGTACGTTAGCCCAGTCAGACCTGTGCACGGTGTTTGAACAAGCAGAAGGGGTCACGGTGTGAAGTTGACAAACCAGAAGAAAGCAGGGTTTCCAGCTCGAGAGCTTGTAGTCTGCAAGGGGACGAAAGTTCCTGGAGACCTGCTGTGTGCCCGTGACGTCCTGCTGATCGATACCAAGCAGCTTCTGACACAGCCTGCTGCGATACGCTGCCAGCCGGGCTTTCTGTCCCCAGCTTTTGGGTGTTACGAACATAGTGGAACACGGCTACCGCTGTGCTTCCCAACGGAGACGGACTAGAATACTAGCGAAATAGGATCGGTGGCAACCAGGCAACCATAAGTGTTGTCGATGACCCTGAGAAGTCTTGGTAATGTACAAGTCATAATAGAAAACCCATCTATTTGGGATAGATTTTTTGATTTTTTTTTTTTAAGATTCGGTTGCTACTGTCATCAACTGGGTCAAAGCAATTTTCCTGTTACTCATGGAGTCATACTGCTAATTACTGTTACTCTATTTTCATACTGTCACTTATACTGCATTTGTTTACCGACTCTTCCGGTCAATAAGTCACACCTATTAGAACGTTTTAATAGTGTTCAACAGCAGTTTAGCAAAACTTCCAGTTGAACAGTATCCCATCCAGCATACCATTGGATATGACAATGAAAACACTATCCAGGGGAGCAACATGAATTACATTTCATGTTTGTTCTTCAGGAGACTGACTGATGCAATGTCTTACTGCACTTGATGTTGGATTAGTGCAGTCGATCCGTTTTGCTCCAAAGGAAGGACAGTAATCCTAAAACCATTGAAAAATCAAGTGAGACTGAAATGTTCAGACTACAGCTGCTTCTATTAGAAAGTAGACAAAAGTGACAAAAACTATATGAAGGGATGAAGTAAGAAATGCAAGTCAGGAGTTCTATTTCCTACAAGTTGTAGTAAAAGTTCAAAGGAGAACATCTAGTGAAATCAGGGCAGGGGGCAGAGAAATCTGATAGAAGGAAATACTTCTATTGAGGGGGAGTTAGGTTGTCCAGTTAATCAGTTAATTGCCACAGCATATGGCTAAGAAAATATACTAGTAACAGATTGGAAGTTAATATCGATTACAATGATACAGTCTTTTTTTTTTTTTTTTTAACAAGATTTAAAACTCCCTTTAAATTTCTAAATGAAAACTTATGTGGCAGTGTAAACCTGTCGTATTTGCTTTTTGTAGTGTTCCTTTTCTTTTGTCTGAAGCATTTGGTAACTGGTAGAGTTGTATGTGACAAATGGCATTTTCCTTCTTACTGATGAATTGTTTGTCAACTGGAGCTGCGCAGGGGTGGGGAGAAGCATTTGCTTTTCAAATACACTTTCTCAAACAAGGTTGCATGTGCTCAATGGTTGTTTTAATTAAGTTGTTTTTAAATCTGAGGAATAGATTAATATAATTTGAGACACACAGTTGTACTGAGGAACATTCTCACAGCACAACAATATTATGGGCAAACTTGTTAAGTTAGTTGTAAAAGCCTGGTTTCTCAGTGTCCGTGATTCTGTACATGCAGGAAGATGACAGAGTATATTAATCCAAAATTTTAAAATGTTGATGGAAAGTGCTAGAATGGTCTAAAATATGGTTAACATAAGTGCAAGTTATCCACTGCCCTGGGAGCAGGTGAAGGTAGTGATTTTGAGAGCAGTGTATATTTACGCTGACTAAACAGCTGCAAAGCTGTATTTTTCCAGTAATGGAAGAAATTGGTTCCATTGATGCTTTTTATTTAGTAGGAGCAGTTATTTTGACTGAGAAATGAAAAAGCACTGACCACCTGCCTTGGTCAAATTCATATATACTCCTCATTTAGCTGTTAGGAAGATCTGTAGTAATGATGATGAGTACAGAAGTACTAGGGTCTGTAGGTATCTAAGCGAAGTCCTACAAAATTAGGATCCTTCTGCATTAAGCATGTGACAATTAAGCTATATGATCTATTTGCTGCCCCGCTGAATTAATGAACTAATAAAGAATGATGGCTGTAGCAGAGCTGGGAAACTGCACCTTGGTTTTCTGCATCCCAGCCTAAGTCCCAAGTTGGCTTCTTCTGCGGCATTGAATCCTGGAGGAAAATAAGGAAAGAAAACACGTGCCTCATTGTGAAGGTATCAGAATAATTTGAACTGAAGAGCTGCTTCCCAGCAGTAAGTCAACTGTATTTACTTGATTGCTCTGCTTGGCAAATGTCCCTAAGGTACCCCACACTTTCTTAAACATTGGATTGGGACACAGGCTGGGCCTGGAATACATCCCTTACAAGTGTATGTTCCTTCAGATACTGAATGTCTAAGTAGTACACAATCAACTCATTTATCATCATTGTCTTCATTAAAAAAAAAACAGCCTTACTTATTCAAGTACATGTTTGGAAACATTCAGTGCCTCTGTTCCCATTTTGAGAGGTTTGGCTGGCTTTCTTCTCTTTCATGTCTTTCCATCTTCTCTCAGTTCCTTTTCACAACCAACGCTTCCTGTTTACCAACGTTTTCTTCAGCTCGCGTTGTTGGGGACGTTGTTCCAAAAGCGACGAGAGTTATCAAGCACAGTTTGGAGAGACAAGCTCCACGTGGAAGATGAGAAAACGTTATGCAAAGCCATTTTATAGTATTTTCCAATGTACTTGGTATTATCTCAGATCTATTTCTAGCATACAGAACAAAATCCAACTTTGATTTAAGACTAGACCAGCCTGTAGTATAACTTGTAATGTCTTGGGTAATTGTAAGCCTATGAGTAGCGTATGTTCTGAGGGAATTTTGGGAACCATGTTTGTAGCATTGTCCTGTATATGCCCTTCGGGAGCAATGTTACTCTGTCCATTCTGCAGAGATACTGTGCTAGTGCGTAGCTGCCCATAACAGACACTTGTGCGCTGGAAAGGTTGTTATTACGTAAATGCTCTTGAAACTGGTTTACAGTTATAATGTATGCAGAGCAGCTAAATTACTCCTACAGTTCTCTTTTTTCATCGGTCTTTTCTTGGTTTGGTTTTGTTTTGTTCCAGATTCTACCCTCTGCTCCTTAAGTATAACGGCTCCTAGTGCAACGTCCATCCTGTGCATACAATTACCCAGGCAAATAACAAGATTGCAAGTATGTTCTTGGAGTGTCTTGTATATACTGATGCAACTCTGTCCATGTTTATGACATGGAAATACATTGTCTGTCTTTGAGCAAAGCCACAGACTGGAAGATTCTGGGGAAGGACTCTATAATTTCTGGCTTGCTTAGCTCTTAAGTTTCGACAGTCATCTCTGCCTTCCAGAAGATTTCTTACACACTGTTAGTCAAGTTCTACATTTCAGCATTTGCACCCAAAAAAAGACCCAGGGCCTGCTTCTTGTGGAACCTAGGGCTACTTTTTATATCTAGAGAAGAAGAGACTTAGCAATGCAACTCTTGCATTTTTGTAAAACAAAATTTGAAGGCTGTAGCATATCTCTGGAAGCGTGTTTGACTTGCTTTCTGTTACATCAATGTGGATTCTTGAAATGGCTGATGTAATGACCAGGATGATGGGACAGAGTGACCTCTCAGCAAGTTTGTGGGTGATACCAAATTGGGAGGAGTGGCTGATATGCTGGAGGGCAGGGCTGCTACTCAGATGGACCTAGTCAGACTGGAAAAATGAGCTGTTAGGGACCTCATGAAGTTTAGCAAAGGCAAACGTGTCCAGCTGTGTACTGGGCTGAGTATAACTGGTAGGTTTGGAGGGAAGTGATTCTTCCCCTCTATTTGACACTTGTGAGACTACATCTGGAGTTCTGCGTCTCGTTTTAAGAAAGGCGTTGACATACTAAAGCGAGGCTAGTGAAGGCCACCAGACTGCTCAGGGGGCTGCAGCTCATGACATACAAAAAGTACAACTGCGCGAGCTGGATTCGCTCAGGTTTAAAGAAGATGATGGTGAGGGGCGTTCATACTGCTGTCTGCTGCTTCCTAATGGAAGGGTGTAGAAAAGATGGAGCCAGATTCTTCCCAGAGGTGCACTAGAGGCAATGAGCACAAGTTACAACATGGGAAATTCAATATAGGAACAATTCTTTTTTTTTTTTTTTAACAAAGGATGGTCAAATACTGGAACAGCTTGCCCAGAGAGGCTATGGAAACTCCATCCTTAGAGATATTCCTAACTCAACTGGACATGGCCCAAAGCAACCTGCTTTAATGGGACCTACCTTGAGCAGAAAAGTTGGACTGCAGACTTACAGAAGCCCCTTACCACCTACGTGATTCTATGATTTTGTGATGTGATAGCAGATAGCTTCAAACCGGCAGTTCCACCCTGCCAGGGAAAGAGACTCCAATACCACTTTTCCTTTTGCCTAAAGGTTTTCATGAAACTATGCCCTGCAGGCAGGGAAGGCAGTAGGCTTGTTCTACTGCACTAACAAATTCATTGATAATTATTTTTTCCACGTATCGCCAACTAAGCTATGCAAATGCACAGGGGAAATAATCTGTACTGAATTCAAAGAGAGTTGAGACTTTGTTTGCCTGCTTTTATTATCTAGACAGCTTTGTCATAAACAGCAGCAGTGCCCTGTTCACAAAGAACTACCTTCCTACCATTTTAACTCACGGTTCTGAAATTCCATTTCTGTGCCTTTGTCCTTGTTGACCATTTTTGAATCTTCTTCCAGTTCTATTTCTACTGAGATGGGGAGGAAGCTGCAGAATTGTATGCAGTATTGAAGGTGAAGATAGACCATGGATGTATAGAGACTGTGCGGACTACGTTCCACTAAGAGGGAAGAGACAGACATGCACATATTATGATTTTGTGTAACTTTTCCTTTTAGTATGTCTACTGCCTCTTTGTTGTCTCTAAGTGTTTAAAATAGCTTAAAAATAAAACACAGATTTTTCTTACCTGTTTATCTGTTCATCTCTTACTGTTTTGTTCTTCATCCTGTCAATGGTGCAACACCCTGTTGGTCTGGTCTGCTTGTGTTACAGCTTTCTTTCATGACCTTTCTGTTCGTGATGTCTCCTTCCTCAGCTGTGAAGAGTTTTATGGCAGTTGGACACTTGGCAGAGGATAAACCCCCTAAGTTAAGCGTCTGTCAAAGGAAAGGTGAGTAGAACGTAGCCCTTGGCCGTTCCAGGCTAATCAGCACAAGGGCTATCTATCTTTAAACAGCTTAAATGCCATCCAGACTGCTTTGGGAACTGGGAAGTTACTGAATGTACTGTTGAGAGACATAAAAACCCTGCAAGTACCGAGGGACGGGGAACATTGGGATTAGCTAGAGAACTTACGAGTAGGAAAGAAGTGAATACCAGAAATCTGGTATCTTAGGACACGTGGGATCAAAAAGAGGCTTGATAGTGCTGAAGAACTGAGTCTGTGTCACTTGTCAAGCAGGCTCCGGATATCTCTCTCTGCTGTTGGATTGTCTCCCATCTTTACTCTTTGCTTTTGCAGCGTGGTTGGGACGAAGAGTAATCAAACCAGAGAACAGTCAGCACTAACATCATGATTTGCTATACCTGAAGTAAACCAGATACTTCCAAATCAGCCAAAAGATGTAGTAGTCATTTGCTGGGAGTAAGCACAGAGTGTAAGTGCACAACATGTGGGTCAATGTTCAGTAAAATGTTTGCTTCGCTGCTATTGTTTTGCCACTAGCTGCTGTTTTGATTTCCAGTGAGAAGTGAGGACTCTCATCTCAACAGAAGGCAAGAGCTGAAATGCATTCTGAAATCTGGGCCGTCATGACAAACATATTATTAAGTTTTCTATGTAGGTCTATTTTCCACTGCATTTGGAAGGCAACAGATGCCATGGGTACTATATAATATAAACAATTTAGAACAATTTATATATCCTGTAATTATAGAGACTTAAGCTTATGCTTCTTTGCAGTATTAATTACTGTCTTAAGAATACTTTTTCCTAAAACTAAGAAGGAGTTTCTGATTCTATAGGCTTTATATTCCCTTAAAAGTGATCAGTTATGGACAAGAGAAGACATGTTCAGGACGCTTAGGAGCAGAAGACTTGTAGACTTGTCAGAAAAAGCAAAGAAAACAGTTGAGTCTGAGGGCAGCTGCTGAAGTCCCAGTACCTTGTAAATAAGACAGTGCTCAGGGAAGATGATGATACTTAACTCTTACAGAGTTCACTGAATTTTCAAAGACCTATAGAAATGTTGCATAATGTCCATTGTCCAAATTGGAAACTAGGACACCAGTGGATTTGGCAGCCTTAAGCCTTGGTCATTCTTTTTGGTTTTATTTTCATACAAGGAAGATGACCTGATCCAAATACATAAATTGCTTCCTTGGTTTAAAATAAAACAAATTCCTAATGGTGATACTGTGTTTACTGAATTTTGTAGAAAGCCATCTAGAAAAACTCTCGTCTACAGGTCCTGTAACTATTAAAGTTCATACCATCCTAAACACACGGAGGGGCTGTATGCTTTAAAATAACATGTATGAAGAATCTTGTTCCGATGTATAACGGAGAAAAAGTTTTAACTGCATATGAGATGCCATCATAAAATCAATACATAAATGCCATAAACTACCCCATTTGTATTAGCAGTGATGCAACTGTCATTCTCTTTGCATTTATTGCACAGAACAAGGGAATTTGCTATACCGTGTGTAACAGGCCTTGCTAACTGGCATCAGGATGGGGAAGATAGCAAGAAAAAACAGGGGAGCAAGGAATCAGTCATAGGAAAGCTTTAAAAAGAATCGTTTTCTCTTCAACTGTTAGAGGTGTGAATCTTGCTAAATGGATTGAAATTCTTTAAAGCACTTATCCTAAAATACATATAGCATCAAGTCATAGGTGATCTCAGGGACCAGCAGTCAAAGCTGACTAGTAACAAAGTACTTCATTTCCTCGGCAGCTTTCTTTGGTAACTTCCTAGTTTCAAATTTATGGTGTAGCTTTCAGTGTTTCAGCCTTTCAAAGTTTGCAGAAATGAACAGACATAGTCCCAAACAAACAGCCATTTTACAGTGATCATCAAACTCTTTCAGATGGCAAGTACCAAATATATTTTTACCTTTTTATGGTGTAAAACTTAGCACATTCTAATTGTGTCTCAGTTACTTAAGTATTTTCATTTAAATTACGTTGAATGGTAGAAATTTTGTCTAGCTTTGTTTTGTGACTATGGCACCCCAAAAAATAGGAATAATATGGTGCTGCATACAAAATTTTACGCCGACCATATTCAGATTATCTTTTAAAATAAACAGCTTGTGCATACTTGACATATTTACTTCACAGAGCAAAACAGCATACACGGAGTACTCTGAATTTTATGTGTGGTCTGCAGATAAGATCTGCATACTTAAACTTCATGGTGATTTGATATTCCTGTGAGAATCCTAACCTTTTACTTTCCTAATTCTGTTTTGAATTCTTGAGTGCCACATTAATGTTTTAATGTTGCTCTAGTTATTGCCTCTCTCAGAAAGAAGAAAAGATAAACCCTTATTAGTTTATGCACCACATAATCCCTAGGAAGGATTTGCCAGGAACAGATAATCTTTCTTTGTTTCCAAGTATTTAGAATGGAGAGTCAAGAGGAGGCATACCCAAATGGAGCTACGTAAGCAATTCTAATTAATATTTATTCTGTGAAATACTATACTGAATTTTTGTTTAGATTTGTTCTGATAGCCACCAAAGAAAATACCTCTATAGTATTTATTTTAAAAACCAAAAGTCAATACTGTACATCACTCTTTCAGATGTTCAGGGATAATTGTGTGTTGAGATGCTGCTGAAGGTTCATTTTCTTCACTTCCGATCAAGTAGTATTTCTCATTTATTAATTTTTGTTGGAGCAACAAATAGTTTGCCTATGGATGTGTGCAAATGTGTTTTGCATATGCATGCACTGAAGTAGAATTAGAACGTAAAGCAAAGCAGTTAATTCTCTGTAATGACTTCATCCCTGATCCTAGGGAAGGGAATTCATTTTCCTTTGGACAGCAAGGAAGCACTAAATAATGTAAGCACTAAACGATCATGTTCTTTCGTATAAAGAAAGCCATATTTTGTACCATAGCACGTATATTGCATCCCCCCCTTCAGTTTTCTGTAATCTGCATAATTAGCTGATTACCCCACAACTGGAAGGACTGGAATTAGGTGGGTCCTTTTACGATCATTATGACTGTGAGTTGAAGGAAGAGGAGGAGCTGCAGCAGTCCTAATGTTACTCAAAATGCTGGACTTAGGAACCCATGTGAGAGCCCTGAGCTGCACAGTCCCTTAGAGAAGGGTTGCCGTTGAAACAAGTGTAACTGCTTACTGCTTTGTTTTTCATCACTTTGGCCTCTGCCCATCATATTTTCTTCTTTGGCTTCTTAAGTCACTTGTCATTTATTCAAAGAGCTGAAGGTCAGATCATCTCATCTGACTTGTATGCCATAGGCCCTGAAATTTCTGGTACCAGCCCAAGTAATTTCTCTTTGAGCAAGACATATTTTTTATCTGCTTACAGCATATAATTAAATTTGGAGTCACACAATTTTAGAAGATAAGGAACTTCCTGTTCTGTTAACAGAAGAACATCTTGTAAGGGGCCTGTGGCTGGAAAAAAGTTGAATCAAGAGTAGGCACCAGAAGTAGAGATGGGACAGCGTAGTTAGGAGAGAGTATATTTAAAACTGATTGACTTACAGTAAGTGGGACTATGCACATTTGAAGTGGGTCATATTTTAACAGTAAAAGTAAAATTTAATTAAGACAACCTTTTTTTCTCAGCAAGAAAAAGGTGGCTTATTCATGAAAATATTTGTTAGAGGTAACAACTTGCGAGAGCCTTTGAGAAAAGGAAGGAATGGCAGTAAGTTCAATACTAAAATGTTTCAACTGACAACCAGAGAAACTTTAGTCTTGAAAAAATATAAAGAAAGTGTGAACAATATTTACTACAGGTTAGGTTGCGTCCTCAGTTAAACCAGTGCATTCCTACCACCTCTAAAAGGTAACAAAAACATATAAAACGATCTTATACCTGAGATTCAGCAGCTTACAGAAGAAAGTACATTTTTATGTAAACAAGTAATCACTGCAACAGCTGCATAGGTTTACAAACTGAAAGCTCAAATTTACACATTTAAATCATGAGACCCAGAATACCTGAAGCTCTATACAAAATCAGTGGAAGGTAGAGAGAGAAACTTGGAAGAGCCTAGCTGCTTGTCTTATTTTCTGTGCTTTAAAGGGTGCTAGTGCTGCTTACTCGATCAAGAATAATAATGCTGTAGTTCTAAAGAGAGGCTGCCATGCCCAAACTATATATATATATATATAGCAAAACCTCAGAAGGCAGGCAACATTTCCTTTTAAAATAGTTTCTAACAATGACTTAGCATAATTATACATGCTCCAGACTGAGGTTTGGAAGAATGTTAACTCTCCTGTCAATTAAAACCTCTTTTTGTATACAGCCAATGGGTGGGGTGCCACATTTTAGAGTACAGCATTCAAGTTAAAAACCCAACCATCTAAGGTTTGGTTTGCGTCTTACAGCATACGAGCTCAAAACTCAAATTTTCTGGAAGCACAAGTGGTTAGAAACACAAAAATGCCTTTATAAAACCCATTAAAAGAGCATGAAATAAATGAAAAGTTGATTAGCGCAAAGGTATGAGAAACAGCAGGACTCTGCCTGTTGCAGCAACCGCTGTGTTGCAATTGCAATTGCTTCCTAAAAACATGCCTCCATTACTTCGTGTATCCTATATCCCGCCTTGTAATACCCATGTGGGCTGAGACTGTTGTGAAAGGCCTTGCTGCTCCATCAGCGCCGTTATTTGTAATGGCCACTGTAAACTGCCTATTCGTCTGGGTCCTCTTCCATACATCACAATTGGAACTCTGTGAAACTACGTAGATTGTGTTAGTCCGCTGTCACGGAACTCTCCATCGCTTCTGAAATTGAATATAGGAGTAATTCGTATGTACCTCGATGCTTACAATACAGCTCACCGCAGAAGTTATGTCAGCACTACTAAATCAGGCGGCGGTAGCACAGGAGTTTACAGTTGCTTCCCAAAATTCTTGAGCAGCGCATACTGGGAAATATGGACTCTTTCAGATAAGAAGAAAATGCACTAACCGTATTTTTCCAGTTATTAATTTCTTCGGAATATTTCCCTGTAGAATCACTAACTTCCAATGATTGTGTTGTTTATATAGCAAAACTTTAGTGGTGAATCAATTGGATCCTTGAGATTTTGTAATTTTTGAGTTATAGCAGCTTGAATACCAAGATGCTGGACGAAGGGATGCAATGTATGATTCTTTAAAGAAAATACTTTCTTAGGGTGTCTGTGGCAGCATTCATAGAATCATAGACTGGTTTGGGTTGGAAGGGACCTTGAAGATGCCATGGGCAGGGACACCTTCCACGAGATCAGGTTGCTCCAAGCCCCATCCAAAGCATTCTCGTGCTTTTCTGCTCCACTTCTACGATTCCCTTAAAATGCTAATCTTTCTAGTTTGACAAACAACGATTAAAATACTGTTTTAAAATACTTGTGTTTTGATAGAATCTCAGTTAAGAAGTGTTCTGGATTTTTTTCTAATTTGAAGCAAAGAATCTGCTTCTCCATAGAAGAGAGAGGTCAAACGAAAATGTGCAAGTTGCTAATACCTGGTTTTGACACATTTTTAAAGCTTCAGTTGCTGGCTAGATCACTCGGTGAAATGACTGTTGATGATGACTGATCTACACATAGCCAAAATATTCCTGTATCCCTTTATAATTCTTAATACACAGCAGCATTACTTATCAGTAATTTCTGCAGTTTAAAAAAAAAAAAAAAATTGCTCTATTTATTTATCCTTTTTGTATTTTAAGACAGTTTGTTGCTCAAGAAAAGTCAAGAATTGAAATGAAGATTGCCAGGGAGGAAAAAGAGGTGAATTCTACAAGCAAATTTTATCTGGAAAAGTAAGGGGTGGGGGGGAAAGACTCTTCTCCCCCTTGCCCTCTGAAAAAGTTGTATTTTGAATCCTGTATTTCAGTATTGATTGTAAAGAAAGCGGAAAAACCTCTCATCAGTTTGATGCTCAGCAATATAAAACCAGGAATAAGCAGAAATAAGCCAGATCGAATGCATCAGCTAACTTCATTCTCCTTTGTTTTTCTGTCAACAGTTTTCTTCAAAAGAACCTCGTCAAGTCTGGCTACTCCTCATCTAAAGTTTTATTTAAATTCAGTCAGAGTTTTTCAGTGTATATGTAAAATTGTTAGTTTTCTAATGTGGCTTTTGTTTCACTACGTTTTAGGAGACAGATTATTAAAACAATTTTGTTTTTCAGTATGTTCTCCAACATGAAGTAGAATGATATAAAGCAAAAAGTAAACACTACTGTGAAGGACCTGAAACTCCAGTTCCTTGGAATGTGTCACAGGTAAACCTGAAGAATTCCTTAAGTATGTTTTTACACTCAGCTTGAAACTTTGCCATTTTTACTAGTGCTTATAAACTGGAGTTTTGGATGACTGCTTGACCTTTTGGAACAAGTTAAGATCAGCTGATGAATCACTGCTTATACTGCTTGCAGGAATGAAGGTACTGGTCTGTAACTGAGCATTGTGATGGCTGGTTCTCTACGTGAAGGACCTGAGCTTCCTCCATAGTATATGGAAAGAGTTAAGAATTCAGAAGAGCCCATATGATGATTGGGGACCTTCTGTTTTCGCCACGTGGAGATGATGAAGCAAGGCAGAGAGGTGTAACATCTAGCCATTTTGACCTAAGGCTGCAGGGAAGCAGACACAGTGCCAATGTGTTAACAGCTTTCAGGATATGAGAGATCCAGTTTAGAGGCTTTGAAGACATTTAACCTACTTAGCTCACCTACGAAAAAGATAATCTGATTACCAGCTTAAAGAGGTTTGTAAGCAACTACTGCCTCTATTTGTTGAAATTGTGAAAAGAATTAGTGTCTCTTATTTAGTGACAGAGAAAGAAACGTACACCAGCAACACTCCAGCTTGTGATTAGGATACCTGACTGCAAAAAGAGAAAATCTGGCGTGATCCCTGCTTGTTTATGCAAAGGTCCTTTGCAAAACTTTCTTCAGAGAGATCACTCCTGCTGAGAGTAATCTAACTGGCAAAGCGTGCGTCTGTTAGCATTTTAGTTTGGCTCAGAAATGAGCCAAATTGATTGCCCCGATGTACTGTGCTTTGGTTCATTTCATAGCGTCGTCTCAGAGCGTGGGACCTGGATTCCTTTGGGGTAAAATGGGACAGGAAGGTGTGCTCCAACCACTACAGCCAACCCGTGTGGTCAGACTAAAGCCATTCAGAAGTAAAACCCCTGAGGTGTGCATTGGTGCTGAGCATTTGACATCCACACAACTTTTGCTCTACAAATGGGCTTCTTTTGGACTACTCTACTTGCTAACGTAGACACAGTGAGTATGTGCAAAGACAGCAGAGTCAGCGTACACCTTGCTCAGTAACTTCCGTGGCCTCTCTTGGACAATGCTTACTAAACGTGCGCTCCTAGAATTCACATTAATTTGGCTTTTACGTTATTAAGAGATGGAGACCTTCTAGATCTTGGCAAAACTAAACAAAAAAAAAGGTGGTTTTTGCTATTCTGGCAGGGAACCCTCCTTGGGTAGAGAGGTATTCTTCAGTTGTGCCTGTATTATTTGCTAAAACACCATTCTTTAACTGAGTTAGATTATAAACCACTGTTTTCCCCTCCCCCATTTTCTTTATGGGCAGACTTAAACCTCATATATAACCTGTGATAGAGAAGAGATGAATTCACTTTACCCATATTCCATCTTTTCAGTTACATTAGAATTCTCTAGCGTTAATCATCGGTTGTAGTTAACCTCTAAATATAAAGCCAAGCAAATAAGGACAGGACTACTGAGGTGAAAAATCAAGATATTGAAGCTAACAAGAATGTGTAGCTCTAAAGTACAGCTACAATAAGCATTATACGTTGAATAAAACACTTCCTGAGGTTCATGCTAACAGTGGATGCAGTGACATTCTCTGTCTTCCAAAGGAAGTAATCAGACACACCTTACATTGTTAAATTAATCAGCACAGCCATAGATACAGAAAAGGATAAAATTAAGACCTGATGTAAGCAGCTGAAGCTCATGATAATGAGTTAGCTAGTTACAACAGTCATGTAAATATTATATTAGCAAATAGGTGTAATTTTGCTCAGCTTAATCTCCTGTGCCTGTTTATAACGTACAAATGAGTACGACAAGAGTATAGAGAAAATTGAATAGAATAAAATAATCCAATAAATTAAGCGGGCATAGATTGCTGCATTTCAACCTTCTTAACCACAATAAGAAAAATATTATTTCTAAAGGGTAGGAAAAGTTCTGATATTCTTTTCTTTAGGGAAACTGTAAAGACTCCCATAACGTTAACAAAATGAAAATTAAAAGCTTCTCAGAAAGAAGAGAGTTGACAAATTAATACTTTCATGATTCCTTGAATCCCTGAAGTATCTTGATATATATAAATCAGTATCTCATTTTTCAAGATACGTTCTGCACTCTCAGAAAGCATCCTTAGCTCACTGGACATGAAGAGAGGTGCCGTGAGAACTGCCCACAGAACTGTCTGAACTTCCGACTGCTCATCACCCTGGCCAAAATTACCTGTAATCAGCTGGAATAGATCTGATACCATTAAATCAAGAACTGAAGCAATGTAGATGTGATTCCTATTGAAATACAGCCTTTATGTCCAGACAGATGCATTTGTCTGATCGTAAGGAATTTTGCAAATGTGTGACTCCCTTGAGAAAATGGTAAAGCACCTTAAAAGATTTACAGATCTTAAGGGTATGCAGTGTCAAGGCTCACTAAGCTGGCAAACTGAAGTTAATCTACTGAGAGCTTACAGAGCAGAACGTTTATTTGTATCAGTCTCTCAAATGTATTTACTCTGTAGTATTTCTTTTCTGAATTAATACAAAATGCCCTACATCTTCCATTTCATTTTTAAATCACATTTTCAGAGCTCTCTGTGTGGCTCTGCAAATGAATATTGAGTTTTCTAGTCCAGCAACAAGTTTTATTTGCATAATTTTACATACTTTGGACAACTGACACTTAGGAAGGATATCTTAGCTAGGCACCTTGACTGTAACGATTAAAAATTTAACTACTGCATTTTTGGGACAGTGTGCTGTTTGGGTAGCTGCTGTAGAGGCACTTCCAGGTATGGCTTCATGTGGTTCCAGTTTTGCCACTTGTCCTGTTTAAATGTGTGTGACGACATCAGGAGATAGTCTGAACTTTAGTACCACTGGTAGCCTAACCAGCATCTCTCTTTTTTTTCTTCTTCTTCCCCCTGCCAAAGCAAAGCAGCGCATTTTGATTTGTTTCCAAACATACTAAGAGAGGTCAGAGTAACTTAGATACCTTAGGGAGTAAAGCTAGCTGGGGGGGGGGGGGAAACCCCTAGATCCATCTCCCACCTACTCATTACAACCCTTACTACTCTTAAGAGAAGGTTAAAAGCAGAGACTGGCACTTCCTCCCCCCCTCTGGTTTTTTCTGGCTAACAGAAGATCTCTAACATCAGCCCTTTTGAAAAATGGTTATCTTTTCTGTTCACATCCTCACTAGACCAGTCAGCCATAACTTCATCACACTGCAACGTATTTTACTCATGATTATCCTCGGAGGCTATTCAGAGGCCTGAAGCTAATGCTCAGGATGGTGGCTGGCATTAACAAATTTCAACTAGCCCCGCTTAATACATTTGTTTCCTGTGTGCTAAAATACTGCACTGAAATTGCTTGACGTTTTTTTAATTCAAGTCCTTTCCAATTTTGAACCTTTCAACCTAAACGAGTCGTTACCTTTCTAGTTTTTGTTGGCTTCAGGTCAGACATAAACTTCCAGCTGCTCCCTAGGATTCAGCTCCTACAAACCGTGGGGCTGGCCACCGCCCCAGAAGCGCAGGAGTGGGGCCTGTGCCCTCTGCTGGTCTGTTGGACCGTGACTCTGCCGCTGCGGAAGGCAAAAAGTGCATCTTCCATTTAGGAAAAGAATCCAGAAGTTACGGTGAAGCAGTACGGAATGACGGTTTACTAGCTTTTAATTTTTGCTGCGGATTACGATTGAGACATTGAAATAAAAACCAAGATACTCTCTATTGTATACTAATACTTAATTTTTATGTAGAGGATATGACTGATGGATTTCTACACTAACTCCTACGCAAAAACCCATAGGTGTTTCACTGGCTTAAACAATTTCCAACAATGTTTTAACGAGCAAGAAATCTTAAATTCATTTTAAAAATGCTAAATAGTTTCCTAAGGAAATAAAAAATGTTCCCAGCTAACATCAGGCTCCTATCATAAAAGTTACAGTTTAACTTGCCTTGTAGCTGTTCTCCAAATACTCTGCTGCCCTTCCACCACCATCAATTTCTTAGTGACAGCAGAAATCACTTCTCTGCTAGGGCACCGCCACTGTGCGCAAAAAGTAAGTGAACTATATCTGAAACGTGGTTGTTAGAGATACGGAATCAGAAACACAACTTTGCAACGTGCCATTTGTGTAGGAAGGTATTGTTATGCTGTTTAGCTCAAGTCTAAGGGTAATTAAGTAATAATATAGAGACATTTAAGAAACAGTAAACAAAAAAGTAAAAAAAAAACCCTACCCGAAACCTTTTTATTTCTACAGAGATAAGTGTTGTCTAGTATAGGACACTGTTCTGGCATGGCTTTTAAAAAAGACTCTAGACTGATGTAGTTGCTGTTTAAAAAAAAGAAGTTCATCTTATTCTCAAGGGTCAAGCCCATAATTTGACCAGTAACTGCTGGCAATGGCAATGTACAATTTCATCAGCAGCTGTAAAGGAAAAGCTGTTGCTGTTGCAGTAATGCAGTGAGGTAGGGTTTTCAGCAGCATGGTATGCGGATGACAGAACAGATAAAATACCACAGAGAGCATAACTCGCATGCAATACTCAATGTTTTATCAGGGAGATATTAAGAATCTATCACTACCAACAAAAAAGCAGAAACAAAACCTAAGGCTGGCAATACCTTTAGTGGGAGTCCGCCTTCATACGCCGGCCAGCTACAAAAACGGGCAATAGGTGTTCCTAGTTTGGTCAGAGCAACGCTCGCTCATCTCTGGGCATCCTAAGCAAAAAGAAGGGTGTCAAATAGTGTCAGAAATAGAAAAATAATCGTGTGGGCACCCCAGAAAAACAAGCAAAAACCCCACCGACTGCAGACTGACTTTTAGAATGGATTACATGAAACTATATTTAATCTACACACGATTATTTAAAATAAAGGGCATTATTTTGGTCAAGTCACTTGCCTTTGGAAGAGAATTGTTCATAATCTGATTTAGTTGAGTTTAATTCTGCAGGTTTCTCTTCTCATAAAGATATAATATGGGTTAACTGTTTCAATCTGGTTAATTCAGGTCAATACTCCTGAGCGTGGCTTCATCGAAGCAGTTCTGCATTTCACACTGTTGTTTTGTATACAGCTCTATCTTGGTGAAGTATTTATAGAACTTATGTATACATTCTTTGTCATTGAATATTTCCTTTGGTAGTAGCTAAAACATATATTCATGTCTGACCAAGACTGACTGTTTTTACAGATGTTAAAAAAAAATCTTTTTTGAAATTTCCTTTTTTAATGATTCAGGAAGATATATTTTTCCCTTCCCAAAATACACGTGGAGTTGGAATAACCATATATTCCATATGTAGTTATATTCCATAAACACTGTTTAAGGAGAGAGAGCAATATCATCATCCATATGTGTATATATATATACGTACGATAGAACTCTGGGTCTGGGAAAGACTCAAGGACTCTCTCAAAACAGCAAAACAAAAACAGTTTTGAAGGGAATACATTCCTGGAATTATCTCTACACATAACTTATTTACGCCAGAAATTCCAGTGAACTGCAATACTAATGTCAGAAAGTGTTGCATGATAAGGACTTCAGATGCTGCAGATAAAGGAATGCACTGAAAAAATTCTCGTCTGCCACTCCTCTGAAACTATCGTTCACAGCTATGTAACCCTCCTGATCAGTGAGCACAAAATACATGTGGGTTCCAAAGCAATTGACTTTACACCATTTGAATGATAAAAATCAGACTGCTTTGGTTTTGTTTCCTCTCCAAAAATTTTTTTAGAGTTCAAGAGAGGCCCCTTTGCTTGTTTTGTTTTATAAGCTTATTGTGGAAAAAGAAATGCTTAAAAAGCTGGCCATGTTTTTGAAAAAGGCAGCTGCATAAATGCCTTAATTTCCATTTTCTGTAAGTGCCAACTCTTCCTTAGCTCAAAATATCACTTTACTTAAACAAGGGAATTCACAAGGGATTTTCTAAAATTAACTACTCAATCATTTATCATAAGATTAACAAGGAACACATCTACTTGTAAAGCAGTGGAAATGAGAGAATATGCATTTTCTTCTGTCTTAACAACTACTATTTAAAAAAAAAAAATCTACGACTGCATGTTTTTCAGGCTGTAGCTTGGCCGAACCCGAAAACAGGCACAAACGTCATGAGCCTGGAAGATAGGATGAACCAGCGGCAGAGCAAGAAGGGCACGTTTCAGTGACTGAACCTTGGAGTGCAGTTTGGGTGGGTTTGAAATGCAGGACTCCGTTCTTCAGCTTAAACGCTTCCTTGAAGCATGGGACAATGTTTAATACAGGTAGGCTTCACCACCTTCCATCAGCGTAACTTCACCTGATAAACTGCTAATTGGTTGTATTCTGTTCAGTCTCAATTAATGGTAATATAATTTGTATATTTGATAAAACCTGGAAAGCTTTTCTTTGTACAGTTCTTCCATACATGCCACATCAGTGTCTCAGATGTTTTTTATCACGTTACTTGTGGGGACATCCGTACAGGACTGGTCAGCTGCGCTACTGACCCTCATCACTAACGCTACTGGGAAAAGGGAAATTGTATTATTAGAACATCAATTATAGAATCACAGAATCGTTAAGGTTGGAAAAGACCCTTGAGATCATCAAGTCCAATAGTTAACCCAGCACTGCCAAGGCCATCCATGTCCCTAAGCACCACGTCTTCCCTTCTTTTAAATCCCCCCAGGGATGGGGACTCAGCCCCTGCCCTGGGCAGCCTGGGCCAGGCCCTGACAGCCCTTTGGGGGAAGAAGTTTTTCCCAATACCCAACCCAACCCTGCCCTGGCGCAGCTTGAGGCCGTTCCCTCTCGTCCCATCGCTTGTTCCTGGGGAGCAGAGACCGACCCCCCCGGCTCCAGCCTCCTTTCAGGCCGTTGCAGAGAGCGATGAGGGCTCCCCTCAGCCTCCTCTTCTCCAGGCTGAGCCCCCCCAGCCGCTCCTCCCCAGCCGCCCCTCCCCAGCCTTGTGCTCCAGCCCCTGCCCCAGCCTCGCTGCCCTGCTCTGGCCACGCTCCAGCCCCTCCATGGCCGCCTTGGGGTGCGGGGCCCAGTGCTGAGCACAGCATTCGAGGGGCGGCCTCACCAGTGCCCAGCACAGGGGCACCATCACCTCCCTGCTCCTGCTGGCCACACCATGCCTGATACAAGCCAGGATGCCATTGGCCCTCTTGGCCACCTGGGCACCCTGCTGGCTCATGTTCAGCGGCTGTCAGGGCCCAGGCCCTTCCCGCCGGGTTGCTGTGCCCCAAGCGCAGGCCCCGGCGCTTACGTCTGCTGTAAGAGAGGGGACAGAACTGAAGCTCCGACACGTGGGAGAGCACTGGAGGCACCGCGGCTCAGCGGGGCCCCGGCGGGGGCGCTGCGCCAGAGGCGGTGTGTGCTGCCTGTCGCAAGGGCGCTCCCGCCGCCCCCTGCCGCTGGTGACACCAGCCACTGCGCTGCTGAGAAAGGAACGACAAAACAACGCCCCTTACGCCTCCTGCTTACTCCTGTTTTATTGGTTGGCGGAAGAGGTTTCATAAACGTATTTTGTTTAAAGAGTCAGACGATACAACAAGTTCCCGGGTCCATCAATGCTCATCCCAGGCGCCTGCGCACCGGACCGGCGGGAGCATGCGCAATAACCCCTGCGCCGGAGCGGAAGGAGCGGGGTGACGTCACTAAGAGCGAGGCTGCCTACGTCAGGCTACTTCCGGGAGAACCAACGGGAGACTGAAAGGTCCGCAGCGCCGGGCTGCCCGGAGCGGCGTCTCCCGGTGACGGCAGCTGACGGGGCTCATTCGTGGCGCTGACGTTGTCTGTTCAAGCAGTTTACGCAGGGTGACGGAGAGGCCGAGGGGCGGGCGCCGCCCTGCGGCCGGCTGAGAGGAAAAAGGAGCGGGGGCGGGGTCTACGGAGCCAGCCAATCAGCAGCAAAGGGTGTCACAGCCGCCACCAATCAGAAGCGCCGGTTTCCAAAACAAGAGTGACGAGCCAATGGGAAAGCCCGCAACGCTTGCGCTCCGGCCAATCGAGTCAGGCCGTGCCCGCGGCCTCCCAGCAGCAGGGGGCGCGCTGGGCGGCGCTGCCCAGGGCGGAGTGGGGGGGGGCGGCGCCCTTGTTGTCGTCGTTGTCGCCGTCGTTGTCGCCGCCGCTGTCGCGCGCCCGGCCGGCTGGCTCCGCCTTCCGCGGCGCTGCGCTCCCCGGGCCTGAGGAGCAGGTAGGGGCTGCGCGGGGCGGGGGGGAACCGCGCTCCGCGTCCCCCGCCCGCGGCGGGGCCTCTCCGCCTGAGGAGGGGGCTCCCGGCCGCGGGCGGCGCCGCCTGGCTTGGCCCGCTCCGCTCCCTTGCCGCCCCGTTCGGCGGGGCGAGCCGCTCCCGCCCCTCCCCGCGCCGCGGGTGCCGGCCGCTCCTCGGCCGAGGGTGGGGCCGCGCCGCCGCGGGGGCCGGCGCCTCGCCCCGCCCGGGGGAGCGGAGCGGAGCGGCGCGGCGCGGCCCTCCCGCCGCGTGTGCCTGCCCGGCGCCCTTACGGCCCTTGCCGGTTCCGCTGGGGAAGTTGGCCGGGCCGGGCGCCCCCGGGGAGGGCTTTCCGTCGGGGGCCGGTCGGCGCGAACAAAGGCGGCGGCGGCGGGCGCGGGGCCGGCTCAGCCCCGGCCTGGCCCGGGCCCGGCGGGTTCGCTCCGCGGGGCGGGCGGGTTCTGCCGCCGCCGCTCTCCAGGAAAACCGGCGTTTCCAGAGCTCTCCTGTTGCTTCGTGACTGGAACAAAACCCCGGCGTTTGAGGGGAAGAGCGGAGAGCGAAGCGCTGACAGCGGCCGGGCCGGTGCCTCCCGGGCCGCCCCGTTTGGCGCCTGAGGAGTTTTTCGGGCGTTCGGCGCCGAGAAGCGCGGGCTGTAACTTGTGCTCCCCTTCATCCGACCAAAGCGAAAAACAACGCCCGCTTTCTGTTTGATTTGTCGAGACGCTCCTCTCGGTTAGGCAGCACGGGTGTTGTTTGTTACAGAAAGTCATAACTGTATTACAGGAAGCGTAAACAGCAAAAATCCCCAAAGACTGTCAATTGCAGCCATCAAAATCGATTACTAAAGCTTCTCTTGGTGAAAGTTCTCTTGATAAATCTGGATTTATTGATAAGATGCTCCTCTTTGCATCTGTTCTTTACTGAAACGTCTAAGGGAACCGTAAACCAAAGGCTTCCAGCCCCGCTCCTTAATTTCCTAGGGAAATGAAACAACTTTACAAAGGGTCTTTGTTCTCTCCTGTTTCTTTCACGGATTTAAAAAAAGGCAGGAAAGCTATGAAAATAGAAAACAAACCTTGAGCAGTATCTTATTACTTTGTGGGTAGGGAACGAGTGGGAGGAGATGCAAGTAAATACTTAAGGTAAATAAAGAATGTGGAACGTATAGGTGTTACACTGTTGCTGTATATTCCGTTTCATTTGTTTTATTTAGATATTTCATTTTGACAACAGTCAAGTTTGTTTATCTTTACAGAAATAAAAACTGAAACTGAGTTATGTCTGTGTTAAGTGGCTTTTTCAGCTGACATAACAGAATTGTGGGATTGTGACCCGAAGTGTTAGATGAAGCAGAGGAGTTAACTCAAAACTATCGAAATGCGTGTAACGTACCGTTTTCCCTGTTTACCCCCCCAGTATGTTACATGTTTGAAATGTCTTATGTAGTGGCCCAGTGATGCGCGAGCGTGAATATTAAATCTTTTGTGCCTTTGCTATCTGAGGAGGATCTTTCTGAAAAGGTTTTGTATTAAGATTTCTGTTTTCCCTTCCTCATCTTGATGCCAGTGCAAGTCTGTTGAGCAGTTTACAATCTCTAAGGCGTGTTTTAATTTGTACTGTAAGTTTATTACCTGCAATTATTCATTTAAGCTGTTAGATGGTTAGGATGCGCAGTAAAGTTGCTTTGAGAAGCCTGCTTTGGGTCAGGCTTATTCTATGCTGGGCAGGTGCCTGGTGTCCAGTTTAATCCTTGGCTGGGTTGGAACTGGGGGTAATGGGGATGTTTTTGTCGGTGACCTCTCTCTAGGACGCGGGTAGGTATGGCTGCATGCGTGCTGCTTCCTTTTCTCACTTGTCGCTGCTGAGGTAGGGGCCTGCTTTCTCGTGCCCCTGAGGTGGGAATTATACGTATATATAGCTGCTGGGATCCGGGGGCCTGAACACTTTACGCTTGTTGCTGCTGTTAGTGGGGTAGGAGGTAGCAGCAGAGATGGGCTTTTGCTTCTTCTAGGTGAAAGGGGTTTGTACTGCCTGCCTTTTAGTTGTATGTTCACTCTTCTGTTTCAGTCTTCCCCGTTCTCTTTGCAGTATTCCCTTTATTCTAGGACCCAGGGTGTAACTTCTCTCTTCTGGAGTAGGGTTTTCCTATATGGAAACGCTGGTGAACTGTTCACATTTTCATTGTATACACAGGCTTCTGGTTTCACAACTTCTGACTGCCGATCAAAGTTTTGACATATGATGGTGTAGATGATGGGTTAATTTTTGACTGAGTTGATTTAATATTTTGAGTTTGTTACCTTCTCTCCTGCCTGTGTCATAAAGACGGGGAGAAGGCCGATGCTAAAGGGGCTCTCTTTGCTCGGTGCGATTTTCACTAGACTTGCGCCCCAGTCAAGGTTCATAATTCAGCCGAACCAGTGAGGCTGGTAGAGATCTATCAGCAGCAATCACAATAAAATTTTCAATGTGCTTTGTACCATACAAAGATCTAATTTGAGATTCCTGTAACCCAGTAATTGCATTAATAGTGAACTCAGTGATGCGTGGTAAGAGGATATGCTTCGGTATCTTAAAAGAACACGTCTATACGCTGCACTAAGTTTTTAAGTTTTAGCTCTGTGGAGAAGGAAGCGCAGTGAGGACCACTGACTTTCAGTTGTTTTCAGCATTGTAAATGCTGAAAAATTGTAAAACCTGAAGGTACAGGCAATGCTTATTTGAAGTATTTATAATAGCTGGAACCATTAATGTCAATAATGAACAGTAACAGAATTAGTTGGTCAGTTGAAGGTCATTAATTCCCAGTGGTAGTAGTTCTGGTCCCCAAATAATGTTATGCATTTTTCCTCTGTTCTCCATTAATCTCTAAATAAACCGTCTGCACAACTGTATGCAGCAGGAGAAGGGATTAGTCCTGCCCAGTTCCCCGTCCCTCGGGACTGAATTTTCAACTGGGGGAACTTGTGTGCATGGCAAACTGCAGATACTTGCTCCCTGGATTTGCAGTTTAGAAACGGAAAGGCTAGACTGTCCCAAGTTTTAAGCAGCATGACCTTCCTTTTCAGAATAACCAAGGCCTGTATTTCTTCTAGAGAAGAACTTGATTTTCTGCATTCTGTATGAATTTATTGACTTACATTCCAAAGATCAATTTTGCTTTGCAAGATGGTCTAGCAATCATTGTGTTCAAAGCCCTTGTGCCTGAAGAATTATCCTAATATCTTAAATATTGTGAATGTCTTTTAAAACTTACCTTGAATGCCTCAGAAGTGCCAAAATGTTGAAAACAAGAAAATTATCTTGCCCTGTGCTGGAAGGAAAGCAAATTAAGTGGCTTCGTATAAGAGAAAAGTGTAGGTAGGTATTCCTGTCTGCCAGAGCTGGCACAAACTTGTTTTCCTCCGTATCTCCTTTTTGTATAACTGGACCGGCATGTATCAGAAAAGGTGACACTGGCTACTGGCAGCGTACTTTCTGTCACTTGGCTTTAGCTTTTGTGAAATGTGATGAGTTGAAGCCTGTGATAAAGATAAAACAGTATAAATTGCTCTTTAACTTGTTTGGGTTTAGGCAGCTTTTTTTGCTTTACTAGATCTGGTAAATTGAGCTTGTATTGGTCATGTAGCAGCAGTTGTAGAAATAAAAGAGTCAGGTCTGCCAATGACCTTAATTACCGATACGTTAGTCTGCCTTTTTTTTTTCCAGATCCCGTACTATTTTTTTTCCTTTCCTTTAGCTTGTCTCTTTTGGTGAATTGTACAAAGAGTAAAGCAACAGTATAGGCTTTGCTTTTTTAGCAATAGTTAAAAGCAACATTTAAACTTTTTTATTGTATGTACATATGTATATTTGTTTTAAATTCTGTCCCTGCAGATGGAGGAGAAAAGCTGTTGCTAAATAGGTGGGTGTTTTTAAACTTTGGAAGTGGATGGATGACATGAAAAGCCAAGATGTGATTTTTATTTGCCTTGTGTGAGTCTTACGTGTTTCTGTTGTTCACGAGGATCTAAGAATAATTTGGATGGGAGAGATGCTGTTAGAGGTGCTATCTGAAACCATTTTAAATCCTCTGCAAAATCATTAAATATTGGGGCAACGTGACTGTCAAAGTATGTTAAGGAAAGATAATTTTTGCCTGAACATCTTATGGATGCAGATGAGTAAGGAGGAAAAAAATAGAAAACTGCTTTGAATAATAGATTACACCACTCACATATGTTCATCGCTTGCTAGCTATTCTTCTCTCTGTGATGCCAGTTTGTAACATCTCCATTAACTTTATTGCTATGGAGAAATTGGATCTGCACATCCTCAAGTTTCCATCTATCATTTATTCTTTAATATTTATGCTAGAGGTGATAAATGCAGTTGTTACTGTGTTCGACTTTTTTCATCTCTTTGCAAGTTGTTGGTGTGGAGTATTGGGGTTGATTAAAATTAGTAAAGCTGATCTTAATACTTGCCCGGATCTTGACAGATGCAAGACTCTTGTGTTGGCAAGGCATTATTTTGTCAGTTGTTAATTCAGGGGACTGAAATATGTTTTACATAGCTTACTTTTTTTTGTGGGAAAGCATATGCTGATATTGCTGCTGCCTTTTGTTCCTGTGAGAATTTCTTACTCTTACTAGCCTTCGTTTGAATTCTAAAACCTAAACCATGCATGAGTAAATAAAAAGTATCCGGATTCCCAATAAATTTCCTCTTGGCATTTATATTTAGATTTCTCCATAGATATCCTATTGTTATTCATTAAAACATTTCTCTTATAATAAAAGCCTTTCATATATATACGCCAGAAGCACAGCATGTATTACTGACTTGTGGAAGAAAAGATGATGCGTAAAATAACATGAAAAACAGTTACAAAAGGTGTTTGTGGTTATTTCCTCTCTGGAGAGTAGATTACTGAGTGCTATTTATATACCTAAACAAGCAATATCCGAACAATTCATGCCAGTGAACTATTGTAGCTGTCCATGATATTTATCTACAGACTGATTCTTATTTTTATTTTTTTTTTAAAGCTTGCTAATATTAGAGGTCACGGTAGGAAGTGAGGTGAAATGGAGACCTTGGAGTGCTTCCATCACTTTGCTTAGTGACCTTAAGAAAATTACTCAGTTTCTTAGGCTCGTTCTAGGAATGCGCTACAACAGGGCTAACTCTTAATGATTTGAAATAGCGTAGACTTCATATGTTTAAGATGCTTTGGAAAGGTTTGTAAACATTATTAGAGCTGAAAGCTCTTCAGATTGTTTCATTATTCCAAATCATTTGGAGAAAGTAGGATATCTTCTCCAGCCGGTTTCTATTCTCAGTTGGGGTTTTGTTGAGTTTGCTGGTGGTTATTTTGTTTTTTATTTTACTTTGTTTTCGTTCTTCCATCATTGATGTGAAATGGTAAGCTGGCACAAAATACTGGCTTTTTTTAGCTTAGTTTCAAGACTAACAAACAGAAATGTACTGCATGCAGTTCCTTTTTTTTTTTTTAACTATAAATTCCTACAAAAAGTACTTTTCTTCATAAAAATATATATTTCCTCAAGCTAAAAGCCTTTTCCTGAATTTCAGTATTTTCAGAATGAAACTTTGTTCTATTGATCTGTTTTTGTAAAAATAAGTTGTGTTCTTGTATTGCAGTTAGTCACAACCGCAGGCAGCTGTGAAACTGTAGTTTAAATAACCTTATCTTGAGGGTTATACAGATCGTTTTATCCTATTTAACTTGAATATTTGTAAATCCAGTAAATGAAAGACATGAGTTAAAAAAAAAATAATCACTGATTCAGGCTACTTAAATTGGATTTAAATGTCAAGTTGATGATGTGGAATGACATTAAAGTAATTCAGTTTTACAAATTAAGTAGGTAGTCTTTGCTACTGGTAAAGTTTCCAAGATTCTCACCTTGGTCAACTGGTAGATGTTATTAAAGCAGTAGTATTTTGCTTCTAGTTAATCCTTAGTGGTTGGGTGGTGATGAGAGACTCTAGAATTAGACTTAACGGTAGTTTTCTAATCAGTTTGGGTTTTATTAATAAATATACCAGAATTTATTTCTACTTCAACAAAGAAAGAAAAGAAGTATAAAGCTGTCCAAGGGGGACAGTGTGGGACCTCAGCTTGGCTTAGCAGTAACGCATGCAAGCTGCGCTGGCAGTTTGGTTTAGTTTCGCTAAGATGACTCTGCATGATCTGGAGTAAGTAAGTGGAAAACCAAAGATGAAGTAGAAATGGGAAGAAAGGTTTCCTGTAGAAGCGTTGTGTGACTGGGCACTGACGGGGGGGTGCTGGTGCTGACCCTCTATCGCTGTCGGCGCTGCCGTGTTTGTCTGGTTTCTGCAGAGCGTGTTCGCTGAAGCTGTGGTGCGGTGTCATCTTTGTACGATGGGCGTAGTGTTGATGCGAGATCGGATCCTTCTGGTCCAAATGCAAACTGGATATCTATATTAACAGCCATTTATCTTTCTTCCTTTTTGAGGAGTGGCATATCCGAAAAGTGGATGTTCAGGATAACATGTCCAATGTGTCGGAAGAGAGAAGCACTAGACAACAGGACATTAAGAAAGGACTCCAGTTTATAGAGTATGATTTTGTGGTTTTATTCTTGTATGCTTATACACGTGTATATATGAGATGGATAGCTCTGGGAAAGTCCTTTTAATATAGCACCAGCGGAGGAAGGAGGAGGACCTGGGTTTCTTCTCAGAATATTTGCTAACATGAACATGGAAATGTAGAGCAGTCTTAAAGACAAGACAGAACCCTTCTTTGTTCCCAAACAGAGCAGATTGAAGGTGGGAGGGTATTCCTCTTCTGCCTCTGAGAAAAATCAGCATTGAATTTTTTTGGTGCGTGGAAAATGTTGATAGCCTGAATATCCTCCTTATACTTACGGACAGCTATACCTAAGACTAGGTTGCTACTGAAAGGGATAGGTTTGCTCACTGCTACCTAAGTGTTTCAACTCTCGGGAGCTAAAGTTTAACCTAATGAATAATCATCTTAGTAGTTAATTTTCATTTGGATCAATGCCAAATTCTTCTATAGAAGATCCTAGCTAGCTTAAAATCATTGTGAAGTTTCACACTAGTTCATTGCTCGCATAAGGCATTCTTTAAAAAAAAAAAAGAAAAGGAGAAATCTGCCCTTTTAAAAATGATTTAGAAACAGATTCTCGGATAAGCTATATGGGAAGTGAAAGGGTTCCTATATTTCTTCTTGAAAAGTCAGATTTAAATATCTCTGCTCTGTGCTAGAGAAAAATCTCTGCTGTGTGTCATACAAAAGAACTCTTAAAATTCCTGTAGTGTCATTGGTATGACTTAATTAAAATTGATGTTTTCTTTTGACAGATAATTTGTCATTTTCTAATACTTACAAGAAGATTGCAGTTCTCCTCATGTATAATCTGTTTCTGCACTGCGGAGGAGAGGAAGGAAATTGTTTTTAAACAAACAATGTTGAGGTTTTAAACTCAAAAGCATTCAAAACCTTAATACATTTTGAACAGCAGAGTTAAGACTGGCTATGTAACTTTAAATGAAAATGAGTCATTAGTAATAAGAAAACACACAGCTGTTTAATCAAAACTAATCTGCAGCACTCCCGCCTTGCTCAGTGCAGGCAATAGACAATATTTAGAGATTTACCTGTTGCAGCAAGTGAGACTGCTTTTGGTAAGAACCAGTATTCTCCAATGTGATTGTCTTTTAAGCAATATTTATAACAAGTAAATTTTGTAATTTCTTTTTCTAGATCTACTTTGCCCTATCCAGGGACGCAAGAACAGTATGAGGTAATGAAATTACTTTTGCATTTCCAGAAGGGTTTTTAACATGGGCCTGTCTTATTATATTTATTCTTGGTTTTACTCATCATTTAAGTAATGGTATAGTATGAATGGCAATTTACAATGTCTCAGTATTGGAACTGGAGGACTGCTTACATTGGGATACAGGTATTCAGACAGTTGGATGCTCGGAATTCACTCATACAGCAGTTCAGATTAACTCTTTCTCTACTGGTGCTGGGGATGAATTTGGGGCATTCATCGGATAAAACAACGTGCTATTTTGAGTAAAGTTTAGAGTAGCCCAGCAAAAGTGCTATGTATGTGACCTCAGTCACATAAATCTTTGTAACGTATTTTGTTTCTGTATGTGTTATTATTTTGCATAATTTTTGACTTATATTTTCAGACTCTTTACAATTTTTAACCAATGGTAGGTGGTTTCATTGAATTTGAGAACATATTAGATAAAAATGCAATCGTTCACATTTTAGATGAAAAAAAATCTTCTGCTCTGCAAAAGCAGCCTTTGTGTACTGCTGGTTTGCCAGTTGCTATGGCTGCTGCTTGCTAAAAGAATGTAGGGAACATATATATATATATATGTCTGTCTTTTTTAACTTATACAAAGTAATTCTTTTATCAGTGGTTCAGCCTCTCATATTTACATGTCTTGTGGTGTTGAATATTAGATTGTATTGGAGAAATGACAGAAGAAAAATACTAATATAGACAAAAGTTTTGCATTGCATTTTGATTCTGTGAAGTTACAAGTATAAACTTTCTATTTAAAAATGTATTTGGAAAGATGGAAGATAAACAACAAATACTACTGTTGAGGAGTGTTTCTTTTCTTTGTTCCAGTTATTTATACGAGAGCTTGTTAGAAATCTTTTTAATGAAGGGAATGATGTATATCGAGAAGGTGATTGGAGAGGATCACTGAGTCACTATACAGAAGCTATAAATATAGCTGATTATGCGAATTCTGAAGAAATCCATGTTTCTGATGATATTTTAGAGAAGCTGCACGTGAACAGGATAGCATGTTTTTCAAATATGGTAAGCTTCTGCTTAAACAGTATGATTTCTCAAGAACAATGCGCTAACAGAGTATGAAGACATGGAAAGTTTCCTAGTGAGTGAAAAGCTCTTGGTGGTGGTTTGAGAGTTGGCATGTTTCAAATCATCATCATTTTGGCATATTCTTTAATCTCTTCTTTTTACAAGTGTAATCCTCAAGATATTTTTAGTTACTAATACTAGAATATTAACATAAAAGAGTCACGCTAGGCTTGGAAGTTGATGGAACAGTATTTTTATCCATTTATACTGCTGATTGCACCTGAGTCTGCTGCTTCTCTGTGGAATAAGATGGCTCTTGTGAAAGACTTAAATGGTCTTCATAACTATTACTGGATTTTACATGAATGATGGCCCTGCTTCTTTTTAGTTGCATAGGGTGGCGGTGACTTAGCAAAACTCGTACATGCAGTGTGCAGTGGCCTTGGTGAATGTTTTATAGTGTTTCAATACCTTCATTTAATACAGTTTAAATTTGGTATTTCGATGATAATAGTTTTGATTAGTGCCTTTTTAATTTTTTTTTTCTCCTTGTAGGGATTGCATGAAAAAGTTTTGGAAGACTGTGAGGTAGCATTAAGACTGAATGAAAACAATTTCAGAGCTCTCTATCGGAAAGCAAAAGCTTTGAATGAACTAGGAAGGTATAAGAAGGCATATGATGCGGTAGCAAAATGTTCTCTTGCTGTGCCACAGGTAGGTAAATTATATATTGATGATTATTTTTAAAGATTTAATACAGCAAGTATGTATTTATACCAAGACCACAGAAGTATTTTTGTGTTTTTTTAATGCAGTAAAATATTTTTTATTCCTCTAAGAATGATCTTTTGCTGTGAAAGTGAAGACTGATGGCAGAGATTACAGTCCCCAAGCTCGGTTTGTCGTGTTAACTTTCAGCAAAAGAAATAGTCAGTTTGCAGTGGGGATCAAGTGCCATAAACATTTGCAATAAACACTGGAACCACTGAATTAATTGTTTAAAATTCTCTACAGTCAGAAGTGTACTCACAACATAAAGAGAAAAAGCACCCATAACTATAGCATACAATATTGATTCTTTTGATAACTGTATTTTAGCCTTCCAAGCGTTTAGTAAGATTCTTACGTGTGCATTGTCTTCCAACTGAATCACTTACGATGCACCTCTAATCTTAGGCTACATTAGCAAGCAGTGTGTGGTCTAATAGGAGAGGATCTGTAGACTGAAATGCTGGTCCTGAGGATCTGATTTCCATGGTTGGTTGTGGTTTTTTGTTTTGTATTTTTAAAAAGAGTTGGAGTGCATCAAGTGCCCTCCTGGAGCGCTTTGAGTTTCATCCAGAATGGATCTAATTTGGCTGAGAGACTTCGTAATGCAAAGTAAAATGCAGTGAGAGGATGATTAAGAGATTCCCTTCAGAAATGCAGTCCTGAGTTGAACTAAAATGCTGATGGAAACTTTACATGCTTTGCTCAAAATAGACTGATGACAGGACAGAATACCAAGTTGCATTTTTTTCACCTTTCTACATGAAAACTACAGTGAAATGGCTGGACAAGCTGTTGAGCATAGGTTTACCTCTTGATACAGAGAAGGCTTCAGCTGTCTTTCCAAAGACACAGCAGTTTATCCGAATGTGTAACTTTGGACTTTGGATCCTCACTTTGCACCTCCAGATCAGAATGTTTTCGCTTAAGGTTTATATGCCTTTATATAAATTCTATAAATAGCTTTTCCTAGCTGTAGGACACGTTCTGAAAAATAAATCTTAAAATAATTTAAATGGATAGTTATTACAACTATAGGACAGAGGGAAATACGACCAGATTTTTAACTCAACTTTTCTAGTTGTATGATGCAATTACCGCCCAAATATGGAGTTCTCATTAAATATTCAGCAGTGTTATGTAATAGCTGACATGGTAATCAGAAATGGGGCCCTTAATTTGTGTAAAAACGAAACAACAAAAAACCCTCATACCTGCAAAAACCAAATACACTCCCCAAATAAACAAACAAAAGATACCCACCCACAAACCCCCCCACTTCTCTGAACTTCTCTGGTTTTGGAAAGATCTTTACATTATTTCAAATTCAAATAAATGGCAGAGAAGGATACTGTCTATTTTCTGGCTTTTTTAAAAATTCCAAATATTGAAGTAATTTTGCTTGAGGGTAGCTGTATGGTTTTTTGAGCGTTAGCTTGCAGTCCCATATGTTTGTGAAAGAATAAAGATGCATTATGAGATGTTCTGCATAAAGGGATCTTGCAGAATATAGACTGAGATGTAAACAGATGTCTTGACTAGATGACAATGCCTGTAAATGATGAAATTTTATTTGTCTTTTAGGATGAAAGTGTGATTAAGCTTACCCAAGAACTAGCTCAAAAACTAGGGTTAAAAATAAGGAAAGCATATGTAAGAGCAAAGGTAAGAATTTATTTTAACATTTTACATTGAGGTTTCCTTCTCTTGATATCAATTTTGTATTTAACGAAGGTATCTTTTCATTGCAGCCTCCCTCCTCAAATTCAGTTTCTAGTGATGTATCAACTCAGGTAAGGTTTTACATGTTCCAAGTGCAAGCTGACTTTAAACTACAGGGAGTAATTGTTTCATAATTTCATGACAATGAAGTGAAAATGATGCAGTTGACATTTTATAGAAGATGCTGTTACTTGGGACTTTAGAGTTCTGTTGATGTTTGTGTTCAGTTTTGCTATATATTTATGGCAGACTAGGACATAAGATTATCATTCAAGTTATCTTTGTAGAATAAATGTTAGCTAAAACGCTAAATCCAGTGCAGTGAATATATTTACTTTCAATGTCTTGAGGCAAGGGCATAGTTAATGTGCTTATTTATTTATTTTATTTTGTTGAAAATTATCAAAGTGAAGGGTGCTGGGATAAAACCCCTTTTAATTTATGCGTTTGTCCAAATTCGACCTTCACTAGCAGCTGAACTTGCATTTATCTTGCTATTTGTAATGTGTCTGAATAGCAGTAATGAAGAGGAGTTCATCTTTATCTTACAGTTTTTTTACAGGAATATAGACAGTTTAGCTGTAAATAAATGAGGAAATGTAGGAACAGCTCATTTAAAATACTGTTTAGACTCTTTTGTTCCCTGAAGTATCACTCTCACTTTTGTTGGTTGGTTGCAGGTTTTTAGCGATACCGGGAGTGGATTTCAGTCTGCAAAAGGATGCTTTACCTAAAAAATTATTTGACCTTTAAATTCCAGTAGACTTCATAAATTTCAAATTTCATAAAACCTGAATTTGAGGACTTACATTCTTAGTCTGTAAATATGTATTTGAAAATTTTTAATGGCTCGTGTGCAAAGTGCTGAGAGGTATTTTTTTCTCACTTACAGAATTCTTCTTCTGTAGAAGATATTGAGTTAGGTAAGTCTTGTTGTGTTACAATATTAATGCTAGGAAGCCAGATGTGCCATGCATATCTAGTTGTATTGGTTATGAAATTTCTTAAGAAAATTCATCTTGCCATTTGAAAGATCTACGGTAAAAAGTCTGATCTGTTTATCTCCACAACTACATATTTAAGCGGCTGAGCAAATTTCCTTTCAGTCTCCTCAACTTGCTATGATTGTAACTGCTGCTACAGGGATTGTCTCATACCGTTCTCTTTAACTTGGAAAAATAGGGAGGGGAGAATATGCCAAAGACTTGGTAAAGGATCAGGTCTGTAACTTTTCCTGTCTTTTTTAGTTTGAGTAATATATAAACACTGAGGTATAAGTACGCATGAATTGGAAGTTAGTGGAAGCTGAAAACATTTAATGTGGTTTTACTTAAACATTCTTCGTGTTTCTCCACTCCCTCACGCCCCACGTTGTCAGGGTAAACATTACGCAAGATATTTTTACATCTTTGAACAAAAGTTCCACTCATTCCCCTCTTACTGTTTCAGATTTATCTGACCAGAAGCAAGAGATGGTTTCTGCTGCTTCTTCATCAAACTTTGTTTCTGAAGTGTCTAAAGTGTCATCAGTACCTGTACCTTCTTTGTCTTCTGTTATGCCTCTTCAAGTGGAAAAGGTTTCTTTGCCTTCTGCAGTGTTGGCAAATGGAGGGAATGTTTCTTTCTCTATGCCAGAAGCGTGTTTAGATTGTGGAGATGGAGATATAATTATTGGGGAAGAACTTGATGAATTACTTGATTCTGTGCCTGATCCAGATGAAAGTGTAATGGTAAGACTTTTTTGTTTGTTTTCTTTCTCAAAAGACTGTTCTTATGAGTGGGATCTTGTATTTTTATCAAGCGGGCTAGTAGTGAAATGTGAGTTAACTTTCCTAGTTACACTGAGCTGTATTTGTGCGTGGTCAGGTTGATTTTCTCAGGTGCAGATTCTTGCAAATGTGGCTGTAAAGACACCAGGACCCAGCAAATCTCCAAGGTCAATTATATTGGTTTTGTGTGTTGGAAAACCTGAGTGAGGTTGCTGGGGGAGAGATGCTACTTCAGAAATACTGCTGTACTACTACCAGTACTGCCACAGTGGGAGGGATGCTACTTGCAGGAAGCACTATGAGTAGTGAAGTAGACATTTGAAGTCTG
Organism: Platalea leucorodia; assembly: GCF_965183815.1. Taxonomy (NCBI): domain Eukaryota; kingdom Metazoa; phylum Chordata; class Aves; order Pelecaniformes; family Threskiornithidae; genus Platalea; species Platalea leucorodia. Next base: position 3,441,025 of record NC_138827.1, read on the forward strand.
GGCTGGTGTGTAGGTTGGGTTTTTTTGGTTTTTTTTTTCCTTTTTTGGTGCAAATAAACCCTCTCAGAACCTGAGAGCGTGTTGGAGTGCCCACCCTGTAGCTGTAGAAATTATAGCTCAACTTATACTAATAGCTTTGCAGGACAGTAGTACTTGCGCTGTGGTCTTCTAGAGCATTTGCTAGCATCTCTGCAGTCAGAGCTTTGTCCAGATTCTCCTCCTAGATAACCAGAAATATGGACCATCATGAGTCTTAACTTTTTATATTTTTTAGAAGAGATTATTAGAGAAATTTAGGCACATGAAGAGTTGTTCTTAATTACACCGTCATTCCAGAGCTAGAACAGACTGTGAAGCATACAGAGTTCCTCAACTGTTAATCAAAATGAGAGCTCCGATTTGTGAGCAGAGATGTCTGAACTTATTAGCACGGTTACTGACTCTCTGCTGTGGCCCTGCCGGTCATTTGGAGCTCTTAGCACTGCAAGGTTAAATGAGACCGTGGCACATTTAATTCTTCAATTATTTGCGATTTTAGTTCCTCATTCAGCTGTGGATGCCGTTGTAAATCTTGAAATGAAAAAATGCTTGGGCTTCGCATTTTCTGGTTTATGCACTTTGTTTTGTAGGGTGTATTTTGGAAATGCAGAAAGTTTAATTATTTTTTAAGAGATCCTAGGAAGTTCCCTGAATTGGTCAGGCAGTTGGAGCAGATGATCACTGTAGGTCCCTTCCAACTCTAATGAAAGCCAGGAGGAAACACAGTCTTCCAAGATAGACTGCAGTCTCGTGTAGTGCAGAATCTTGAGCTGTGGGCTGACAACTTGGGGAACAGAGGGAGTTTCACGTTGGCCAAACTCTGTGCAGACCAATTTGGTCAGCCTCCAGACAAGGGGGGAGCTTCTTGGGGCGACCGGGAGGAGGGAGGGAAACTCCCCCACTTGGTAATGTCCTTACCAAAGGTGTGCAGAAGGATAGGTTATTTGCCATGAGGGAAAAAAAGGTGATCTGGCCTTTGCAGAATGTGATATCATTTCATTGTACTTGAGGATTTATTTCAAAGCTAACTCTTAACTCTTTACTGTACTGCAATTTGAACGATGTTCTCTTTATTTAGAAAAAATCATGTAGATTGCTGGCTGTTCCTGCTTTTCCCTATTGTCTTATGTTTTTAACATAATTTGGAAATTGAGCTGTGATCTGATTAATAAAAACATCCAAGTCTGTGAATAAGTTAATAAATTTCAGCTAACTGACCCTTTAAAGTGGTGGATTCATGGATAATTCCTTGCATTAGGGCATTGTTTAGGGTTTGATTACTGTAGTTCTCGAAGTGTGCTGTAGTGTACCTTTTATTGTTGTTTTTCAGTAGGTCTATAAAACCTTTGCAAAAACTTTACTGGAAGAAATACTCTTGCACATTGTGTTCTTGAGAGCTTTTTTTGCTGTGTGTGAGCATTCTTTTGAAATGTCTTTTTTTTTTCCAGCAAACGACAGGAGCCAGAGGACCTATTCCTGCAGGAAGTGTAGCTCCTAGTGTACCTTTCTCTGCCTCTTTGTTGGGGACGCTGCCAGTTAGTGCAGGATTTGTTCCTTCACCTTCTCTTTCAGAAATCTTTTCACAGCCTTTGGCTTCTTCACTGGAAAACTTTTGTTCACCATTAAGCACCTTTTCAATCAGTGACCCAAAAAGAGGTAAGAAATGAGTCTTAATATTTAACCTTTTATGAGGAGAGTTGTGCGTGAGCCAACTGGCTTCTCTTTTTAACAAATGAGTTTTCACAACTATTCAGTAATATTTAACAGTAACATAACATTTGATCTGTGCTCACAGTTCTTGAGAGTATTGATAATCGGTGTTGGTTGTACACAAGAATTTATAAATAAAGCTTTTGTTTACTTGGGGCCCGCATAAGCATGCTCCAAGCTCCCTCTGTTCAGTTTTTCTGCATTTATTGTGCAAGTTATTTGTTTCAGGTGAGTAAGTATAAAGAAGGAAGCATGTTCCTTCAACTTTTTTTTTAAAACAAAGGTGTTCTTACAGCTTAAACAGTTTCTGATGGTTTGGCAATAAACAAGAATTCTAAGAGGCTAATATAACTTAAGGCTAATATAACTTAAAGGGCAGCTACAAAGAAGATGGAGACTCCCTGTTTACAAGGAGTCCCATGGTGAGGACAAGGGGTAGCGGGTACAAGTTACTCCCAGGGAGATTCCGATTGGACGCGAGAGGTAGATTTTTCACCATGAGAACAGTCAATCATTGGAATAATCTCCCCAGGGAAGGGGTTGACTCTGCTACGCTGAACACGTTTAAGACTCAGCTGGAGAGGGTGCTGGGCCATCTCGTCTAGATTGTGCTAGAAAGGTTGGAGCAGATGATCCCTTCCAACCTGGTATTCTGTGATTCTATGATAACTGTGTACTCTGAAAAGATACCAGTATTACATGTTTGGAGTCAAACTCTAGGGACTATAATTATGTAGTGAAATCAGGTATGTGAAATGACAAGATATAAATAGCCAGTGAACTAGAAAAGATTAAAGTTTTGTCTCTAATTACCGGTGTTACAGGAGCATGCTCTCTTTAGAGCGAAGCCAAATTTACAAAATAAAATTAAAAATAGAAGAATTCTCTAACCCTTTTTCATCTCCTCGCTTTTGATAGTCAGATATTGCTTATCTAGCGACTCTTTCTGTGCTGCACAAGTTGCTTCATGTTGCTTCAGCATATGCCTGTGAAGCTACTGCTGACGCTAATCAGATGGTTATATTGAAGATGATTACCCAGTAATTTTTCAGCCCAGATGTTTACAAGGGACTTTTAGATAATTGAAAAAAACAACCATAGCAAACAAAAAAAACCTTTGGTGTTTGTCAAATAACCAAACCTTTGATACTTCTAGTTCTCAGGGTTGATAAATATTTTTTTGCATAGGGTATTTTGGGGAACTGAAATAGTTAAAACTTCTTTTTATTCCTTTAGACCTCTCAAGTTCAGCTTCTAGGGATGGAACACCAACACTTAGCAGCAATAATTCCCCATTGTTTGTAAGTATTTTTCATGTTTTCTTTCGTATCAGTTCAAATATTAATGCCTTGAAGGCTTAACATAGATCTTAATTTTTTAGAGTAGAAGCTTCTACTTTTAAAAAATGGCGCTTTTACCATTAAAATATGATTCTGGCTTGGAAAACACTTGTACAGTCGCTCACAGCAACAGTAACTGAACACGAGAAAAGATTTACAAATGTTGTTTTATATATGCAAACTTTGACTGCTGTCATAGCCACTTCTCCAGCCTGAGGAACTTGCTGTAAAATACTGTGGAAGTGTAAAATAACCAACCGAAAAGAGAAAATCTCTTGTAATCTGAGTGCCAAATGTTAGGAATCCTGGAGAGCTGTCATAGTACAGGAACAGAGCAGAGATGGCCTTGTGTCTGACAATCCGTCTGGTCTCTGTGTTCTGCTCACGCCGCGTATTTTCAATCATGCCGCTGGCCACTGATTACGCGGGGCAGGGTGGCATGAAGGATTGCACCCTCATGAGCCAGGACGGGGTAATACTGAGCCTGGCAAGTGCTGCTGTTCTCCCTGTACCGGGTTGGGTCTTGTTATATGCTTAGTCTGTGCTGGGTATACGGCTTTTGTAAAACCGCTGTCTCCCCTTCTTGGACATGTGGTTAAGTTTGTATTATGAATTTTTTGTGTGAAGCCTTTCTTATATTCTTTGAAGAATAAATTCGGTAGTTTAAATTTTAATTGTAGATAAATTCAATTATATGGATCGAATAAAACATGCTTTCTTCCAACAGATAAATGGCCCTAGTAGTTTGTTTGGGTCTGAAAATTACATGGGAATTACAGGCCAAACTAGAAATGACTTTCCAAATGTTTTTAGCAGTGCAACTGCTAATATACCTGTATCTTCAGCACTTGCGGGAAGAAATCCATTAGAAGGCACACATGAGCTAAGACAGGCCTGCCAGTTATGTTTTGTCAAAAAAGGTAAGGGGCTTTTGGGCTCGATTGGGTTGATTTTTAAAAAATTAAGAAGCATACATTTAAAATTGTAGTGTTCATAAGTTAAAATACTGTTGGCTTCTAAACAGTGTTAATCCTGACTTGTTCTTTGCAGATGTGGTATGGTCTTATGATTAAGGAACTGGTAAAATGTTCCAAGAACTATTTTATTTTCTTTCTTCTTGTCTCTATTTCTCGTCCTAATAGATTCTTGATGCCTAAAACCACCACAAATCACCCCACGCTTTCCCCAGCCTGTAGGTTTACGATGTAAGGTCGTTCACATTCTGTATTCGCTTTCCTCCCAACCCCCAGGGTACTGTGAAGAATGACACCTTTGCTCAAGACTAAAAAAAACTCGCAGTACTCTCTCTGATTGGCCATGGGGAATTGAACCGCAGTTCAAAGTACCTGGTAACCTTCACATCCCATCTGTTTTATTGTTCTTTCAAACTAATTCTAAATCGTAATCCTGAGGCTTCCAAACCTTAGTAATAATTAACTCCACTGTGTTGACTCAAAGGATCTTAACCAGTATTGGGCTTTAATATAACTAATCTTTTAGGCCTGAGCTGTTGCTGTTAAACAGAGCCGCATTCTAGAGGCAATAGCTGTTATTAAGACTAATCTTAAAAATAAGCGCTGTCTTTCAAGTCGTAGGTGTCATTGATATTGATATACTAATAAAGTGCAGTGTAGTAACGGATCTTAGGAAGAATTGTATCAAGACATTTAGGGGATGACTACTGTAGTTTTAAGAACTTTTATGTTAGTTTAAAATTATTTTTACAAGAAAAATCCATGATGCGATGTTTGAAAAAGCATAGAACACGTTCTGTTAAAGGCAGGAGCTATAAAATGTTGGTGGAAGTACTTAGCACGTTCCTATATTGACTTTTTGTATCAAAGGATCTATTTCTTCTGTTTCTTCGCATCTTGTCAAAGCCTTTAGGTGTCTCCTGTTTTTACTGCCTACTTTTGAAATTGTACTGTTCCATCAGCTTCTTGTCTAGGGAAACTGGGTCACGCTCTTGTTTTTGTAGTCCCTTAAATAACAAAATTGACTGAGCATTGCTCATCTTCAGACTCTCTGCCTGATTTCTTTATGTTAGTGGTAATGTAATACTCACTTTAGTATCATCCTAAAGGCTAGGCTGTTTTTGTCTCCAAAATCACAAAGTTCTGGGATTGGCATTTTTATTTTTGGCACGTGTGTGCTTCTTACCCAGCGTGTTTGTCTCTGAGCGTAGTAACTGTTCTAATACAATGAAAGTTGAAGGTTAAGAGAGCCATTTACTGATCCGTGGAAGTCATCTGCGTTGACTTATTATAAATAAGCAATTTAAGTTTTAAATTAGTGTTATGGAAATGTATGCTTTGGAATTTGAAAAAAAGAAGCAATTTGTTGCTGTCCCAAAGCAGTCTTAAGGCTGTAACACAGCATCCCTCCCCAGATAACTTATGGGTTTTTTTTTTTCTTGCCGACACCGGTCTTTTTGTAAGTATTCAGTTTTTTCTTCTATTCTGCTCGACGTGGCTGTTAATGACTTTTGCTTCTTCAGAGTTGCTGGTGCAAGTAGGAATTGTATACAGTGTGTTCGTGTACTTTGCGTTTGGGCTTATGTGCCAGTCTATGTATGGAAATGTTAAAAGTATGCTGCAATTTATGCAGATGTAAGCAATTTTCTGTGATTTTTTTTTTCTTCAGGTCCTAAATTATTGGACTACGCTTACCATCCCAGTTTAGAACATAAATGTAAGAAGGATATTCTAATTGGCAGAATAAAAAACTCTGAAGATAAATCATGGAAAAAAATACGTCCAAGACCAACGAAGACACAGTATGTGGGACCATATTATATATGTAAAGGTACGTGTTATAGAAACAAAATGTTAATGCCTACACTCAAGGTAATATAGTTTAGCCTTTCCACAGGGAAGTATCGAATGAGTTTTTATTCTTGAGGTGGAGAAGGAAGTTCACAGGGTTGTTTATATTTCAAAGGCTGTAAGGAAAGACGTATTTTGACCATTAATGTGATTATTTAGAGAACATGCACTGTACTTCTGTACTGTTCTTCATCATGAATAACTTTGCTTCCGAGTGCTGGGCTATTACTATTCAAAACAACAACAACAAAGCATTCTTGTTAGAGTTTTGCAGTATGAACCTCTGCTTACAATGCAAGCAAGATGACTTGTGGATTAATTACCAGCTATATCTGACTGTATTTAAGCAAAGGGTATTCTGGGTTCTCAGCGTTGTTGCCTTAGACTAGAAAGGGATAGTTGATGGAGGTGTGCGTCAGCCTTTCTGAAGAGTGTTACATTTTCAGCAAGTCATTCAGCATAAGGTTTTGCTTCTGTCTGCTAGACTCAAGTGACCCATTTACAACAGATGTAGCTTCTTTATTAAAAACATTTGAAATGGAGATAGTGGAAGTTTTAAGATGAATTTCCAATAAAAGTTGTGTAAAAGCAATGTCAAATTCAATGTTGTCATTTTAGATGTTGCTGCTGAAGAGGAATGCAGATATCCAGGTCATTGCACGTTTGCGTACTGCCAAGAGGAGATAGATGTGTGGACGCTGGAGCGCAAAGGAGCCTTTAGTCGAGAAGCTCTTTTTGGAGGAAATGGAAAGATCAACTTGACTGTGTCCCGACTTCTTCAAGAACATCATGGATTATTTATGTTTCTTTGTGAGGTGCTGCTTTATTTCTAATGACACAGTAAAAATGATAATAAAATTACCTGGAAAGAAATCCTTTGGTTCATGCTTGACTATTTTGTAAATGTTGAAGTGCATGTTCAGTAGTAATCTGGCTAGCTTTAGATTAGAGACTAGCTGAAGTCTCTGTTAAAATCTTTGAGGTAGGGTATGTTTTTAAACGTATAAAATACATACTCTATAATTACCTATTTTTGTATTCCAGAAATGTTTTGATCACAAACCCAGAATAATAAGCAAAAGGAACAAGGATAACTCATCTTCTTGTTCTCACCCTGCTATGCATGACTTTGAAGATAACAAGTATGTCTGAAATACCACCTCTTTGAGTTTCAAATTACAAGCAAAGGTTTCGGGGCATTTTTTAATACTGACTTTCATTTCTTACCTGTTGATTAACTTCTCTTCCTTGCTAACTGACTGTTACGCTTTGGCGGTATTGGTAAGACAAACTTAGTGAACAAGGATTGTCTCATGTAACTAAATTGAAAGTGAACTCTTTCTCGATCAATGCATTCAAAATTCGTGGTATCCACCCTCATGTTTGAATCTGGCTGGTTTTGGTGTCAGTTTGTTAATAGCTTATCTACCTGGTGAGCTGCCTTGATGTAAATAGATGTGTGATGTTAAATTGGTATAGGAATTCATAAGTTTGCTCTTTCTTTGGTCTGTTTTGCTTATTTTGCTGTAGTTTTAACACAGTCAGCGAAGGACAGGTTTACCTTAATTACAGTGTCTGAAATAGACCATAGTCCTTATTAATTCAGTGGGTAAAAAATAGCGTGAGGAAAGTGTCTTTATTCCTTGAAAGTTAACAAAGACTTCAGAGAGGTAATAATGTTAAATAAGTTTAGGAGAATTATTAGACTTACATTTTTATATGATGGAAACGTAAGTGGGAGCATTTTAATTGCCTTGTTTGTACTCCACTTCCATATATTGAGGAAACACTACAGCTATAGGAGCCAGGCTGTTACTGTGATGCATCAACTCTTTCTTTAATGGCGCTCTACAAAATAAGTACTTGTGTTTGTAATTAGATCAGGATACATACTTGAAAGTGGACATGATATGCTTTCCCTCATGGAAATCAGTGATCCAGCTGGATTGAATGCAGTAATGCTTTGCAGAAGAGGAACCTCTGGATTTCACAAGAGTACTGTTCCGTGATGTTGGTTTACTCAGCCTAGAAATGATCATTAGATGCTATTTCCTTCTGGAAACCTTTTTAGCTTTCTGATTTCAAGTAAAAAGGGTTAAAAAGTCATTTGAATAAGCTGTGATGAGGAATGGTTATTTTACTTGTTTTTCCACACATGAACAAAGTCATTTTAAGGAATATCTAAAACTGACTGTTTTCAAAACAGGTGCCTTGTCCACATTTTGCGAGAAACTATGGTGAAGTATTCCAAAATCCGCCCGTTTCAAGTTCGATGTCAGCTTGACCTGTGCAGACATGAGGTGCATTATGGCTGCTTACGAGAGGATAAATGCTTTTATGCTCACAGTCTGGTAGAGCTTAAAGTCTGGATAATGCAAAAGGAAACAGGTATGTTTGGTAAAATGCTCGCTTTACTCTTTGTTGTAATGACACTGCTTCCTTGTCTCAACTCCCTTCTGAAATTAGTGAGTTGGGATCAGTGCATTCACTTACAATTTGCTGCCATCTTTCATACAGCATATTCAATAAACAGTGATGTAACTATGATAAAAAGCGTTGAGTAGGCTACTAGCCCTTCGAAATTGGCGAGTTTTTGATAATAAAAACTGTCAAAACCGCTCATTATGATCAGATTTTTTTTTTTTCCTGGAAATAAAGCTACAAGTCTTGAGCAGATGCTAAATCCAAGTCAAACTAGATTTGTTTTTATTTTTAAACCTTCAAAGTTTGGAAGACCCTGATCAAATTTCTTTTTCACAGAGCACTGAAAGAAAAGCTTGAAATATTTATGCCATTGTTTCCCTCCATCCCCCCGTACAAGAATCAAGATTTTCCACAGTTAAACCTTTCTTTTAGCTTACTGCCATTCTGATATTCTTAAATACTGAGCCAGAAAAGAAATCTTTCCAGTTCGCTGCTGTCATTAGTGTATATGTTGATAAAACTTAACTATTTTTTCTGTTCTTGCTTACACAGGGCATTTTGTCTGCTTTTCATTGATCTGGCTTGGTTTTGTTGGCTTCTTTGAGGACAACAAATTTTACTACTTCATTTCTAGCTAGTTTTTGAACGACACGTCTCTGCCCGTTCCTTGGTCATGAGTTCCAAACTCTCCAGGACATTTTTTTTTTTTTTTTAAACAAACACAAAAAAAAGCAGTTGAACTGTTAGCAGTAAATAATTTGTACCCCGTAACAGTTGCTCATTCTTCCTACCTTGCTCTGTATGACAGCGGTCCTTTACATATTAAGTAACCGCGTGGGATCGTTGCGGTGCATGGAGGAAAAAGGGAAATGTGGCAATCCCAGTGTGTTACAGTTTCTGGCACTTTTGCCCCTTTATGTCTGTGATTTATCCTTGCTTCAGCTTTAGATACAGGCATACAGACATAAGATGTCATACTGACCGGAAAATTTTGGAGGAAGAAAAGTCAAACAGAGGGAGACTTCTTTGCTGATTTCCTGTTCTCTCTCCTGGGCTGAGCCTTTAGAAGTTTCTGTGTGAAAGTAAAACAGTTATTTTCTTACTAGCTGCCCCTACAAAGTCAAGGATAGCAAATACTTACTCTATAATTTCTATTTTGATGTAAGGGTTGGGTTCTCCAAGAAACTTAATTCGCCACAGAAGGCATATTTTTTATTTTATGATGTGTTCGTGCTGCCCTCACGCCTTGCCAAAGTCAGCTAAAGCTCGGTCTCCGCTCTTTGAATGCGGTTCCTCTCCTGAATGTAAGGTGTGGGAAGTAAAGGAATGCTGCCTCCGGATGGACACACTTTGCCAACCCTGAAATCCAAACACAGATGACAGTCTGTATTTGTGTGGAATTGGAGCAGTAAATGTTACAGTATGTGTGAACACTGCATAGCTCCCATAGGAATCTTAGCCAAAGTATTTATAAGAATGTTTGTGTTTGGTTTTTTTTTTTTCTGAAACAACACCTAATTAACAGGGCTTGTTTAAAATCTTTGTAATCAAGTGTCTGTCAGCTTACATTTTGGATATTTTTTGATAGTTTTGGTCCACAGACCACAAAAGTACAATGTAGCTTTTCTAATTAGATTGTCATTAGAGGTTTAGTACCTTATGTTTAAATAAATACTCAAAGATGCACCTTAACTTATTTGAGCAATCTGTAATTTAAAAAACTTTTATGTTTGCTTTTCAATGTGATGATATATACGAAATTTCCGTTTTGGAGGCCCTCATGAGATTCTTAAGTATATATAAATATATATATATATGTGTGTGTGTATGGGTGTGAATGTGTATCCACATCCAGACATGTGTGTGTGTATATGTATACAATATATTAAAAGAAAAACAGATAAAAGTTTTGGGGCTTCAGTAGCATTCCAGTTTGAGCATGTCTGTAATTCTACAACAGTCATAAGCGCTCAAGAACTTTTTTCCCTTCCTTTACAGGTATTTCGCATGACACTATTGTTCAAGAATCAAAGAAATACTGGCAGAACATGGAAGCTAGTGCACATGGATCACAGGTATCTTCGTTTTTCCATTAAACTGATTCTGCGGTGACTTTGGTGGGAATTCTTCTTCTATGTTTGTGTATAACGTAGCTTATTTTAGAAATTACTTTTTTAATGCTCTCTTCAAATAATCTCTTTTGCTATAGGCTTTCTTCGGCTTGCTGCACTTACACTAAAACGCCTGCTTTGCTTCTGTGCAGTTCCTTTTTTGCTTTGCTTATTCTGACACAGGCGGAACATAAAACCTAAATATCATTTTGAAGTCGGCTGCCATAGGGCAATTAATTATCTTTTCAATATGTAGGACTTCTATATATATTGTATATATTACCACAACTTCTGGGTACATGTACCTAAATCAGAAATAAGTTAAATAAAAATGCATTTGTTAAGAAATGTCTAGTTTGAAATTACACGCTGAACTGTCACAAGGCATGCAGTGCAACATCTGCATCCGGACGTGTGTTGTAAACTTTTACCGTAGGGGGTAATTCATAATTATGTATGGATTTCTTTGCAGATACAAAATACCTTTCACTGTTGTTGTTATTTTTTTGGCTTAAGATCCTTGGGAACCAAATGAAATACGGATCACTTAATTTGAAGATGAAGTTTGTTTGTGGTCAGTGCTGGAGAAATGGTCAAGTTAATGAGCCAGACAGAAACAAAAAATACTGTAGTGCAAAGGCAAGACACCCGTAAGTAAGACCAAACAGTGAAAACTTTACCGTTTTGTCAGCCATTTAAAACCTCTTTTGGGAAACTTTTGTTACTGCTTAGGAAGGTGTCATACAAGGAATTAAAAGAAACATACTGAAGCAGAACACAGTCATCTCTTTGTAGTATGTTAATAATTGGTAATGAGAAACACTTTGGTGGCTGTTGGGTTTCGCTTTTTTTAGTTATGGTAAAGTTTTAGTGGAATTTAGTTAAATCTCAAATATACGGTGAAAGCTTTATAAAGAACCTGCCTGGGCTTTCCTGGTTCTGCTTCTGTGTACACTTGTTTTAATAATATTTTAACTTTTAATAGTATTAACACACTTGTTTTACTAGTGTTTTCTTTCATGGGATGCATGTTTTTTTAGATGGACCAAAGATCGCCGTGTGGTGCTAGTAATGTCTAATGAACGTAAGAAGTGGATGACCATTCGTCCTCTTCCCGCAAAGAAACAAGTGCCTCTGCAATTTGATGTATGTTAACCTAAAACTAACGTTTTAGTTAAGAAAACGGAGTAACTGGAAAATAGTAGTAATTGGGCTGGTTTTATCAGTTCTGCAGAAATTCCCATGGGAGTTGGTGGGAATATGGTTTTAGTGTTTCCACAGAGTTCAGCCTTGGAAAAGCACTGATCTCGCATGTTATTACTGCAGCCTTTTCTCATCAGTGGAAGTTGGTAACTTTTTCATTGATTTAACTAAGTTCTTAGTATTTCCAGTAAATACTTCAGAAATGGTTTAAACGTATCTGTGGTCTGGTAATCTGGTAGGAGGCAAAAAGCAGTCATAGCACTTGCTTCCAGCAGTTTGCTTTTTCTAACTACAATATATGAGTTTTTTATAAAATAAACATAATTTTATTTTTCATGTGATATAAACATCTGATTGGGAGGGGAAACACTAGCCAAGACTGGAAAAAAAAATAATCTACTATCATCCATTTTACTTCATATTCACAAGGATATTTTTAAAATTCTTGTTCCAGTTGTGCAATCATATTGCTTCAGGCAAGAAATGTCAGTATGATGGAAACTGCTCATTTGCTCACAGTCCTGAGGAAAGAGAGATGTGGACCTATATGAAGGAGAACAGCAGTAAGTAGCAGAGTAAATCTGACATGTTGTAAATCTAAATGTTCTGCTTTTCATTCTTGTTGCTCAATTACTTTTTAATCCACTTTCTTTCACTGTCTTTTGTAGTAAACCTTGCAGTTGCCTTTTTTTAAAATTTGAATAAGCCTAGTATTCAAAACCAGGATTAAATAAAAGTAGCTATATTATATGTTTGTTGCTTGATGTGTTTTTTAACAATGAAGTAGTTCGAATCAGTTTTTTTAGATGGCTTAGAAATAGTGTATTGATCCATGCAGCAATATTGTTTAGTGTTTATACTCTGTATTGCCATGTGCACACACTGGGATTCTATTGATAACATATGGGGGCAAGTTATTTGTGGAAGAATATCCCCCCCTGCCGTGTATTTACTGGGAATTACTATCCGCTTGCTGTTGTTGACTTGTAATCCCGTTATGAGTGTTACTGGGGAGAAATAATCGAAAATTGGAAGTATAAATGACATAAATGATAATATCATGGTCTGCAAGAAAGCGGACTAAATTTACCAAAAACTGTAGCACACTTTATGTCAGTACTTCGAAATTCAGATATTGATACACAGCGGCACATTTGTTATCTGTACTTTGGGTGCCTGTTCAGAAACGTGTAACATCTTACTTCCCCCTGGACTGGCAGAAATGGGTCTTGGTAAGTAGCCAGAGACTCGTATTCCTCTGGGCTCTCATCTCTAAACTGTGGAACTGCCTACATTGTGTTCGTCCTTTTTTCTTCTTACGATAGGTGGGGACTGAATTATGCTTGCAAACTCAGTCATTTATCTAGTATTCTCAAACTCTTGCCTTAATTGCTAATTACTTATTTTAGCTTCTGCTCTCATTAGTTCAAGACTTGGAGCAGTTGTATGACATATGGCTAAAAAGTCAAAAACCAGAAAAAGGAGATGATACGGCTGCTCAGGCAAACAAAGAAAATGGGAAGCAAATTCACATGCCGACTGACTATGCTGAAGTTACAGTAAGTAATCATAGGCATAATTCAAAATTCAAACATGTGGGGTTTTGTTGCTTTGGGTTCCCCCTGCCCCCCAGTCAGTAACATACGTCGTCGTCCTTATTTTCTTGGGGCTTCCTTAAATTGTAGCGAGCTACGCTAAATGCAAACTTTAACTGACACTGTAAAGCAGTTCTTCTGAATCCTGTAAAGAGCATAAACTTCAGGTGATTGTTTAAGTAACTGTATCTGTTGAGGTAAACAATTTACAGGCCAACATAAAGAAAACATTCCGAATGTATTAGGAGGAGTTCTGTGCTTACAGTATTGAATTCTCCATGTTTTGTTTTCAAATTCCCTGTAAAACAGGTGGATTTTCACTGTTGGATGTGTGGGAAGAACTGTAATAGTGAGAAGCAATGGCAGGGTCACATTTCTTCTGAAAAGCATAAAGAGAAGGTTTTCCACACTGAGGACGATCAAAACTGCTGGCAGTATCGCTTTCCAACCGGATATTTTAGCATTTGTGATAGGTATGTGGTTTTTAAGATGTCAAAAATGCTGAAAAATGACAGTTCATAGTGTAAAGAATTAAGGCGGTTATTAGTTTTGACAGACGATGTTTCTAGTATTTCTTGCTTTGCATACATGTTTCAGCAAGAAAGTAAGTAATGAACAGTATCTTGACACGTACTGTTAGAACTCGGGGAGCGACAAGGTGCCTAATTGTGGAACCAAATTAATTGCTTACGTGATGTTAATATAAAGGGTTGCAAGTTCATTGCAGCTGTGTGAAATCCTGTTGGTATTACTACAAGTTTACTTAGGCATCTGCGTATTAATTACCTGTGGAACACGAGAACAGTACCTAGCTGGACAGTGATACTGGAGCTTTAAGGCAAGTAGAAATGTCGTTAGCGTCAAAATGAATTTGTTAAAATTGAGTATTTGTTACTGGAAGTCGTGTGTGAACCTGTGGAAGAGAACTTCCAAGACTTCTTGGTTTCCCCAGCATTGGTTGTGTGTTTTGCTGCTCCCTTTAGTTCTTAAATGCAGCCTGTTGACCTGACTGCAGGAGATTTTGTTGTAAACCTGTGGGAAGTTCTTTCCACTGTTGGAATCTTTTTGGAAGGCTAAAAACTTTGGAATCTGCATTCTGGAGTTAAAAGATTCAGTTTGCTGGTACGGATGCCTTTGTTACTCCATTTCAAGTGGAAGATTTTGAGTGCCTTCGAGATCTTGAGAAATTGCACAGCATATAAAGCAAGTTATGTTTCGTTTGCAGACTTTGCGTGGAAGCTTATGTGCCCCCTTTACTGAATTTTTAAGTAACATCCTAAATGTCATTGATGTTTTGAACACTAACAGACCTCGGATATGCAATATAAAGTGAATACAAACTGGCACGCTTAAACTTAATACAAAAATACTAGGATAAAAGATTCTTAAGTCATAGCGAGTACTTAAAACCCACATTTAGTTAACAGAGGGTAATTAAGTAGTTGGATTTTTTAACAGTAGTAGTTCTTCAGCTTAGTGAGTTAAATGATAAGGTATTCATCCACCTGATAATTTGGCCTGATGAAATGAAAGGTTTCAAGCATTAAATGACTCAGTAAAGTAGGAGCATGAAGAACAAAGAAAAGAGCCACCTCTTGTCCTCTATGAATACTTGACAGCTGGGAAAGAAAAATATAACCAAATGCTAAACAGAGTTAGTATTGTCTTACTTAAAACGTAAATACTCTCCCAATTATTTTTTCGTCCTTAATATTTTAGTGTATTTGAAAAACATGACCAGAAGAAAAGACCTAGATACAATAGCAATCGTGATAATGCTGTGAAAACACTATTTGAAATCTGTCTTAACAGATATATGGCTGGTACTTGCACTGAAGGAAACAACTGTAAATTTGCCCATGGAAATGCTGAACTCCATGAGTGGGAAGAACGAAGACAAGTTTTAAGAATGAAGCTCAGCAAAGCAAGAAAAGACCACTTGATTGCTCCCAGTGATAATGACTTTGGAAAATATAGTTTTTTGTTTAAAGATTTAAACTAATACGGAGATGACACATACATGTTACCAGCTGGAAGCATAAACCAGAAAAATTGACAATAATCAAAAGCATGTGACAGAAAAGCTGCAGGTTTTCTGCTTTTATTGGCATATATTGTTCCTCCTGAACAGCAAAATATAGTAGATTTAGGGGGATTGAGCAGACCTGTCTATGCTCTCATGACACAGAGTGGTGATTAAAAAAAATCTGAAGTATTACGTGCTTACTCACCTTCTGTTGGACAGAAAGTTAGGAAATAGAAGGGGGGGGGAAGAGAGGTTATAATATCTAGGAAGCCCCCTAGTATCAGTCCTTCAGTTGAAAAACTTTAAGGTATCAAGGTATTACAAAACAGAGTGTTACGGGCTAAGAAGAAAATGATGGATGAAAATTCTTCAGATCTTTTAATGGAGAGGATTTGTTTAAAACAAAGTTTGCTACTTATCTATATGTAGGTTGCTAAAAAGGATTTTCTTATTAAAGATTTTAAACAAAATAACCATTTAACTACAATATATGTTGAATGGGTATTTTTTCTCTATTTGTATGTTTCAATATAATTTACTGAAAAAGGATCTTGGGAGGAAAAAAGTATTAATTTTTGAAAATGAAGTAGTTAAAATTCTGTTTCTTGGTCTTTGCTGTTTAAATGATGATTTTGAAAGATTACACTTGTATGTCAGTATTGTGTATTATTGTATGGACTAATGTTGCCTGTAATAAAGAGAACTTTACACAAAGCTGTTTTCTGCATGTAGCCTCTCAGGATTGAGATTTTGTAAAAACAAACAAACAATGATTTGCCTATTAGCAAAAGCTTGAGCACCTGTAGCTAAAAATGTAATAAGTTGGTATTTGTGTCTCCAGCCGCTTGTTTGCAGTTTTCTGTATTGTCATTAGCTCATCGCATCACAGAAATAACAAAAACGGCCAACTCGGTCGCGAAGCAGACGAGCGTTTTGGAGCTGCGCGGCGCCGGGACGTGTCGTCAGCCTTCTGCGGCGGGGAGGCGGCTGGTTCCTGCGGACCACAGGAGATGCAAAACCGCTCGTGGGCCGAGGTGGCTTGGCACCGAGGAGCCTTTTGGTGGCTTTACAGTCGCTGGAGCTTCTGTTTTGGCTTCCCTGCAGATTGTGCTTTCAGCTTTTTTGTGTGTTCAGTTAATTCCCTTTTTTTTTTTTTTTTTTTTTTTTAAACTAAAGCTTCTTTCAGCCATTCATTCAAAATAGCTAAAGCTGGGTTTCTTTTTTTTTGTCCCTATGACTGGCTTCTCCCTCCTCTCGAGTATTTTTCTCTGTTATTGGCTGACCATATATAATTAGAAGAGCTTTAAGAATGACTTCAGTAGTTTGAATGTAGTCATTGGCCGTATCTCGTGTCTGTGAAAAGTGTTGAACCAAAGTCCAGCGCCGCCCTTACCCAGGGCCAGCCTGGAGGCCGTGTCCCTTTCACTTCACAAAATAAAAGCACAACGAGTATTAAAACACCACCTTAGGCTTCAGACGCAGCGAGGGGAAGGCGCCAAGTCACGGTTCCTCAGCGGCTGGGCTGAAGCACGTGCCGATATCGTGTACAGTACGCATACAAAACTGGCTTGGTGCTTAAAATACCACCTGCTGCAGTGCTGATTTTTTACACCGTTTGTAATAAACTAAGCTTGAAATAGAGTACGACGGACACTGTTTATTTCTGTGACAAAACCTGATTGTATCGTGTGCCTTTCTGGATTGTTTTCTCAATTTTATGCTTTCATTGTTTAATGTAAGTGCTCTGTAAATTATTGGAAGTAATTCTAGACGAAACTAAACATGAACTCCTTGTTCCGTAAGGACGGTGTCAAATCTTTCATGGCCGCCGGGGGGGGGCTCGGCCCGCGTAGCAGCGGCGGAGCTGCTGGAGTTGCTCCCTGACCCCGGCGACGGGGCCGTTACCGGTGCCCTCCGCAGCCAGCGGGAGCGAACCAAGAACGCGTTTTCCCTGAGGCCGGGGAGCGAGGCCAGGGCCGCCGCGGCCTCTCCCGCCGCCGGGCCCGGCTCTGCCCTCGCCTCCCCGCGGGCTCCCGCCGGGGAACCGCGCCCCGGCTCCCCCCTGCCCCGGCCGGGCCTCTGCGCCTGCTCGGGACGGCGCGACGTGGCGGCGGCGGGTTCGCCGGCGGAGGGGGCCGCCCCGCCCGCCCCGGCGCGGCTGACAGGCGGGCGGTAGGGAGACGTGTGCGAGCGGGAGCGGCCCGGGGGCCCGCACCCCTCCCCGCCGCGGCCGGGGGTGATGTCGTTATGCGGCGGCTCCGGCCCCGCGGCTGCCCCTCGGCTGCGGCCCCGCGCCGCCCAGATGGCGCGGCGGCCCGAGCTGCTGTGCGGCGCTGCCATCGTGCTGGGCTGCGCCTTCCTCGTCGCCCTCAAAGTCACCTGCAGGTAATGGCGGGGGGGAAGCGGGCCCGGGGCGCGCAGGGCCCGGCCGAGGGAAGCGGCCGCCCGCCGCTCTGCCCGCGGGCGGTGCGTGCCCGCCGGGGGCCCGGGGCAGAGCCGCCTGCGGGGGTCCGGCTCCGGGGCCTGCGGGGCGGGCGGGCCGGGCCGGGGCTCCTCCCGGGGCGCGACCCCTTGTGCCCGCTCCGGCCCTGCGCTGTGTGGTCGGGCTGTCGGCTCAGGAATGGCCGTTCCGGGGTAGGTGACAGACATCTTCCTGCCGGGCCCGACGACAGGCGATCCCCATGGCAACGACGGCCCTTCTCCTGTCGTGGGGGGGCACCGTCGCCAGCTCGGCGGCGGGGGGGACGCGGGGCCCGGGCCGGGGCTGGCGGGGCAGCGACGGCATTTTCAGACACATAGGCCTTCATCGGGAGGCGTCGGGGTGTGGCGGTTGGTACGCGGATGCACAGGCACCTGAGGGACAGGCGCTTGGTCAAAAAAGCTGTTTTTCCTCATCTGCAGAGAGTAACTCGTACCTCGCGTTGCCACGGAAGGACCGAGGGGCATCAGGGCTGAAACCCTTCCCTCAGCGCGCTCAGCCACCCGCGTTAGAGCGGGGGGCAACAGGTCTCTTCTGGCTCGTGCCTTAGTGTCAACCCCCCCATTAATGGCACCCTGGCCTGTATCAGGCACGGTGTGGCCAGCAGGAGCAGGGAGGTGATGGTGCCCCTGCGCTGGGCACTGGTGAGGCCGCCCCTCGAATGCTGTGCTCAGCGCTGGGCCCCGCACCCCAAGGCGGCCATGGAGGGGCTGGAGCGTGGCCAGAGCAGGGCAGCGAGGCTGGGGCAGGGGCTGGAGCACAAGGCTGGGGAGGAGCGGCTGGGGGAGCTGGGGGGGCTCAGCCTGGAGAAGAGGAGGCTGAGGGGAGCCCTCCTCGCTCTCTGCAACGGCCTGAAAGGAGGCTGGAGCCGGGGGGGTCGGTCTCTGCTCCCCAGGAACAAGCGATGGGACGAGAGGGAACGGCCTCAAGCTGCGCCAGGGCAGGGTTGGGTTGGGTATGGGGAAAAACTTCTTCCCCCAAAGGGCTGTCAGGCCCTGGCCCAGGCTGCCCAGGGCAGGGGCTGAGTCCCCATCTCTGGGGGATTTAAAGAACGGATAGATACGGTGCTTGAAGACATGGTATAGTGGTGGGCTTGGCAGTGCTGGGTTAACGGTTGGACTCAATGATCTTAAGGGTCTTTTCCAGCCTTGATGATTCTATGATTCTGTGATTACCTGTACCTGCTTCGGACAGAAAGACGTTTAGTGATGTTTTTCCCCCCCCAATCTGATGGTGCTCCTCTTGGGAGCGGGAACTTTCTTCGTTGCAAAAGTCTCTTTGGTCCCTGTTTGCCGAGAGCCTGGCGTACGGGAGTGCGTGGAACCAGATGGTGTCGGAGTTGGGTAACGCGCAGCAGGCACGAAAATGGGCTGCAGCCGGGCAGCTCCGTTCCGGAGCCTGCGCTGGGATCCGCATGTTCGGGATGGGTTTGAGGTCAAGGTGACTGTTACGTGCTTCAAGTCATCCTATATGAATTTAAGAACATCTGCTGCATTTGGGGATTAATTTTGGGAGTGGGAGAAGGCTACAAGGATCTGATTGCTTCCCTGTTCTGCAGAATCTGATAGATTTTTATTCCAAGAAATACTTGATTCCCTGGTAATGCTTCTGAAGAGTGCGAAGGCTGCCTTTTCTCACCTGTCCACAGAGGATGTGTGATTTGAATCAGAGTGAATTTTAAGTCTCTGAATGAGTTGCTCTGTGAGCAGCAGCGCCGCTGTTCCCGTAGTCTGTACCTCACAGTGACCCCATGATTTAGATGAAAGCGTAAAGCTCTTGCCCTATTACAGAATGTATGGTGAAGCATTTCTGAGCCTAATCACCCCCCTGTTTTACTGTCCATCGCTAAAAAATTAACTTTTTTTTTTTTTTTAACGCTTACAATGATGCTTCTGTTTTCTTCCTGCTCTCCTTTATTTAAAACCTGCGTGTTCCTTCCATTTTACTGCTGGCTGCGTTGGAAAGCTCACAAACGGAATGTGCTTGGAACGTGCTTCTCGCCACCCTGTACGGGAAGCTTGATTAAAGGGGTTTGCCTTTTCAGATTGTAGTTAAATAGGCAAACTAATACCAGAAAATTACTCCCTGTTCTGCTGCTGTCAGAAACATAGAAAATTCAAGGGTAAAAATTCCACGTGCAGTTTGGAGGATGATTAATTGCATGTGTTAACTATGACTCCAGTACCTAGTTTCTCACCACACATCAGTACGGTTTGCAAGCAAGTCTCAGCACCAGAGTACAGTTACTACCGCTACGCTTATAACACACAGCTTTCGAGACCAATGGATAAAAAGTATGGAAAGGGAAAATTCCTTTCCTCCAAGGCAATCCGTTAGTGGGGTTTGAGGTATCGCGGGTTTCTAGTGGCTCAAGGAATAGCCAAATGAAGCCTGACCTAACGTGTACTATGGAAAGCCTGTGGTTTAGAACCTGAATTATTTTTGGCGCTATGCAAATGTCTTTCAAGACAACCCCCCTCCAAGGACCTTGCAGCAAAGGGGCTGATCCTACCGGCACTTGCACGTGCTTTCCTTTATTACCAGGTTGTTCTGTTGAAATGAGTTTAAGTTTTTATAGGCTCTGTGCAGCAGGTAAATAACACAGTCAGTGTTTTAATAAGCAGGATGTGATTATTATGTTTGTATAATCATTTATTATGTAATCCTCAGTTTATACTTGTATAATTTTTAGGGGTTCAGAGCATGATTCCCTTTGTAAACTTGGGAATTTTGTCAAAGCACCGTGTTACGTGTTTGGTATCGCAGAGGGAGACACTACTGAGCAAAGCAGCTGCAGAAGCTGGTAGCTATTGATTTATTGTGTTTTGTTTTTTAATAATTACTGGAGCTTTTTCATATTTGAAGGTAGCCATGTAATTCCTGACTCATTCACGTCATGGGACTTCTGTTGATCTGTTTTACGCTTTCTTGCAATTTGGAGCCAATTTCGTACCTCATTTTTAAGGCTTACGCTGCAACTCTTGAACCAATTGTCCGCTTTTGGTTTAATTTAGTAGAGGAAGCAGAAGTTTTAAACGTATTTAGGTTGTCCATTTTCATTAAGCTAGTCAAAGAGGAGAAATTCTAGGTAACGTCTGTGAAGAAGGACGTGTTGGTGCGAGATCAACGCTTCGCTGCCGCGTTTTGCTTTCGGCAGCTGATTGGCGCCTGTGTGCTGGCCTGTGAGTTAGAGCCGTCGCGCAGCAGCGCCGTGTCCCGTCCGGCTGGCAGCTGGAAATCACGGGAGGGGGCTAGGAGCTGGGAGATGGGTTCAGGAATGGGAGGGAACCAGAGGGGTTGGTTGCGAGGTGACATGAGAACCGAAGGGTTGGGGGAAGGAGGTGCTGGGTTACTGATTGAGGGAGAAGGGAAGGAACAAAGGTGGAAGTCCATAGAAGAAACCAGATTTTTGGCCATCTGTGTGAAAACATAATTTTGTGAGTAGTGGAATTAATGAACTGTAAACACGAGGAACCAGTTAATATTTCCAAAATTCTGGCTTTTGAAGCAAATATTGTCTCTTACATATGAATTAAGAATTTCCATAACTTTTAAAAAATATATTGGGAGTCGTTCTTAAATGTTGAGCTTTTAAGTGTAGGCTTAGTAACCTGGAAATGAGAGAAGAGCTGTGGGTCCGTATTGTAAAAACAAAGGTGCTTCTTACAGACCAGAACGATTGCAACGTTTGAAAATGTGGCAGCGTTGTTAGGAGGTTGCTTAACGTGTGAGTTTGACAGTGTTTGGGGCTCAATAACTTTATCACAATTACTAAAATTGTAACCCGAGAAGGATCAAATATCAGGTAAAAAGATGTTTTCTGTTCTCTTTTTATTGTGATACAAGGTAAAGGAATGCACAGTCTTTCCTAAAACTTCCTGTCACATAAGGAACCACAGCAAAATTGAGCATTACACTGGTGCGGTCCAGTTTTTAATCTGACTTGCTCTAGTGTAAACATAGCTAGTGGAAAATTTTGGAATTAAGAGAACATAAAAAAGAGAATATGATCATTCACTTGCATTTAAGGCAGTTTATACCATAACAACTTCTGAACGTCTTGGAAATGCCAAGTTCTGGATTGTTTGATTGCTGCTTTAATAGAAAACAGTTTCCTGAGTATTTGGTTTATGTTTTTGGTATTACTGGTCAAACTAATTTCTCTTAAGAAACTTACTCTGTCATAATCTCTTTGAATTGAGACTGTTTGTTGATATTGCCCTTACATTGAAGAGGAAATGTGGCCTGAACAGTTTTCAGTCCCTGCTGTAATCAGTAAAATAAGCTAACGCACATTTACATACTTTTTCCTAATACAATATAGAAGAATAGAAGCGTAGAATACTTTAAAGCAAAGCGTAAGGCAGGGTAATAGTCTCTGTTTATATAAACATCACATCACAAAACTTTATGACCAGTGTCTCTTCTCTTATCAGGGTGCTGTTACCTAAAGTACAAGTGTTAAAAGAGGATGAGGCCAGGGAAGAAATCCAAAGAAATCACTCTTCCTGGTAATTTTATGCTCTATAGCAACCAGCAATAAGAGCGTGAGCTAACATACCCATAAACATAGTGCATGGTATCACAGCGTGACTTTCTAAAGCTCGTGAAGGGTGATCTTCAGATTTTTATGGTATTCCATGAAACTAACTCAGATAATGTAAGTTGCAGTCGTTTGCATCAGTTTCTAAAGTTTTGGCACTGCATGACCTTTGCTAAGATTAAAAATCAGGGCTTTGGGCACACTTTTTTAACTACTGCTGTACAGTCTCCATAACCACTCTTAATTTCCTTCCTGCAGCCGAGCGAAAGACGTAACAATGCCAGCGAAGCTTCCAGTGAATTTTTTCTCCACAAGATCTCCAGTCATTGATCTTTTTCGGGGACAATTAGACTATGCAGATCACCTTCGTCAGGATTCAGAAATTGCGCTGTATTTCTTCTATGCGCCGTGGTGTGGCCAGTCCATTGCAGCAAGAGAAGAAATCGAGCATGTGGCCAGCAGATTGTCAGACCAGGTAACTCCAGAGAAGATAGGAATCTTAAACATGATAGCTTTTTAATCTCCAGGCCGATGCTAATTTCTGTCATCCCATGGGAACCATTAGGACTTGAATGCTGACATTTTAGGGTATCTCAGCCAGTCGTCTTAATTTTAATTTAGCATACAGAGTGTTAGGATAAATGGAGAAAACCTGTGATTCCTGCTGAGTTGTCTGTTATTTCTGCTCCTGAGTGGGGAACTCTACAAGTTTCTTCTTGTGAAGTGTTCTCAGATTTATTCCCCTGCCTTCAGACAGAAGTTACAGGGAGTTTGCTTCCCATTCCAGGATCCTCAGAGGCACTGGTAATCATGTAAGATTGCAGCCCTAGTGCTGCTTTCTAGCAGTTGGTTACCTGTGAACACTTCACCGGTACCGCTGTCCTAAACCTCCGCCCGTTGAGCTCCACTCTGCCGAAGAAGTAATTAATAGGGATTATGACTAAGTTAGTAAGTTTGAAAGATTTAGATTAAGAAGCTTAAAAACTAGAAATAAAAGTGACCAAAAGGATTGCTGTGGCAAAATGACAAAAAAAAAAAAAAAAGTCTTGTGTGATAGAATTAAGAGGAGCAGATGTGGAATGCTGAGTTGAAAAGACACTGAAAATAGCAGATGGAATGGATTGGAAAAAAAATACGTGTTAGATAAAGAAGGTCACAGTAACATACTTTGTTGGCTGTGAATTTTTACCTGCTTTGCAGGTGCTGTTTGTGGCTGTAAATTGCTGGTGGAACCAGGGGAAATGCAGGAAGCAGAAGCATTTCTTTTATTTTCCTGTGATACACTTATACCATCGGAGGTAAGATTTCATACGTACAGTCTGGGTTTCTTCTTGTTGTTTTGGGAAACAGAGATATGGCAGGAAATGTTGCATTTTGAAAATGTTATATTTATGGCTATAGTGAATAGGTGTAGAGGAGGAGATTCTGGGTGAAGCTCATCCTGTACGCTGCTTAGGTGTCAAGAAGGGCTGTAAATGTCAGTTAAATGACATGCTGCACAATGCTTCATCCTTAAGGAAATTTTCTTTTGCCTGTGCATCTCCTGGAAGTTCTGCCTCCAATGAAAAGTAAAGAATTCAGATTTATATATTAATTTCAGTTGTCTGCTTGCTCTGTAGACGGATTTTATCAACTGGTCCCAATTTGTGACGGCAATAAAGTATGTCCTTAAGGGCTATTGAAGTTAGTGGAATTTAAGTGCATATTTAAATGGCACTTTGTACTGAAGACTTCCTTCTAAATTTGAACTTTACACTTACTTTTTTATGCTCCAAATGTTGAGATATCATTGTATAAAACTTTATATAATCTCACTTTTATTTTTTAGTATTTGTATGTCTTACCCTTTATTTTTTTCTCTTTGTGTGGAGCAGAAGGTAAGGAAACACACTTTCTAATGCTAGGTACAATAGAGCTGGATGCTGTGTAGTTCATTACTTGCGTTTACTTGTGTGCTCTAGTCTTGAACTGCAGCTCTCTTCCATTACAGAGGCTGATTTTGGTTTTTTGGAGGGATTTATGTATTGAGGAGGAACAGTCCTGATCTTTATCAGCTGAACTTGGAATAGACACAGACGGCACTGGCATAATTCAAACTGTAGTAAAAAAAACCCCAGCAATCCCACTTGGATGTACATTGACTTAAACTTATTTCATCTTGAAATTACAACACAATAGATAGATACACTTGGGTATTATCAGTAACCTTAAACAGAGTTGCAAAAAGATGAGCTGTAAATTCATACTGATGCTTCATAAAACCCCAAAGGGCAATGCACCCTTCATGCCTGAGGTGTTAAACCTCAAATGTCGCGTACTGGGCATGTGACACGTTGAAGCAGTGCGTGGTGCTGTTAAGACAAAGGTTTGTAATAAACCAGTGTAGGACGCAGAATAATCTAGTGGGCTCCTGAAGACCATTTCAAAGCATCTGAATGTAGGTATCTCAGTGCGAGTTTGATATACATACAGACACTCTGAAAAATAAACTATATTAAGAAATGCATCACATGAAATTCTTCAGTGGGAATGGACTAATTCCTCATGCTTTTTGCGTTTGATTTCAGTTTGGACTGTGATGCTTTGTCCGACCTAATGTTAATAAATCAGATGCAGGATTTCAAGGGGATGACAGAGAAGCTCTGGAAATCATAGCCACAAGGCCTAGCCCGCCTTCCGTTGTAGCACTGCCTAACGTGGTGTGAGCTGTTTTATCAGATGGCTGGGGGAGAAACTGTAGACTCGCCGAGTCTGTTCATCAGCAGCGCGACTGGATTTGTCCCTGCTTTATTGAGTGCTACTTGTAAAAGTCTATGTAAAAATATTCCACCTTTTCAGGTTGATACTGTTTGAACTTTTTAAAGATTTTAAAAAATCAAGTGAAAATAGTGACATTTTTCAGATCTGTATGTTTAAGTCACGTGTATTTACTTCGGACAAAGCAGGAAGATACGTATACGATCATATAATTCATACCTGCCTTTTACCAGCTCCTTTAATGGGACTCAGAGGTGGTCTCCATCCCTTCGTCCCCCACCACCACACTGCACCTACCTACAGACACTGCATTAGAGTCGCTGCGATTGCTGCGCTGTACTTCAGTCTGGTAACACAACTCCTCTGTCGGTTACAGAAGCCACTGTTAATTAACACAGAGAGCAATTCCCTAGAGGCTGAGCGTGCTGTCTATGTAACTCCTATCTCTGCCACCCCCAGGAGGGACTCTCTCTATTGTTAACTTAAGTCTTAATGTTTTATTATTTTTTTTGGTACTAGTTTTGGACCAATTGAATACAAAGGCCCTATGAGTGCTGTTTATATTGAAAAGTTTGTTCGCCGGGTGATGACACCACTACTCTACATCTCGTCTCGATCAAAATTACTAGATTTCCTCTCAAATTATGAGGTACTTGTCTCTCTTCTCTAGCTTTACCACTGTGGTTCAGAAAGAGTTTGACTTGTTTCACGATTAAATTTGATCTGCTCCGAAGTACTAGTTTATTTCCAGGATCCTGAAATCAGTGCCCTGTAAATTTGTTAAAATAATAAAAATATGAAATGACAAATTCATCATGTTGGTTCCCTGTATAGTGACTCTTACGATTCAGTGATGCTCTTAATTTACAGTACTTCAGTATGTAGAGACAATAATCAAAGTTGTTACCTCACCAAAAAGTTAAATATGAACAAGAAAGAAGGGAGAAATCTTTTCGCCAAAATCTTGCAGTCTGAGTTGGGAAAGCATTTGAGAAATATATAGTAATTGCTTTAATTTTTAAAGGAATATGAAACCTTTCTAATAAGATAAGTCTGTTAAGTAAAAATAAATGTGAAATCAGTTGAAATAACAGCTCTTAACGACTTTGTATGCTGTAACTTCATGATTTTAATCCACTGGTACATTGTGTTTTATTAATTTTCGGTCTGTTGTGTTCAGAGGTGCCAAGATTGGTAGCAATACTAGTGGATTAATAACTTCCAATTAGACGAAATGCGCTTACAACAGAACCATTTATAATCCCTTTATAACTGTTCATTTCTGTAGTGCACAACGGAGAAATACCATCATCTTTCTAAAACCCAAGCTATTAGAGGAGAACGGAAAACCTCATCAACAAATTGATGCTGTAGTAGCGGCCAAAACACGGGAGGGGCTTTCCAGTGGTTGAGAACGAAGCAGGGTCCCTCTTTGAATTAGCGCGTCTTCTAACGCGTGGTTCTGCCGCAGGATGGAGCACGACCTGTGGTGCCAAATGAGAGCTGCCACAGCGTAAGGGACCGCAGGCTGGTAGCTACCATGGGTAGGTGCTGTGCTCTTCACGCTTCAGTTTATCCCTCAGGAGCGAGTCGTGGGTTTAGTTTTCCAGTGTTTTAAGCGGGGACTGTGGGTCAGGAGTAGCGAGTTGTGTGTCTGTCTCTGATGTGATACTTTCTGGGATCACAAGCAACCCTGTTGTCCTTTCACTGCTTCAGTTTTACCATTCTAAAACGCTGTTATTTTTTTGCCTCCTATAGAGATTTGTAAACAGCCATGCTTGGTTTTTGGTCTGTGTTATGTGAATTATTGGTAGTCTGCAAAAGGTAACTAATAAGCATAGTGTCATTAAGCTTAAATTTGCTTTACAGTAGGAGGTGCACTTCCATTGGAAAAAGACTTAAGATGAAAGACAAATCTGTTGGGGCACCAGAAAATATTTTTTTTAAATACTGCTTAGCAGTTGAACAGATATTTTTATTTTGATGTTCAAACTTCCCCCCTTCCTGTGCTTCGAATTCCGTGCCTCCAAATGCCCAATCTCTGTTTATGTTCAGCCTTTGTTGGTTCTTTTTTCTGAAACGGACTAAGAATAGAGTCTGATCTGTCGTGCTGCCCCGCAGTTGTTTAAGGCTGGGGTTATTTCCCAGACCGTGGCACTACATGCTCAATGTCTAGCCTTCTGTAAAGTTAAGCAAGGAGCGGAGGAGGGGATACAGAAATAACAGCCAATTCATGCAGTTAGATCGATTCAGGGAACAGGGCACCGGCCAGTGCCAGTCCAGGTGAGTGCGATAAGAAAAGCAAATGCTGAGGGATCCAAATGATGAGGAGCTGGGATACAGAGAAGACCTACGAAACGGAGAACTGTATATGAAGGTGGATAGAGAGGGAAACGTAGTCAGGCACAAAGAAAAGGTTCGTTTTAAACCAGAAATGAACACGTTTCATCATTGTAAACAGTTAGAAATGTGAACGTTTTCTAATGTTTTCCCTGGAAGCCGAGGAACCTTTTGTAGGACAAGATACAATCCAGGAGGTGGCTCCTGTGTTTAAGAAGTGAGAAAGTTTGAGGAGTAGGTTACAGAAAGTGCATGTATGGCACAAGCTAATTGCTATTTTGAGAGCCTTGGCTAGTGTCTTCCTTTGATTTTTGATCTTTTGTATATTAAAAATGTTCATGTTTAGCAGAAGGGAGAGAAGACTGTAAAGGATAGGTCATTGGGCATTTTGACCACTGTCTGCTGCTTGATCAGGTTTTTCCGATTTCTTCATCGAAAAGCTAATGAATTTGAAGCTCAGAATATTTTCTGAAAGATTTCTCATCATCAATATCTAATTTTCAGTCTTGTGTTCTGCTGGGGAATGGGTCGTGCAAACTTAGGTTCGGGGTATTTACTTTTGACTTGAAATTTTTGGTTGAAAAGAACCTCTTTGTGGCTGATCCCCAGGCTGCACTTAGGCAGGGCCCATTCTGTTCCTTGGCCGTTTCATTCTCCTTTGGTATTAAGGTCTCCCATAGTAAGGAAGCATTAGGTCGCAGAGCAGTTGCCTGTCACTCGCTTTCGGTCCTCATTGTTTTCTGTCTCTGTCCAGGGATAGCACTATGTATAATCTGTATGTATAACATGTATAATCTGTAATAATGGAGTATGCAATAGGTTGCTAAGCTATTAGCAGATGAATGATTCGTTTGCAGGGCATCGTGTTGAGCTGAAGTTCTGTTCAGCATGCGTTTTCACACTTAAAAGAGCTACTGCACCTTTCTTTTCTTGTTTCAAGGGCATTTTGTTGTTGCCTGTCAATTTACTGATAGCCAGGACTTTTCCATCTAGTCTGTGAAGCTTTTGGTGCTTGAATCTTGTGTTGAAATTCCAGTAGCCAGCTTTTGACAAAAAAAAACATCTAGCAAAGAAAACCAGGAGCTCTACCCACACTCAATTGAATATTGAAATCCATTAAACGTGTTACTATGCCTGAACTAACAAGTACTGTAAAGGTACCAAGGTAAACGTTCAAAGCATTTTTTTGTAAGTTGAACCACACCAAGAGATACTGCAATCTAGCAATATTTTATCTTGCATTCAAATGTTAATTAGCATGTTTTTATTTTTAAGAAGTACTGATGAGCAGAATCCAGCTAAATGTAAGAGCAAGTGGTGTTAGTTACGTGGTGTTAGGTCCGTTCCTCAACCAAATCATGACTATCGTGAGATGCTGTATTGATCTCACGAGAGGGCGCTCAAACCCCGTGAAAAAAATTCCAGTCGACGACTCGAAAGTTAAGATTCTGCATTTCCTAATACTATTCAAGGTTTTTTTGTGATTGTGGAATGATACTAGTGCAAAACTAGACCTGGATAAGAATTAGAATTTAATTTTTGAGAGCAAGGGAAAAAATCCCGTTCGGGAAGCAGTTAAAATCTTGGAATGTATAGGAAGATCTAAGTTACATCAGGAGAAAGACGGGCAGTTCCTACCGTAACTCCAGGTACCTGTAAGTACCTATAATCGGACTTCTTTTATTTTCTTAACTACAGAGGTGTAACAGTTTCATTTTAATCCAAATTGGCATGTCTCATTCTTCATCTGACTAACCCGGCTACTAGAAATGGCCTCATCCTTCTGAGGCACAGAGGAAGAAAACGTGCAGCCTCTGTGGACAGACAAAAAGCTTCATTCACGTATGAAAATCCAGTGTGCCCAGGGAGCTCATCATTTTTGGGCTTTGGGGGAGGAGTTGGTCCCTCTGGGAGGTAGCTGGCATGTGTCTTAACATGGTGTCAGCTTGCTGCTTTGCTCTATTTGTGTCGAAATGCTCCCCGAGCATTAACCAGCTGTGTAAGATCTGACTCAGAAGTGGCTTTGACTTAATAGCTTGCTCTTGCGTGGGGTACTGTGGTGCCTGTGTTAAATGACGATGTGAGAATTTGCTTTCGGTTCTGGATACACAATGTTTTTAACATTGTTAGAAAAGGAACAGACTTTTACTTGTAAACTTAATTAATCTAATATCAATCAACAGTTTCTTCTTTGCATTTCTACAGCACAGAATTAGTGGTATGTAATATTGCTGCCTCTGTTCCCCAGAGGTAACACATTCCTTTCCTCTTGCTGTTTTCTTTCCTGTCCTCACAGATAAAATGAGGCAGGAGTTGCCTGCTTGCACAAGTCTGAGATTCTGGAAAAAAATCATCTCCCTTGCCTCAGTGCAATATAGCCCAAACATAAAAATAAAGAAATACAAATTGGGATAGAAATAACTGAATTGAATAGTAAAAAAAAAAAAAAAAAATTATCTAATTGTAAAAGCTGATCAGTAGCCATGGGTTTTTCTGTTCTCTGTTCCCATTACTTCGCATTGATTGGCCTTTAAATTTCAGAGCTCTTTCATTGCGTAGTCATTTAATACTGTCTTTCTGCAGCTCTTCTGAGTCAGCTGTAGTTTCCGTGATTCCCAATAACCCTTGCAAAGTTTGTTCCTCACCCTTCTCTAAAGCGTTTATAGAAATGTTGAGCTATATGAGCATCTGTACACATCCTGGCTGGCTGTCTTTGACTGTGGAAAAACAATAACTTCTACCTGTAGTTTTCTTTCTTTTCTGCTACTCTAGGAAAGGACCTTTGGTGTTATTCCTTATCACCGTAGTTTCTTCCAATGCGTTTGGTAACTTCTTGTAAGCTCTTGGGGAATTACCGTATGCTGCATTGAGTAGATCCGTCATCTTCATGCTTGCTCATTCCTTCAAAGAACGGTGATAGACTTCAGGCATGGTTCAGTAGTGAAACCATGCTGGCTGTTCTCCAATAAAAATTACTCACCTGAAGATCTCTGTTAATTCTTAAAGTTTCTAGGAACTTGCTGTTCTGTAATTGCTGAGATTTCTTGTCAAGTCTGTTATTTGTTTGATTTAATTGGCATCACACATCGCTTTCCGTTTCTCTGGTGTAGAAACCAAGCAAGAAATAGGCTATGCTACGATTAATGATTTTGTATTTCCATATATGAGTTTCATTAGGAGATGAAACTAATGACTCTTCATTATTGACGTCCTCAGGTTTGTTCCAAAACCTTTCCTACAGACACTCACTTTGAGACAGGTGCTGAAGATGGTTTCATGGAAAGAAAAGCTCCAGTAAGCTCCACTCGAGCAACGCCAACGCTCCGAAAGCGGTGTCTTTAAACTATCCCTATGTCGCAGTCCAATGTTTTATCCTCCAACTTTATAGAGCAGCAAGTCATATCCTGTTCAGCTGATTGTTCCTAACTGCCTGCATGAAGAGAGTTAACCGTAACTCCACAGGATGATTGCTCGGAAGCAGCTGATCATCGGTAACAGCTTGTATGTAGATTACTGACCACATAAACTGTACGCAGGTAGCTGTAGCTACACCAGTTACTGGTTGTTTTGGAGGTTCTTACATGAAAGGAAGGGGGAGTTGCTGCCGTCAAAGCTCCTCTTGGCCTACTTGGATTCAAAACTAGCAACCTCTTATTTAAATTGAGGTATTTCTTCTGTAAGACTTGAATCTCACTTGTACAGAGCAAGATTCCTTGTTAGTTGCTAGCGCCTGGAAGTGTTCGGTTTTGTTAAAATGAGCAGTAGTTGGTATTAGCAAGTGGATCTCTTCATTCTGACAAAAGAACAGGAAAATTTGCGTGGTACTTGAGAAGAAATACAGCATTTTAGACACTTTCCTCATATGTATAATTGCAGCTTGTAACAGGGAGGAAAATTTAACTATTCGGACATTATCATTAAAAGGACATTAATTAACCAGATTACCGATCAGGCATATAGCATTAGTATATATTCTCCCACTACAATTTTTTCTTATTGAAAAAACACTTTCCAAAATGTCTCATGAAACATCTTAATTCTTCACAATCTAGAAGTCTTAAGCTGCTGTTAGTGCAGAACAGAACTGGCAGTCGGAATCAGAACATCACCTTTTTTAATAACTTGATAAATATTTCTAGATCTGACTTTTGGCTTCTTGTCACATTTTGCTGTCACTTTTGACTCTTCTTCCATTCACTGGTGCCACAAGTTCGCTTCGTACAGTAATGGTATTCAAAAATGGTCCTAGGGAATGGGAAACTAAAATTTTGATCCTCTTATCTGTCTCTTTATTTTGGTTCCCTTGAATGCTTTAAAAATTTTTTATAAGGGATTGTTTCTTTTTACTGTCTTAATTTGGTACGAGGAGAAAAAGATGAACACTAATTACTAACCTGTTTGTTACTTAAAAAAGAGGAATGAGTGTTATTATTTTGCTGTATTTTTTTCATTTTTATTTATATTTTTATTTCCTTCTTGACAATTGTTATTGTAGAAATTTCCCTAATGGCTTGTATCTCATTTTTATTATTGATAATTTTCTTGGGGTACCTCATAAGGAATCTTTATGAACAAGGGTCTTGTGTTTAGCATTCATTCATGAAAGATAATTCCTGCCTAAAAAGAGTAGGTCATTAGTTGGAATGGGCGAACATCCTGAGATCGCTAATTCATACTGAATTAGCTCAATTCATTTGGCTGGTATGAATAACTGAATTCATACCACTAATGGCAGGAACAGGTAAAATATATTGTTCATGTTTTAAAAAGACATTAAAAATTTTATATGTAAAACTCAACAAAAAAATGAAGTGGCCTCCAAAATACCAAATGAAAGTACTTACGTGGGAATACATTTGCCAGAGATGGGTGATCGGCGAGTCTGGAATCTTTTGTTCTGCAGCAATCCCTACAGTGCCCTTGCTTTGTGTATCAAATGCTCTTTCTGTATGCCCTGGTGGAACAAATAACACAAAATAACCAAATTCCATCACTTACTCTGTCCTGAAAGTTTAAGCCAATTTGAGTGATGTGTTACAAAACATAATTCATTTTTAATGGATTATATTTTGCAAAATTTAAAACCAAAACTTAATTGAAATTTTGGAACAAGAGAAGTCTACAGACCATGCACCTCTCTGTTCCAAGTCAGCTTCTCCCAGATTCTCTTCCTGAATTTAATATGAAGCCATTCAGGCTTCACACCTGGCCAAGTCAATAGGCCTATTTAGAGAGGAGTCTCTTAAAATTTGAATTGTCTGTTTGGCAATTCGAAGAACTTTATGGATACGCCGGTGGGATATGGGGCGTGCTCATTATTTTTGTGCAGCTGGTCTCTCACTGACTCCTGCAGGATCTACTGAAAGAATTTACAATGACTAGTAGCTTAACGATGGGATGATAAGTTGACTTAGCAGTTCAAGTATTCACCCACAAAATGTGTGAATTCGTACATAGTTGCTAATTATGCGCAACATAGCGAACAATTAAAGTGCTACTGTTTAAGTTGTTTATACTCTGAAAAATCACATTTGATATTCCAGTGCTAAAAGAAGTATTTATGATGCTTATGGTTCTTATGTTGGTGCTGGTACTAACTCAAAAATAGTTGCAAAGCAAATATTAATTGTTTTTAGTAAACTTTAGTAGCTAACATGGGAAATACGCGGTTTGAAACTTAAGCATCTACAGCCATAAAAACCCTCTCTCGTACATAGCTTTTGAAAGACAACTTTAGAACTGATTTCCATTCAGTCTTTTAATATTAATTTTTTTCTTGCAGCATAAAGCGACTGTTCTTCAGTAAATGTTGTTGTCTTTGAAAATTTGTTGTGTTTTACTGTAGGCAAATAATTGCTGTGCCCCATATATTTATACTTGAAAATAGCGTAACTAACTCTAATTCTTACTATTTCAGCCTGGAGTTCTAGGATATTTTGAGTTCAATGCTTCACCTCAACCGCCTGGTTATTTAACATTCTTCACGTCAGCATTGCATTCATTAAAGAAAGGTAAAAGCTTCATTTTCGTAATTCAAGGCATCTGGGAATGAGTTATGTATATGGGCTTCAGTAGTTTTTTTGCAGTCTTTTGTAACTTGGGAATTGATCCCTTTTGAGTGTTTCTTGATGTTGATCTAATTATGAGACGGTCTTTTATTACAGTGCAAGGATTGCTTACACAAAAGGCTTATTTAATGTGATCGGCCATCACGGAATAAAGTATATGACAGGCTGCTAGTCAAGGATACGTTAAGATACATTTTCCTCAAAAACCTAAATGTGTAGCTGCCACCCATATGGAGCCAGAATCAGACTAGCACTTGTTTAAGTTGAATCCAAAAGTGTTTCTCTTGTGCAACATTTGAAATGTCAGGTTCAGAGGCATTAGGATGAACTTGGCTTTGTCAATACTTAACAACAAAGTGCTTTCCTGGATGGAGTTACAGAGCTGGTACAAGGCAGCATGATGAGGAGGGCTTTCTCCCCCTGTTGTTTTGCATTAATAATCTAAAATACAAAACCTCTTGTGTTTAAATATGTAAACTTTGTATATGATTAATACCTTTTTTGGGGGGGAGTCATAAATTGTGGATAGAACTTCCTTGAAGTTAAGATTCACACTTTCTAGGGATATCTCCTCCTGTCAGCAAATGAAGGAAATTGATACCATTATTCTGATTTTTACTGTGCCACTGACTTGGTGTGCGATATAGAGCCTGTTCTCCTAGATTTTGTTCTGTAATTTCCCCATTTATATGTTGGGATAGTTCTTTGCAACGTAAAGATGAGAAGCAGTCTATCCTTGTGTGTACATATTTATAAATATAGAAATACCATAATATGTATTTAAATAATCTATATTTACTGTAAATGTACATCATCTGAACAGTCAATGTTCATACATTTTCCTTATCTGTATATCTCATCTTGGCTTTTGAGATGCCATAACACGTAGCAAGATGCATCTGTGGTACCAGATTCTATATTTAATAAGCAAATCAAGAAATTGGACAATTCAGGTTAACATTCTCCATACCTTGAGTGCAGAAGAGGAACACGTTTTTTTTCTTGTTGCCTGCCCTTGTCAAATTTCTTCTACCTCACTTAATCACCAACATTGGCAGTTGCTGTTCAGTAAGGTTTCTGTGCCTTTACCCAGCAACGTTCTGTGTTTTGGTTTGAAGGTGTTCTGAGGCCTTCAGGAGAGAAGTTCGGTGTGTATAATTGTATTTAAAAACTGAAAATTTGCCCTTTCAGATTACCTTGGAACAATACGCTTTGGAGTGATCACTGATAAACGTGTTGCAGAGGAGATCTCATTGGTGCAGTCAGGCAGCGTGTATTTGCACAGACATGTCAACACATCTCTTGTGAGTATCGTATTTATGTTGTAGTGACTCCGAGACAGTACATGGAGATAGAAGCTCTGTCGTAGTAGACCATGAATAAGTGTTTCACGGAGCTTTAGGATACAAGATGTTTAAGAACGATTTTTTTGTACAGTAATATACGTTTTCATTCTACCAGTCAGCAGCTGTTCGAAACAGTAGCTAAGACCCAAGTTGATCGTCTCTATCAAAACAAAACCCCCAAAACCCAAGCACCTCAGAAATGACTACGCAAAGACTTCTTAAAGTTTCTACCTCTTTCAGTGGGGCAGAATTAGGCGGCTACTTGAATAAGGATATGGACACAGAGATTCTGTGGAGAGATAGTAGGAATAGTGAAAACTTGCATTTTGGTTTAAAGGTATGACATTAGACTGATTAGAGAAATCATGCAAATTAATTTAATTGAAAATTTATAGTAACTCTTAATCCATGTGCCTCATTTTGGAAAGACTAAGACTGAAAATACTAACACTTAGATTTGCTGTTTGGCATAGAGACCTTATCTATCCACATTGCTACCATGAGTGGAAACTCTGCGAAGATAAGTATTGTAGAGTGTATTTTATTCAGTTGAGACTAGGGAAAACATGGATTTTTCAGGTTAAATTGCTGGTAAATGCATAAAACTGCTTTTGTCTGTGCAAGTCATTTAAGATAAACTTTCCTTAATTTATTAAAATGACCCTAAAAGCTGTGAGTGCTTTTTATTATGCATTTCTTTTCCTGCATTCAGTAATAATTAAATGCAGTCTTGATGTTGGGGTCTTAAAAGACTAATTTAAAATGAGTTAATATGATGAATGAGTAGTGGGAAAAAGTTTTCTAATATGCCGTAAATCAAGATACGTGGTGATACCAACTTAGAGCCTGAGCTCTTTCACTTACAAAGAAA
This sequence comes from Platalea leucorodia, assembly GCF_965183815.1. Taxonomy (NCBI): domain Eukaryota; kingdom Metazoa; phylum Chordata; class Aves; order Pelecaniformes; family Threskiornithidae; genus Platalea; species Platalea leucorodia. Next base: position 3,476,702 of record NC_138827.1, read on the forward strand.
ATTTATACTAGTGAGAAAAGTAAAGATTATAAAGATGTAGTTAAACGAAAGAGGAGCTTCCCTGGTAGAATACTTTTTGCCTGAAAGATTGTGCGTGTTACTATGATGTGATGAGTATTTGGGAAGATTTCCCAAAGGGAAGGGCTATATGAAACGCTGAAGCTCGCTGTATAGTGTCATTAAATTTAGAAAGAGAGTTTTAGGCCTTACAGTAACGAAGCATGCCATGTTTGAGAACTGCGTTCAGTGCTAAACCAAGTGAGGACAAATAATTTTTTTTTCCCCCTTGAAGATCTATCCAAATGACATCATGAACTATACTGCTGAGAACATATGCAAGTGGGCTCTGGAAAATCGAGAGATGCTCATACGCTGGCTGAGACCACATGGTGGAAAAAGCCTTCTTCTAAACAATGAGCTGAAGAAAGGACCAGCACTTCTCATATTTATACCGTACAATCCCCTAGCCGAAATTCATCCTCTTTTAGATGAAGTAAGTGAAATAATTATTTTTTTACTTCAAAAATACTAGAACTTGAAAACTCCAGTCAGGGTTCTGAGCTTAATTGTGACAGACACCTCATTTTATTTCACTGTTCCAAGTATTCAGTTTTGTTTAAAAACATGTTTTCTCAAGCCCTATTATCACAACTCCCTTACGGTGGTTTGCATCCCACACAACATGCCTTTGTCTCATGTCAACGGTTGTTTAGAACAAGCACCTAACTCTTTTCCTTGACTTCTTTTTGTGGTGAGTGCTGTGTGAGAGATTCAGATCTCTGGTCTTCTGTGCCAGCTGCCATAGCTCAAACAAACGAGCAAGAATGTATTGAGTATTGCAGGACTCGTGTTTTGTCCACCCCATTCTATTTCTCCTCTCCTTCCATCTTTCCAGAGGTGGTTACGCAAGGAAGAATGGACCTTTTATTAAACCAGGCAGTGTTATTTGAAATATAGCCCAAATGAAAAGCTACTCAGAACGAATCTGATTTTTGTATACTGTGCGTTCCTTAGTCACCTTCCAGTTTTCTCTTCCTCTGCCGTTATTTCCATTTCTGAACTGCCTAGGACAGGAGTTTGTGTAGCTGTGCAGTAAATGAGATAGGGAAACTAACTTGGCTGAAAAAGAATTTTTTTCCCTGGGCTATTTTTCAGCTGGAAGCCATTATTGCATTTAGTATATCACACAGCTGCACACCACAGCGGTGATCACAGAGCACCGAGGGCAGTGTGGAACACGAACCAAGCAACTGGAAGATGAAAAGCAGGCTAAGTTTTGGTGGCCATGCTGACTTACATACATGGCGCCTGTGTCCTGGAATGTGTGGTTTCCATGAGGAGGCCTAATTAATATTGCAGTGTCTGAAGCAATGAGGAAAAAGATGAAGATAACTTACAATACCATATTTAGCCAAACTAGAAATAGACACAGTAAAAGCTAGGCTGCTACAAGATAGGGTTGGGGAAATCTTTGTGGAAAGACTGGAAAAGAACTGCCATTATTCTTGTACTGACCTGTCTTATTTTTGGCAGACTTAATTCAGTGATGCTTGTCACAGATTAAACATTCTAGTAACGGGTACCGCTTATTTAGATCAAATCACTGCAACATAAGATGTTCCGTTTCAGATTTCATCCTGCTAAATAACAATATTTACCTATATCAAAATGTGAAATGAGATACAGAATATTCCACTTGATCCTGTACAGCTTCACTTTGATAGAGAGATATTATGCAACTTGTTTACCATAGGAGGAGATGTTTGCTGCAGCCGTCCTGTGGGTTTCATCAAGCAATGAAACCACTTGACTGTAAGGCAGTTGCAAAGAACAAGGCTGTCAAGTTGTATGTTGAAAGCTCTCGGAGCAGAATTTTTTTTTCTGATAATAGCTCACTGAAATGAGATTTCTTGTTGCAGATCTGTTTTTCTGTTCGTAATTTCTTCTCACGTTTCTCTATGTAGGTAGTAAAAATCTTCAGGCTAGATGATAGTATGAGGGGTCAAGTTTCTTTGAAGTATTTAATTGAGCATTTTCAGGATGAAAACATCTAACAATGGATTCTCAAAGGCTGTAACAAACTGTTGCTATAGACCACATCTTAATACTGATGGTCCTGTGACACAGCACCCCTCCTAGATGTGACACTTCAACATCCCTTTGATAATTATAATGATTCCCATCAAGTTCTTGTGTAAGCGTTGTGTGTATGTTCTGTATTTTGATGATGCTTAACGTGGTGGATGAGGATGAAGGGGAACTAACTCTTTGGTTTTTCTTTCTTGTATCTTATGCTATTTATCTCCTAGAAAGGGAATTCCTTCTGTGGTCCATACCCATGCCTTTTTCACTGCTTGTTTCCCCTTGGTTATGAAAAACAAAATGGTGATGCAGCACGGGAATGTTTGCGCTGAGAGGCAGGCTTTTGTGGTTTTTCCCTTTTTTCTTTCTTCTCCCAATAAGTCACACGTTACGATATGCACAGGACACCTGCAGTGTTACAACTATATGCCCATGGCTGGGAGAATACTAACATTGCTTCAACACTGTTAGTGATTGTTACAGAATTTGTGCACCACTTATACCGGGAAAAATCTCTATTCCCTTTTCATATGAGAATGCTTTTATTTATTTTCTCCTCATATTGGAAAATAAGGGAAATTCGGGAACCTGTACTGATTAATGCCTCATGTAGTGGGATTTAACCTTAAAGTGTAGTGTTATTGCACTGTGGTAAGTATGACGCAAAGAGGACCTTGAGATCAGTGTGGTGGACTGAAAAATTTTGAAGTGGCTTTTTGTCGTTCTGTACGTTTAATTCTCACATGCTGAAATATCTGAAAATTTAACTTTGTTACCAAGTCAGAGCCTCCTATAATTTTTTGTAAGAACGAAGGAGTAGTCAACTTCATGTTTCTGAAATTCCATCTCTAATTGCATATACGTTGTTAAGCCTGCAACAGATAACTGCATTTGAGTGAACTATGTACAGTTAATCTTGCCTTTTTTTTTTTTTTTTTTTTCCTTCCCTTTTTCCCCTATAGATTACCAAAGTGGCCTTGGAATACCACAGCTGTAATAAAAGCCAGGCAGCTGAGCCAGATCTTCAACACTTAGGAGACACTGATTCACCAGCTTTTGATTCCTCTGTACCAGATGCACATATGAAATTATCAGAAACGTTTTCAATAACCAAGTACCCATGCTGTAACACAGTGGTGCTTCCTCAGTGGCATTCAATATCTAGAACTCACAATGTCTGTGAGCTTTGCGTTAACCAGACACTTGGTGTCAAACCAAATAAAGTCCATGTGCCACACTGTAACTTTTTAGAGATAGAAGCAGCTTTGGACTCTTTCTACCTCCAGGAACATACCTTTTTCCAAGTTATATCAAATACCATAGAATGCAGCAATTTCTTAAGTTTCTATAGTCCTTTTAGCTATTACACTGCATGTTGCAGGACAGTAAACAGGCATTTTTTAAGTTTCATTAGTTCTGAGAAGACCATCTTTCAGACCCCCAAAGTAGCATTTTCTTCCCATGGGAAGAAAGATAACGCCCAACATTCTATTCCTCACATTGAGGATAGGAATTGGTTTATTCCTGACCTTCATATAAATGGCACTAACATTACTGGTCTGAGCTGCAGGACCAACAAAACCTTGAATCTCTATCTACTGGATTCGAATCTTTTTTGGATTTACGCAGAGAGACTAGGAGCGTCAAGATCTACTCATCTTAAGGAATTTGCTGCCATTGTTGACCTGAAAGAAGAAGTGCACTATGTCCTGGATCAGAATCAATCACTTGTTGGATCTACCTTGGGTATGGTATCCACTATACAAATGCTTGAAATAAGAAAATTAAGTTTGCAAGTAAGCTTATGAGTGGAAAACTTAATGCCGTTTTGAAAAGTGAGACTATAGTCAACATTGTGAATCATAATTTATTCTATTCTAATTTATTTAGTAACCAAGCAGTAGAATTGTGTTCTAGATGACGTAAGAACTAAGTTTCATAGACCAAAAGTCATTTGCTTTAAAATAAGTGATCCTCAAAATGTGTGATTCTTGGCTGCATTGAAGGAATTGGTAAAATCTAAACTAATTTGCTTGTGGAAAAAAAAATTACTATGCATCTAAGACATTTGATGTTACAGAAGACGTTTGTATATTAATGGTGGTGGTGGTGTTTGCTCAGCTGTTCTGTGTACTATAATATCCCAGAATTTTGTGAGATGCTGCCCACTTATCAGCAGAGACTAGCCCTTCCTCTTGTCCTCTGAAACCAACTTATAAATTGTTTTAAATTTATTTTGAAAAGCATGTGTGTTTTCAAGTTAGAGCTCTGAAGCGGTTTTAGCCAAACCTGTCAATACTCAATTCCTGGCTGAATTGGAGGGGAAAAAAACCAAAACAAAAACCAAAACCCCAGCGAACCCAGTGATGGCAGTTCTGATTTGTGTGCAAGTTATGGAATAAGACACAGCATGCCTAACCGCATGCATTTACCTATCGTGATGATGTGCAAAACTGAGTCCACCTTCAGAAAATGCAGGGGTTTTTTAACGTTAGCAGTGTAAGCAAACATGGAAGTAAATTCAGGTGAACATAGTATTAGAATAAATTGTTCAAGAAGGTGTATCAGTGTCATTCTTAACAGCATTAATTACGTTTCCATTTTGCCGTAAATCTGTAAATACAAAAGTACGCACCACATGGAACAAATAGCCATGCTCTTACTAAGGATCCCATCCAGCCCTGTATCCTGTCTCCATCCCAGCCCCCCCGAAAAAACATTCTGGAAAAACAGCCAACCCCCCCAGTGACCATAAAAGGATGCTTAGGAAAAATTAAAGTCAGAGGGAGGAGATAGAAATTTCCTTCCCCTTTCTGCTCCCAGTACTTTCTGTCTCAAACTTGTTGAGGTCACAGGATTTCCTGAGCATGCTGAGGGTTTCTCCGCTGAGTAACACGGCGCATTTCTATTCCAAGTCACTCCAACGTACGGAAAATTTTTGCTTCTACATATTTTGTCAAGGAGTCACTGTGATTTATGTTTGCGTTTTGTGGGTTTTTTAAAAATTTTATTTTACTTCCTTAAGCCTCTTAACTTTTGATATTTCAAAATAACAAAAGAGATTTGTGTTTAATACCTTTAACAGGTTTCAGTTTTTATGGGTGGTTTCTGAAAATTCAGGAGTTTGTCTTTTAATTAGCCCCCTCCTTTCAGTTATTCCTTAATCATCCGCAGGTATTCCAAATCTGGAGATCTAGAAAGAAAAAAAAAACTGTTTTCGTCTGGTGTAAGAATTTAATGAAATGCTGAATAGTGAATATAAAGTTAAATGTACTGCTGTTTGCATTTCAGAGAGAAACCTGATGATCTGGTATTTTGTATGTATGTACAAAAGCGCCAGTTTTACTTGGGCCTAGTTTTTGGACTGGAAATACCAGCACAAGATGTTTCTATTTGATCAAGTAACTATTTTCAGTGTGTTTGATATTATATCTTTTGTCTTGATTATTGAATACCCTTATTTTATAATGCATATTTCTCCATCTAAATTGAAAAGAAGGACACAGTCGATATCTTGCAGCAATTTAGAGAACGTGGTCCAGGCTCAGAGCAGTGTAGCTGAAGGTAGTTGAGGGCTTTGGAGCTTGTTTAAACTTTTACCGCTGGCCAGCTGCTCGTGCAGTATCTTAAAACTAAGGAGAAAGTTGAATGAAGAGGAAGGTGTCACTGGTAAACCAACGGCGGCTGGGCAAATTGGCGTGGGAATAGCACAGGTTATAAAGGTCTAAAGCAAAAGGAGAATTACAGGGAGAGTAATTAAAAATGAACAGAGAAATGGAAATAAATGTGGAATTAAGTGGAGCCTTCACGCTAAGGGCCGAATACTTCAGTGCTATGTAGAAAGTGAAAAATGGTGAGAGGATACTATTTAGGCCTTAGCAGGTGTGAGGTTAGATTAGGAGGGCAGAGAATTATTATTATGGTACGTTGAATAGGAGTAGAAGCAAGATTCGAGAATAGTGTGGCAAGTGAAAAGAAGACTTTAATGACCAAAACAAAGAAACAGTGAAATTTTATCTTGTTTTCACATCAGTGGTGGTTACTCGAGAGTTGATACCAAACAGTCAAAAATTAAGGACATGAAACCAGGTTTGAATTTGTATTTTCTCTGTAAGTTCTTCTGAATTCCCAAGTAAAAACTGCCAAAAGCACCTATTTGTGAAACTGAAATAGCTGTGTTATGTATCAATTTCGTTGCAGAGAACTTCATCAAAAATTTCAGTATTCTCTACAGTCCCTTGAAAAGGCACCTTGTCGATGACCCTTCAGTCCGTTTTCACGAGCAGCGCGTAATCACCGAAGTGACTACTAACACCTTTCACGACGCCGTCTTTCTGAGTGAAAAGGTACGCCTCGTTACTGAGAGCTGCTTGCAAATCATTGCTCAGATTTTTGAGGAGGGGGTCTTCTACGTTTTTACAGTGATGTGTTTTGCTTATTGTAACATGAAATCTATTATTTTGTAACAATTTAAAAGTTTTTTTTTTTTAAAAAAAGGCAATTTGGAATAATGTGATCTTAAGTAAATCTGCAAAAGATCTTCTGGTGTTAAAATAATCAAAAAGTCAGTGCAACTGATGCCCTGACAGGTTTCTCCCACAGTTCAAGGTTTGTTGGGTTTTTGGGGGTTGTTTTGTTTTTTTTGGGGGGGAGGTGGTGTGGTTTTTTCCCTGTGTGTTTGAAATACAGATTTTAATTAAAAAAAAAAAAAAGTGTCCATGACTTGATTTTTTTCCTTTTCCTTTCTTCCACTGTAGCAGGATCACATGCGAAATACCTCAAACCCTATGCAACATTGAGGAATATTGTGATTTCTGTGTTTCATACCTCAAAGGAAATAAATATACCACAATTTTTTTCCTATATATTACATTTTTTTTAAAAAAATTACTTTAAAAAAAGTTTACAATGATTGCAAAGTAGACATAATAAAAAAAAAGAAGAAGGTTTTAAACCTAAGGCATTATTTGAAAGCACACAGCAAAAAACCCCACAACTCTCACAGGTAGAAGCTTTCCAATTGCATGCCACAAAATTGCTTTACATAAGATGTCATCCAGAACAATAGTTAAATTACTTTGATTTCTTAAAGATGCGATAGTAAGGATGAATATCCATTGTCTTTCAGGTCTGCAGGGAACGTATACATCTCCAGTAATTGGTTTCCAGCAGCCCGAACTCCTGCTTTGCTAGTTAGAGGCAAAAAGCAGAAGCGTAGACATCGCCTTCCCCCCGCCCCCCCGGAGTACGCAGTCACTGTTAGATACAGAGGAATTTAAGATTGCAAAAGAATCTTGGGAACTGTAGTAAAGTTTGGTGCATTTTCACTTAAAGGGAATGATCCCAAACTAAATAATCTAAATAATCCTCTTCATTTTGTCTTTATGGAAAGAGAATTCCCCGAGAGTTTTTTGTGTGTTAACTCAGTAGACAGAGGGCATCAGTAAATAGCTTATCATAAAGTTTATTGACATTAGGATATCGTCTCCTTTCACATTTTAAGGGTTCCAAGTTTTAGATGTTGTGAAGACTAGTCCTCCTTTACGGCAGGTTAACTACAACAGGTAATCACGCTCTTCTCTGTTTCGTTTTCCAGAATGTCTTGCTGCTCTATTACGCGCAGTGGTGTGGATTCTGTGCTTCTCTTAATCACATCTTTATTCAACTTGCTCGGCTTTTGCCTCCGGATGATTTCACTGTGGCAAGGTAAAAAAAGATGCTCGTTTCATCTCTCTAGAGTAACGCAAGTTCCTTGAGGCCATCGGCCTAGAAAAGAATTACTTTTTTTCTCTCTCCAGTCCTGCAATAGTAGATGTGAGTGTCATCGGCTTCATTTCTCTTTGAATGCATTATTTTGTTTTCCTCTATAAATTTGGTGGTTTTCAATTGCACTGTAGTAGTTATGTAGTTTAATTAAAATTAATTTTTAAACAGTGCAATTAATCTTGAAGCTTCCTAATTTCAGGAAGTGAATCAATAAAACAGCAGCAGAAAATAATTTTTACCCCTCTCTCTCTGATAATTATCTCCTGTAGTACTGTATTCGAGAAGTTGTTTGAGATGGGCAAGATAAATGTTGTTGTGGGTGAACCCTGATGGGCGGCTGAGCACCACGCAGCCGCTCGCTCACTTCCCCCCTCCATCCCCAGAGGGGTGGGGAAGAGGAAAGGAAGCATAAACCCAAGAAAACTTGGAGGTTAAGATAAAATACAACAAACCAAAATTGTTTAATAATTGAAGGATAAGTGGAAGGAGAGAGAAGAAAGCAAAAGAAGCGATGCAAAGGCAGTCGCTCACCGCCTCCTGTGGGTAGACCGATGCCCTGATGGTTCCCAAGCGGAGGATGGCTGACCCCCCGAAACCCCCCCTTCCCTGTTATTGCTGAGCCTGCCGTTGCCTGGTGTGGACTAGCCGTGGCTAGCTCAGCTCGTCGCCCGCTTGTGTCCCCCCCGCAGCGTGTCCCCGGCGGGCAGAGCGAGGCCGTGGTGCTGTGGGAGCGCCCTTCAGCGATACCCAGAGCATTCCTGTCTCATCCACGCTCTCTTCATCACAAATCTAAACCAGAGCACCATACAAGCTACTACGAAGAAAATTAACTCTATCCCAGCCAAAACCAGTTTATAGACATATATATATATTTTATATATATATGCATGTGTATAATATATATTCTTATATATAAATATAAATTCTTATATATAAATATAAAATATTTTTTATCTATATAAGACAGACATGTTTTTGTTTGGCGTTTCCAGGGTTTTTAATGTTTCAGTGCAACCCAAACGTTCTTGTTCGTGTATCTGGTAATACATCAATAGTTACAACATCTGCTCGGATTGCATCCGTGTTTCGTTCTGACTGAACGTACTGCAGGAGGCAGCATGAGATGTACAGGGAAAAAATTCAATTAAAAATCTGGAGTTATCGCCTGTTTGTAGTTGTGGCTTTATTCCCACAGATGTAATGCTGCTCTCAAATCTACACCCATTCTCTTTCCTGACTTTGAAGTTCTCTCGTTTGCTCCATTATTGTTATTGCAGTATTACTGATGTGATCGTCTATGTTTTTTCTATAATAAAATTGTTGTAATTAATAAGAATTGTATTTGTAATCAAAGAAAGAAAATCTAAAAATGCAGAGAAAAACATAACAAGCAATTGAACAAGTGCTTCGTTCATAAAATCTTATGTTCCTTCCTATGTAGAGCTTTAGGAAAAATTGTGCCCTTAAGAATGTGCTTGTCCTTGGAAGAAGCAAAGTAATTTATTCCCAAAACTACTTGAGGGGAAAATATTCATGGAGTTGACCTTGAGGAACAAATTAATGAATAGAAAAAACTTCAGTCTCGCATTGAAGCTGTTAGGCAAGTTTGTTTCGGAGAAGGAAGATGCGTACGTAAGGAGTGACTGTGCGATGTAATTGCTGAGTGAGAGCGGTTGGAATGCTGTACGCGCATTTCTAGCACCACCCCCTTGATATTTGTTAAAGTGAGATTCAGCCTCTTGAATATTGGTAATGAATTCTGCTGACTCATATGCACAACATATTTTTGACTTATTTTCACAGATTATTTAGACTTATTTTCACAGATACTTGCGTTTCCTTCTTCCCAATCCCTAAAATGGCGTTTTACAAGAAAATACAGATTGTTCATCTGCCTGTTCTCTTCATCAGCGTGTCTTTTCTTAACAGAATTGATATCACTCGAAATGACCTTCCGTGGGAATTTATGACAGACCATCTCCCAACCATTTTATTTTTTCCTCATCAGAGGTAATGTAATTCTTTTCCCTGTGGGTTTTTAACTTTCATTTTACTAAGTTATAATAATTTTCTGGTTACATGTCTTAGTAGAGAAAAAAGCCAAGCAGTAATTCATTTCCATATATGCATGCTTACGTTATGCGTATTCTAATTAAAGCAACCCAACAGCAACAAAACAACAAAACCCCCCAGCAGACGTGGGTAGCTGATGGTACGCAGGTAGTGGCTGGTCTCTCCAAAGGTCATTACTTAATTGCTTGTAAGTCTTTATTTATGAACAGCAGCATTACTAACCTTATTCTTCAGTTAATTTTCCTTATTATTTCATTGTATTTAAAATTATTATTTTGGCATGGTCCAAATAAATTAATGAGTGACTACAGGAGGGGGGAAAAGGGGGAGAAACGGTGTAGACGGTGGTGCGACGTAGATCTAGTGCAACTTGTATCTAATCGCTTCTAATTGGATAAACTAAGAGAGATCTCAAAGACTAGTACAGCGGATTCTTGCAGTAGAATGCAAGGATTTCCTTGCGATGTTTTTAATGAAGAAAAATAAAAAATAAGCACAGATGGAGAGTAAGTAATCCAGCCCAAGCCTAGTCTCGTTTAAGAGAACAAAACCTAACAATCCTGACATTACAGAGGGAGAGGAGATCGATTGTTATGTGTTTTTAAAGTAAAAAATTGTCTTTAAAAAAAAAATAAGTAGAGAATCTGAGTACTAAAGGAGGCCTTATGCATCCTTTGGAAATATTACAGTGGTCCTAATCCGTGGATTTTTGTTTCTCCCTCACTCCTCCGTGGTAGAATGAACGTAACGTAACCAGAGGGGCTTTGGGGTGTCCGTTGCTCAAACTGAAGTTCTTTCGGGTTGCGTTAATCTCGTTGTTGTGATGTTTGGCTGTTGGGGGGAAGGCGTGTGGGGCTGGCTGTACCTGTGTGTTGGATCTCGGATTCTTTGGCAATCTCCATAAACCCTGGAAGCGTTCCATCAGCTAAGAGCTAGTCTACCAGCGGCAGAGAGAATGACTTGAAATACTTCTGGCCTTTATAAGCTCTCTAAAGGAGCCGCTAATATCTAAAGCAAAATCTCTGATTTTACCCAGGATAGGAATGGTATTATATAGAGAGCTAGCTCATCTCTTGTCCTGATTTAATAAAAATAAGGGTTAAACTTTCCTCTGTTTTATATTCCATTTATATGTCAGCTGTGTTCCCTTTTGTATTGAAAGAAGTTTCATATTAAACGAAATTTCAATGTATAAAATGCACATTAAATAAGAGGTGTTTTCATTCCTGATAAAATCAGAATATAGAATTTTCTGGTTTTTCCTGCTTTTGTGATATCATTAGTCTGGTTTGGTGACATCATTGTGTTGCCATAAAAGAAGATGAAGCAAAAAAACCCCAAACAGCTGTTACGAATGTTATGATCAAGTAGAAAAAGAATATGGGATGGAGTGAGAAAAGGTAGCTGAAGAAGCAGAAGTATGACACCGTAAGAAAATGTACTTAAAGTGAAAACATTCTCAAAATTGTTTGGAAATTGTATAAAAGTTATTGGCAGATTGTCACGTTGCATGGCTAGAAAAACTGGAAAACCTGTTGCAAATACTGTGGGGGTTTTATTGAGCTGTTCTCCTGCGGTGTTTCTTAAACATACGATTTTTTTTTTTTTTTACCTTTTTTTTTTTTAAAACTATGAATATTTCAACGGGTGCGATACAGTCTTCAAGTGAAAGCCGTGCTTGAAAGGAAAGTTATTTGATGTAAGAACTTCGTGTGTAAAGTAACACTGTGGTTACTGAAATATCGTTTTTCTTTCTTCAAACAACACTTGTTACTTCACGATTTCACCTGGGCATAAATACTTCTTTTTCCAAGTCCTCAAAATTTTTTTGTTGAAATACTGCAGATACTTAAATTGTCATTAGCGTCCTTAACACTATTGACTAAACGTTTTTTGCAGTATTTAAAAAAAAAATAAAAAAATTATACAGCATTGCTTTTACAGATCCTGTAGAATTACATCACGGGGATTTGTGTTAATCGCCAAAGGGTTTGGGTTTTCCTTCTGCCTCAGTCCCAAGCGCTGGACTTTTCACAGGAGAAAAGTAGCGGCAGATGTGTGGGCATTCGAGAAGCCTTGCGTTGGTTCTTTAAAACAGAAAACAAATGAAGCTTCAGGAGCAGTTGAACACCTCCAGAGGAAAATAGCCAAAGGAGATTAGCAGTAAAACAAAAAGCGTACATGCTGTTGAAGTGTCTATATAGAGCAAGCAAGACCTCAGAGAAAGAGCGGAGAAATGGGAGTGCAGGACAGGGAAGGGTAGTTCCGAGGAGACAACTAGGATCGAGAATAATTTCTGGGATGATGAAAGAAAGCCGGGTTGGAGAAAGGGAATCGATTCATGAGTGGGTGAAGGAAAAAAAGGCAGGACAGAGGAGGGTGGGGTAGGGAAAGGCACAAGGCGGGGGTCAGGAGGAAAAGGAACTCTCAAGTTAGGGATGTGAAGGCAGGAGAGTACATTTAGGACCGGGATGGGACCTGGAATGGCATACGAGGGTCCTGAATCCTACTCTTCCAGTAGAATCCAGTGTCAAACCCGTGTGTCGTTTCTGCTTTGTACCATACACGCGGTGCGGGTGCATCCAGCCTCTCCGAGGCTGAGGAACAAGAAACGTTAGGTGCAAGCAAGCCACAAGCTTTCGAAAGTGCTCAATTTATTGTTTCAGATATGGTTTTGGTGTTACGTGTATGCCCTATGCATTAGACTTGATTGACCTTGGGCTTTGTTTTTCTTTTTTTAAAAGATTAATACTCAGTCTTACACAATTACAGTTCTTATAGAAAGGAAATACAAACAAGCGCTATAAGAAATACCTGCCTCTTTGCAATGTAAAATCAAAATGTTGATTTCCACCCTTCTCCCTCAAGGACTCTATCGTCAGCAAATGGTAATTCAGACTATTGGTACTGTGCAGTGCTACCTACCACAAAATCTTTAAACCTGTGCCTTAAGTTTTGCAATTCTAAATTCATGTTTTAATTCAGTACAGAAATAGTTGCATTTATATCAGTTCTGAGTCACCTCAACTTCCAACTCCTCGTCTCCCCTGCTTTGTGCAGAGAGCCTTGCAAACCAGCCCCGGATCAGGCTGCCGCACTCCCCCAGCTCAGTTCCAGTCCTTCCCCGTTCCCTAGGTTGAGTGAGCAGGAACGCGGCTGGAGTCGTTCCAGGGTGCGTACCTGTCCGCATAAAGGCAGCGTTGCTTCATCCGCTGCTTAGCAAAAGCTGCAGTCTTCAGTGCCACCACCCCAGTCCAGTTGCCTGCCGAGGTCTGCAGGTTCCGCTGGGTCTCGATGTTGCACGTTTGCCAGCATTCAGACTCTTCCTCTCTCGTTTGCAGAGTCCGTTAGGGCTGCCTGGCTTGAGCGGCTACAAGCAGAGGACCTGCTGGTTTAAAGATGAGTAGTCTCAGTTTTAGCTGAGGTGAGCCCCGTGTGTTTCACTGAGACAAGTCCTAGTAGTAGCAGTATGCTGTTGTCTTCTTCTCCGTTAGGTCAAGTGGCATAAGGTGAAGATCTACTAGATCTAACCGTATTAACAACCATGGAAATACTAATGTGATTAATTTGGGGGCTGGAAAAAGTTAGAAACTGATTTCCAAATATTGTTGTGGCTACAGTTTTAAGACCACTGTTGTAGTTAATGAGCCTGTTTGGAAACCTGAGTCAAGTGACTTTCCCTCCCGCTTTTGAACAAAGTTCGCAGGACCGTGCCTTCCAGGGGCAGAGCGAACGTCACGTATAACATGACAAAAAGGTTTTTTTTGAATTATTTTAAAGCATAACTCAGGCAGGTTTTAGAGCAGTAAAACAATTTATGGTAAGTGAAGCTTCCTCTAATGCTTAGCACCTTCCCGGTGTTACTACAAAGGCCGGTGTTCCCGATTTCTTTTCATAGATACTCATTTTGCCTTGGTCTGTTTTATAACGCGGCTCTAGACTGTCTCTGGAGCGACAGACAATAGTTTTAGTGAGATGGTTTTGGTTACGTTCCAGTTGGTTTCATAAAGGTACCTCACCTCTAGTCATTGTTTCCTCTCTTGCTTCTCTTCAGTGTGTTTTATATTTTGCTGCATCTAAGTAATCAAGAAAATTAGGTTTTGCTAGTATTTGTAGCATCAGTAGCACTACTAGAGTAGTCATACATTAATTTTGGATATAAAGGTGCCTCGTATTCAGGCTTTCTGTGCAGCTCCTTATGCATTTGCCTTACGAGACAATTTCTGCAAATTAGCTCTGTTCTCAATTTCTTTCCACCGCATGCTGTTCGTATTTTGTTTTGCTTTTTGTTTTAAATAGCCTTTTAGCTTTTCTGATACATACTGTGTCTTTGATCAATAAGAATGGATGATGATGTAGTAAAATATTACCACTGTATCATGAGTCAGTTTTGTCTTAGCGTAGACTATTTTTTACCTAAATCACGTTATGATCCATGAGACTTGGATGTGAGCTGGTTGTCAGCCGAGAAACTGCCGATGGCGATAACAAGAGTAACTCGGTTGATCACCTGAAGTCTGCAGGGGAAGAAAAATCATGTTGCTTACGCTTCCAGAAATAGCTTAATTTTGAAGAACGGGAGCCTCATCTGGCTGAAGTTCTTGAATTATTGATAAAATATGGTATCTATCTGTCTTCTACCTGGAACACAGTAAGCAGTTCTCCGTAAATGAAATAGCCTGTGTTTATATGCCATGCGCTCACGAGTTGGATTTCACAGAAAGCTTTTTTGCGGCAACTGTGACTGCGTAACTCCCCGTTCCCCATGCACAGCGTAAGCAGTTCAGAAACGTAACGTCACACAGGCGGGGACGCAGGCGTTGGCCGTGGCGTGTGTTGGGCAGGAGCAGCAGTGGTGAACTTCCAGGCATTGGGCATTATACTTTAATCTGGCTTTCTTGCTTTGGAATAAGTTTTCTTTGGGTTTATCCTATGTCCTTTTTCTGACTTGGGTAATTAACCCCTGTCTGAATCTACGCTACGTACCATTCATCTGGTTATGAATTTAGCAACCAAAGGGAAGTAAACTAAGCTTTTCTTCTGTTTTGATGGTTCCCTAATGAAAGAGAGAATATGCTTCTGACCGGCAAAGGCTAAAGATGATCCAAAGCGATAAAACTATTAGCTAGCTTCCCAGTTAAACATACCGAGGTATAAGCAGCTCTACTGCAATCGTCGGGAGGCAGCAAACTCACGCTGGAGCGTGCCGAGTAAAGGTTGAAGACGTAAGTGGTTCAGAAAGAGAAGGCTAAGGGTTAGTTCCTGTCTAGTCCCCAGTTTAGCCTCCTGTGTTTTGCAATGGAAGTATGCACGTGGTCCAAAAAGGGCAATGATTCTAACATTTGACACAGCTGGAGGTTGTGGCTGTCTTTTGGTGGTTGGTAGGCTTGAAGAAATTTGGTACTTGTTGGTCTTCAAGCAGCTTGGACTCTTTGTCAGGTGAAGAGTAACAGCTGATGCTGTAGCAGAAAGCAGTGGGCCTCCCGCTTCATATGCTGGGCTTAGTATTCGCAGCCATACAATGAGCTTCAGGAAAAAAACCAACATAAACTTCTGGTTTGCTTCCTTGATCACCTCAGTGGCATAAAGACAAAAGCGTAAGAGGAACAAGTAAAAACATTGGGGTTTTTTGACAGCAAAAGGGCCTTGCTTCTCACTAGAGCAATTGCTTACTGTTCAAAAGCAAACTGTACTTTTCTGCTCCTTGCAGTACCCTTCTGATGTTGGAAGACATTAAGCTAATTCTTCCAGGATAAACATATATAGGCTCAAAATAGTCATTTCCCATCAGATTGTATGCATCTGGACTTAACTTCTAACAACGTCTGTAGAATCAGCAACACTTAAATGCTCTCCTTCAGCTTACTAACATGTTGCTATTGGTATGCTCCGATCGCACCTGCCCAACAGCGTAAAATTTGTTTCCTGCAATTTGACAGAGAATTTTGCTCTCGGACAAATAAATACCAATCCAGCGCAGAGACGCTTACAGCACCCAGACTAGAATACGGGTAAAAGGGGGCATCAAAAGAAAATACTGTGCGCTCTGTCTTTAATACATGAGTTCAGATTTCTCTTAGCTGCTATATTAACCGTTCTTGATAAAACCACGATACCAAGTTGGCGTTGAACAGCAGATGCTTAGATAAAATGATGATTGCTTACCTGAGTGTTTTAATATGAACTTATTATGTCTTTCTAGGAAGGAACAAAGCGTGAAGTTCCCTGAAGACTTTTCAGTTAACCTTCCTAATCTCCTTAAATTCATTTTACATCACTCAAGTCTTTCTTCGTCAGAGCCCTGTACCAAAGAATGCCTACACAAAGAGACAGTTCTGCAGCAAGGACACATCTCCCACTTAGAGAGAGAAATTCAGACGTTAAGATCGGAGATCAGTGCCCTTCATCAGGCCCACGACCAGCTTGAAGCACAGCTCTCCGAAGCTCGGAGAGAGGAACAGAGGCTACAGCAGCAAAAACACAGACTGGAAAAGCAGCACAAGACTCTGCAGCTCCACAGTGAGCAGTTACAGGCCACATATAACCAGAAGAATCAAGAATTATTAGAAATGGCTGAAAAGCTTCAAGAATTAGCTGATGCATCAGAAAATCTCCTTAAAGAGAATACTTTACTGAGAATCCTGGTGGCATCGAGGGAAGGAAAGCTACAGAGCAAAGATGAAATTAAAGAATCCCTGCGGTCAGAGCAAACACTTTCTGAAGATCACGATGTATCAGTTTCAACAGCTGCTGCCACATCAGAGGAGAAAAGGATTGATAATACTGATAGCATAGAGACAGAGCACAGTAGTGGAAACAGGACAGAATGATTGCTTACACAAAGTCAAATGATGCAGTATTGGGTAGGTATTTATGCAAATTTTATTGAAATTCATTGTAAATAAAGACTTCTTCCCCCACATGATCTAGAAAAAGAAAAATCAAATGGAATATTTTTGTATACTTGAACAACTTATTAGATACCCACATCTAAAGAGAAGAGGAGAATGGAAAACACTTTCTGCACTTTACTATTGCACTAACTTGCAAACACCTATCCATTTAAATTAAAATGCTGATTTTTAGGGGCAGCAGTGTGAAGCACCTCTGACCAAGGACCAGTTATTTTTCACTGGCTTTCTCTTACAGCTGCTAGAAGAGAAATTAGACCTTTGATTTATACTTTTCCGTAATTTCTGAAGTTTGCCCTTTACACTGCGTTCTCTTTGCTGAATTAAAATAGAGATACTTCATCTGTGTAATCAGTAAACTTGAATGGACAAAGTCATCTCGCTACAACTATTCTGTTCTAGAACTTCAGCACTTTGTATCACTTTTGTATACCGGTTCTCTGTCTTGAAACCTGCAAGAGCCACGTGTGAACTGTTCTCTACTGGAAACTAAAGAAAGTCTTATCGAATTAATCCTTTTCTTTTTGATTTGTAAGGGGTCTAGGAGACAGCAGTTTAACTGTATGGGTCTTGCTATACATGCAAGTCTCATGGACTAGTATCTTAAAAAAAAAAAAAAAAAAGCACGTGCCAGGGTGAGAACAGCCCTGTCGGCTGTACCCCATACTGTACTCCAGAGGCAACAGCAGGAGCTTTTTGCTGCTGACAGCATTAATTTTGCTTCAAATTATAGCCTTCAATTAAAAAAAAAAAAAAAAAGGCAAATGTAGCACTAAAACTGCAAGTCAACGTCTTACTGTAGAAGAAAGGGACGAGCCTTTTTGGCTAGGCCGTTATCGTCTTGCGCGCAGTTACAGTTCTCAAGCTTGCTCGGCCTACGTTACTCAGTTATTCCACGTGGCCAGGTACAAGAAGCAAGGCTAATGCTTCCTACGGAGCTGAAGAACTTGGACTTCATTATTTGTAACTTATCTCAGGGAACAGATTTACAGTAGCTTTTCTTCTCCTAGGCAAGTGAGTGTTTAAAAATGTCAGTAGGCAAAGGAAGCTATGTATAAAGTCATAGAAAACAGGTCAGTGGCCTCAAAGCACGCGTGCCTGCCCTAAGAGTTTTAGAATATGTAAGCTGCCTCTGGTGGCTCAGTGTTGTTCCTTCTCCTCCCCGCAAACTTTGAGGTCCAGAACTCCCCATTTAACACGTCTTTTTACAGTTCCTAGAGCTGAACGGTAGCACAGAGCGGAGGGAAGGGATGTCCTTATTGGGAAGGACTTCACCATTGCCAGCTAAAAACTTGTACGAACTGACAAGCAATCTGTCTCCCTTCCCCCACCAACATTTGTTTTTGTAGGAAAGACTGAAACTTATCTTGTAGTAGTACAGTTAAATCAAGAGACTTATCTACAAGATACATTAACTGAATTCTATAGTTGACTGGTTGTCTGCAGACTAAAATGCCTTTTTACAACAGGCTGTTAACATATACCCTAACTGCTAAGGACACAAACAGGGGTTCTAGGAAAAATTCATACTAGTTGCACTTACGCCAGTTTTAATAAGTAACCACTTCTGCAGCTTCAGCATGCAGACCTACAGAAGGGAAAAGCCTGCTCTACTGCCATTTCAAACTCCTGGAAACCTTCTGGACCATCCCTGGGGGTTCAATATCCATCATTAGTTCCCAGGCTGGAATCCCTCAAAACGGCAGTTTCCTTGCAGTAGCTACATAGTTGGAGAACTCGGTTCTAGCAGCCAAAAGCTGAACCCACCTAGCTGCAACTAAAGGAAATCACTTCCTTCCTTGTAGCTCCTGTGTTTCCTCCCTCAACATTTTACTGAAGGCTTATACCTTCTTTTCAAAGGAAGCATTCTGCATTAGTCCAATAAACTGTTAAGAGTAGGAGTTCTGACTTTATGGCTGTGCACTCAAGCTAGTAGCAGAAGCAAGCTTTAACTGCAGATCTGGTTTTGAAGGTCTGGAGTCCCATCTACAGTTGTGGTTCAGGAGTCCCCGTGTGCGTTATGTACAGGTGCATCATATTCCCATATGCTGTGGAACACGAGGCAAAAAGCTTCCGGCAGCCTATTTACAGTTCACAGTTGTAAAGTAGTTCACATTACAGTAGTAGCTCCATCAAAATAGGCTCAGCTAAACATTCAAGTAACAAAAACCGCTAGTAGTCTCTTCACACCAGAATATCCCGGTGTCCATTGCCGGCAATGGACGTTACGCCAGGTGAGTCAGCTCCCGTCAGAGGGGAATTAGGATACGCAGTTGATGCAAAGTGCAACTTCTCAGTGCATGCAGTTGCAAACAAAGCTTATTTAATCCTCATCAGGGTGTTTTCTGATGAGTAGTGTGCATGTGACCAGGTTCTTCACAGTACAGAGATTCTTCTGCTGGTTACGCGCATCACAAGCATCGTCCATACACGTGTTGCTCCACGTTAGCTATGCACTTCTGTGCCATTTGGAGTCAGCTTCGCTTTCCTCTCTACACAAGGTCCTTTAGCAGAGTACTGCACCAGAAGAAAGGGCTCTTTGGTTTCTCCTTCACCCACGATGCTTTCCTCATCTTCAGACTGGCTGATCCTCTGCAGACGCAGGTAACACCAGCAGCCCAGTATCAAGGCACCAAGAGCCGCAATAGCAATCAAAATAACAATAACAGTCACCACTCCGGTGGTGGGGCTATGATCCATAATAGACATGGTCAATATTTCGGATTGGCCGACTTCTTTCAGGAGATTCTTCTGGCCGACCTCTTTCAGGAGATTCTTCTGGCCTCACTATCAGGCTTGCTGCATCTTCCAACTCCTGCAGTGGAAAAAAATAGACCATGAAGTTGTGTAGTTTCACCGTATTCAGCAACGTTACATTCATGGTTGGTGTCCTTCACAATGGCACGTGACCCTCTTGCATTCAGTGCTTTGAGCTTCTCACGTTCCTATAGTTCTTACTCATTTTAAGCTATTTCTTCAAACTGCCTTTGAAGATGCAGGTTTCTACATCAAACTAAAGCAAATGAAGGCTAAGCTTACTTCACCCCTTGACGTGCTTGTCAAGATAGCCCGTGGTCAGCCTGCTAAGCGGTAACAATTTTTACTAGGCAACAGAAGATGAGACAAGACACTGACACAGAATAGACTGTATGGAAGTTATACAATGTAGCATAGAGAGATTTAAAACTATTTAATACAAATGCTAAATCATGGGTGAGCTCTCAAATCCATGACAAGGTAGCAATTCCTTTAGTTTTTGTAAAGGAATCCTACAGAAACAGTACATTTGAGAGTCAGAAGTCTGGCCATTTTTTAAATTTAATTTACAGACAGCCGCCTTCCATACTAACAGTTCCAGGCTTGGTAAGCTAATTGCAAAGGTAATTGCAGTGCTAATGCATTACTAGAAGCCTGTCTGTTTAGAAGGGCTGACTACATGGTAATTAATTGGTTGTTCATTGAGCTGATAAAAACAACAGATGTAGCTTTATGTGCATTTTTCGTAAGAAGCAGGTAGAGCTACATTTATTGAAGACTAACAAAACACAAGGGGAAGATCATTATTTTAAGATTCCACTCCTCTTAGTGGCTTTCAAACCACAAGAGCAAGGTAGTGTGTTAGGACTGCAGCTGAGATTGGAGCAGAGGCAGCAGGCAGGAAAGCGGGAGAGAGGAGGAGACTTCCTTAGTCTGCCGCAGAGTTTTGGCAGGACAAGAATGTAAAGGAACTGTCTTTTGCTGCTTCCACTTCCGAATTCACAACACTCTGTAAGGGGTCATGTGAGCCTTGCCTTAAGTGTAAAAGTTACTGTTTACAAAGTTGGTAGCTTTACATTCCTCTACTTCAACTGGGACATAAGATGAAGTCATTCCTTACCTTTTCTTTTCTACTACCCTAGCTCTTTAACAAGACAGAAACTCATGGAAGGCTTTAGTAGAGACCAGAGCCAGTCCTACCCAGGAACATCTCTTACCCCTGTATGGCTGTAGGAATCGGGTTAGGGCTCAGTAGTACAAGTTCAGGTACAACAGGGGGAGTCCCTAGTGGATCTAAGGTCAGCTGCAAGTGCAGAACAATGACGTCTGCATTTCATCTGATGTGTAGCCGCTGACTAGTGGTGGAGTAACAGGAGGATCTTCTGACTGCCCTAAGTGCCAGCCCATTGACGGCCACACACCTTTCCAGGAAAGGCTCTTCCTCACCACCGTTGTTGCAGTCTCCCAGCTGGAACACCAGCCCGGAGCGCGAGCATCTCCATACGAACCCCTCAGGAGGGGTCACTTTTAACCAGCCCTGAGCCAGAACCATTGGTTACTGTGAGCGTTACCCGCTGCACTTCAGTTCTCACCAGCATTTCACCCTGCAAGAGTCAAGGCAATTACAGCGCAGTGTCCTTACCAACAAGAGCTCCAGCTAGAGACCAAGCGTATTCCCTGACGTCTCATGGAATGGCCGACCCGTGCACGCTGCCACACAGCCATTTCAGCAAGGACACATCCACTAAAGAGAAGTTCAGCACGAGTGTCACTGGGGTCCAGTGTCGCATAACCAACTTGCACACGCCCTGGCTACATTTCCAGCCCTAGAAACTACAGCAACCAATAGCTTGTAGCATACCGCTTGTAGCGTACCCGATACAACCAACCAAGTCCTGCAGGCCTGATTTTGCCCAAGCAAGAAAAACAGAACCAAACCAACCACGCCACACCCCCTCAGCAGAGCTACGTGCTCACTGCAGCTGGAGAGGTGTATGATTTTTGTCATCGTCATCTTGGTTCTGCAGTGTTTATTCACCACAGGGCGATCAGCTGAGGGTGATTAAGAGTGACTTTCATGTAGTTTGTTTTCCTCAGGGCATGTCTGAACTGCAGCACTGGGTGATCTAGCCACAGCAGTACAGCATCAGCATAAACGATGGTTTGCCTTGCTTCTCATGCAGCACCTGCATGTCCACATTAAGCCCTCTTCTGCAGCTTGCACAATCGCCAGCAGCAATGACAACCTACTAGCACTGTTTCTCTGCAGCAGTTTGGTGCAGCACATAACCTCACATGAGAACTAAACGGTTACTGTCACCTAAAAAATAGCTTTTAACACTGGAAACTAGCATTGAAAATGCTACCACTCTGCCAGACTTCGAGTAGACAGCATCAGCTACATCCTCAGCTATGCACCAGCTGTATCGCCATCCTCTCTGTCTCCAGGATCTCTCAGCAAGCTGTTTTTAGACCTCAGCATAATAGCTAGCAAGGCACAGACCTCCGCAAGCAGTCTTGAGAAACACATTTGAAAGCAAGAGCGAGGCGTTGGGTCTGGGTAACAGAGGACCTACATCTATCTGGACTGTAAGAGAATATATTTCTCCCTCCTCCTTTCGAACAGCTGCAGACCGCAATGGTCTCGGTTTGACCTGGAAGACACAAGCAGGTCTGAGAGTTCCTATTTGAGGGAGAAACAGGGCTCTTCAAGGGCGCAGACCTCTGTCTTGAGACAAGGCTTTCTCTTACCAGGTTACACACTGGGCTCTTGCCGTTCCCCTTTCTTTTGGCACCCTGAGGCGTACAGCTGGACTGTAACAGTCCACTGTTGGGAAGGTGCTTTTTCTGATCAAAGCATGCACAGGAGCAATTCGGAGGAGTTGTGAGCGGTAGGCATTTATCGCTGTCCTTGTGTGAAGGGCTGCACAGTACTTTCTTAATTCTTGTTTACTGTTCTTGGACACTCCTGTTTAACACCACAGTTACTGCTTAATAACACTGCTACCGCTTGCTTGAAGCTGCGAGGCGATTTAACCCCTGCTTCCACCTTTTGGAAAAATCCTGATGCTCAACTACACAGAGATCAGACCCAAGCCTCCCTCAGTCTTGTTTCTCAGCAGGCACTGGGAAGAACCTTGCAGGCCCACGTGCACTCCAGGAGTGGGTGACTTCAGTCACTGGCAACTCCCACACAGCTGATGCTTCTAGAATATAGGAGGTTCTGCAGCAGATGCCAGTCAGGAGCATAAGCAGAGAGTCTCAAGGTGCAGAGCTGGCCAGGAGGAACATGCTGATGACTTTGGGTACGACAGCTTTGTTTGCTTATCCTCTGCTCTAGCAAGTCAACCCAGCTTATTTGTGACAGCTCCTTCTAAAATAAATACACATGAATCCTTTACAAAAGGACAGATTTAACAACTGGGAGATCATCTTCTCTTGTAGAAGTCTTGCTCCTAACTTTATACACAATGAAGAATATTATCAGACTCATCCTTCCATCTAAGGGTCATTTGTATTTATTATTACCAACTAGAAGAGCTCTTTAAGACAACTGAGATGTTAACAGTAGTAGATATAAAGAGAAGAGAAAGTTGCAGGACCTCTCCTTGAGGCAGGATGTTCTACAGGAATGCTCACTCTGTTTACACTAGAAAGTTACTTCTAGCTGGGTTAGGCTCTCCTGTGTCTCAAGTGATTTTGCTTTGACAAGGCAAGGTAGAAAGTGGTAGAGATGAAGAACCAGGACCTCCAGGATGCACGAGGCTGATTTACCCTTATTAAACAATTTCCAGTCCAAATTTGAATGCAACACAGCAACTTAGAGATTCCTCTTAAAGATCTTGCTTGGCCAATTACCTTTAAAATTCTGAATGCTTTTTCTATTTCATTAAAAGTTCAAAGGATCTGCATCAGTTTGAACTCTGGGACAGAAAAGAGCACAACTTCCTCTGGATGTACTGCCCAGTAAATTCCCCTTCTCTAGGCAGAGAGGTGAGTGTGATCTCACATCAATACCGTCAAGACAATCAGGTTGCATCGAGAAGCCCTTCCTAGCTTCTATTATTTGGAAAGCTCCTCACATCTTTGCACCATACCATAGTTAATGCTAAGAGTTGTAGGGGAAAAAAGCCTACGTGTCTTTGGAAAGATTATTCCATGGACATTCACCTTCTAGGGAAAGGACAACTAGATAAAATTTCACTTTCTCAAAGCACTTCAACTCCACTTCTCAATGAGATAAAGGTGAAGTGTAGAAGTCGTTCCTTCTGCAGGCATGGCCTCTTCTTCCCACTCAGGGAGCCTGGAGCCAGCACCCTCCATCAAGTCAGGTCTTAAGCATCGTACACATTTACAATGGCTCAAACAGATACTTAATGGTGCGTGATAGTAACTGGGATGGTAGCACTGTTAGTATTAGCTTTGAATAGTGGTTGGTGTCGTTCCCCCCCCCCCCAAATGCCTGCAGTGTTCTGGCACTGAAAGCTACAGCGTTGCTGCTAGCTCATGCTGCTATTTTTCTGGCTTTTGGTCACTGTACACCTAGAGCTAAAGCTCTCCCGCAGCCTTAATTCTATCCTTAACACCGTACATCTGCATGTTGTAGCAATACTAGTAAGAACTACCAGAGAGGCCTTTGCTTTCTGTGTTGTTTTCTAGATGCAGAACTCCAACCTCACTACTCTTTCCACCAGCAACGGACTGAAATCAAGATTAAGCGGTCTTCAGAGTCCACTTCTTGATGGGAGAAATACTGCGTTCCGTAGATCCCCTTAAATTGATCCAAAGGAGATTACCATGAGCTTTCAGACTCACTTTTCCCTTAAAGCATACCTGAGCTAAAAAAAAAACCCCATGAGCATACCAGGAGCAGCACTGACTTCATTTATCACTTTTACTGTAAGATATTAAAAGCTGTAAATTCCTGATCTTAAAGTGATGGCTAACACCATCCATATATACTTGGTGGCGCTTCTAGTGCTCTATCCCTTCCCACCACACTCGCTACCAAAGCGAGCATCTCGGCATATTTACTCATTAGCAAGATTAGTCAGATTCACTGGTGGGAACTGCAAATAGCCTCTCTCAGTTCTTACAGCAATCAAGCAGTGAAAACATCAGCTATAAACAATTTTTCCATAAATAACTGCTTCTTTTCTTTTTTGCCTAATACCAGCTTCTACTCAGAACTTCATTTGTGAAGTTTTATTATCCAATTCAGAAGCTGTAAGTAAAGGACAAACAGAAAGGCAGTTTAAATTGCAGAAGGCTGCTAGGGGACAAATTCAATGCAAGGCTGGCATTAGTTTCTAAACCAAGTTCTTCCACGATTATAGGCATTCTGCTGCTAAGTTTGCTATCGTTAATGCCTGCGGGCATATTTCTGAAGAGAAATACTGCTACCACAGAAGCCAAAGCTATAGGAAGAGGCTTCTAAAGCAAATCTCCTATAGTTTGCCCAAATATACCAAAGTCCTCAAGCAGTTATGTTTAAGGTCCAAGGCTTTGGGTTTTTGGGGGAAGGTGGGAAGTATACTTTCTATTACAGCATTTCACCTGAATAAGTTGAATGGGGCAAGGCAAAGGAAATGATAATAAAACTACCAGAGTGACCTTCAGCTTAAAAAATTTAAAAAAAATTTAGTAATGACTGCTTACTTAAGAAGCCTTCATGTTAAGACCTTTAAGAGACAACGTAACAGCAGCTTGCACTATATGCTACTAATTGTGAAAAATGCTTTTTCCTGTATCTCCCAGTAAAATTACTTTTGAGGAACGCTGCATACTCATCACAAGAGCATCCTTATTGCCAATGGAAAATGAGGGGAAAACCCTCTGGGGAAATCAGAGCTGCAGTTCTGCCGTTGGCACACAAGTGCGTACAGCACCCACGCTACCCAGCCATAGAGAGTGGGGCCCTTACAATACAGGAGGGCTCAGGCTTCACCACTTCAAAAAAAAAAAGTGGGACCACCGTTATTCTTAATTAACTCCAGTTAATGCCACCTCTTTCTGATAAAACCAAGTTACCTTGCACAATCTGGGGCTTGCCCAGAGGCTATTTTAGAAGCAGGGAGATGTTTAGTAGAAGCCTTCAATGCAAATCTCTTCCTCCCAACCCTTATTATGCTTGTGATGAGGAATAAAAGAGCAGGGAAGGCAGCTAAAAAAGCCTTTTCTGTAGGGAATTAGCTAGGGACCATCTTCCAACAACTTAGCATTCAAGCAACTGTTGGAAACACTAGAACAAAACCCGATACCTAACAGCGTTGACTGGAACAGCAGTTAGTTTCCGCATGAGGTGTAGTAGTACCTTACCCTTAATCAAGAATCATTTTTAAAGCTTTACACAGAAAGCTAAACCACACAGAAGTTAATATTTTACAGAAGACCCTAAGATGAAGAGAGGGGAGAGCTGCTGCTCTAGGAAGTTTCCGAGACACAGTGACACAATTTCAAGAGCGGGCAGACCTCGGCAGCAGAGCAAGCGGACTAGGCTTACACTGTAACTGCCTGTCAGGCAGGTCAGCCAGTTTACGCAGAACTAGAAGCGGGTTTCTAGTGTTAAGACCGTGTTTGCTTCAGAGGCAATGGCATGGCTGGCAAAGCATCTGTCACACTCTAGATTTATATTTGTCAGCGTCACATCCACACGGGGCTCTAATGAGAGGTCTGTCCAGATAACAGGGTCACTTCTGACAGTCCGTTATCAGAAGTAACATGCTGTGTATATCCTGTGGCATAGCTTAAATCTTGATATATTAGAAAAATTGCTGAGATGGAAACATTAAGTTTGCTGGTAAAAAACCTTTTTCTATTTACACATTCAAGGTAGTTATCCAAATGTGTGGTTTGGGGTTTTTTAATGGCTTTGTTTAAGAGCAGCTAGATAGCACCCATACATTTCTGATATTCAAGCAGTTTTTACACTCAGCTCAAATCCTCAGACTGCAAGCACCCCGAAAGTCTACCACATACCTGTACTGAGCAGCTCAAGAGCTCAGGCTAGGAGTCCTCTACTCAGAGTTTCAGAATCACCTTATTAGAAAAGCGAAGGTCACACTAGTTTTGGATCTTGTCTGGCAGGCCTTCCTCCTCGCTCCTCCCCTGTGGAGAGGAATCACATTGGTCTCTAGATGCTCCGCATCCCCAGTCCCTTTTGCTCTTGGCTTTCCGGAGTTACGTAACGAGGTCTCACCATCGGCTTCTGGTACGGGCGGTCAGGGAAAGATCCGATCCCATTTCACCTACCTGCTCATCAAGGCAAGAGTCTTACAAGTTGTTCCGAGTTCTTTAGGTCTATTCAAAAGCAACACCTACTGACAGATGCCTACACCTGCATTGGGGTCAGGAAGAGAGGGAGACAGCACGGTAGACTGCGGATGCTCGGAGGAAGGAACAAGGTGCGTTTTGAACCACTCCCGTTACGGCGAGCTCCCAGGACTGTCAACATAATGGTCGCTTTGGACTCATTCTGCAGCACGTACCCAGCTCCTCGCACTGGGCTTCGCGGCGCTGAGCCTCTCCGGCCGGGAGGAGCCCGGCTGCCGCCGAGGAGCCGTGAGGCATCGCCTTGTGACTGCAGCACGGCGGCGGCAACGGCGCCGGGAGAAGGGGGCCGAGCCCCCGGGCGGGCAGCGGGGCGGCACGGGCCGCTCGGGAGGACGGAGCGGAGCCGCCGCCCGGGCCGGGCCCCGCCGGGGGAGCCCCGGGCCACCCCTCGGGGCCTGCGGGGCGCCCCAGCCCGGCTCGGGAGCGAGGCAGGGCCGGAGCGGAGCCCGCCGCCGCCCGGGCGCGGACCCCTCCCGCCGGGCCGCCTCAGACACAAAGAGCGGCTCCGCCGCGGCGGCGCCCGGGAAGGGGCGGCCCGGGCCCGGGCTGCGGGGGGAAGCGCAGGCGGCCCCTCACGCTGCTCCCGACCCCCGCCCCGGCTCACGGCATGGCGGGCCCGCCCCCCCCGAGCCCTCGGGCCCCGCACGGAGCCTCACCTCCCCCCGCCCTGCTGCCGGGACGGACCCCACCGCGCCCCCCGCCCCAGGCGCTCACCGTCTGCCGCGGCCCCGCCGCACGGCGCCCCCGCCGCACCCACCGACGCCACCGCGGGCGCGACAGCTCCTTCCCCGCCCGCGCCGCCTTATATCGGGGGCCGGGCGGCGCCGAGCGGCGGCCAATCGGGGCCCGGCGCGCAGGGCCCGGCCAGCAACAGCTGACGGGCGGGGCGGCGGCGGCTCGGCCCGCCCCTTCCCTTCCCTGCCCCGGCAGCGGCGGTGGGCGGCCGCCCCGCCCCGGGAGGGTCGGCGGGTGTCGGGGAGCGGGGCCGCGGGCCCCGAGGAAGGCGAAGCTGAGGTAAAGGGCTGCCCTGAGGGGGCGCGCCCCTTCCCGCCGCCGCGCCCTTCCCGCCGCCGCCGCCGCCGCCCTCCGTCGCCTCAGCCCCGCGCGGCGGCGAGGCGAGGGCGTGAGGGAGCCGCGGGCGGGCGGGCGGGAAGACGCCGCTGGCGCTGGGCAGCCCCGCGAAGGGACGGAGGGTGCCGGGCGCCTCTGCCCCGGCCCCGGCGCTCCTCTCGCCAGCCTCTGCGGGGGTGAAACCCCTCAGCCACCGCCCTGAGCCCGCAAGAGGCCCTTTGGCGGCTCCCCGTGCAGCACCACACCGCCAGGGCCGCCCCCGAGCCGCCGCGGTGCTCGGTGAGCACCGGCCGCCAGCGGCGGGCCCAGGCCGGGCCCTCCCGCCGGGGCTCGATGCAGGCAGCGCGCCAGGCTTCCCCGCCTCTCCCCGGGGTCGTCTAGCATGACCTCATTCGCAGTACGTCCATTATATTCAGTAATTCATCCCGTGGTGGTGCAGTAACTATGTAAACGCATTAGGAAATTGCCCAGTACAGGGTTTCGTCACCCTCCCACTGAAGCTGGTCCTTACTGATGCCAGAGAGCGAAAAGGTGACGGAGTATTGCAACTCCTTTGACGTGGTACAGTTGCTGGTAAGACGGACACCAACTTGTTTGAGGTTCGCCTAAAGTCTTAAGAGGTTTCTGGCAAAAGGAGTTTTGAGGGAATAGACTCTGACAGAAGATCAAGTTCAGAAGTTACCATGACTTCTATAAACACCTGCTTTACAATACAGATGCTGGTTTATATCGTTGTGGTTTAACCCCAGCCAGTAACTAAGCCCCACCCAGCCGCTCACTCACTCCCCTCAGCAGGATGGGTTTGAGAATCAGAGAATCAGAAGAGTAAAAGTGAGAAAACTCCTGGGTTGAGATAAAGACAGTTTAACGGGTAAAGCAAAAGCCACGCACAAGCAAAGCAAACCAAGGAATTCATTCACTGCTTCCCATCGGCAGGCAGGTGTTCAGCCATCTCCAGGAAAGCAGGGCTCCATCACGCGTAAGGGTTACCTGGGCAGACAAACGCCATCACTCCGAACGTCCCCCCCTTCCTCTTCTTCCCCCAGCGTTATACGCTGAGCATGACGCCATACGGTGTGGGATGTCCCTTTGGGCAGTTGGGGTCAGCTGTCCCAGCCGTGTCCCCTCCCAGCTTCTTGTGCACCCCCAGCCTCCTCGCTGGTGGGGTGGGGTGAGAGGCAGAAAAGGCCTTGACTCTGTGTAAGCACTGCTCAGCAATAACAAAAACATCCCTGTGTTATCAACACTGTGTCCAGCACAAATCCAAACCATGGCCCCACAGCAGCTACTCTGAAGAAAATTAACTCTATCCCAGCCAAAACCAGCGCGATCACGCACAACTTTCTAGGGAGTAAGTTTTCCTTGCGTTAACGCAGTGTCCACCATGAGCATGTGACAATCCTAAGCGCGTTGTCCCTTTCCATTCTCATGCAGTGAGAAGCTAAATACGGCCCAGTACCCAGATGGATGCCTCACCTCCCCTGCTCGCTCTCCGAGCTGTCCAGACATGAGCCATCTTTTGCCTGGAAGCCGTACAGCCCCGCTCACACGTTTTGGTGTCTCAGGAGGCCTTCGTAAGATGACAGGTAGCTCTGGGCTGCTCCCGAATCCTATCCAGCCAGTTTGCAGCATTACCGGAGAAGCTGTCTCATAGTACAGACTGCCCTAAGCAGTCCATCTTGTAGTTTTGTTTAATCAAAAATGCGTGGTGACATGGAATACCTGATATACCACAGCCAATTAAGAACATTTTAGAAAAGTCATTGCTTAATGTAAAATTAATGTTTTATTTAAGCTTTGGATCTAGCAAGTGTAGCACAGCACCAGTTTCTCTTGTCTTTACGTATCAGCCACCATAGAAGAGATGATAAAGTACTACTAAACACATCCCTAAAAGTTCAGAATCCTTTTTGAAAGGAAGTGGAAGACGAAGCACCGACACTGGGCCACTTTCACTATTAGTAACTAATGGCCTGGATTGTCTGGCAAAGCAATATTGGCCATGGCAGTAACTTATCTTTCTGTCAGGTGAGCAGATGCAGAGGTAGCCTTTGGGCCAGTACTTTAATAAGATGTCTAAATCCCATTTAGATATTTGAATCTCAATGGAGATGCCTGTTTTACTTACGTAACCATGGATGTAGACTCCACTGTATATGAGTGTGCTAATCCACTTCAGTGAGAAGGGTCATGCCCTTTTGTACAAAAAGCATGAATGCAATTACGACAGAGCTGACTGGTGAAAGCCATCCAGCACAGCCTTAAGAGAAGACCAGCAAACTCTTTTGGCATAATTTGAAAACTTTTTTGCCTTTGAGAAACTTTTTATAGTGATTTTGTAACTCATATTTAGTAAATTGCACAGAGAACAAAGCGGGTTCATTCACATCAGTTTCTTATCTTTGCAAATGGGCTGCTTGATCTGTGCAGGCTTATAGCACAGGAAATTTCCAGTCTGCCGTGGAGAAAGTACAGGGCTGTTAATCCTTCAGAATTGCTTAAAAGCTCCTCTAGTTTGCCACCTTCACCTGTCCCCCATTAATGCTTAAGGCTTATGGCAGGGGCAAGGCTTTAGTGACCTCTGAGCCTCACAGCTGGGGAGCAGAAAGAACCTGCTTTATACTTCACCAGGAGGCCGTGAAGCACACTGGCAGATGCAGTTACAGCAATCAGGTAACATGCTCTTCAGCTGTGCAAGGGATGTAAAGCGTAGAGTTTCCTCTCATGTATTTACTATTGCTCCTTAGCTACGCACAAGTAACGTACAACTGTGAACATGTAACGTGCTAGTATAGGAGACAGTTTTCTCCTCCCAGAAAAAAAATTATAAGTTTATAAATAAGATTTCCCCCCCAATATTCATAACTTATATAAAAAGATGTAACAATTTTCTGAACTGTATACCATCATTTAAAGCATACCCTCTTGCTTTGATGTTTTCATATCACAGCACTCAACAGTTTAAACCATTGCATATGCTTATTGACTTCACTGGGAATTATCTGCAGAAGAATTCTGGGGTCAGTTGTAATCAGTGTCACAGTCATCCCGATCTCTGCTGGAGCTACTCTGACCCCTAGCATAGTTTCCAGCAATGTTGATTTTAAGCGTTACTAATTATAGAGATTCTTTGGTTTCTCTTCAGGGACTATACCAGTGTCAGAGAAATTCATGATCAGACTAAGATTTGCCTGTATTTTATTTTGTTAGAGAGAAATTGTTTCCATTGTTGCAAATTCACATCACACTCTCCTTGTCTTTCAACAGCTTTCAGATAGCTAATGTGGCTATCATCTTAAGTGTACCTCTTTTTGGAGTTTCCTTCTGTCAGTTACACTGTGTCTTCTAAGTGTATTCTTTGTGTATCCATTAACTTTAAATTTTGAATGGTTACTGTCAATATTTGTTCCTTTAATTAGGGGCATCCATTGTGTTACTTCTGAAATGGTAACTAGTAAAATAAAACACATGCTTCCTCCATTCCCACTTGGAAAGACAAGACAAATATGCAACAGAGATATATTGCACCTATAATACCTGTTCGATTTTCTGTTGTTTCGTGGCACTGCTTGCTGCAAAATGTGTTCAGTAATCATCTTTGCACCCTCGAAAGTGTAGCGGGGAAACAGTCTGGTCCACACAGAACATTTTATTATGTGTGTTTTAACTGTTCCTTAGAAATAGCTGTTTGGCAAGTCTGTAGAGGGACTGTTAAAGAGAGATTGTAGCGGGATTGTTAGAGATTGTTTCACTGTATTCAAGGAGGCGTAAGTGACAACTTGCACCTTTACTTACAGGTCCACTGGAGAGCACACATCACAGAGCAGAGGGGACCAAGCTGAACCTCTCCAGCAGCTTGGGCAGGTGAGTTTTATCTTTTCTTATTTCACCCGAAAGAAGGGAATGAGAAATTATGAATCCAGCTCTGCGCATGAAGAGGAATGAAAGTATATGAAGAGTCTGTCCGGATCAAAGTTTAATTTTTAAAAGTTTTATAAAAGCCACAGGGTAATGCTAAAGCAAGACTTGCTTCCTCTACCAGGGCGTGCTGCACATGCCCCAGGAGCTTTCCTTGCATTCTTCTGCCGCGTAACCCTGCCAGTTTCCCATAGCCTTGTGCTTAAGAAAGCATCTGTTGCTTTTTGTATTCAGTCATGGATGAAGCTGAGATCTCCACAGCTCCAACTGTTGGCTGAAAGTTTGAGGGTGTTTTTTACTTTTCAGCTGTTTGGCACACAACGTATCGGCTGACCTCTTTAGTATACTAGAGAGTAGTCTGCTTATGGTTGCTTGCTGCATCATGTCCACCAAACTTGGGCCATTCTGTTCATGCCTGCAAAGCTAAAGCTACTGAGTGACATAATGTCATCACAGCTTTAGTGCATTAGACAGCAAGTGGATAAACTCTGAGCCCCAAGGCTGAGTATTTGTCCATAGTGAAGGAAACTAATTTCAGGTTCTCTAGGAAAGAAAGAAGGATAATGAAATTATCAGACAGGTTCCACTAATACCACTATTTTAATTTTCCGTCGCATTCAGAAAATGTGGTGTGTTTGCTCTTCAGTGATAAGAGAACGAAGGCAATTGATACTCCTGAGAATAGGGGAATGAGCATCTTATTTTATTTTGAAGTGTTTGGCAGTCACTACAAAGTAACATCACTGGTTATCCTGTGCGGTTCTGAATATCCATTTGTAGTTACACGTGTATATTCCTGTGTCCACGCTGCACCTTACTCTCATTTTGCTATGACTCACAAAGTGTAAAAGCACTTTTAAGATTAATGTGAGAATAGACTCACTGTATATCTGAGTAGTAAAATCCGTTCACTTCAGCATTGTTTCCACCTTCAGGAATACCCACCTTATCTATTTAAAAGAAAACCCTCAAAAGATATTTCTTATGTGACAGCAGTAGTGGCAATGATGAAGTCTGTTATTCTGATTGGTGCTGTAGGTGGTACTTCATGACGACAGACTGTGGATCCAGGCCAGGAAAAAAGGATTGTTTAAAACCCATTTGAGCATAAACTTAGCTTCAGGCTTCCAAAGGCTGAAGCCCTTTTTGGCATGGAACCTAACCTGGGACGAGAGGTGTTTCTGTTTGCATGCCTTGCCTTCTGTCTTGAAAGAGCAGCTTTTATATGTAATTACACAGATGACAATCAGAAAGGTGAAAACAGTGCTATACAGCATATTGACACAGAAAAAGTCTCGTCTTTATTTTGCTGCAACACAGCTATCTCCTGTTCACTTCTACTGCTTCAAAATACGCAAAAAGAGAAATGTCTTGTCTTTTGCTGTGGTGAAACATCTTTGTCCCATGCTTTGGAAGCTGGTTTTGTGTCTGAAGGCTGATGAGCAAGGTACAAGGCATTTCCTTTCTGCAGCAGTTATTTATAAAGCTTCATGCTAGAGTTCTGAAGCCTAGTGAGAAAAGACGTCTGATGATAGTGCCACCATCTCAGGCTCACTCCGTGTACCTGGGTGTATACAGACAGTTTCCCGTCCTTCCAGGTTATTACTTTGAATCCAACAGTTATTTTAAAACCTGTTGTTTTAAACATGACACCATACAGGTTTTAGCGAAATCAAATGTTGCTTTCTAATTAGGCTGCAGGAATTGTCTGTAGCAGACATGAGAGGTGACGGTTTCCTAGTTGAAGATCTGGCAGCGTAACAAACTTCACTTTGCAGGGACGATGTTTGCTTGGCACTATAGGCAACTGTGGTATGCTGAAAAATAGATGCCTTGATATGCATTTGGGAACCACATTTGGTAGAGTTCAGCATTTCCTTCAATTTAACAAAGACTTATGCAACAAAGCTATTCCCTGTTCCAAGACTGGAGGGAGAGCCAAAAAGTTTTTATTTCAGTTCTTTCTCTCATCCATGGAAAAAAGACCACATATTTTATCTTCCTGTATGTAGCAGCCTTTTCCCCTTCTTGATGAACCTAGCACACTCCTATTTCCTTCTGTCATCGGTAGTGTGGCCCAGAATATGCTTTTACTTTGGCCAAGCAATCTCTTTTTTTTGTAGGGCAATCAGCCTGCAATCAGCTCCTGACTAGTTTCTTAGCACGAAACTGAAGGACTGTAAACATGGGTATGATTGGATCAGCAAGAGCTTAGCCTCCTTCATAGCCTGCAGATACTCCAGAGGAGCAGGGACCAAAAGTGAAAAATTGTGTTAAAAAATGACATTGCTAACCATTAGGTGTGTGGCTGGGGTTTTGTTTTCATTTTTTTATGAAGAAACATTTCCTGATAAATGAGGGGATTGAGCTACCTTCTGGAAGGGCTGACCGCATGGACTACTATAGAATAGTATGGGAATATGTAAAGAAAAAGGACTTTACCCTCTTTTGACTAGATAATAGTAACATCATGGTGGATGTATCCGGATTATAAAATCAGCAAATGTGAACCCCCCTCCCCCAAGAAATCAAAATACATTTTTTTCTGGTTTTGCTTTTCAGTCATTTGGGCCTAACTTTAATCTATTAATTCCTTTCTCTTTAAAGCTTGCAGAGGCTTATAGCACTTCTGACCTTCAGGCTTTCTGTTCCTCCTTTTCTCTATAGAGATTTCCCAAGGAATCTTCTTGAAGGACTTCCTTGTTGTGTTCTTCCTGTCCCCACCCTTTCCAGAAGAGACGCAGGTGTATAGGTTTAAAGAAGTATTCATTTGTTCAAATCAAATAATTACAGTATTAACACAACCAAAATGGTTTGGCTGTAAATCTCTCCCATTTCCTTCTCTCTGCTTCATTTTCATTTATTGATTTATTTCTGATGTTACACCTCTTCCAGTTCTCCAGACCACCATAGACTCCCCTAGGAAAATTTAAGTAATACCAGAATGTCTTATACAAAAAAAAAAAAACTGAGGAAAATTACCTGTATGTTTTTTTAAAAAAAACAAACCCAAGCTGCAGTCACATTTTTCCACCTTTTCACTTACACATTATAAAGACGGCTCCGAGTTTTCTTTTCTTTTTATGAGTGAAACGAGGAAGGAGAAAGGGAACAACAGATTCACATTCATAAGCGAATCCAGAAGAGGGGGGCAGCACAGGGAGAGCAGTGCTGAGGAGACGTTTGTCCCTAAGAGTCCAAGGCCTCTCGACTACGGACCCCTGAATTTTACTGAGTATCTTCTTCTTTCTGCCAGGTATTAAAAAATCCAATTGTAAAGCAGTCCTAGTGTATGTGTATGGCTCTTGTTAATAAGAAGTCCTTGGTCAGTTTTGGAGGTATGGACGGGTAAATACCCCATCCTTTACACTGGAATTGAAGCTTGTCTCTCTCAAGTTTGCCACTATAAGTGCATTTGATCAAATAAACAAAAGGTGGTTTTGAACATCTACCAGGTTTTTAGCCCTCTCCTTGTTTACTGCTTCCCCTGCTTGGGCCATGTTTCTTGTCTGGTCTTCAAGACACACATTGAATGTGTTAGCTGGGGAAACCCAAAGAAAGTCTGTTTAGATTGCTAATTTGAATGTTTAAAACACATTTTTTACCTTTTCAGCATACAGAGTAGAATAAGCTGTTTGGTCCATATGTTTCACGGTGTACTTGAGCTACATTCACATAGAGCTAGAAATGCAGATTGGAGTGATATTGTTTTGAGGCTGCGTAGTCAAATGTTTAGTAACTTCTTGACAGTCTTACTAGATTTTATCACCATAGTTCTGCTTTTTACAGCAAGCGCTTCCCAAAACAGTGTAGTGCACTAATGCAAATCGTAGCTTACACCAGTGTATTGCATTTATTGTGACAGATTGCCTTGCAGTGGAACATCTCTCCAGATGAAGCCTAGTTTGAACCTTCCCTGCTGTAGTCAAGAGAAAAAGAAATCTCTTGTTATCTCAACATTTATGCCAACTTGCCTTATTTTGCTTTGAATTTTAGAAGCACTCCTGAAACCAAATCACAGTAAACAGTTCAAACTGGAAGTGTCAGCCATTACAGAAACCCAGAAAACACTGTACGGCTGATACCTACAAAGAATAGAAATCTGATGAAAACATTTGCTACTGCACGTAATGATTACAACCGCCGGATGTTAGTAGAGAAGCTAGAGGTGATTTAGCGACAAAATGGTTTTTGAGTGATGTAAACAGGGAAGGTGGAAGTGATCTGGAAACCTAAACCCAAGCTGACGAATCCATTGAGACAGCTCCATCTAGTCTCTTGATAGCTCTGGACACCAATTTTTTCTGCAAGTTTCCTGGTAGGTTTTGACATTGTTGTTTGCTCCTCTGGGATCCTGGGAGGCAGCCCACAACCTATGAAACCCAGGACAGGAATATTGCATCAGAACAATCAGAACATTTAACATAGGCAATATTTAATACATGAAGTAGCTATTTTATCTATTAGTAGGAAAGACTATTACATATAGTAGCCTGATTATGAGTAATTATTTGAGTTGCAGTTAAGATCTTCAGGTTAATTTCCTGAATACCAGCAATTACTCACTGTAGTAGAAGCTGAGCCGTAAGCTGTTCTGATATTGTTTGTGCAACGGCCTTCATTCTCCTTCACATTCCTGCAACTTAATCTATCTGTAACTCTTCCCTCCTTCGGGGAGAGGGGGTTTGAAGACAAAGGAATTCAAGGTGTTAACCCTGCATGGTGAACGGTGCACAAGAAGTGTACATTTGTGCTTGACCGTTTTGCAAGTGAAATTTTACATCCTTGTTTCATCAGCTAAAAGATGCTTGTTTGAGCAGTGCCAACTCCCTCCAAAGTTCAGGGAGGGCAGAGCTGTGAGTGCCTGTGATCCAGGCCTATAATCCGTGGGCAAGGAGCGAACAGCCTTTTCTCTAGTGACCTAGCTGTCTTGTTGACTCAGCTTTTAGAGAATTCTGTTTCTATAAATCTTTCTTTTGCGAAATGCAGGTTAAGTTGTATATGTTAAAAGTTCAGTGTAAATTTGATTTTTATGATGTTTTTGTTTGGAATAGCCCTAGTTTAGAAAATCCTTTATTGCAGCAGAATTAATGCACGGGTAAAGCTGCTCCCTACAAAACAGTTTACAGTAGCTGTCAGCATCAGATGTTTTCTAGGCACTACATTCGCCGCCTAGCAACCATGCTAGGGTAATCTTGCTGCAAGTCATCCATGTGTGCAGTCCCGTCAGATAAAGGGGCTGTGCTGCAGGATTACCCACCAGTCATTAGTCATTAATGACAAGATATCTTTCTCACAGTACAAAGTGCCCTGCGGATTCCCCAGGGTGAATGCACAAGACTTCGAAACAGCATTGCATTTTTCTGAAAAAGAAAATCTATACGGTATTCCTTACGGTGAGGTCTCCAGTCGGCAGTTATTCCCTGGAAGGCAACTTTTGTAGGAAATATTTGAACTTTTTTCTTCCACTGCATTTCAGAATTCCAAAGCTGGAAGTGCATAATCTTTCAGGCTGATATTAATTGCTGTAAGAAATCAGATCACTTTAGTACACTGAAAAGTCTGTTATCCTTTAAATACAATGAAGACATTCCTCTTCTTCCTGTCTATGCCCTGGATGCTCTTATACCCTGACTGAATACCTGCTCTCCATTTTGGAGACCTCTGTGTCTCTTGAAGAGTCTCATCTCTGCTAAATTTTCCTGTGAAGTTTCTCTGCTGTTATTTGCTCTTGCAGGTACACTAATAATGGATAGTCTGGGTAGCCTAGACCTCTCCAGAGTTAGACACCGTAGTTGTTCCCACGCTAGCAGCTGGCCTATGGCACTGGCTGAGCACTAGCAAAGACAACACACTGTACTGGGGCTTGTCGGATATTGCAAACTGAATAACAGAACATACGGTGAATGGTGCTGCTGGAAAGAGCAGTTATTTATGGATACAGGGCAATTCCCTTAATTCCTTTAGGTCTGTGAAGAGTCAAGGACTCTATGGTGGGAATATTAGCAGGAAAACAGAACAGGCAAACTGAAGGACAAGAAAAATGCTTAAAAAGCTAAAGGAGAATACAGAGCACTGGGAGACAGTGACAGTACCGCCCCAGCAACTCATGCAGAGTATCCCAAACATGACAGCCCCTTTCCATTTTACTTGTTGTTGGGGCATCGTAACTATGGAAAGCCTCTGAATGTAGCTTCAGGTGGGAGATCGGATATCAGATAAGAAGTGATTCTGGAAACGGTCTTCTGGCATTAGGTACACAATTTTTTAAGAGAAAAATCAACACACTTTGTAGGTATTCAAACATGAAAGGTGTTAATAAGGTGCAATTTACATCTGTGAACAGTTATAACTGCCAATAGTTTTGCTTTATATAGTGTATGGTTTCCCTTGGAGCTTATTTCTATCAGATGTCTGGGTAGGGCTGTGACCAGTGTGATTATTTGTATCTTACATTTCCATTTGAAGTAATAACAGGTTACTGCTGTTTGCTGGAGTGTCGATGTGTAGCCAGATAAACTGCATCTCCACATATATGGCTTAGATTGCATTAACAGCCTAAATTGCTTTTCAGTGTTTTATTCAGATTACTAGTCATTACTCAAGCCCGTAGAGTAGTGCAGCGCACCTTCAGCCCATTGGTGTTCATGGATATATTTCAAAGATGCATTTAGCCTGGGTATGAATCTTGGATAATAGAGGAAAAATTTAAATTAACAGCTTTGATGGAGTTGGTATTCCAGCCTGTTATGATGCAGACAGGCCTGAAATGCTCTTTTTGTGGTTCCTCTGGTATATGACCAAGTCATGGATTTTCTGATTGTTTAGCGGGACGTTATTTACTAAATACAGATCGACAGCTGTAGCTGAGAGATCTACAATGTGCTCAGATAGGAATGAAATGTAGATAGTGGGTCAAAACACTAGAGAATAGGAGTGTGATCTCCAGACTAGCAGGCGGTACAGTTCAGAGGGTTGAAAAGCTTAAAAGAAACTGTTGGGGAAATCTGTTATACAGCTCTTCAGCCATTCAAATGCTATTTAGGTTTATTTAAAACAAACAAAACCAAGAATTGTTTGGAATAGAAATCAGTGTACTACCTAGAGACAAGGGAATCCAGTGGTTTTGCCTTTAGCTTGTGGCAGAGCAGACTCCGACAGCCAGTTCTAAAAAGAATCAAATTGGAAGTGACACACAAGATTATCACAGACCCAACACAGCGCTCAGACCAGGCGTCCAGCTAATTTCAAGACACTTGGACAGCCTCCTAGACACAACTGATATCCTTCTTTTTACAATGCTGGGCAGAGATGTAAACAGATCATTCTAGAGAGACCTGTTTCTTACTGCTGAGTTAATACAAAAAAGCCTTGTAAATGGAAATCTGACATCCAGAGTCACCTATAGACATCTATAGTCTAGATGTGCCAAGAATAGGAAGGCATTTATTCTGTGATAGGAAGAAGCCAGACAAGGCAGTTAGTGAGATGTCCCAGACACCTCTGTCTTCTGAATCTCCATTTTCTATTCTCAGACTCCTCATGGTTCCTTGTCTTCTGTAGTTAACTACATCATCTCATCTGTCGTGCTTATGGGGGGGTTTGGGAGGGAAGCAGTACCAGCCCTAGTCCTGTTAGGTACGGTCAGGCCATATCAGGTGCTTCCAAGCACTGCCTCTTGCAGTTAGAATCAGCTTGTCAAGGTGAGGGTGCTCAGGAAAATGTGCAAACTTAATGGGCATTGATTTGTTTCAGCTCAGTCTTGGGTCAAAGGTATATCCTTAGCTAAAACTCACACCTTGTCAAAATCAGAGCCTGTGCAACAGTCACGCAATTTAACTACCTCAAAGGTTTAAGTAGAGCATGTCTGTTCCTCTCTGTCCTGTGAAGCCAGGGATCAACTAGAGGAAAAGAGGGAACAGAGTGGCAAGTGAGGGAGAAGAAGGGCCAACCTTCCAGAGTGCCTGACTTGCGGAGGAAGAATGATTCAGTTGCACTGTCAGGAAAATTAAGTTCTCTGACCTTATCATATTTTCTCAGAGCTACAATGTTCACTTAACAGCCTTTTCCTGCTTTAAGTTCCTAACCCTGATGAGTGCTCCTTAACCTTGCAGAAAAATGACGCTCATTGCTCTTGAGCAGGGACTACTGCTCAGTATATATTGACACATATGCATCGCAACCTCTTCTGCATCTCGTGTCACATTCAGCCATCTTCTTGTATTGCTTAAAATCCAAGGAGCTTACGTTACATGTCACATAAGCACGTGGTCTGAAGTAATGTTATAGTAAAAATTCCTAAGTCACCACCAGTCCCCACACTTTTCTCCGTGTCTTTCAACACATTTTCCACCATAAATTGATGAAATCAAAGTCTTCCAATATGTTACTGTAGACCTTAGTAACATTAGCATGCACGTCAGTCTTCTGGACATCTTGTTTCTTTTGCATGCTGAATGCAAATATCTGAATAAGATGTTCATTTGTTACAGTGTTTTCCACTCAGCTGCGTGTTTATTTACCTTAGCTAGTTTGGTTTTAGTTGATGTTCCTGTAAACTATATGAACATACAAAACCTCAGCTTCTTTATGCATTACTTTCCTGGCAGTTACAGTTTCCTGTACCGATTTGCTTTAAAAATCCATTTATAAAAGTATGGTTAAATATATTACCGAGGCATATGTGCAGAGTGCATTTGGCAGTTACTTGGTTTTAAATTGCTTTATCACATTACAGATAGCTGCTGTCTATGTTGGTATATCAACACTGTATTTCTATAGAACTATTCAAGGCTATCAATGCTTGTAATCATCAATAGTTAGTCTTCTGCTACCAGCGTTAAATAGATCAATATTGTTCTCTCTGTCTTGGGTAAGGCAAAGTTGCTACAGGTGATAAAAACCAGGGTATGAGCCCACAGTTTTGAAGTTCCACCGATTGTGGGCCCAACTTGATGTGTAGGACTGCATGCCAGAGATGCTGAATGCAACAGCAGAAACGTATAGAAGTTGTGGGTATTCAGTGCTTCTGGAAAAAAGTATATGGTACTAAGGGGTTTGATTCTAGAAGCCAGGCCTACTGTAGATTTCCAGCTCCTCAGGCAACATTTGAATATTTTTATATAAGCAAATTGTCCTAGGACACGTAGGTAATCTGTGCCAGATCTAGCAACAGAACCCAAATCTCCTGATTCCCATTTTCCCATAAATACGCAGAATAGTCTTTCTCCTTTATTATTTGAACTGCAATTATGAGCCTTATATGCTTTAGAACTGTGTATGCTACTGAAATGCTGAGTTGTAGGAGATGAACAACATAAGAAGTATAAATATGGTAAGGCTAGCAAATTGTTGGTGAAGAAAATATGCTCAAAATCTTTTATTATAAATGTTCTTAGCCTAGCTAAGGTATTCCTGTAAGAGCAGCAGGCCTGAGCAAGCTTTTTGATTGACACGACAAAGAATTCAGCTTCAGCATTTGCCCCATCTTAATTCCTCAGTCTCAGGTAAAGATTTGTAGTATCCCATTGAGCGCTAAAAAAATGATGACTTAGTTTAGAAAAAGCTATAAATACCTTGGAAGCGTTTTTTTCCTTCTTTTTGGTTAAGTGCCTTCTCCACCAGCTTTATCTACCCACTTTCTTATTGAGGAAATGAGGGCTGAAATGCTCCCGGCGATGCTGTTCTCAATGGCTTTCAGTTCTTCCCATCGTTTTGGAAACATCTGGGAAATTTAGTCTCACACTCTGAATTAGTAAGCATTTTAGGTCTTGTAATAATGCAACCAGTCTTATAAACTCTGGTACCTCTGGTATGAGTAGTACTAAGCAGAACAAAGGTTACAGAATAAACTGCAGAGAGAACTATTTGAGTCTTACTTTTCTTGGTGGTGCCTGTCTGTCCCTTACATTTACTGTCTATCAGATCTCCTTGGCACCTTTGATCGATAGACAGAAACCCATGGTGAAACAAAACCAAGCAACCAAACAAGAAGAACGCCTGGCTGCTCAGCGTTGTAAGACACGGCCTTCCTGCGCTGCAGGCTCTGCTGAGAGGCCCGCAGTGACGCTTGCAGGGTGGAAGAAGCTGGAATCACAAAGTCAAGATGAGTCAAGATTTTATAAACTATTAGATTCAAAGAAAAGCCTGTACATAACTGTTTTGGCTGATAACCTGCAGCATGTAACAGTTAAAGTGGTTTGTTCAGAACCTCTGACTTTTCCTTCCATTACTACTATGTGTATCTAGGGCCCTCACTCTGATTTTTTCCTCTAGTTTCCTTTGTAGAAAGCTAATGATTTGCTTGACCAGTACTGTTCCAAATAGCTTCAACAGTTGCCAGGAACTAGACAATCCATCTCCAGCTTTCTTGTATGTATTCCCACAGGAGTATATTTCAGTCCATACTGCTAAGCTCAAAAACCCGTGAGTCATTATGTTCTTGCTAAATGCTCCTAGAAAGGGGACTAAAATGCCAGAATATTGGGTTATTTCCTTCCATTTAAAGAGTTAGCTTGAATAAATTTTCAAAATTTCCTTTGTAACCAGGAAGATTGGAATAGTACATTGAAAATAATGAAAACTGAGATTCTTGTCTTTCCAAGGCTTGGACTTAAAGAAAAGACTCTATATCAGAAAGCTTGAGACAGTAGCAAGAGATCACAATTCTAAATCGAGCTGCTAAACTAAATTTTCCCAAAGATCCTAGTCTCCAATCAAATGTGACTAAGTTGTTCTCAATTTCAGTATCAGGCATTGGTATCTAACTACTACAAGGAATTTCAAGGCTCAGTGAATTTCTGTTCAAGATAATATTTTATTAAGTATACTCTTGCATAGGGAATTCAGAAAACTTTTTCTAGCAGTGCCTAAAAACCCTTGAGTTAAGCCTCAGTCAACTTTAAGATTTTCCTCCTTAGAGAACAAGCCTGTATTACGAGTTATTCTGTTGAAAACGGAGTTGAGGCAACAGCAGAAGAGCAAATCAGACTCATACTTAAGCCTTCCTCTTAACTGGGTCTGGCAGCAGGATTTACAGGCTGCTCATTCTGTGAAATGAGGTTAATAGTTAACGTCAGGCAGATTTGGGCGTAGACCATAGTTGGAGGATAACCCTTCTGAAGAAAAAAAAGAATTGCAACAAATCAATAGGTTGTGCTTTGCCCTTTTTGTTGACAGGGAGTGAATAGGCTCGTGTGGTGATACAGGCCTTGGTCTTTGATGGTATTTGACCCAAGTGTAGAGTGAATGACTGCAGATGAGGTAGCAGCTCTGTGCCACTACTAGGCTAATAAGGGATGAAATTGCTTCCATGGCTAATTTGTTTCATAGAATCATAGAATCATAGAATCGTTAAGGTTGGAAAAGACCCTTAAGATCATCAAGTCCAAACGTTAACCCACCACTGCCAAGTCCACCACTAAACCATGTCCTCGAGCACCACATCTATCCGTCCTTTAAATCCCTCCAGGGATGGGGACTCAACCCCTTCCCTGGGCAGCCTGGGCCAGGGCCTGACAGCCCTTTGGGGGAAGAAGTTTTTCCTAATATCCAAACTAAACCTCCCCTGGCGCAGCTTGAGGCCGTTCCCTCTCGTCCCATCGCTTGTTACTGGGGGGAAGAGACCGACTCCCACCTCGCTACAGCCTCCTTTCAGGCAGTTGTAGAGTGATCAAAAGTCTCACCCAAGTCTATGTAGGGACCTGTTGGCATGGTCTGGTAACTCTGAGAAAGGCAATTCATTTGTTCCTTAGGCTGTTTCTTTCCTTTGCATTAGTTCCCA
Organism: Platalea leucorodia; assembly: GCF_965183815.1. NCBI lineage: Eukaryota > Metazoa > Chordata > Aves > Pelecaniformes > Threskiornithidae > Platalea > Platalea leucorodia. The sequence continues at coordinate 3,520,394 of NC_138827.1, forward strand.
TCTATGCAGATCTGTATGTTCCTGGCAGAAACACTTCTGTTCCAGTGCAAGCTGGTTGTGTTCCCTGGAATAAGTTGACTTTTTTCCTTGCAAACAATTTTGCGTGTGTCAGAAGGGTGAGAGAAGTGGAATCCTTGCCTGCACTGTTTTTAAATAAAACAGTGATTGTCACACTTTCGGAAGATTAGCAGCAAGATTGCGAAAACTCTTCCCATGTTCTGGTAGCTGTGAAGATTAAACTTGCTAGTCTGTGTTTTAAAATGTGAGAATACAGATGGATTTATAGTGGAAATAGCACCTCCTGCTTGACATTAGCTGTGTACAGCAGGGCTTGGTGCAGTTCCTGCGTTTGTGCCTGGCAGCCACAGAGTGTTACGTTGCTGCCACAAAACATTAACAGTTCACACTCACACTCAGGCTGTGTCAAAACCAAACACTTGAACTCACTTTTCGAAGCTAGCAGTGCGGTGGACTGTGGTGAGCCAGGCACATCCTGCGTTCACGCTGAAAACTGGCAGAGCAGTGAGTTTTGGCACCAGCTGGACAATACTTGGACTTCGCGTTCAAGCTCCCTTCTCCGCATGCATCAGCATGCAGTTCTACCATCAGTCAACCCTAGAATTAGACGGAATCCTGTTTTTGCAGCCGAATTGATGGATTCAAACCCAGGGATGGGATTTTTTTAGAATCCCCTTTCCTATTGTATTTGATGACTATCGAGCATGTATGTAGTTTTAGGGATTTGAATTTTTTCTTCTCCTTCAAACCTATCCTTTCACTTAAGCAAGAACAAATCCACATTTCTATTCCGATTACATAATACAAGGCCTAGTAAAAATAAACACCACCACCTGGCTCCGTCTACAGAGCAGCAGCCAGTGACAGAAACTGTGGCCCACACTCTTCTGTTGGCTAATTTACTGTACTGAAAAGGCAAATCGGTAAGTGGAAGTCATGTGAGGGTCTTCCAGTAAAGACCACATTTAAAGTTAGCTAGTATAAACCTGTTTTTTCTTTCTTTTTTTTTTCCTTTTTCTTTTTCCCTTTCCTTAGCCAGACCCTTTGCTATGACTCTATGAGGCTACGGTGATGGTGCCCATGCAAACAGTAGAAAGGATTCAAAGCTTGTTTAACTGAGGAGCAGTGGGTTTTTTACTCGCTCAGTTTTGCATCTTCCAGGTCACTGCTTGTAGCACGGTTTTGCTCAGGTAAAGATACTGTGACATGATGCTTCTTCAGATGGCATGTGCAGTGCTCTACAAATCCAAACCTCAAACCGAAAGCTTGGAGCTATGTTTAAGTAAAGGTACAGCAAAGAGATTCCTTAGCAACACGGAAGAGTCAACTTTAAACACTTACCTCCCCCTGCTATGCAGCAAGCCGTCCTACCCTGCTGTATAGAGAAACTTTTGAGCAATTCACCTGTTTAAGCCTTTCAGGACATGAGAAGTAAAGATGGCAGGAGACACGGTTATGGTGTTAAGCAGAGACAGTCACATATTAAATTTACCTATGTTCTGAGCTTGTGAAGCGTGGCAGACTTCTGGTCGGGAAATCATTTATGCACGCTAACAGAGGCACGCTGTCAGGCCAGCACGGTCAGAGCTGGCTGGGAGCCCTGGAGCGTGAGAAGAGCTGGTGTACCATTGCTCGCACCTGGCTGCGGAGCAATGCCCGGGGCAGATGGGGACCTGGAGGAATGCTTGGTGGGGGCACAAGTGTTTTGTGAGGCTGTTGTACTTGAGATAATGTGTAGTTTCACCACGCATTGTATGCTCCCCTAAGTGCTGGCACTTCTGTTCCATAGTGGGAGGCAGGAGGGAAACAAAGCGAGGATCATAGATTGTATGATTATATACTATTATAGCTTGCAAAGCCATAAAATAGACGCTACACAGTTCCAATGATAATTATCACTTATTTATATTTCTTTATAGCACATTTATCAAATGGTGCAATTGAGCTCTTTTTGGTACAATTGAGCTCTTTTTTAGGAGAAGTCTTGATCCTGCTCTGTTCCACTCTTTTCAGGGCAGACTAAACATATTGCTGCGCTAAATGTTTTTTTTTCCTTTTTTCATTTCCCAGTAAGTTCTGAAGTGACTTAATCATGCCAAGGAACCTAAGCAGTTTTCATTCTTCATAGAAACTACATTTCCCCCTCCTCCCAGTGTTTGCTTCGCCTTTCCCATTTAATAAGCAGAGAAGAGCCTATAAAAAAAGAGAAAGAGCTGCAATTAGGACACCAAATTACTAGATACACTTAACAGCAGAATCAGAGATCAAGAACTTGGCACCTTAAGTCCATCTTGGCTCAGCTTTTTTGGTTGTTGCTGAATCAGCTTAGGGCACAGTTCTAAAACTGAGTGAGCAGCCGCCTTATTGTAAATGGGAACTTTCATTAGGCTCTTCAATTGAGGGTCCCCCACAAAGACCCCATCTCTTCTGGAAAATACCTTATGTGATACCTCCATTTTCTTCTGTTGATGTGTTCCTTATGAACAGTTTAGTGTGTGAGCTAAAGGAATGAACCATACCAACGCAGAGATTACTACACATAGGCAATGAGTGAATCAAGGGCAAAAAATGAGTGCAAAGAGAGACTACAAAGAGGTAACAACATAATGTCAAATAGTGCAAGTGTAGAAACACTGCTGCAGCATTACGTTATTTGAAGTAGCTTCCATAGTTCGCTGACAAGTCTGGTATCTGCTGTCTCAGGGGAAGGATCTGTGCATTCCCTGCCGTATGGACTGGCTGCCAGAGCAAGATTTCATGGAGAGAGCTCGTAAGCTCTAATCCTGCCGAGATCTTGCCCTGTTATCCAGGAGGTGATAGATAGAGAGAAGAAAATATCTAGCCCTCAGCCACATTATGTATATACCTGCAGCTGCAGATGATTAACTATCTGACAAATTAATTGGCCTAGAAGACCAAAATATTTAAGTACTATTGGAAATGCTATTATGTAGAATGAATAAAAATAGCTTATCCTTCTTTGAATGGCAAAGTCAAGGAATGCTTGCTAGGCTAGATTAGGAACTTCCCAGTTTTTGCACAAGATGATTCCATTCTTTTGAACGAATATTAGAACTGATGCATTGACAGAAATTCTATCAGCAGTCCACTACCTATTTTTGGAAAACGTTTATAGTCTAAACTATACTTAGCATTTGAAGAGTTTTGCGGGCATTGCTTTGGAAAGTTGTGGTTGCAGCCATTGGTATGGTTCATGTGGTTCCTTTAGCTCACGGACTAAACTGCTCATGAGGACACATCAGCTGTTTCAGTGCCATTCACGTTGAATGCGATCTTCGGAAGAAGAGAAATTTGCCAGCTGAGACCGCATTCATTTCTTGCATTCCACCTGCAGTTTCTGACATCAGGACAAACTGCACAGAGGATTTTTGTAGCAGTCCAAATTACTCAATAAAACACACACACACAGAAGTGTGAGCTTCCCCAAGCATATCCTTTTAGTGGTATTTTCAAGGCAGACCAGAGAACATGGGTCTGGAAATGGGGCATATTTCAGAGGCTTTCTCAAAGTTAAATTACTAGTAATATTACCAAGGCTTCTAAATGGGATCTACTGCCTGCAGTAAGAAATAGCTGTGAGGAAGGTTAATATGACCAGAGAGACATTTTTGGACTGAACAGACCCTGCAGAAAACAGCAATAAAACCTTTTTAGCGAAATAATGGAATTTTTTACACAGTGCTATTTTTTGAACTCGTCACTTTTATGCTAGCTAATGAGGCAATATTACCTATATAGCTTTAAAATTTTCTTCTGTTTCCTACACTTCGCGTTCAGTGTTTGCAAACTGTCTGATCTGTACTGAAAAGACACAGATGTTCCTGCATGCCTAATTATAGGGGTTTTTTCTGCCCTATTTCTTCACTCCTCTCCATAGCACAACCCTTTACAGGCCAAATCAATTTGCAGTTATGGTAAACATCTCTTCATCTTGTGTGGATATTGTGTAAATGAAGATAAATGAAACTCTTTTCAATCTATGAAATTGTAACTATAAGAGTAATCATCTGTTCCTTTATTCATTCTCTTCAGATTTTGTTCAGGGATGGGTTTTCTGCCGTTATTAGGAAAATTCACATTTATATTAATTAACCTTTTTTCTATGAGACGTTCATAATGTTTAACAGATCAGGTAAAGTGCTGTCTCCCTAATACACTGCAAAAAAGCTTCTTGAAGATACCTGTAGCCAAATAATACTTGACCAGATGTGTATTGTGATTATGGATATTTTTCCAGCCTTTGAGTTCGAATGAGATGTCTTTCTCTGCTGCTGCATTTCTTTTTGTGTATAAAGTCTTAATAAAATACACAGTTCTTCTGGGAGAGCTTATATTTTAATGCCAGATGAATTATTTATGCACCAGCACTTACAGAAATGGAATTGCCATATGTTAATATACTGAAGAGGAATGAAGCCTGGCTTTTAAACTTACACAGAGAGGGATGCAGAAAAACAACAAATAGTGCATTAGAAGCCTGTAAATGTTACTCTGTCTGAGGTTAGGCATTTAATATATTTTTGTAGCTTCTGTTAAAACAGTTCAGCTGCTGTGTGATTCACTTTAGTTCTTGAAGCAGAAACACAGAATTTACTAGGAAATACAAGTTAATTTAATGTTTTAATTTGCCCAGCTGAAAGACTAATACAATGAATCAGCTATATATCTGTAAAGATGCTTTTCCTTTAAGTGTGACTAGAAGCAAAACTGTGAGAAGGAGTTTTAGAAGAAAACGTTCCATTTTGCCTGTAGGAAAAAACCTACGTGCATACACAAGCCTTTGAAGTAGGCAGAGAACTGGTCATGGTATAATACAATTCTATAATGCCACTGAAGTTGGAGTAAGAGTCCTGAAATATATGGACACAGTGCAGGCAAGTATTACGTCAGATTGTGTTCAGCTACAGATATGGACGGAGCCTGCAGTTTCCTTCCTGCAGTAGGGTCACAGTCCCTACTTGGATTTACCGAGTGACAGGTTTTCATATCTGAAAGTCCCATTTTATAGATTGTTCCATTTGTCATTCAGAAAGGTTGAGGGGGGGATAAATTACGCTTATGAACGGAAGATCTGTGTATGTTACATGACAAAAGACATGTCCTGAAGTACCATTTCAAATGATTGTAATAATCTTTACTATCAATGAGTCTTTTACAAAGAGGACTTCACGGGAAGATGAACCTGTAGAAACACAGAGTATGCCATGAACTTCAGAAACTGGGGTCAGGGCATGGACACTCATTTCCCCGTTCTGCCTCAGTGTGACCTTGCTCACAGTCACTGAAGTATTTCATTACCCCAAAGAGGTTTAGGTGCCTAACTGCCCCTGAGTCCCATGGGGACTTAGTTTCTGTGCCTTAGTCAGAAAAATGAAACTAACGGTTCTCCTGTCAGCATGAAAGACTGTGTACGATGTGACCCGTGCAAATATAGATGATGACTGGGTTTTTTACATAATATAGCTTAACACTAGATTCCCAACTGCCACCTCCTGTAACAGCAAGCTTGCCTCTACTTTGTGTCGAGTGTTAGAGGTGTCCAGGCTTTTCTGTGGGAAGCTTTAGCTCTGTGCTGCTACAGGAGCTTGAAATAACTCAGCTATTTCCAGCTACCTCTGCATTTCCCCAGTGTTTGGAGTGGTGACACATCCAGGAATGAAGAGGTTCAAGAGGAGAACCTATCGTACACAGGACTAAGTGTAGTGGAGTTGCCTTTGGGATCCACCAGTACCATGGTCTGGGAACTGTAAGAGTTACATCGCTCATCATCCGATGTGCGATACATTTGCTGGTTTTGCAAATCTGTTTTCAAAACAAACCACCTCATGTCTGCAACAGTGACAAGCTCGTGGTCATAATCATTGGGTGGAATTAAGCTACAGGATATGTGAGCAGTCTTTATGGCCCTTCACATACACTGGGAAACTAGGAATTTGTTGCTGTCCTTATCTATGGCTTAAATTCTTTTTTGGCGTCCTTTCCAGCCCTTCACTCCGACTGTTGCCCACACTTGCTTGGAGGTGGCCATTTGCTTGTATCCCTCTTTTGGAAAACAAACATGGGAAAAAGCTGAGGCTGGGAATGGCTTACAGGTAGCAGGAGATTCAAACTCCAGTGAAAGGGACAATTAAGTAAAGCCAGGTAAAGGATTTGCTCTGCAGGCAATTTTGTTACTCATTTGGCAAGACTGGATCTAGAGAGGAATCTTACCTCCATTTTTGCTATTCAAGTGCATTTAACAGTTCATTTTTGTGCGTGTCACCAGAAAAATACCTGGATTTATATGTGCTGCATACATGGTTTAGGAATGTATTTGGATTTATATCAAAATCAGTTAAGACTCCATTTGGATGTAAAAAGAGACAGCTATACCAATTCCTTGCTGATTGTTGTCACTCTTACAACATTTAGCATATCTTTAAAACCCAGATAATAAATGCAAAGCAAATTGTTGGATGTCATGTTTTTCAAAGAAAGATTGAAAGGAAGACAGGAATTCTGTTCGTACACATAGATTAATAAAAAAGTTAAATGGATTATAACTTTTAAAATTCCATCATTTTGCATTTAAAAGCCCACGATTTTTGAACTTTTGTGGTCAGTCAGCAATCCTGAGTCTCCTTCTATAATCTGTTATAGTGTCTGTAACAGCATGCGCTTTGTTTTGACTTTAAGGAGAGAAGCCTGCAATTTCCATGTTAAAGGTTCCGGGCTGATTCCTGCTGACCTCTCTGTAGGCAAGGTTCATTATATATGGAAATGATTCACAGCCTTTCTGCTTTATTGAGTGTTCTAGGTCTTAAATTTCTGCCTAAAAATAAGTTGCAGCAGCACAATCCGTGGCGGCACTTATAATCACTTGTAGACACAGATTACCATAACACTTTCCCTTTTTTTTTTTTTTTTTTTTTTTTAACGTGCTAAACTTAAAGTAGTTTAGCTAATTGGCAACTTGGCTTTTTAACAAGAGATTGAGAAACTATCAAACTGTCTTGTTCTAGTGAATTGTGAATCTCTCTAGCTTACACAGCAGAGATAATTACTACAGGATCTCTAAACTGATTTTTCTGGGAAATGGGGCTGTAACTCCATGATATTCTTTGCTATAGGATGTGTGTAAATGCATAATGAATATCTCTTTATATTTATATAGCATGTGCTAGTTTGTCCAGACTTTCATTTTGCTAAATTAAGCAAATAAGCTAATGACTGCTATATGTGACTAAACGTGGAGAGGTTCAACAGCAGTAGCTTAAATCATGAGAAATATGTGCATTTTTTGTGTTTGGTATATGAACGAGACTGATGCCATGGCTGTCTGATGTATGAAGGGTGAATTATAACTATGTGGGAAGGAAGTCAGACTTTTCTAGTTATAAATTAGACTTGCCAAACGCAGAAATAATTCTTTGTATGCATATTATTAATGAATAGATAAACACTATTTTCTAGTGCTTCTGTTAGGTATGTCACATGCCAGCTAGGTTTCTGTTTACTGACTCCATAAAAAAAATAACATTCTAACAGAGACTTCAAACATAGATTTACTAACTCAGGACTCGGATTCAGGTGGTAGTGTACAGCACTCAGTACAGTATGACTGCACACATTCATATGAACGAAATGGCTTGCTGGTACGATCCTACAGAACCCAACCCGCTTGATTTTTGGAGTTGCTGGGCTTTCTCAGCTCCCCAGGCAGCCACCAAGATCTCCGTGTGCTCAGATCTTCTAGAAATCCACCCCGCTGCAATATAACTAAGCCACAACGCATCCCTGTTCTGCATGACATCGGACACAGATTCCAGTTACTTGACCTCAATTAGAAAAATACGCATAAAATCATCCCAGCCATTGCCACTTTTTACCTCTTGCAAGCAAGTTGTGTTTCTTCTCTGTTTCTAACACAGAGCATAAAAATAACACTGAACCCTCTCGCATGCTGCTAAAAAGACTAAAAGAGAATGATTAAATTTATGGAAAGTAATTGGCTCCATAGGCAATGTATGCCTTGATTTCTGCAACATGACAGGCCTGAACGCTTGCAGAATTAGGAAAGCAAATGCTAACATAAACAGGAAAGAAATTCAAAATTAAGATCAGTCTTTTGTGGAGGGGAGGGAAATACAACTTATTATTTTATTTTCACCACAGTTGTTCAAAAAAAAAAAAAAAAAGGAAACACAAAGAAGCTGTGAAATTTGTATACTTCTAAAAGGTGCAGTAGGATTCAAAATGAATAGTGTCAGATTACCATCAGGGGGAATGAACTGGTGTGCTGCTGTGCCGAACAGATAGGGCAGACTGCTGACATCAAAAGAAGAAACACAGTAAAAACGTAGCACTTATGTGCTGGATGAAAAATGATTAATTTACGACTCTGCAGCTTTGAACTTCCTGACTCTCTTTGAACTGTCAGTTTTCAAAATGCTTTCCAGAGCGCTGCTTTTATGTAGACTATCCTCTCTGCGCTGAACACTTGAGTGCAGAAGTGCTTTGACTTTTCTCTGAAACATGCCTCTGATGGGAGATGCGGGGACAAAAGAGACGTAGGACTGTTCTGAAGGGCCTGGACCAGCTAGGGAAATGCCAAGAGGCCACTTCAGAGAGTTCTGCAACCTTTTCATCCTGACAAGCCCAAGAAGAAAAGCCAATTCAGGAACCTTAAATTCAAACGTTTCTGTCTATCCTTCTCTTCATGTGAATAATTGTTTCTTTTCACTGCTCCCCACTAGTCTGCAGTTGCCTGCACAGCCAGTCCAAATTAAATGTATATTTCTTCAGCACCTTCTTTTCTCAGATTTAGCCACTTTGTAGTATATAAATCCTTTGGAGCAGGGACTATACTTACAGCGTTACTCACACAGTGCTTAGCACGCTGCAGCACTGATCTGCTCAATGTCACTTCACGTTAACTTCTTACACACACTATACCTAATACTTGAGATATCAAATTTTACTCCCTTATAATCCCAAGGGGTTTTTTTTTACTTAAATAACTAAAATTATTTGTTGAAATTGAAACTTCTAAAACATTTCACTTAAAATCTGAACGTAATTTCTATAAAAACCAATGGATTTCCCTGTATTTTGCATTCTCCTCTCAGTGCTTTTGTAAAATATATGTTTGTAGCTTACAAACCGTTCATTTGTGACTGACTTTACCACTTTTAATTTATATTATTTTTAGGGGAAACCTAGGACTGTCTAAGTTTGGGCTAATACTCTGTTTGGCTCCAGATACATACACCCAATTAACTTCACTAGCAGTAACTCCCCTGAGTAGCTGTGCTGAATTTCGTAGTTAATATGCACAATCAAGGGCATGCGTATTCTTTAAATGTTATTTATGTTGTATGTTGGAAATAATTAGATGTTATTTTTTTGGAAAAAGTTGGTGCTTATATTTTTTCCATCTACAACTTGTGTGGAAATTTCACAGAAAAGGTATAAAGTTCTCAGAATTTATGCTTCCTACAAGAAAGGTACCATGTGATTTCTTCTTTTGGTGCCTGCTAGGAAGTAAATGTTTAAAATTTAACATAAGTTACCATGTCCCCAAATTTACATGCAGTTCCCCTGGGAAAGTCTGACTAAGCCCCCGGTACATTTTGCATATGCAGTGAATTTGCTTTTCCTCCCCGTTGATGCACACTGAAAAGACTATTTACAGAGAGTCACATACTGATACCTCACATAGATCTACCGGACAGTATCACAGCCAAATGGGGATCCGCTTTCAGTATGACACTCTTGAAGAGAGAGGTTATAACAGGGATATTTCAGACCGTGACATTCATTTACACTTCAGTTTCCTTTTATAAAAGCCCTCATTTTGATTTATAACCATGTTTCTTTCCAAACTCCTGTAGCAAAATCTAGGAAGTTTCTCTCTGCTGCTCTCCTGAAGGAAGTAAAAGAAATAGAGCTACGCTGATAGTGTAACAATCACTTCAAAAAGAGAAAAAGCTAGCTGGTGCTAGTGCTGTAGCTGTCTATTGAATTGTACCTATGGCCACACAGTTCTGCTGTATTTAATAAAATCATAATGAGAAACAGTGCCAACCGGCTTTGCTCATTTGGAGTTTCCTGCCATCATTTTGCTGTCTCCTCCCCAGAAAACGGGATTAAATGGCGAACAAAGGCTCTTGATAAACATAACACACTTGAATCTAATCTCTTGAAACAGAAATATTAATTACTAACGCATTTCATGCTCACATGCAGGTGGTACTATAAATATACTATTTCGTTTCAGACAATAAGCTAATGTGTGGCTTGCCTGATCACCATGCCCCAAGTGTAAACATTTTGAAAATAAAGTGACAACCATTAAGCTTATACAAACTTCAGTCTGTACGCTGGGCTTGATGGCATGCTTTAAAAGCCTCCTAAGAGCTGAAGTATAGAGGGACCATACATTCGGTTAAATAACAGTTAAGTGTTGGTTGAACCACATCAACACTGATTAGGTTGTTAATGATATTTTTAAACATGCTTGGCCATGGATATGAGATCTTTTCGAGTTTTGAATCAGAGAAGGAAGTTTGGGGTAGCAGTTGGTGGTTCCTGGGCTTCCAAAGCGTACTGGTTAGATTAGCCAGTTGGATGAACTGGAATTCCTTCTTCTCCACATCAGCATTGAGGAGAGGCTTTCTAGAAGTGTTGGTATCACTCTGAACAGTCTCCTGAGGTAGAGATGTAACTTGTTTGCTTTCCCTTCAGGTTATATATATATAAAACTAATATAGTTTCAACTGACAGAAGGAAAAAAAAAAAAAAAAAGAAAAAAAAATGGGCAAAGGCTGGCAATCCTGCTTGGTAACTTTCTAGATTTACTGAGTCGTGAAGGTTAGGAGGATACAGAACTATCAAGGATATGTATTTAAACAAGTTGTGTGTTCTGTGTATACTGATAATCTGTGTACGGAACTTGTTGGAAAAGAAATTGCTGCTGAAATCATCTTGCTTCATGGACACGCTGCAAAATGCTAAACTCTGTGAAATAATTCTCTCTAAGGGCTACAGTTGAAGATGATTGCAGCAAGTTAAAAACCAAAACCATCCAAATGTAGTTTTCCATTCATTCTTTTGTCAGGCAGAGGAGTTTGTTCCTTATCCCCTGCTCCGAATGATACTCACCTCAGCCTGGCTCTCAGGGTGCAGTGGCACTGGCTGAAGACGAAGGGAATCATACGGTGAGGGAACTGCTCATTCACGTCTGTTCTCGTGCTCAAGGGAACAATACATGTTGTCCTAAAGCAGAAAGCAGCAGATCATCCTCAAAGCACTTTTTTATGGATTCATGTTTGTTAGATAGATGTTTGTAGATTATTTTTAATGCCAGTGGGGCCACATCACCATCTAATCTGTCATCTTTTCTAGCACAGCCTTAGACAACCCAGTACCCCAAAGCACCCCCAATAAGCTCAGGATCTCTTCATGTCTAGACCTACGGAGTTCTACTTAAAATTGTTTTCCTTGACAACTCAAGTGTGAAATATTTATCATCCTTATCTATAGTATGTCTCTACCCTTATCATGCCTTTTACATAATGAGGACTTTTCCAGTGTGAGCTATTGACTAATTTGTCAGATTCCCGTTGACTGAAAAACGGTTTGAAAGGAGGGAAGGAAATTCTTCAAAGGCTTGCAGAGATTTCGCTTTCATTCATTACACAAGAAAGGAACTGGGAGCAGGGACTAAGGTTTGCTCTTAACATCAGTAGGTGGTAGCATTTGAGGGGGTGAAGGGGCTGAAATAAAAGGCATTCCTTATTTAACATAGAGATCTATTCCTTGTCAACATGCACACTCACCTTTCCAAGCTTCTAGGAGAAACAAAAAGCAAGTTGGTGGCAGTTTTTCTCATTGACTCTCCTTCATTTTTTGCTTTTTGAAAGACCCATACAATTCTTGCCTAAATAGGCAGTGTGAGGCTTTTCACGTTGTTTTGCAATCTGAGGCCTCCTTTTCAGGACAACGTTTTTGAATAACCTAGTCCAGATTGTGGAGCGATGCAGAGAGACTATCTTCCATGCGGTGACAAGCAAAATGATTTTTTTCTCACCGTTCGATGCCTGCTACAGAACAAAAGGACAGATTTTAGAAAATTTGTAATGTTTGGACTTGGTTTAGATTGAATGTATTTTCAGATGAAAGCAGTAGAACAGTAGGGCAGCTTCTAATGTCGGTTAAAATACTCACTATTTATTTCCAGTTTCCCAGGCAATGAAGCAAGAGGGACAGCACTGCTTAGTCTGCGTAACCAAGGGACTGTAGCTTGCAGATTGCTGAGTCAGCTGGCTTGCGAGACGGCACAGGGAGCCAGCAGGCAGGCTGCGTCGTGGGGATATCCCAGAGCCCCAGACCTCAAGAAGAATACATGTTCCTGGCATCATAGCAGACTAATTGAAAGTCCAAAGAACAGTTTATGTTAATTTTGGTGACAGATCAGAGAGAGATATTGTCGTTTTCATGCTACTGTAAACCTCATTCATTTACAGATTTGGTGCTTCAAGTACAGAAATTTCTGCCTGTTTGGTTTCAGGGTAAAAATCACTGTAACAAGTATTTTAAACCTTGTACTATAAATGTAGAGAAAGGAACGCTGGGTGAGAAGTTTGAAATGGGAACTATGAAGTGAGGCTTTCATTTTAGCAGCATCTGTCTTAATGATCTCGTAACATCCCGTTTTAACAGTGTTTTCCTTTAGCTAGAAAAAAAGATTTACAGGTTTTCTGAATAAAACCTGTTCTTTGCCATGTTTTAAGATGCCGTTAAAGGAGATAATAATTGTCCTTTTATGTGGGAGAAAATAATATTCTTGAGAGGGACTGCTTTTCTGGAGATGAAACGTATATGAAAAGCAGAGCAAAGACTGAAAACATAGTTTGTTTCTGCTGTGTTTATAAGGGTTAGGTTTTTTATATTTTAAGCTTGCACTCTGACTGCTGCACGGTTTTACCTGGCTAAGCTAGACTATGAAAAGTAAGAACAGAGCGAGAGGAAAATGGCACGTTGGAGTTGGACAGAATGGGGATACAAATTCTGCATTCCAGATGATGTTTGGAGTATAGCCAAAGCTGATAGAGGGGAAAATTTTATATGGACCCTCCTAAAAAAAAAAAAAAGCTGTCTAGATTAAATTGGCAAGGATCTGTGTCATGGAGGACACCAATGTCCAGAAACAGTGGGGAAGAATCTGTGTTGATACATTTTGCTCCTTTTAATACATTCATTCCCAGAAAGTGTACAGTCCCCTGTAGCGGCATGAAATTATGCTTTTTCTTCTTAATAGCTCAGCAAAAAACCCCAGTGGTTGGAACAGTACTTTCTTTTCTTATTTTATTCTCACTTCAGGTGTGGCTTCCAGATTTTTTTGAGTCTTGATGCTAGGCCTGGACTTCTCTTTCTTGCTTTATGAGATCTCAACAAAGTTCTTTGGAGGTAGCAGTAGATTTTGTTGTTGTTGTTGTCTTATTTCCTTAAGACATCTCAACTCTGACTGATGCTGTAGGAAACTTCTTATAAGGAGCCAGATTGGCAACTTAATGTACAGGCAGCTACACAGAACTACAAACTCACAGGGTTTCTCAGTACCAGGCAAGTGCATCTGGAAGCCTCAAGCACCCTCATTTAGTCAAGTGTCCATAATTTGTGGATTTTGCAAGGTCTTTACTTCTTTTTTAGACCACTCGTAAAGCAAGTTGATGCACAGACTTTTCTCTACATCATTTCAGGTTCCATAAAATGATTTGTTATTATTAGGGCACCCTCAGTCACCTGTAAATGTAACAGACAATCTGTGGGTTTAAATCTTTGCCAGATAGAAAGCTGAAGTTTGACGACTAATTGCCCTTCAGGCAGCAGAATGCAATGTTGGCTCTTTCGGGAAAGCCTCCTTCACCTGCAGGTTGCCCTGAGCTCTGTGTACCCTTCCTTTCATGCATGGCGAGGGCTTAGGAACCAGCCACTTCGCCAATACAACGCTGAATGTCTCACACGGTTCCTAACACACAGAAACTCCTCTCTCTCTTCTACCTCGGGGAATAATGATCTGTTGCATGGGGATACTGGGGGGACTGGTTAATTGTTGGAAAAAAACCCACTTTTGAAGATGTAGAGAACAACATTTCATTTACTAGCTTTTTCCTCTCTACTTATTTTTTACGTCTGTTCCATCCTAATTTGATATTACTTTCTTTTTCATTCCTCTTTTCCATGCTTGTTTTTCCCTCGCTATACAACTGATACTATTTCAATGCCATCTTAAAGACTTCTGCTTTTGTAACTCACGTGTGAACCAAGGTGGAATTGGGTTAAAATAAAATTTGTGCTGTATTCATAAGTAATACCAAGAAAAGGAGACTGTACTTCCTGAGTCTGAAGTATATTTTTATAGGTAGGTGAGTTATAAAACCTCTAAAATAGGAGGCTATTAGAATAGAAATACTGACATAAATGTTACTGGAATGACCTGACTGGAAGGAACTGAACTTAAAGTTCTCTGAAAATAACGAGGAGTTTAAGTATTGCTACAATAACACAATACTGGTATTTTCATTTTAAGTGTTAGAAGTTGAGCACCTGGATTTACTTGATTTTCTTTAGGCTGTTCTGTACTCCGCTCTGCTAAGTCTTTTAACCCTGGACTGCCTGCAGTGACCCATGGCTGCCCTGGAGAACTGCGTACCTAAATGGGCACTGGGGAACGACTCCATCGTGTTAAATTCAGCACACGAGCTGCTGCTTCTTAAATTAAAGGAGGAAGTTCTACTGTCTATCAAATGAAGAAATTCACATGCAAGAACAGAAAAATTGCTATCTGCCAGCTTCTCTAAAGAGAGCGGGCACCCACCAACCCATCCCTGCATATCTCTGCAGCTGGCACCTTTTGAGGATGGCATGGCAGCCCTAACCATTCATCTCTGTATTTTGGCACTAATCAAACTAACTGGTATCACTTTTTATCCCAAGGTTGTGCGGAAGCTGGTTGTATAGGTTCATAAATCCAAATTATAATTACATTTAAATAGGCTATTTATTTTAAGGAAATACCAAGGCCCTCATCTTATAGTCTTATTACCTGCATTGGTAACTACACAGAGTAGTGGATGTAACTAGGTTAAAAATAGTAGTTGTCTTATGATGTTTCCAGAAACCTTTAAGGTGTCTGTTCTCTGTTGGATCAACAGTGTGCCGTGAGCCAGACGATCTCACGCCCCTGTGACTGTAGTCCAACGTCTGATTCTGCGCTTGCAAGAAGCTGCTGAAGTAGGCATTCAGTTAATGTCAAAGAAATTGATAACAGTGTGAGGATTTTATACTCAGAGCACCCTTTTGAGAAGGGCCTAAAATATTGCCGCTGGCAGAAAGAGAGATACACTGACAGTTCCTAAGGAAGGATTAACATTCCCTTTCCCGTGTCTGTGAGTCAGCTTTAGGGGACTCACCCTTTTATTCTTTAGTATTTGCTTTGGCATTTTCATTGCTGTTGAGCCCTCAGTGGGCAGAGACAGCGATTGAATTCTTTCCGGGGATCCAAAGTGGGATATGGCAGTTGAAGGATGATAATTCAGTGAACGGCTGCGCAATCCAACCAGACGAGGGGCTATGCGGATGTACTGTGGCAGTGTTGTATGGCACCCTACAATATCACCGCTCTCCACAATGAACAGAGCTGGTTTTTTCAGTCCTTTATTGGTGATGCAGGTATCCTGGTGCTTTTGATGGCTGTCAGATCTTATTTCCTATTCACAGAGAAATTAACTACACCAAAACGATTAAGCTCACTAAGGTAACGTAAGCTGCAAGAGTTTCAAATGACTAGGCTGACAATGGAAGGGACTGTTCAAGGAGAGGCATTTTCATCCTTTATATGTTGTAATAAGTTGTCAAGGCTGAAACCTTTTTTCCTTTTTTTTAAAACAGCTAGATGTTAAGAAAAACGTGTACTTGCTAGCACAGGATGTGAAAGTTAACCATTTTGAAAAGTGAAAAACAAGCCTCTTCATTGTTAAATTCAACAGACAGACAGCGACTCTGCTTATTAGCTAGGATGATGGCATATGTTTTTCACTGTGGGCTGCTGACAAGCAATCCCGCTGACTCCCCCAGTCAGGTTATACTTGCTTTGCGGGATGCTAGCAGCAATCATTGCTCATCGCACTGCTGCCTTCCTTTTTGGCCAATACAAGCTTTGGAATCTCACCACTATTTCTAGCGATGGATAAACGTCCTGTCTCCCAGGAGCTGATTTCTAGTGCCCTCTGCCCTGCGGGAGCTTTCCACGGGCAGCAGTGTGCCGGGGTGCCAGCCTAAGGAGAGCTTTGTGAGGGGAAATCTTGGTGGTTTTGTGTTTTGTGATGGAATTCTGAATAATGTGACAGCACTTTGTACAGATGGGTAAGAATGGGGCATTTCAGCTCCTGCTTCTTCAGTGCAAAGGGAATGGTTGAAAAACGGAACGTGTGTCTGTAAGGAAATAGTTGGGTGTGCTGGGTTGACCGTGGCTGGACGCTGGTGCCACCAAGCCGCTCTATGACTCCCCTCCTCAGCAGGATGGCAGGGCGGGAGAAAATGAGATTAAAAAAACCCTCATGGGTCAAGATAGAGGCAGTTTAATAAAAGCAAAAGCAAAGGCTGCGCATGGAAGCAAAAGGAAAACAAAGATTTTATTCTCTACTTCCCATCAGCAGGTGATGTCCAGCCACTTCCCGGGAAGCAGGGCTTCAGTTGGTTGCTCCAGAAGAAAAGCGTCGTAAATAACGAATGCCCCCCGCTTCCTCCTCCTTCCTCTTAGCTTTTATTGCTGAGCGGACATCATATGGTACGGAATATCCCTTTGGTCAGGTTGGGTCAGCTGTCCTGGCTATGTCCCTCCCAAGATCTTGCCCACCCGCAGCCTGCTGGTGAGGCAGGGGAAAGGTTGGAGAAACAGCCTTGATGCTGTGCGAGCAGTGCTCGTAGAATCATAGAATCGTTAAGGTTGGAAAGGACGTCTGAGATCATTGAGCCCAACCGTTAACCTAACTGCCAGGTCCACCTCTAAACCCTGTCCCTAAGCACCACATCCACATGTTTTTTGAATACTTCCAGGGACTGTGATTGCACCCCTGCCCTGGGCAGCCTGGGCCAGTGCCCACCTGGGGGTGTTGGTTGACAGCTGCCTGAACATGAGCCAGCAGTGTGCCCAGGTGGCCAAGAGGGCCAGTGGCATCCTGGCTTGTATCAGGCACGGTGTGGCCAGCAGGAGCAGGGAGGTGATGGTGCCCCTGCGCTGGGCACTGGTGAGGCCGCCCCTCGAATGCTGTGCTCAGCGCTGGGCCCCGCACCCCAAGGCGGCCATGGAGGGGCTGGAGCGTGGCCAGAGCAGGGCAGCGAGGCTGGGGCAGGGGCTGGAGCACAAGGCTGGGGAGGAGCGGCTGGGGGAGCTGGGGGGGCTCAGCCTGGAGAAGAGGAGGCTGAGGGGAGCCCTCCTCGCTCTCTGCAACGGCCTGAAAGGAGGCTGGAGCCGGGGGGGTCGGTCTCTGCTCCCCAGGAACAAGCGATGGGACGAGAGGGAACGGCCTCAAGCTGCGCCAGGGCAGGTTTGGGTTGGATATTAGGAAAAATTTCTTCACGCAGAGAGTGGTTAGGCATGCTCAGCAGCAGCCAAAACACTATCAACACCTTTCTAGCTACCAATACAAAGCACAGCACTATGAGGGCTGCTATGGGGAAAATTAACTCCATCTCAGCCAGGCCCAGTACATTGGGATAAAGCTGTGCAGTGGTCACTATTTTCAAGTGGTAAATGGGGACAACGATGTCACGTCTGTAGGTCAAGAAGGCGCTTTTCTCATTCTTTCTTCTCACTCCTGCTCTCCTTTGGCCAAAGCCTTCTGACAGGCCAGCCTTCCACGTCTTCCTCCTTTAATCTCTAATAGCCCCCTAGTAACCTGCTCACGAGAAGAATTCTTTGCATTCTTGTTTCCCTGCTGCATAAACATCTGCAATTCCCACCTTCTAATCATTTGGCGGTACTAGGGCGTTCTGTGTATGAAAGGCAAGAAAGATTTTCTTGAAAATCACTGGCTGATCTATACGATTGAGACATTTCCATGGTTACTGTGCTATGGCCCTAGTTTAGCTACCATCTTCCACTGCCCAGGTGTAAATGGTCACCCAGACCCTTGCAATGTCAAGTGTTTAATTTTGCAAAAGAAGAAAATAAAAAATAATGTCATAAAAGACTTGAGAAGGGAGAGAAATTTATTAGCAAGAACTGCCTCCTCTCTAAGCCCAGCAAGGGGAAAGTGGCGTCATTCACTTGGGGCACCGTGCACTTAGTGACATTTTCAGAACGGCTATTGAGAGCGCAAGGTGTGAGGAGTTTTCACGCAGCTCCATTCAGAGTCACACAGTTTATTTTGAACTGGTGTAAAGGAAAACGCTGCAGGATTGGCTTCAAGTTGAAATAAAATGAAAAATGAAATTAGCGCCTTCTGGCCAGGGGTGTCAGCAGCTACGGAACGGGCTGCCCATACAGCAGCCTGTTACTGTGAAGGGTGCAAGTCCTTCAGGAGGGTATTGAAGGTAACTAAATTATCGTCAGAAAAGAAGCACTGCATTACAGTGGGCATTAATTCCCATACTTGTCAATAACATCAGCCAAGAAGGTATAGAGTAAATAGACAAAGAGACCAAATTGTACTCCTGAGGCTGGTCTCACTGGAGACGTTGAGAAAGTCCTTGTGCAAATGCCGGGTTTGTAATACTTGTGTGCTTGTTCAGTGTGTGGACAGCCCCTAGGACTGCCAATATATATTCACCTTTCTTGTGAGAACCTTCTCTCTGTTGTTCCGGTAAACTGAATTTAGCTTCTGTTCACTTGTGTAAATGGTAGAAATCAAGACATCTGTCACAGCAGTTTAAAAACTTTGCTTATAAACACGTGCAAATGGGAAGCATCTAAGAGGCAACAGAACTGCAGAAGAGGAAGGTGGGTCTATAGTCTGTCACTGGTTGAGTGAATAGACGATAAGAAGTGATTATAAAGACAAATTTCATTCTAGCGCATATAAGAGAGTACCATAAATCGAACAGGGGAGGTGGTTCCGTTACTCAATAACAGACATACCACCAGAACCACTCAGGTTGTAAGGCAGCTTGGAAGGCCTCTAGTCCAACCCACCTCTGAGAGCAGGGCTTACTGCAAGATTAGAGCAGATTGCTCAAGGCCTTCTCCAGTGGAGTTTTGAATATCTTCCAGGCTGGAGTTTGCACAGCCTCAGATAGATAGCAATACGTTCCAGTGTTTCACCCTCACTGTGAGGAATTGTTTTTAATGATTTAACAGAAATTTTCCTTGCTGCAACTTGCGACTGTTGATTCTTGTGCATCTGTTGGTTTTGGCCGCTCTCACAGGTGCATGAAGGGCTTTAACTCAGTAGCATGAAGTGCTTTACCTCGGTAGCATGTCAGAGCTCCATACCTAACTCTGTGCAAGCAAGCGGACTGTCTCCAGTTGGTATATCCACTGCAAACCCTTCAGTTTTGATTAATCATCTTACTTATGATGATCCTTTAGAAGAATGCAGAACAGCAAGGAATAATGGACTCAATAGGTTTCCAGAAGTCTGCTAATTCAGTCCAAAGCGTGGGTATTGCAGTTATTATTTTGACAGATGTTTCCTTGTTTTGTCCCAGACTAACCATCTGATTGCTGATTTTAAAAGATTCTCAAGTTAATAGCGTGCTGACAACCTCGAGGGAGGAAGCGAGAATGGTGCTTTCTTTTCCTTTGTACAGGAAATAAGTCAGGGCTGAAATACTGGCAGTTCAGTACGGCACATGTTCTGTCTGTAAATATTGCTCCTTATTACTCTGCCTCCTTGCATGCACGTGTAAAAGGCCCCAGCAAGCCATATGTATACAAACACTAATGTTATCAATAACTCTGCATTTATTATGAAGCATTTAACTGATTTGGCTCCCTCTTTGGAACTGAAATATACATTTATGTGCATAATTTGCAGGTTTGAACAAGCGTTCAAACACCATGAACTGTTTTTAGACTTAGTCATAAAGGCAGAAGGAGAAACTGGTTTGAGATTCTGTTCAAAATCAGGTCTTGTTTAATCTAATATTAATTTCTTCTGTACCAAGAGGTAATAACGGGGTTATTCTGTCCCGCTAAACAGTGTATCAAAAGTTGCACACACAGCTTTTTTCATTATACTCTTTCCCCATACTCTGAGGTTTACTAATTTTCTTAGCTTAGAGAAAGATCTTATGAATGGGAAAAATAATGAGAAAACAGTCATAGTGTTATGAAGGCTGCAAAAGCTTTAAGTGGCGTGAGATAGATTTTTTGGGTTTGTTTGCACTTGACAAGTACTTCTGCTGGTCTTATTACAGCACAATCTTTTGTTTCATAATTATCTCTATATTATGTACTAAAGGCTTTAACTACATACAGGATTACTGGAACTGGTTGGATTGTTTCTGCAAAGATGTTGAGCAAAAATATTGGGTTTTAAAAAAATATTGGGTTTTTTTTAAAAAAAAGGCAGATTTTGTTTAGATGGAAAAAAAGATTATTTTTAAAAACAGATAATGTGTCTTAGGAAACTGTTTCTGAAAATGGACAAGTCTTCGTTTTGGGGAGAACGAGAATATGACTGTTCTCAGCTGGTACACGCTCACCAACCAATGGTACCAGTGCTTGTGGTTTACTGGTTTTCTGGTGGCTTCAGAAGGTTCAGACACGAATCCTGGCTGCTGTACAGACAAACTCATGGCTCCCCCAACTTCTTGAAGGCAGGAGACAGCAGAGGATGACCAGGAAAGAAGGATCAACCTAATAGGCAGTGATCTGAATGCAACAGCAGCAACTATATAGATCGATCGGCTGTTTTTTAAAGACACACAGTAGAATTTTAAGTAAATGTTTGACGATATTCCATTGCAGAATTTTGTGTGAATCCTTCCTGTTCATGATGAACAAAAGCAAGGAAAACATCAGGCTGCAGAGGTGACCAGTGAAGCTTGCTGAACAACTGAATATGAGCATCGGCAGATCAGAGGTAGGAGCAGCTAATTTGAGAATATGAGTTGAAAATAAGGTAGGGGTAGATTAGGAAAGGTTTTGGAGAATGAAGATCCAATGCAGGTAGGAGAACCAGAAAAGGATCTTTGAAGCAGTTTTTGACTGAATAGGTTAAAAACTACCAGAGTAAAAGTGTTGTTGAAGCAAGTCAGTAGTATGAAGAGGCTGAAATAGCAATTTTAATTATACCCCCGATACATTAAGGGAAAAACAGAAGTAAAGAAAAACTCAGTAAACAAAGCAGGAAAAGTCCAGAATGTAATAAGACCACTGTGCATGGGAGGTTTTTATAGTGCTTGTGTGCAATGGGCCAGGCAAAGAAAGCAGGAGAAATGAAAACATTTGGACTGAGGTGATTTCAATGTCATGGGCTTAACAGGAGAAGCTGAATAGATAGTCAGACGAACTGCACATCAGTATAGCTCAGAGAGACTCTGGAAGCTCCTATAGCAACAAAATAACTGCTAGAAGCAATTTAAAATGAAATTGATTGCACAGAAAAAAAATCAATGTGCACAAGTCAGTCCAGAGAAGGGGTGAGCTGTTAAAGGGAAAAGTCTACACATTCTTCTAGATCTCATTAATCAGTTTCATTCTTTTATCGATACACATAAAATATTACGCAGCTTCCTCTGGGGCAGTAACAGTGCTTGCTGAAGGGAATGAAGGCAGCATCTGGGCTTGAATGTCCAAGCAGTAGTGGTGGTGTAGAGGGAGTATTGAGGAAAACGTGTTTACCACCATTTCATCTCCCTTTCCATTACCTTTTTTTCCCCAGGAGGTAAGTCAACTTAAGCTTGACCTTTCTTCTCAGTGGTTAGTGCCAGCCAGTCCACAAGTGCCTTGATAATTTTCTGCTGGATAATAGTCAGCGATCTGATTGATTTACCATGTATCCAAATTAGTTACTTTTAACAAAAAAGAAAGAGTGACCAATACTAAAGCATTCACTGCCAACAACTATAATATTCTCTTTAAAGCCAGAAGAGTTTCCTCTGGATTTGATATTCATTAATGCCTTCTTTCTTTTTGCTGAGTCAACTGGATTCAGTTTGTCATGATCAAAGCTCTCCGGTGTAAAAGAGAATGAAAAATGAACATAGAAAAGCAAACAAACACTTTTTCTTTCCACAAAACTGCTCTATGTATCTTTTTTGTTTAATGTATCCTTCAAAAATGCTTATATGCTTTTTTCATTCCCCTATGTAGACTTTTTATACTGAAGGATTTTTCTGTCCTTATTAAAATAACAGCAAAAGTTATAAAAAAAAGGGGAAGTCTTCAGATGGAGCTGATTTGCCTTCAGAAAAGCAGCTGCTTTGCAATGTGTACACCATCATCAGAAAGGCAGAAATTTATAGAAGTATGAAATTATGAGCAGGAAAGTCTTGGCTCGAAAAATACACGAGGTCTCAAAGTATCTGGGTGTTATTTCTGGTCTGAGTCTTCTAAGAACTTAGGATTTCTCTGGACAATTGTCCTACACCAAAGTATGGTAATGAGAGGTTTAATGCTGCATTATCTTCATTAATTCTCTTCCCAAAATTCCACAAAAACAAAATATTACCAAGAAGATGTGAGGCTGGATTAACTAGATTAGATACTATGTAAATCCACTTGAAAAACTGCTGCTAAGCACAAGTACTCTGAAAGTTCAAAAGTTTTAGTTAACGCTACCTAACTTTAGTCCTCTGTTTTTACAGTGGCATCTATGTAACAGTTAAGAAAAAATAAAGGTGGCAAGACAGATAATTTCCCTGTTTATTTGATGAAGAAAATCTTACGACTCTTGTAAAGTGTCTGTTTTTACCAAAGCAAACAGGAGATACAGAGTTTTGTCATAACGCAAACCTTCGTACCGTGTGCGTGAGCTGGTATTAATTACAGACAGTTTTCTTCAACACTTGTTAGTAATACGCTTTTCAGTTCAGCTAAACTGTAACCCCTATCGTGGCTTTAGCAAAGCCGGTGGAATAACGCCAAGGGTGAATCTGGCTTCACTTAAGAAGCCTTCAAAGAACAAAGTGTCTGGATCTGCTAAGGCAACCGGTCTTGAATGAATCTTAATCAGCTGATGGCTGAGTCTTTATGAACATACTTTAACTGACATAATCAGCTACGAGTAGGTACGAGTAGATAGGAGGAGATAGGACAGGAGATAAAAGAAATAATATGTTCTTTATTTATGTACCAGGAGCTGATGATTAGGCATCGCTCTGTTCTGAACTGCGCAGAGGGAGTCTGAGTCTTAGCAGTACGGTAATGGCCAGGCAGTCCTCTGACACGCAGTTAGGACAAATAGTTAAGTATGCTGGTGAGAGAGAAGGGAGATGATTTGGAGAGCAGTAGATTTCCTCAGGAATTAAAAAGTACGAGGCAACAAAAGTTTGCTTCTGGGATTTAAGCCATGACCTTTGAAATCATTCAATTCAACTAAAAAATGCAGGACTGTATTAGCAAGGGAGAAAGATAGCTGCTCATAGCGTATTGTTGCTAGAACATTGTAATCCTTCCTTGGGGCCTGAAATAAAAGTGAAAGTAGGTCACTTCTCTTCACTTGGATGGGTACTAGTTTGCACGTTATCCAATCAAATTATTCTCTTATTAAATATTTCCAGAAAGCATGACCTAAATGGGGCTTGTTCACAAATAACTGTCAAAAAAAAAAAAAAGACTTTTGATGCATCCACGAGATGTTTTAACTTGACTCTCTTAGAGGTGTGGCAAATGGCAAGGAAACCCAGTTCTCTTCTGTCAGAGGCATAGCTCTTGGCTCTTGGCTAACAGCTAGGCAGAAGAGGTTTTCTGATTCTGTCCCTAACACGATCTGCATGTCACCATCCATAGGTCTAGTTTAAATCAGGTTGCCCATCAGTGTTCCCCTTTCCTGGACTTATCATGAGGTGTTAATAAACCAGTGTGTTTACTTACATAGCAATTAGAAATGTGCAAAGTGCTCTATTAAAAATATACTAGCATGTTTATTTTCAAACTTTCAGATGAAAAGTAAAACGGATAGGTTTACTGGTTTTGTCTTGTCCATCCACCACCGTAACAGAAGCATGAAATGTGAAAGGTGTGTTCCTACTGCTTTATCAGTAATTTCCATAAACATGTGCCTGATGTTTCTTCTGTATGTTAAGAATGTCTTGAAACTGAAATGCTGACTTCGTAGGCATCGTAAGGAGACATGCTTTTATGACCAGGTAATGTACGATGTGAATAATCTAAATTATTCTGAGCTCCAAAACACTCTTATTTCTTAATGATGAGCAGATTTGAATAAATGCATTATATTGATCAGCTCTTTGTTATTATAATCCTGCCCGCAGGAATTAAAACCCAGGGTGATTAGAGGAAAAATATCATCCAAATAGCCATGAAGATAGTAGTTCAGTCCTCAGTGGAGTGGATTTATATTTGTAAAATATTCTCCTGTAGAATGCATAATTTTGTTTGTTTTTAAGCAAATTAAATTTCAGTTTTGTTAGACTACCTGGTGCAAGAACTGGATTGGACTCGGAATCCGATATTTATTGAGCTGTGTTGTTCTAATGTGCTTTTTGGTTGTATTCCATCTACTCTATTCAGAGATGGTAGGTCAAACTGCATTGGCTCTACCAATATAGATATTGTGTTACATAGGGCTTCATGCACTCAGGCAGCGGAGAGGTTTTTAATTAAAACACTCTATAATGATTCACTGGTCTCTGGAAGTTTGTATATAATCCAAGATAAACTAGTAAAACAAAGTGCAAATTTCAAACATAGTTCTATAGTTCTGCTAGGTTTTTTTGTCAGAATGTCTTTTAATTCCATCTTTTAGATGATATACTAACGATTTTGGCTTTTTGACCAACTTATCTCAAAGATTAGCTATTTTCCCCTTTCCTCTCTTTTCCATATAATGTTTAATTCCAAATGTAGATATTGTATTGACAAGTCCAGACCAATAAGAACTTGCATGAGATCTAAAATTCTGTAATTTCCAGAAAGGAACTACTTGGTTCCTAATGCTTAGATTTACCTCTGCTGTCATATTATCCTTCGGTTGTAAAGACTTATTTTGCCTGGACCAGTTCCAAACTAAACTTTCATTTTGCAGTCTCAACAGATGCTGATATTTTCAAATAAAAATGATTCATTTGCATTTTTAGGGAGCATCTATACCTAGGTTTAATATGTAAGTTTATACATTTGGAAGGAAGACTCTCTCTTGATCATAAGTATCTAAAATACTGTACTCAAGCTGACAAATTATTTGCAAGTATAGCTCTCAACCATTCAGGTCAGATCAGAACTGTAAATACAATCTGCATTAATATGGGGAAAGAGCAGATCTGAAATGTCATTAATCAGCCTGCGACTGAAGACAGTCATCACTACCTTTAAACTCGCTGGAGGAGAGAGGAGGGTGGGAGAAAGGAGGGGGAAGGAACAACATGGAGTCGACTGCAGCCGTGTCCATGTGACACAGGAAAAAGTCTGCCTTTTCCCTGAGATTCCTGGAAAAGCCCCCGGACTGATGTGAATTTGGACTCTGCCAGTGTAAAAGAATTAGCTTTCCTGTGAAATGCATTGCTTGCCAGACTAACCTTAAAATATGCAGTGAAAACAACAACAAAACAACAAACCCCACCACCTAAAATACAGGTGTGGAAGAACAAAAGATTTAATTTTCTTAATTTATCAACAGAACATTTTTAAGCCTGCTCTATGTCACTTTAGCCTTTCAAGGGCTATGATAATAAAGCTATTTTTATTCTCTTCCCTCTCCTCACCCACTGCTTAAAATATCCCAGCCGGCAGAACGGATTTGCATTTTCTGCTCCATAGAACTTGCTAAGAAAGCGTTCAGTCTGCGGAAGGTGCCCAGAACTTGCCTGGCCCTGCTTTGTACAGGAACGAGAAGTTTAGCACCAGAGGGGATTAGACAGCAGAATCAATATATTTGTTCTATCTTTGCCATGCTACAAAGAAGTCTAGAGTCTTTTAAACCAAGGAGAAAGTTTGAAATACAGTTTTGCTACTATCACTGTGTAGTTTCCTTTCTGTGGAAAATAACATCAGCCCTGCACTTTGCTTTCCAGTCAGTGCCTAAAGGGACAATGTCTTCATCTGTTCCTTTCTATTTATGGCATGATCGAGGATAATTAACGCTTTTAAACAACTTGCCAATTTGTTTCTAAAGGTCACAAAAGATCTGCTCAGCTTGTTGAAGCTTCATTTATGAGGTCTAATTTTTCCAGATGTGGAAGGAAAATTAAAAATTAAGTAAGTCCACCGTATTATATCTACAGCAGAAGCAATTTTTTGTAGATTTTCAACATTATTGCTTTTAAAAAGTTAACTTCACAGAACACGGCACCTGTGATGGTGCTTCTAGTGCAAATGCTCCCCAAATGCACTTTGGGATTTGCCAAGGGAGGTGCGGAACGGGCCTCTGCTTTGAATGCCTGTGGAAAACTGGATGAAAGATTTGGAGGCTGTTGCGGGATGTGGGGCAAGCAGTGTGCCTGGAGTACAGATAAATGCACACTGAGTTTGAAGAGCCTTGATCTCCAGCCGAACTGTCCAAGATCAGCGTGAAGCCATGCCGAACTTTAGATTTCAGACAAAAATTTTATAAAGGATGAGTAGATATCAAAATTGCTGGTGCACTATGGTATCAACTTGTTTGACATGAGCAAGATTTTTGCATCCAAACTGTCATAGCCAGGTATTGTTCATAAGGTATAAATACGAATCATCTTGAAACAGATGCATTGATATAAACTTACTCCTCAGCTAATGTGAAGAACCACAGCTCGTTTAATACAAGAGAGAAAAAGTAATTGATAGCTCTTTATGGCTCCCAAGTGGCAGCTAATTTCAGCTGATGTAAAGCAGATAGTGGTATCGCACAAAGGATGGGATATGACAGTATGCTTCCCCCTTTGAACAGGATAACATTCACACTCACAGCTTAAAATAACCAACATTTTGGCATTGCTTTACTTCAGTGGATAAACCTTTGTAGGAATGTAGCGGATCAAATCATGTTGAAAGACTCTATATTAGACATTTTCCACTACTACATTGAATGTGTAATTACTAGTAATGGCTCTGCTGCTGAGCATTTCAATCTTCTGCATACAAAGTGCATGAGCACACATTCTCGTGGGATAATTACATACAACATTGTAAATGCCCAGTTGCTCGAAGGATATTCTTCACTTTTCTGGGTCTGTCCTCCATCTCCACCAAAAGCTAAGCTAAACTTTGGTACAACCATGTTATTCAGCATCCGTACACAGCCAGTGCCACTTTGGCCACCTTGTACTGTGGAGGAGAACATATTTCACTTGTTTCTTTTAATCCGCTATTCCATGGAGAAAAGTGTAAAGCCAGCAGAAAAATTATCTAGCATTTGCCTTTGAATAAAATTCTTATGCTTCCTTTGTGTTTTGAAACATGCATTTCAGTCTGGGTAAAACAATTGTCTTAGTTTCTCTCTAAATCTCTTGAACTGATTGCAATAATTTTTAATTTAAACTGTAATTGCTTTTCCTCATCCTTTTTTAATGTCCTTGTGCCACTTGCAGAGAGAGATTTTCTGTACTCAATGAGTCCTTGAACAACTATTGCCAAAATCTGATTCTTGAAGATAAATAGCAAATGGCACAGGGACTAGCTCAAGTCTGCAGCACCCTGTAAGCCCAGGCTGGCGTGCACGCACTGCGGTCTTACTGACTGCCTAAGGCAGGAGGAGGATTGTCTATTTGACCAGAAGACTGATTATTTTTTTATTCTCTGTCCTGCATATTTTTGCTGTCTGGCACTTGCACCAATGCCACGAGCAGCATATCATCACCATGTCCAAAATCAAAACAGTGAAGTTCTGATGTCGGTTCTTAGCCCTTTTAAGAAATTCTGCCCTCTGGCTTTGTTGCTTCTTCCTATATTTGCATAAATATTCTGGAGTTACTGCAAAGATTTTAGGGCCCACAGATACCTGCCTTCTTTACACAGGACGAAAAAGAAAAAAAAATAGTGTCATGGTTTAACCCCCGCCAGCAACGAAGCCCCACCCAGCCGCTCACTCACTCCCCTCCAGTGGGATGGGGGAGAGAATCGGAAGAGTAAAAGTGAGAAAACTCCTGGGTTGAGATAAAGACAGTTTAACGGGTAAAGCAAAAGCCGCGCACAAGCAAAGCAAACCAAGGAATTCATTCACTACTGCCCGTGGGCAGGCAGGTGTTCAGCCATCACCAGGAAAGCAGGGCTCCATCACGGGTAACGGTTAATTGGGAAGACAAACGCCATCACTCCAAACGTCCCCCCCTTCCTCTTCTTCCCCCAGCGTTATACGCTGAGCATGACGCCATACGGTGTGGGACGTCCCTTTGGGCAGTTGGGGTCAGCTGTCCCAGCCGTGACCCCTCCCAGCTTCTTGTGCCCCCCAGCCTCCTCGCTGGTGGGGTGGGGTGAGAGGCAGAAAAGCCTTGGCTCTGTGTAAGCACTGCTCAGCAATAACGAAAACATCCCTGTGTTATCAACACTGTGTCCAGCACAAATCCAAACCATGGCCCCACAGCAGCTACTCTGAAGAAAATTAACTCTATCCCAGCCAAAACCAGTGCAAACAGTCAAAACTATCTTCTACCAGGAAGCCAGTGACAGAAAGGGTTATTTTTAGAATCACAGAATCATAGAACCGTTTAGGTTGGAAAAGACCCTTAAGGTCATCGAGTCCAACCGTTAACCTATCACTGCCAAGGCCACCACTAAACCCTGTCCCTCAGCACCACATCTCCCCGGCTTTTAAATCCCCCCAGGGATGGGGACTCAGCCCCTGCCCTGGGCAGCCTGGGCCAGGCCCTGACAGCCCTTTCAGCCTTCGTATCAGTGCCTTAGGGAGAAATGTTTTGGAGTATGTATGAAATACAGAAGAATGTACTGTGAATATCAAATACTGTGAAAAGTCTTAACTAGAAATAAAAATCCTGATTTTCAAAAAAGTTAAAAGTTCCTTTGCAGAAGGATACGCTTTCAGAGATAGTATCTGAAACCTCAGGAAGACATACTATTCTACCCAGGGCCAAGCTATACTTTTCTCCAGTGTTGACTACACCTCTATCAGTCTCAATTACCCAGTCATCCTCAGGAATGTAATGTGAATCATAACAGATGGCAGTTTGTGGTTTCATCGAGTCAATAATGTAGACAGTGAATCGCACAATACTGACGATTTTTTTAAGGAAAAAAACATGCTGCAAATAGTCTAAGTATGGCCTCGATTTACATGCAGCAATCTCATAAGTGGGATGGTATAACATATCTAGCATTTTCTAAATTTTTTATTCCGTTTCCTATCTTGTCCCTCATTAATATAATGTACGTAAGCATCTAAAAGAAAGATTTTACAGATTAAAATATACTTAGCTTCCAGCCATGTAAGCAATGATTAGATGGCAAAGATAAAAAGCAGTGTTACGAGGGCTTGTGCTTTGCAGACGTTAAAATGGGGAATGAGTGGTTTCTGGGTTTCTGAGCTTACCGTCACCTCTCAGACCTCTGGGCTCTGGTTGCCTCACCTGCCCACGAGGATGGTACTCAGTGGCTTTGCTCTGTGCTACAGCAGGTAAACCTCCGCTGTTAGAATAGAGAGGGTCAAGGTTTTTACTGCTACAACTGTAGTTTTTTTCACTGTAGCGATTTCTTATTCAGCAGAAAAATCTGGTTCAGAAAATGCAGAATGGATGGAATAATTGCAAGGGTATAAGCAGCCTAATAGCCCTCCAGGCACACTATAGGTATAGGTATAGGTATATATAGGTATATTGGCACTGCACAGTGCATAAATTACTCAGAATAATATTAGAGGTCTTTAATATAGAAGTGTGAAGTGAGTGCCTTGAGACCAGTGTTGCGTTCTCTTTTAAATGTCCACAGTAAATAGATCATCTGAAAATAATTTACTGCTTTCTCATCTTGCCTTCAAAAGCTGTTAGGAAAGAGCAGCTGCTAGTGCTTTTCTGGAGCAGGATCAAGCATGGTTTCAGAAGAAAAAATATCTTCTTGTAATCCAGATAAGCTTTGTGGCTGTGGTGCTTTCTTAATGCAAGGGGGGAGGGATAGAAATCAAAGTGACTGTGTATGATTTGAATTGCTCAGTTACCCACTTCTCTCTTCGGCGTGAAGCACCTCCACAGCAGCAGCGAGAACCGTGCACCTCGGAGCCAGCGCTCCGGGCTGCTGCGATAAAGCTGAAGTCTGAAGCAGGGATGGCAGGGATGGCAAAAACCCAACGGTGCTATAGGATTGAAATTAGACTCCTTATTCTCACTATTCAACTGAAGGAGATTAGCTTCTAGATTTTTTTCGTTTGACTGAAGCAAAACTGAGTTATGGCAGATGGAGGGAAATCCTGGGAGGAACTCGCTGTATGTTAAAGGCTTCTAAGGGGTTCAGCTAAACACTCCTAGTCTGTAAGGTCTTTTGCCTAAAAACCTATTAATTTTACTCCTCAGTTTGTCTTCTCTGGCTTGAAAATTGAACTGGAGTACTGCACATGGAGGCTGTGGCATTCACCTGAAGAAGATGCAGTATTATAATAAGAAAATCTAGTGGTCTCATTCCTGTTACACTGACTAATGATAGCTGATTTTTTTTCCTATTAATCTTAAACCAACCTGTAATCATGAATGGCTTAATATAGTGCAGCACGCACTGGTCTGCTGTTCAAAGGAAGATGAATAACATGTAATTGGAATAATTTAGCAAGATTGAAATTTTTACCCCATAAGAGAGAATTTTGATTGCAGAACCTTTTCTCCCTGGAGGTACATTTACATGACTAATCTCAGAGGAAAAACTTTTTATGTAATTTTGAAAGGATATTAAAAAATTATTGTGCACTTTCTATTCTTACTTTTATGTTAACTTTGCTTATATCAAACCAAGTTGGAAATCGTATAATTAAGATTTAGGAATAAACAACGTTTTCCCACGTACCGTAAGGGGGCACAGGAGTAATTGAGGCGGCAGATTAAGCCCTTGTGATACGAACTACTGGCAGCTCTGTGATAAATGCTAAATCTCACTTAGCTCTGATATCTGCCCGGAATTACGGTTTCTTAATGGAGACCAGGCATCGACTGACTGATGGAACTGAATTATAAAATAAAGTTATATTCTGCAGCTGTCATGTCTAGAAGGAATAAAAAGTAATTTGATTTAAGTTAATGTATGTAAGAACACATAAAATTGTCCCTATGTTTGTTTCCAGTTAGGTATTCTGAAAAGAGAGAATTTGTACCACTTGCCCTTAGTTTAGGCTTTAGGATTCTGAGTTACGCTCCGAGTTTCTCCAGGTTGGCTTGCTACTTATTATTGGGAGTATCTTGCAGCTGTGTTGGTTTAATCCATGGATCTTTTGGCTGAAGGAGGACAAAACCGACCAGGCTTAGCCCTGAGCGATGGCGACGTTGCTCCTGGCTCCCCAACCGCTGCCTCCCAGGGACCCTGCCGTCCCCGCAGCCTCAGTGCCTGCTGGTGCATCGCTCACCCCTCCGTGGCTCCGGCCCTTCATGTCGGTATAGTTGATTTGAACAGGCCTGGCCTAACCTAATTCCAACAGAAGCAGATTTCTTTTTTTTTTCAATGCATACAAGTGATGACATTATTTATACCCTGTGCATAACTTCCAGGTAACTGCTGTTTCACATGGCCACATTGAATGTCATTGAATGAGAGACTACTTCTATCTTGCGCTCTTTCAAAAGAGTATCTGAGTTCTTTCCAGCTCTTGCTAGCAATTTATAAATGGTCTTAGAAGCAGAATTGTAACTGGAAAGTTTTATAACCATAGACCATGACAGCATTGTTACTTAAGAGTTATTGTCTATCAGTACTGAAAGCTCAAGGTGAATAGCTGCATTTTGTAACAAATCAGTCTGAATACCTGCTGCCGATCTTTATGTAGGCCGCTGTACTCATATACACCTAAATCCCAACTCTGTTTAGATCATCTAATAATGGAAACGGTAGCTAAAGGCATTTATGTCTGTAAATCTTGGATGACAACAGATTGTCAGGGACAAGGAGAAAACGGCTCACTTTTAGGCTTGCCTGTGAACGCTGACTGTCTTTTCTGACACAATACTACTTCACTGAAGCTTTCCTGGAGCAAGTAGCTTGTTTGTGCAGTCTCTTAGTATTATCAGAATTTGAAATGGAATCTTATACTCTGTCTCACTCTTGGAGAAATTTTCTTAAAGGAGATAAACGTCCTTCTTTTGCACTTCTTCAGCGGTGGGCAATTTTTTCCTTTTTTTTTAAAATAGCAGTACAGATCTGTATTAACAGAGTTTGACTCCTTGGGATGTACTTTGAGATTATGGTAGAGCAGCCAGGAGCAGAAGTCAGCTTGCTGGATCCAGGTAATGAAAAAAAGAATAGCAGAAGAGATTAGAGTCTGATTTACGCCATTGATCTAGCAAAGCGTTTTTCATGATAGGTTAGTGATAAACAACTGGAAATGTCACTGACTTTGTGAAAGAGGAAAATTGAACAATGAAATAAATGAAACACATCTTATAAATGCATTTGCTTTAAGATTTTTACAGTGTAGTTAAATTAGCCATGTATGGTTTGGCTACAGCCCTCTACGCATTTTGTGAAGTTAGAGATGGGACTTCCATAAAAAATGTATCCGTGACTTTCAGCAGTTTGTTACTCAAGAAAAACCAAGCCTTTGCTTTTTTTCAGCTATCATTTCTTGATACTTGATTTTCTGCCCCGTTCAAATTAAATTGGATAGCATTTAACAA
Organism: Platalea leucorodia; assembly: GCF_965183815.1. Taxonomy (NCBI): domain Eukaryota; kingdom Metazoa; phylum Chordata; class Aves; order Pelecaniformes; family Threskiornithidae; genus Platalea; species Platalea leucorodia. Next base: position 3,553,340 of record NC_138827.1, read on the forward strand.
TGGGTGAAATCTGGTATTTTCACTTACTTGATACTTAGAAATTGCTTAGTTGCTTGTGTTTATTTTTAGAGGAATTCACCTTCAGGCAGCCTCAGGCTTTGGTAATGTCAGCCTGAATGCTCTAAGTATTGAAAAAGGAATTTATAAGGGGAGTGCATGTAAAAATGTTAAAATAATGATTATTTCTACCTCTGCTGGTTATGCTATTTTGTGTTTAAATATTTTTGATATTTTCACCGATCTGTGGAAAACTGTAATCATATTAAACAAGGTCAGGCAAAAGTGGACGAAGCTTTTTAGATGCAGTTTATGCGTTATCTGACTACTTTTAAAGACTTTGAAATTAAAGGGAAGGTATATGTCCTCATAACTGTCAAACAGGGAAGGGCTTTAGCGTAATGTAGTCCTACTGCTAGATTAAGAGCAACATTAAATAAAGCAAGAGGTGGATCTGGCAATGACTGAGACCTCTAAAATATGACATTCATTTATATGGCAATTAATGTAAACTAAGATCAGCTGTGAATGGAGAATGTTTACTCCTGTATTTAAAGAAAACCGTAATGTGCATGACGAAAGAAAAGAACAGAACAGACGGAGAAGTTGCTAAAGATACGCAAAAACAACTAGGCATTATTTCATATATAATACTTATTCCTAAACCCCTAATTATTTCTTCAGTAGCCATCCATCATGGGTAAATTTGGCAAAGCAACAGCCAGTGATTAGCAAACATGATATAAAAGAAACAGTTTGAATTCCTTTAGCAAATGAACTAAAAGCTGTTGTATCCACCTAGGTGTAGTGACTTCAAAAGTAGCATCTTAACACAGCACTGCAGCAAGTTGCACCTTACCGGGAAGCTTAGCAACAAAACAGCGCACGTGGGGGTAGCAAATATTCTCTGTCTTAACAAATATTGGTTGGAAATCAGATTGCAAGCTAAAACGGCTTCCAAAGGTGTCAGTCCTCAGACAAACCCAAATCTGATGTTGTGCCAGCGTTAGATTACTGAGAGGTTGCTGTTACCAAATGAACACCACCAGGATACCAATCAGATTTTCCTTCTAGTTTGAATTTACCCCAGGCCTCACTTACACCTGAATAAACAGTGCCCAAATATGATTGCTGGTGATCGGCAATTGCTGTGCTCTTTGTATGAAATTGATATCATATGCTCCAGCAGCAGAAAAAAAGTGGTTTGGCTCAATTGCCAGTCGTGCCAGTGAACAGTAAATCCCCATGCGGACATGCATTTCATAAGAAGGAGTGGAGCCAACCCGTCCCCCTCACAGTCACCGTAACTTTTGGAGCAGAAAATACAGATGTTCAAAAATTTCTAGTTGCTCGGGTACAAATTTCCAGAGTCCCACATTAAAAGAGAGCCTCTTCTTTGAAACTTTGGTGGTAACTTTGAGATAACCTCCAAAAATATTACTCTCACTTCTGTAGCACTGCTGTGCCATTTCCACTTACTGATCCTCATTAAATCCTGATGGGCCCTCATCTTGCCCAAGATTTATTGCTAGCATGTTGCCTAATGGCAGGATATTAGCAGTGAATAGAGCATGCAAACACGTCTTCATTCCTGCTGTTGCTTCATCTTTTGTGGTCTAAAGGCCGTCAGGATTCCTGCAAATATCCTTGTTCGTTCTCTCACATGAAAGCAAACATCTCAGGCGGCCGCCTCAGCAAAGTTAGCGCCTGCTGTGTTGGAATTACGTGCGAGGTAAATCTTACTGCAAGTTAACAACGCACGTGCCTTACTCTCAGGTATTAACATACCTTGAAAGAAGCCCTTAACCATTATCCCCCAAGTGGTAAGAAGCACCAAAAGAAAAACCAGTTTCTGACCCAATAGCAGAGAATAAAAGATTCGAAGGCCTATTTCCTTCGTGTTATTGCAGGCAGCGATCATTTGCTATTGTAACACCCCCCCCCCACACACACTTTATCAGAAAAAACGGTTGCGCAGCGCGGTCATCTCACATGCAGAGATCAAAGATGTGGTTTCCCTGAATAAAGCTATGACTAATACTTCATGTCACGAGGATTCCTGTGATCTGTTTTGGCTCGGATAACTTGACAGAATAAAAATGAAGTAACAATAGTAATATTTAGTGCTGGAGCTCCGCATTATTTAAGGGACTTCTTGACTTAATGTTGTACTTGTTGACTAATAGATTCTGTATTTATCTTTAAAATGTGATACAAACATGTTACATATTTTGTTACATATTTTAGCAGTTGGGTTTTTTATATAAGAATCCATGTGTTGCCAATGTATTTGGAGATAGTGGGGCCAGGGAGCCCAAAGTAATATTTGCAGTATGAGCACTCCAAGCCTCAATCAAATGTCATTTCTCTATCAAGTAGGTAGTGGAAACTAAGCAGCTGTAGTGGAAACTGCGCGTCCTTAATACTTGCACATTAACAGAGCCTATTTTGCTGCTTTAACTACAGACCTAAGCCCATCTGTGGGCACAGAGTATTAGAACTTCGGGGGGGGGGGGGGTTATTGTTTGTTTTTTTTTTTAAAACAAAGCAACTTCTGACACTTGTAGCTATGGAGTTGACAGAGATTTTGCATTGTAGAGTGAACTACAGCGTGTTTGGCCTGAGTTGTAGTGTGTACTGTGATCTTGTGCTTTGAGACCCGTGTCCCAAGTAAGCCCTGACTGTCAGCCACTCGGTGTCCTCCTATCTTCAGTGTCCACACATCAGAGCCGAGCAAAGAGAGAAATGTCTTTTATTTCACATCTGGGTTTCTTATAGAGGGACCTAGGACTGGAAATAGGAGTGAACTAACAGGTAACTGGGATATCTGTGCCCTGACAGTATAGCTGCCCCTTGGTTTTGTTATGTTACCGTACGTACGTGCTATGTTAGCATAACAAAATCAAGGGGCAGCTACGCTGTCTATATGTCTATGCAGATAAACGTATACATATATAGAAACATGACAGATTAGTGGCTGGTGCTTCCTAGAACACTAGTGTCAATTATGTTTGCTTCATTTCTCCCCAGAAGAGGGCCTAATGAAGAATTTCTGGGGGTCCCACACGTATGAAGAAAACCCTTCTGTTTTTGCTTTCCTTCCACCTGAGTTACGATGGGTTTATGGTTTGACTGGAGGAGAGAGTTTAGACTGAGAGATGTTTACATATTCCACGGCCCATCTAAGCTTCTTCATTTGGAGGCGATGATCTTAAGGGTCTTTTTCAACCTAAATGATTCCATGATTTGTGAATGTCTCTGGCCTGTGTCCAGTAGTGTCTGTGTGCATCTGTGATGGCAAAGGAGTGGTCAATAGTTGTTGTCATGTGGAATATTAGTGTAGAGAAACGTTTTGATATGGTGATTTTGGGTCCATGTCAAGAGATTTTGTGCCAATATGGCAATATTGTATAAGCCATAGGGCCATACACAGAAAACGCCCACAAGATACTATTCACCTCCCAGGAAAGCAAGCACTGGCTACAAACAGAGTGAATATATGCCATTTATGTGCTGTTATAGCTCATTCCTAAAGCACAGAGCCCAAGCGGGAGACGAGGACATGGTTTAGTGGTGGCCTTGGCAGTGCTGGGTTAACGGTTGGACTCGATGATCTTCGGGGTCTTTTCCAACCTTAACGATTCTGTGATTCTATGATTCTATACAGCAAGACAAACCTCCTTGGTCATGTTCTGGATTTTGAGTTCAGCCTCTTGGCTGCAGCCTTTATGGAGGAAACGCGAGGAAATGCACCCAGCTCATCTTCAGACTACAGAGCGCATTAAGCTTGCACTGGAAATGAGGTTTTTGTCACCCCAGAGGAAAGAAGCTTTTCTGAATACTCAATGAATTTAATGCCATCTGTGTTGCGATCAGACAGCTGTAGGCAAAATAAAGGCACAAGAGTAAATGAAAAATAAACAGCATACAGTAGAAATGCGCTGTGCTGCTGAAATCTCTGCAGATGCTTAAGGGAAATGGTTTAGTGATAGCTGGATGGATAGACCAAAATTTTATTTTCATTACAAGCGAGCATAAGAATGTCTCTGCTCATTCTGGTTACTGTGAAAGCAGACACTGTATGAGTGGGTGTGGGAAGGGACAGAAGGCAGAAAGATTGGCCAAGTGTTCATTAGTCTATCAAAAATTGTCTTGACAGGCGGGGCGTGGGGGAACAGCAGGGCTGCACAGTCAGCGTTTTCAAACCGAGAGTGCTGTGTGGCACATGGATGGTGGTACTGAACTAGGACTCTTCTCTTTTTGGTACCTTCAGCCAGTGGTAGGGCAGAGGGAGGTGGAAATCCAAACCAGAGAGTTTTCAGAGGTTTCTGTGCCATGTGGTTTTGGCAGGGTTTGACTTGACTGAGCTCGTAGCTGTGATTTCCCCTATCTGCTTCCCTAACTGAAGCTGAACTATTGTTAAGGTAAAGGTCTGTGCACGCCAGAAGCCAAGAAGAGATATTCCTCTTGAATTCATGCTACCCGGCCAACAGCTTTGCTCTACGAGCTCTTCAGCAGGTGCCCATCTCCCACTTTCACATGCGAATGGTTAATGCAGCGTGGCCAAACGCGCATGAGAAGTGCCTGAAGTTAGGGAGATCCACCCCCAGAACTTCTAGCAGAATGTCAGCTATACTTTTTTCTGCCTTCCCGTATCAGTATGCCGCATTACTGCTTTGTAAGAAAATGGCATAAGTCCAAAGAGGACTTAATTTGTCTTTCTTTCTTTTTCCTTTTAATCTTTTTTTTTCCTTTTTTTTTCTTCCTTAAACTTTTAAGGTCCTATGTGTGGCAGTTTAACTTTGACTCTGCAAATGATGAAGCTGCTTGCTACGCTTTTGTGTTTTCTTTGAAAAACATCCTTAAGTGATCACCTTCTTTGACTTTCATGATAAAGGGAAATGGAGCTAAGGGAATGGATTCACCTCAGACTGTAAAGGCAGATGAAAACAGTGGTCTTGCACTGGATCGCTCCCTGTCACCTCTTGTCTGTCTACATACTTCAGGGCTTTGCAGAAAATTCTTCTGTAATAACTCCTGCTCAGAATTTTTAGATTTTATAGCATGAACTTACTGAAGTGAAAGATGGTGTCAGCTCTACATAACTAGTGGCATGGCAGAGGACCTTATGCAATGGACTCAAAGAATTTTTTTTAAATGCTCCCACTTTTATGGTTTTGTGTGGTCGTGGGATCTTAAAGATTCTTATCTCTCACCCTCCAGTTTTAACTTTATCCAATATTTTCCTGTCTGACACCAGTTTCTCTATACCACACATTAAAATGGAGTTCTTATGCCAATGATCTGAGAGTTTTTCACAGTGTACTTCTAATCAACCTCTAAATGAATTAATTGTATTTCCTCTTCCTTTAACTTTGTTTAAATAAATGGTGGTCATTCAAAAATGCAGTAAACTGTACCTGAGGAACAGCAGTAGCCCTCCCTTGACTCCAGGTTATAATTTGCAGCCACTGTGGTGGGACCTGGGGAAAAATCAGTTCAGGTGGCACTGTCACCTTGGACCCATCCCCATGCACTGCGTAGGTCTTCCCTAATGTCTGTGCTCACAAGATTTTGTGAGTGGTTTTCGGTGTGTGAGGACTTTTCTCCTGACAGGCACTGAAAGTACTTTGTCAGAATAAAACGGAATTAAAGGAGAGAGAGAGGAAGCTCTGTCAACTTCACCCATACTTAGTAAGAGGCTTCTAAAACTTCTTGCATGGCAAGAAATTAAAAAAAAAAAACCCTCCACAAACGTAAGGATAGGATGATATCTAAGTCAAACAGCAAAGTGCAGGGAATATGAGTTCTTCAGTAATTTTTTCAAAGCATTTTGAAGACATTCTGAGGCAGGCTGTCTCTAATTCCATCTCTTTGCTAATACTCTTGCCGTTATAGCATCACGCTGAAGACCTGAGCAGTCACGCAGGAGCTCATACAGGGGTGGTTAGCCAGGAGCTGCAAGACCCCGTTTCCTAGCCTCTCTCTTCAACAGGTAGCAAAGACTGAGGGCCTATTTTAGTGCACATTGTCATTGAAATAAATGGCTGGTTTAGTATCGATTTCAGTGGAGCAAAACAAGGCCCTTGCAGTTCTAACTGCAGCTCTAATATGTGGAAACTGAATAGATACAGCTGAGGGCAAAATTAATTCCAGTATTTGGAGAGGGAGGGAGTGGTACATTTGCAATTATGAGGAACAAACACTATTTTGATTTAGTCACAGGACATTCGATGTCTTAATAGCAAAATTTAAGGCTCTGGCATAAATAAACTCTAATTTGTTCAGAACTTTGTATGCGAGACAGAAGTAAATAGGCTGAGCGAGCAGTCCTGTAGAAATCTTAGCATTCTCACTGATTTCAAAGGATTGATCATGTACAATTATGTGTTTGTGATAAGCTGCTATTGAAGGCTGAATCGGAAAAATAAGGTAGAAGTTATTTCATTGCTGACACAGGCCTAATTTTATATCCAAAGCCTGAACATAGATTTTCTGTAAGTGCATCAAGTATCACCAGGATTAGTAAGGAAGGCATAGATAAGTTTGGTATTTTGAGCAAACCCTTAGCAGCATTCCATGACTAATTTCTGCTTTTGTCATACATTTGCAAGCACAAGGGGTAAGAAATACTTCTGAATTCAAATGCACCCTTATCAGAAGAGAGAAGTGCTTGTTCTATTCATCATGCGATTCTTGTGTAAGGAGAAAACTCGTGCCACAGTTTTGCAGAGTTACAAATGCAAAGATTTGAGAAAACTATTCCCAATTTAGCGACTTTTTGCACAGAATTAATGTTTATCTATTTACTTTTATGAATTTGTATATATCCAAAATTTCTGCAATCTTGAAATAGCTCCAAGTTATTTCTCCAATTTTTCAATCACAATCTCTCCATTTAGGCACTGGTGCTTAATTGAGAATCTTGGGGTGGTCCTTCAGGGATTTAAATGATCACACACAGATTGTCAGCATGCTGCAATTGCTTTGAAATTCACTTTCCGTAAATGTTTTTGCTAGTATATAGAGTTCTCGGTCTTGCATCAGTATTCAAAGGGTGTCCAGTCTCCCTATAGCCTGTGATATAGAGCAGCTGAACAGTCACAGAATGATTTAAAAATAATTATTTAAGCAGTCTATTGTATGATGGGGCACAAAGTAGGATCAGATCAAGAACAGAATGTGCCGTCCCCCAGTGTCCTGAAAGCCCTTACTAACAGCAATTAGAAACTCTGTCAGAAGCAAATTGCAAATGTGATTAACAGTAAATGGAAACAATTTTATTAAACTGAAGATCTGCTCAGCAACTGAACTGCACACTGCAGATTTTCCAGCAGGAGTTACAATACTACCACAGCCTATAATTTAATGCTGATACGAGTTAATTAATTTCTCTGTGTAAATGATGTGGTATAGAAAGCTTTTTATAAACCAGAGATGCCCATCTTCAAAATAAGTCCTAGAGGATTTATTGTTGCTGGCGTGTCGGCTCTGTCGGAAATGACTTACGGAACGTTAGGAAAGAAGGAAGACGGCAGCTCATTCACACGGATGGGCATCTCTTGTTTTAGTAACTTCTAGGGTAGGTAGAGCAATAAATATTGCTGCCTCCCTTCCATCCTCTGTGGTGATATTACAAAACGTCCACAGTTTCTTTCCAGTATCTTTCCTTCCAAATTGCCTAGGAGAGTTAAAGAAGTGAGACAGTCCCTGTTTGAAAGCTGTAAGAAATTGTGAGAACATGTGCAAAACTATTCCATAAATTCCTTGCTTGTTTGTTTTTAAGCTTTTTGTACATTCGGAACTATCCAGCTACGGTGTGATAAACTGAGGGAGACAGAATATCTTAGCCGATGCCTAGTACAGTCATTGCTTTTATCTGTTTGGTCTCTATATTGGGCTTCTCCAAAGAAGATGACATGCATACAACTCATGACATACCTGGAATCAAGCTCTTATGTAAGAATCCCCACGGATCTAAAACCACCATGCTCGGTTTTATGGAAGCAGTGAATGTAAGCATGGCTCTTGGACGCGGGAAGGCCATGGTCTCGCCTATTGAAGAGTCCATGCATAAAAAAGGGTGAGACAAGAGACCTCCTTCATTTGTAATTTCTAGGGATGTTATTCCTCAACTCTTCTTTCTCTATTTTATACAGCTGAAGGAGAGCTCTACAAAGAAGAGATTTTACTATAAAAGTGACAGATCCTAACTTTTCCTGTAGCATTTGGCCAGTTTTCTGCGGAGTTTAGGCAACACAGCATGCCAGTCTCTATCTATGTACGCATGTGTGTGGAAACGAAGCCCTGTAGTCCTGTTTACCATTTTATATAGGATTTTATGTAGGAAGTTAAATGTTTCTGCAATCCATCAACAAATAAAAGGTATGTCTGTCGCTTTTGATACTTCAGGGCTTGTTATCAGCAGTGCGGTGATGTAGGCTTTGACATACACTAAACTTTTCTTGTAGGGACCCCAGTTTTTGTTTTGCGTCTGGGTGAAAGTAGTTCATTTCGTCAAGAGGAATGAATGGAGTATTGTGCATTTGGTGCAGGGACGTCTAATCCTCACTTGTGAGTTTTCTGTCATTATAACTGCCTCTTTTGTGAAGGAAACAACGTTCCTTTTCCGCTGCCTTCTGAATTCCCTGGCCAGTGCTGCAGTTCATGCAGTCCTGCCACTGCTGCGTCGTCTCTGCTGCCCCGCCACTCCCCAGCATTTTTGAGGGGAAAGGAATCTCATTCCTCCTTCAGAAAGCTGGGAGTGCAGCTCATTCGGGTCTTGGCAGCATGAATGAAGCTTGTCATTTAACTGCAGATTTCATTACGGCCCAACAGAAGATATAATTTGTCAGATAGGGAACAAAATTAGTACACTATATATTTAGTCACCTTTTTTCCCAATTTTAGTATGCTTTTTGGATAGAGAGTAGAAGAGTTTAAAGCTCTCACTGAAGTGTTTTTGAAAGTGATCCCATTTCTTCTAGATGTCCAACTTTACTGTGCTGCCCTCTTTCTCCGTGCCGTCTTTCTGCCAGAGAATCTAAAGGTGCTTAAAGAAATTAAGTGCAACGGATATGATGCGAGAGTTGATGAATGGCAACTCCCTTAACAGGGGAAATAACTTACATTTATCTATTTCCCTTCAATTCCCAAAGTGTCTCCAGGTGCTCTGGAGACCGCATAAAGGATTCCACCCTTCCTGCCAATTCTGGGATGAAATTCTTTGAGGCTTAAGGAACATGCACAATCCAGACTAATACCGGAGAAAGGCACAATGTGCTCACTTCCCAGTTTATGATGCTGTTTAGTATGTTACTGTTGAGTTCCTTTGATCTTGAATTATTCCACGTCACAGTTTTAGGGCTGTTTCACACCTCTGCGTGACGTCAGACCTACTCTGTTACGCCCACTCCTTTGGTCGCACCTGCTGCTGGGCTGCTGCTTTCTTGCCGTCCTGTGCAGAGCACAAATCCTCTGTATATATACTGCAGTTGGGGAAAATGCTTTGTTGGCTCCTACGTAGTACTTTTTTTTGACGAATGCTGCTGAAGAAGACTGCAGTTGGGTAAGTTATTTAACCCTTTGCTGGTGGCAGAAGATGCTTATGATACAAGCGTGCATTTCCTCCCTTCAGCAGTGCTGACCTCCGGGACGCTCTGGCCCTCATTCTCTAACGATTCCTGGCTGTGGTGCGGGACAGGCGGCCGCTGTCCTGCGTGAGCCCTGCCAGGCCGACGACACGAGGAAGGGAAACAGAGGCAGGTCTTTTTTGGTATTTGGTCTTGAAAGCCTTGGGCACAACTCGGGTAGTTTTCTACTTCCAGAGAGAGACCCACCTTTGTAAACAATTCAGTTGGACATAGGTATGAGCCCTACGTAAGCATCAAAAGTAGATTTGGGCTCCACTTCTGTAAGGCAAATGTGCAAACAGGAACAATTTAGAAGACTAACGCATTCTGAGTTTCTTACAATAGGCAATACACTATGTACCTAAAACTTTTTTGTCTTTTGTTAAAGTCTAGATATGTGTTGAAAGGCACTGGTATAAGGAAGGACATACTCGCTACTCCTTTTAGCCTCTGTTGGATCCAGTACATTGAGTTTGAAAGTAATAAAAAGAAAAGAAATCAGAACCAAATAAGAACCAAGAAACATGGTGAAAACTACCAAGATGAAGTGATATTACTGAGAAAGAGGGAAGCAGAAAAAAATTGCAGGAAGAGTGGAATCTACCGGAATGAGAAGGAGAGGTGGCTGGCTGTACAACACTGCTGCTGCAGTGGCTGCAGCCCCGAGGCTTTGTAAAGTTTTCACACAGAAGCCTTTGGGAGTTCGCTTCTTCAGAAGAAAAAATCTGTGTGGGCTGGAGGTCTGATGCTTTGCATTCCTCTGTGGCAGAAGCAGGATAGATAAGAAGCTTTATCCCCACTCTTCAAGCTGCAGATACCTCTCTGTGATCTATATGTAGATTTTAATTTCATGTTAACTGCATCCATTTCTGTGATATTTTATCACATTCTCCTATTTTAACAGGGATTCTTCTGACAATTATGTTGTCCATAGGTCTCTGTACTCGTGTCATCCATACTTACAGGTGCAACTTTCACAGTGAATGGAAATACTGAATGTCTGTAAGCCAAGTGACACAGCCTCACTAGATTTGTATAAGCCAGTGTTGTCAGAAAGACTGGAAGATCTTTTAATGAAAAAGCAGCAGTAACAATTTTGGTTATTATCAGGAACAAGCCGTTTACACTTTTTCGGCTTGTAATTTTTGAGCATTTAGAGTACAAGAAGGTATATGGACGTCTATAGCTTAGAATAAACAGAATTTTCAAACGGCCCAAATCACACTACAATTCACTTTTAAAAGAGTCTGAAGCAGCTCTTAATGTTTAACCGTGAGTGTCTGTAATAGCTGAGCTGCAATGAGACAATCTGTAGTAATGAAATTAGTATCCTTGAAGTGATTTCTACTGATCTAACTAGATTGAATATGACTCATTTTATTTTTATTTAAACTGCAGTTTAAACTCTGTAACTTTTTTGTGTAAGCAAGGCCTCAGAATTAAGCCTACACCAGAATGCAGCCTAACTCACCCCAGCGCACTCAACATCACTTGTTTTCAAATTGCATCTTTTTTTCTAACAGGATGAGGAGGTGCTCGCTAAGTGCCGAGTCGCAACACAAGCCCTGCGGTTAAGTCAGCTCTACAGTCTGGCAGCAGCGACACTGGCAGTATGATTCTAGCGGGTGAATCAATGCAAAAGTCGCCTGCTGCCTTTTGTTTCTTGGCCGACACATGCTGATTTTTCCCAGAAGTTTCCTAGAAGTGAAGCAGATTGTGGTCTGAGCGTAAGGTGTGGGTGGGCTCTCTTTGGGGCTCTTTGCACCTCTATTTTGTTGGAGTACAGACGTCAAGTGCTTTCCAAACACGCCAGTTTCAGTGATGCAGTAAGTTCTAACTGCAAATGCTAGAACTGCCCTAGAAAAGAATAGCTTCCATCCTCTATTAAACAAAACATCTAAGTACAGAGAGAGTTTGTTAAAAGAAATCATAAATTACAAAGCCGAGCACTTGCTAAAGAATGCTTGGGTTAAGCTTGTCTTTGGGCAGCTCTTTTGTGGAATGCAGGTGACTGCATGAACACTTCAGATGCCTTAGATGCCTGAAATTGGGTGGGATGACTACAGGTCTAAACCAGGTTAAGCTAATTGCCTGATTTGCTATAGCTTCTGCAGCTAATAGTGCTTAAAAATAACTGTAGCAAAGATAAAGCCTGCAACCAACTAAACACACAAAGATACCCATGTTTGAGGCTTATGCCGAAGAGTCACGACTCTTTTCAGCGCCTGCTGGCTCCTGGCCTGAGGTACAAGCGCCGGTGCTGCGTGAGCGGTGCAGCAAGTTCCGTGCTGTCAGTGCCAACCTCCACGGGAGGAGAAGGGAATAGTTAGTCCTGAGTGAGCAGGTACTTGAACCGACTGAGGAGGTGCAGCAGAGACGTGCCGTTACCATTAGATTTTTGTTAGTCGATAAATAACTATTAGTACTTTATACAAGGGCCTGTACTTATACCAGAACTGTATATGGTGCTGTTTGTTGTAACTTAGCAATGGGGAATGACACCGGCAAGGCTTCAGCCTGGTTTATGAAAAGCTTGAGTAATTTCCCAAATCTAAAAAATGCACTCAGCCCATAATGTGACTTTGTGATTTTATCATATGCCATACTGCCTAGCTGTTTTGGGCAGAACAAAAAATGGTTTCAGGCCATAACTAAGAAGTGTACTTGTACAAATAACCTGATTTTTTTTTTTTTTATAATTCCTGTGAGACTTAAAGTGATTTCTCTTATCTATGGTCCAGGCTGTAGTGCTATCTTCTGGTTTTGTTAGGGGCATCACTGAAAAAGCCATGCTATTAATTTCCTACAGTCACCAGGCATTGAGAGTGGATAATAGGGAGAGGTTATTTTAGCTACTTAGGCTTGGGTACTGGGTTTGGAAGTGTAGCTCTTCCTTTTGTCTTCAAATGTTTTGTTGGACTGTTTCATGGAGTATTATTATTCACTAACTCTTATAGTCAGAAACTGCATATGAAAACTTTCATTTCATGATTAAAAATCTGGAAAGGGTATGAAGTATTTACCTGTATGCAGTCAGTCTAGTTGTACGGAACGTAATGGAGAGGTAGGTGACTTGTATCTGTAGTGTTTTGGTTTTATATTTGAAAGTGTCAGCGGAATGCTATGGATATGAGAAGAGACAATTCTTCAGGGCTTTGAAGCTCTTTTAAGTAATTTTGTCAAGTTTTCCTAATACCAAGCAATCCTCTGTACCAGATGTTGCTTTTCTGGTCTAATTTTTAGCCAGTGTACGTTTTTCCCGCTACTGATGACAACAGGGGTTCCTCATGCTGTGTTGCTGTCAGTGAGGTAGGTGAGAAGGAGAGGACAGAAGAGCTCTGCTGTAGGGTTGATGCGGCTGCGCGCCTGGATAGCGCTGCCCTGGGACTTGCTAGCACAGCTCCTTCAATCCAGAGTTTTCTCCTGCAGGAGGAATCATAGAATCACAGAATCGTCAAGGTTGGAAAAGACCCTTAAGATCATCGAGTCCAACCGTTAACCCAGCACTGCCAAGTCCATCACTATACCATGTCCCTGAGCACCACGTCTACCCATCTTTTAAATCCCCCCAGGGACGGAGACTCAGCCCCTGCCCTGGGCAGCCTGTGCCAATGCTTGACCACCCTTTCGGGGAAGAAGTTTTTCCTAATACCCAACCTAAACCTGCCCTGGCGCAGCTTGAGGCCGTTAAAGCAACAGAGGGCCTGAAACGTAAGGTACCTACTGTAAGGTATTTGGAAGAATGATCTTTGCAATTGTTTTGTTAAATTTAAAAGAGACTCTGGCTCTCTGGAAGTCTCAACAGGCTTTTAATACATAAAGCCTAGTTTTCACTTTATTGAAGGTTTTGGAATGTTATTTAAAACATTGCTAAGCAATTATGTCCTAGATGCAAACTACCCTCTTCTCTGCTTACATGAACTACAAAGCTCAGTGTGCGTCTTGGTGCTGCTGGCTGCAAGGCATTATCTAGGCATGTTTGATGGGGAATTACATGGCCTAGAAAGAAAATTAATAATCTGCTTTCAAGTCTCATTTTTTCTCCCTAGTTCTTCCTGTGATTAAAAAGAGAATATTTTAATATATGCAATCCTAACACCTAAAATTATGCAGTCCATTTTTTTGTCATGTCCAGGACTTCAATAACTCAAGCAATTCATGGGAGAGCAGTGGGAACTTTTGTATTATCTCTTCTTTTCCAGATGAGCTGGACCAGAGTAAATAGGCTGTATACAGCTCTGAAAAACCAGCTTGTTTCAAAGGGACCCTTTCAGCTGCAAACCATTACGGCATCCACCCTAAAGAGCTGCCCAGCCCAGCAGCTCTGTGAGGGTCCTGGGTGTCTGAGCAGACTCCGGCATTCTGCTGCAGCTTGGGAGACAGGGTGAGTGTTACACGCACACGGGAACCGGAGAGGAGAGTAGGGGATGTGTATTATATTTACGAAAGAATTGTGATTGGGAAGACTTCTCAGTAACACTGGAAAGGTGATGGGGTGCTATGAAAAAAGTATTTATATCCTATTCTTTAAGAATCTAAGAAGATGTTTTTATGCTGCCATTCTTTGTGGAAGTATGACTCAATTCTCACAGGCTGCTGTGTTCTCTTTTCATGGCTCAGAATATGTCTCCTGCAGTCATTTGTTTGAGGACTTACCACTGGAGTGTAAGGCCTGCCTATATTAAGATCTGTGATGAAATGCTACTTCCATTACTTTTGATACACGGGCTTCATCCACTGCGTTCACTGGGGCATGGCTTTAGTAAGCATCCATCTGCGCATGATAAGCAACTCCTTTCCTAAATTGCAAAATAAACGGTGTTCTGTAGAGGCAAAGTTAAGTGTTTTTGACCCTGAAGTTACTTACCCCCTTCTTGTATTTCCTTGGATAAAACTTGCCTTTTTGATGAGCGTCTTTTATTATCCTCACTTTAATTGGTGAATTCTCTTTCATCTACTGCTGTTGCTTGGTACATCCATAATAATTTTAAGGTTCAAAATACTGGCAAAAGTTTTCTTTTGGAAAAAAACCTTAGTTTAGGAGAATATACAGTTGTAATATCCCTTTACAATAAAGCTTCTCCAAACTGCTGTATCTATGCACGCAGTGTCCAGATTACCCTGTGGATTTCTAAGGAGAAAGAAGGAGGAAGATTTTTGTACACCGTTTAGGGTGAATCTAAGTAAAAGCTTAATAAACTGAATGTCATTGGTAAATGACTGTGTGCTACCATGCTTAAACCCACTTGTGACCATGTTACATCCCCCTTCAAACTACTTACTTCACTTCCACTTGCGATTCATCACTGAATTAATCAATGTTCAGCGATACATGGCTCAAGAGGAAAGCAAGAGTACAAATTAACACTGAGCTTAGATGTGGTCAAACAGCATTCTGAATTATTTAGAGGCAGCTGATGAGTTTCAGCCACTTTCATTGCCTAGGAGGATAACATTCTGTGTTACTGATGATCTAGAATGCCTGCATGTGTTTCCTTTTTTATTTTTGGTATATATATTCTTTCATGGTCTTAAAACAGGTATTGAACTTGATGCGTTTAGCGTTGCTTTGAGAGAGATGATTGAGGAGCTGTCAGAGTAATTACCGTGAAGGAGCTGCACGGTAATTTTCTGCAAATAGGTTCTTTAACTCACAACCTGCGAAAATCCTGTTGTCAGCAGGGAACCTTGAAAGCATAAATTCACCTCTGAACACACGTAAGGCTAGAGTCTGTCCCACGCGTGGTTGCCGCAGCTCTCAGCAGGGGCTGCGGGCCGCAGGACGGTGGCCGGAGAAGAGCGGCTGCGGTTCCAGAGGTGGAACGGCATGGAAGCACGAGCTGGAGGAGGAAAGATGATTGAAGGATCAGGAATTGATGACAGGTCTCGTCAGGAGTGGGAATAATATCTCGTGTATGGTGGGAGCAAAGGATGAAGTGGAATTAAGTTCTCTTTTTATTGTCATACTGTAATTACTAGTAGCTGTCACGTACTTGTGTCTAGTTAATAAAGCAGCTAAAGGGAAAGAGGGTGATGGTAGTTCTGCCACCCCGATGGAGGTGGAAGGAAGAAAAAGATGACTGAGCTCCCATATAGGGAATGGCTTGTATCATCTGGAAAGAATCTATTTGTAAAAGTTTAAAAATAAAACAATTTAAAAAAGGAGCACAGGTGATATGGAAGAGAATAATGTTTTGTAGCAAGCTAGTAGGTGTGGGTAGCTACAAAGAGCTCTTGCAGCTGGGGAAAAAATAGATGCCATACAACTTGGAAAGGATGTAGAAATCTATTTTAAAGCTAATATGTGCAGGAAGGAAATAGTTGTAGGAATCCATTGAAATATTGTCTGTCCTAATAAATCTTAGCTGTCTATAGTTAGCATTTTGCATGTCTTTTCTTCGGGAAGTTACATTTCAAATGCAAAGATAACTCTGCAAGTTGATGTTATAAAATGGAGTTTTGCCTTTTCTCGGTGCCTTTTCTGTGAGCCTGAAAAACCTGGATCTCGGGTTAAAGGAATCTCATTTTCCACCTAAGCAGAAGCATCAGTTCTAAGAAAACTCTTTGCTAGAAAGTGGAGCTGAGTTTAAAACAGGGCAATGAGCTGTCAAGGAGCTGGGTGTACTGCATGCAGCACTGCCATTATTTGGCAATTCACACAAAATAAAATAGGCAAGAGAATCTACAGCTGCGTATACGCTGTTGGTCCTTAATCATTAGTAGTGACTTCTCTTCAACAGAGACACGAAATCTGTTCAAATTTTATCACCTAATAAGTGCATTGAATGTAACAGATTGAAGGTGTTGGGGTTTGTTCTCTTTTCTTTTGGGGCAGAAGGCAAAAATGCTCAGTTAGCTTTCCAACCCAGGCTGCAGGTGCATCTGTCTTGTTTGCAATCTTGCACAGAGGCAAAAATATTTATTGCTGCATGGACAAGGACCAGGCACGCCGGCTCCTCTGTGCTGCGTGACCTTGCAGCCAGAGCAGCAAAACTTTACGGATCCCGTGTAGCTGGTAGTTAGGGCCACAGCCTGCTCGCTTACTGGCACGCAGGTTACAGCCTAAGGAGAGGACAGGGGAGCGAGCAATCCAGCCTCTGGCGCTGAGCGGAGTTCGCTTTTCGTCATGAAACAAGCAGCCAGGCAACTTCGCAAGCGTCGCGCTTTCTGGCAGGGATGCGGTCACTTGGCTTTTCTACAGACGCGGCCCCTTCTGTCGCTTATCCCGTGGTCTGGCACCACGGTAACTAAACCTTCAACAACAGCATGTTGCAAGCAGAAGCATGCTCGGACATATGCCATAGGAGGTAACAAATGGTGCACAGTCTGTATAACAGCATAGAAGAAATGACCAGAAAGAATCTAGAAAGCTAGTTCTGGGTCTGCCCTTAATAGATGGAGGCAGTCCAGTTTCATGAGAACTCAGAGGGAATACGCAGGGACAGGAGAGTAGCAGGGCGCTATTTTACTTAATATAACCCTCAATCAGAATGTCTTAACATATATCTTAACATCCTTTGTACAGCCTCTCTTTCTCTGGGATAGAAGCAAGTGACTTACTACCACTTCATTTCCCTTAAGGGTGGACCCGTGTTTTGAGAAAGGAGACCACAGATATCTCGCTGACTTGAGTAACTGGGATTTTCACAGGAGAAAAGTGTCGTTTTACCGTTTCTGTTGCTGTCGAAGGCTACTACAGCACAGGTGTTTAAGTACCTCTGGTGTGCTCCTCCAACTGGGTGCAGGTTGCCTGTGGGCAATTCCTCTAAACTCCCAGGGAGCTCCGGCTGTGGATGCACCGCCACGTTCTTGTTCTGAAGTCTGCAGCTCCCCGCAGTGCTCCCGGGGGGTATTCAGGCAGGGCATCAGCCCCAGCGAGGCACCAGCGAGATCTGGCCACGGAGAGCCTCGGGCGCTTCCCAACTTGAGCAGCAGGACACGGGTCAGGAGGTACGCTGGTGCTCCCGCAAATCCACCTCTGAAGGGTGAGAAAAGCGGAGAGGTTCCCCCCTCCTGCCCCAAGTACTATGCTTTCTCAAGAATCTTTCACCCACTGCTTTCAGTGCTGATCTCATACTTTCCTTGTGAGCGTTAGTGATCTTCTGGGGGTTTAGTGGCTAGCAGCACTCTGGCCTTTCACTTAAAAGGAGAACATCTAATGCTGTGTTGCAAATAAAGGCCTGAAAGAAGACCTAAGAACTGACGCTTGAGTCCTTTTGGTAGGATTCTGATAGGGAGTGTCCTGATGAAGTGCTGGAGCTGCATCTTTTTGCACTAGCGTATTTCTCAGATGCTCATTTTAACTAATTCAAGTGAAAAAAGATGGTATGATGATTTCTAATCCTTACCTGTGAAGCCAGAAACCCAAATAGGGCAGCTTTAGCTAATATATCCTGCAGTTTTGAACGAATCATTTGTATTTCCAAGTTTGCTTTCACATAGCTGCTGAAAGAGCAGAACTGCAATTAAAGTGTTGTCAGCTACAGTCCTGGCAGGGTTGTTATCACCCATCCAGTTTTTGCTGTATAATTGAGAATTCAATGCAGCCCTTGCTGAAGAAAGAGAGTTTTCCGAGTTGCACTGAGATTTCCTAAGTGCTTCAGATAACCACAGCTAAAAGCATCCAGTGTGCTTGTACTGAAGCAAAGACAAGCGGGTTTTTTTCTTTCTTTTCAGGTCAGTGGTTCCCAGAATAATAATGTATGGTTGAACACACAGCCTCATTCCCAGAAGGATGATATTGCAGCTTAAATGTTTAACACTAGGGCACTATAAATTCTAGCCTCAACATAGGGCTGTTGCTACCAAATTAACATAGTCCAGCAGCAGCCTGTTAACACAGCAGTGTGCTTATGAATAAGTAAATTCAGCCCCTCCTGCTCTAATAGAAAACTGCTCAGTGCTTCTTAAAATAAGGAAAAATCTTTGAATCTATGTAATGTTTCATATCTGCATCCATCTTCTGGCTATAGCGGGGGGCAGGCAGTAAATGATACCAGGTGAATTGATTCTTCTTGATTCCTGCCAGCTGCCTCCTGCTCTACAACATCGCTCCCTTCCGATGGACTAATCCGTAAAGCCCTGAATGTGGTGGAACCCGGCTTGGTGGGCATCTCAAAATCTGCCTCAATCTCATTAGTCTGGATTTGGGAAACTAGTAAGAGTCTTTGGAGTAAATTCATGTCTGTTATTAAATCTTTGAAAGTCCATACTTTCTTTCCTTGGCATTTTTCAATTGAGACTTGCACCATTGAAAGCTGACTGCTTCCTTTGGAAGTTTCAATATGCTGTTAGGACTGCTAAAATTAAATTCTGGTATGGAGAGGAAAGTAATAATTTCATAATATCTATCCTGAATTTTCCTTTTTGTCCTCTCTTCTTGACCCATAATATAGCAGCTGACCATCAGAGGGGTGTTGCACTGCCAGCTGCGGTTGCACGCTGGCTCCTGGTACGCTGTAATCAGCCCCTCTCTTTCGGCATTTCTAGAGAGTTGAGTCTGAAACCTCTGCAACTTTACCGCTTTCAGAGACGTCTCTAATTGAGCTGTATGTGTACAAAGCGTTTGGAGATTCTTGATGATAATCCTCAAAGAATATATCTTGTGCAGTTTCTGAAATAGTAATTCCATATATACTGAGTCCTTGCATCCGGGCTATCAAACTGGGAAAAAACCAAAAGCCTGCATCTTTCCATGCTGTAGCAACAATAAGACCTGGCAGAAGCTGCTACAGGTAGAAACAAATTTCTGATCCCAGTCTGGTGTACACAGCCCTTTCTTCAGGGAAGGCACAAGGCATAGTGGCAAGAAAACACAATTCCCCCTAATTTTGTTTAAAAGACACTTAATTTGTTTTTTCCATTTTTCTCCACCGTAACTAATTCATTCACATTAAATGGGACCCATTCCGTTACCCCCAAGAACAACTAACGACTGAATCTGTAATAAAGCCTGACCTAAACCCACACTTTATTATACAGTACCGCAAAAGATGTTCTGTGGGAACAGGCTGGAGAGAACTGGAATAAATATATTATTTTGCTCTGTGCCTTGCATGTAGAATCTGTAAGTTGATTCATTACTATAATAAAAAGATATGTTGTAGTTTCTTAGAATGCTCGTGGTAGGACACTGTGAATAGAAATGAAATGTGTCCACAGGAGTTTCACCGATTTGTCCATTTTAATTCCATTTTCTTAGGAATTTTTAATATTCATGACTAATCTGAAAAATATCAACAGGCTGACATTTAATTAAAAAGTATGTAGCATTGCCATTATTCCTTTGCATGGGGAAATTCGATGCTGATTTCACACTGATTTAACATCGCTCTTCCAGTCTGCTCCTGCAAGTGACATTTCTGCCTTTCCCCGGGGTACCCAGGCCCAGTGTCTGCACTCATCAAGAATGGCTGAACACTGAATGATTTGGGCGCTTTGGAAGGAAGCAGGCATATTCCAACTCAGAAATAAATGAATAGAGAATCTGTTAGTAGTATCATATACAGTTATAGGTCCACGCATACTGATTTATAGACGAGAAAATAAAATGCCTGGTTTGCTCGAGCAACTTTTCATCTCATTTTTCAAGTTCTCAGGAGAGGCAGCATACTGTTATTGTTGCCAACAGCCACCAGTAACCTCATGGAGCAGTATAACTTCAAGTAAGATGGAATACCAAAGAGAATTTCGTGTGCCTGAGTACAAGATTTTTCTGATGAGGGTTTTTCATTGCACGCTGTGTAAATCTGTCTGAGTTTGAAATGGAGAGGAGACATTACGTGGACATGTAGCTCCCACTTTAGAGCTGGAATAATTAATGCAGATTTTTTTTTTTATATATAGATATATGTGTGTGTGACATAAGGTTGTTGGGAGGCTTGGGAGTGGATTGTTTGTTTTTTTTTTTTTTTTTATTTTTAAGGGACAATTGGTGTAACTTCCACCCCTGCACCTGGGTGATTTTTAAAATTGATCTTTTTCCCCTTGTTTGTCATGAAATACACTAATAGATAATAGACTGTCCATCACACTTGCTCAAAACACAGTCCCATAATAATCATCCGCCACAGAAGAACTTCCATGTTGTTATTGAGTCAGCCCGTCTTGCAACTGTGGCCTTGGCTTTCCCGTGGCATTTGCTGGAGGTCAGCTCTGCGGGCCCTCCGAGTAAAGGCAATTAATCTTCTTTTGTCAGTGGCAGTACTGTGCAGCGGAATTACTTGCTATGACAGAGCAATTCACTAAAGGAAGTCGGAAGGTAAACTCGGGTATTCTGACTACCGATGTTTTGTTGTACCTATCGGCTGTCCCCTCACGTAGCTTGCTTATTTTCAAGGACTTGTTGTTGGGGGTTTTCAGTGGTTCCTGTTTGCCCCAAGCCTGTAAGCAGACCTTACGCGTGCTTAAGAGAATCACAGAATGCTTTGGGATGGAAGGGACCTTTAAAGGTCACCTAGTCCATCCCCCAAACTTACCTACCTACCTACCAACTAACCTACCTACCTACCTACCTACCTAACAATTTACTAGCTGGAATAAAGCATAGGGGTGCCAAGTAGGAGTCGGAGGAGTGAGTGATGTTTGTAAGCAATAATATTGCTTCACTCTCACAAAGAGCTCTAACCTTGTGTAAGGTGAAATTTAGCCCCAAGTTTCCACAGTCTCTTTAGTTTAAATGTCAAAAAAAAAGTGCCTTTAGTGCATATCTGTTTCTCTTATAGCACTGCTGGGCACTTTCACAAGTTCTGTAGAGCTGTTAACCTTAAAATAAATGTCTTCTAAGTGTAATTTCCTCTTCACACTCACTATTAGCTAGTTCACAGCTTGGAGCACTGACTGTACGTTTGTCCGTTGTAACTTCTGAGCGTCACCGTGCTGAGCTGAGAGACGCCCTTGTTGGCATTACTGGAAACCTCCTTTCACTCTGCACAGTCTTATCGCCCAGTGGATTTCGTCTCCAAATTTCAGCCGCAGCCGGTGGAGGAAGCAGTACTGAGGCAGAATAACCCCTTGCCCTCCAGGCTGCGTGTCCATCAACGCATCGGCGATTCTCTGCTCTTTTCTGGGAAATGATCAAGAGCGAACAGAAATGTGATGTCAGCATTAGCAAGGGACCTTGTCTTGTGGGAGCCGTGGTGGTGTTACCACACCTGGGGTGACTGCTGCATTTATAGTTCTGTGGGTTTAGCCGCTTCACATAGACATAGCTGAAGATACCTCATGAGTGACACGTCAAATCCCTTGCTGGCCTCTGAGACTTCTAATAGAATTGCCCATTCAAGGCAGTAAGAAATTCCTGCTAGAAAGTTTGCCTATAGGACAGAAACCAAATACATTTCAGTTTTCTGAAGAGCCACCACTGACAATTAATTAGGCCAGTTTTCTTCACGCTGCTTGAAGGCAGCCGGGTAGGAAAACCTGTCCAACGGTCTTGGTTTAGGCTAATGCCAGTTTGCAATAACAACGTCAATCTGGAGGGGAAAAAAAAAAAGACATTGTAGGACTTTTGCTGAATTGGAAAGGGGTTGGAAGCCACATCTGGCCTTTTTGCTGAAAGAGCAGGACTGTACATGCCGTGCTTCGCTGAAGGACTTGGATAGCTGCAGTAGTTGTGGGATCAGCTGTGGGAGGCAGAGTAAAGCACGAGTGCACGTTATTTTCACATCATATACAATGAGAGCGTTCCGTATTGAATGTGTAGCTACCAGGTTCGTTGTCTCTACCTTCAAAAAGATCTTCAATAAAATTAGGGTTTGGATGAACTTGGATGTCAGGACTTTATCATCAGAAAATTAATCCCGCTCTTTGGATTAGCATTTCATGTGTCTTAGGGGTTTACGGGCCTGAAGCTATTTGACTGTTTTGAAGTAAAAACTGGTGAGGAAAATGCCAAACAGAGAGTTTATTCATAATCATACTTAAATAACATCAGGTCATTTGGAACAGAACAAGCATCCTATTCGGAATTCTTTTTTCAGAACAGCCCTGTGCTCCTGTTTTCAGGCTTTATTTTGGGTACAATTGCCTTTAGTTTACAAGTACTCCGCAAATATGTCTGTAATTGAATGGGATGTGTTCATTACTTGTATGACAACAAAAGGACTTTTAGCTGCTTTGCAGAAATGGAAGAATTGCATTACTAATGTCAGAATCCTGGCTCTTTGGTTGCTTTTAACTTTGTTAAAGATGCGTACAAACATCAACAAACCGAGGAAGGCTGGAGGGTGGATGATAAGGGGGCTTTGACTATTATTTGATCACTGGAAGAAAAAAGTGGAAAATGTTATATTGTAGTAACAGCAAACCTGCAAGACTTTGGCAACTTGGTAAGTGTATCTGTCGGAACATTTATGCTTCAGCCACTTGGTGCCAGTGTTCCTGAGCTTAGCTTTGTACTGGAGCCCAGACAGCTCCGTGTCCTTCGGCTCTTTAGTCTGGTGTCAAAAGGACACTGTCATATTCCTATGATCATTTCAGCCTTAGTTGTGGCTTGGAAACCGTCCTGAACTGTTGTGGTTTCATTTTTAAAGGAGAGAAAAAAAAAAAGGAAAAAAATTTTAAAAAGGAAAAAAAAAGAAGAAAAAAAAAAGGAAGGAAGGAGGAAAGAAGAAGAAAAATATGAATTAAAAAAAAGTGCAGTGCTGCCTGTATAGTGATAGTAATGCTAAAGTTATGAGAGATGGAAACAAGGTCAAGTTTGCAGAGCGGTAAATCCTTTTATTAGGCTAACTGACACAAACAAAGTGACTTTAAGGCACATAGGACCTCACCTGAAGATGAGCATGTAGACTTGAAAGTGAGCTTCATAGGTGTGTCTAATAGAAGAATATTACCTTTCTGTGCAAACTTTATCTCAAAAAGTATAGTCCAATATGACTCTGTGATCCAAAGGGGAGAGATGGGTTGGTTGTAATCATTTTAGGGAGGTGATGGTGCCCCTGCGCTGGGCACTGGTGAGGCCGCCCCTCGAGTGCTGTGCTCAGCGCTGGGCCCCGCACCCCAAGGCGGCCATGGAGGGGCTGGAGCGTGGCCAGAGCAGGGCAGCGAGGCTGGGGCAGGGGCTGGAGCCCAAGGCTGGGGAGGAGCGGCTGGGGGAGCTGGGGGGGCTCAGCCTGGAGACGAGGAGGCTGAGGGGAGCCCTCCTTGCTCTCTGCAACGGCCTGAAAGGAGGCTGGAGCCGGGGGGGTCGGTCTCTGCTCCCCAGGAACAAGCGATGGGACGAGAGGGAACGGCCTCAAGCTGCGCCAGGGCAGGGTTGGGTTGGGTATTGGGAAAAACTTCTTCCCCCAAAGGGCTGTCAGGGCCTGGCCCAGGCTGCCCAGGGCAGGGGCTGAGTCCCCATCCCTGGGGGGATTTAAAGGACGGATAGATACGGTGCTTGAAGACATGGTTTAGTGGTGGGCTTGGCAGTGCTGGGTTAACTATTGGACTCAATGATCTCAAGGGTCTTTTCCAACCTTGATGATTCTATGATTCTATGATTTAATGTTTCTATTTCTGGCAGCATCTGTGGCAGGATGCAGGGTGGGGCGGAGGGGCTGTATTTTGTTTTATTTTTAATCTGAGCAGACCTACTGAGAGCTCTAAGAATTTGATGCCTTTTTGGTTATCAAGTAGGTAAGAATAGTCCAGAAGAATTTATCCTAAGCTTCATCTAACTATGAAGCACTGTCGTCTTCACTCCGGGTTTTCTGGGGTTTGGTCAGTCCTTTCAGAACCTTATGCTCTTTTTCTTCCCACTCTTGCCTGCTTCTCCTAGGCAGTGAGATAGACACCGGTAAAACCAGACGTTTGGTAAGGTTAAAATCCTTTTCCCTACAATGCCTTTGCCTCCTGAAATCTCAAAGAGAAAAACTGGTGCCCCTGGATGACAGACATTTTCTGTTTTCCATGTGAACTGAAGTCTCTGCTTACCTCTGGGGCAAGCAGATTTTTAGATTATATAAGCAAATCATGAAAATAATTACAGACAGATTTTCTTCTGTGCTTGTCTAGAAGGATAAGGAGATGAAGCAGGATAATTACATTGAAGCTTTTTTGTCCCATAGATGTTGCAAAGCATTTTGCTGTGTCAGTTCCTTTTGGACACAGCATATGCCACCTTGTGGACAAGGCACATTATGTCCGAATCCTTGAGACAAGTACTTAAAAGATCATATTTTGTGTTTGTGATAAAATTGCTTAGTTGTGCAATATGTAAAATAGCACATATTTGTAGCTCAAGGCAAACAATCCCTCTTCTTGGACGCTGATTTTGTAATTGAAGTTACTTGAGTTTGCTTGCTTCCCTTACTTTTGCGGATGCTCAATTTCTTTTGCTAGGATATGAATCACTTGTTACCACTTGTAAAACTATCAAATGTAAAATTCTTTGCCGTTTTCTTCTTAATTAAGTTTAAATCAATGACCTAGAATTATGTTCATCTGGGAACAAATCAGAAATAATTCTGAGAAACATCTGTCAAAGCAGCATAATTGCTACACGCCAGTAATAATAAAAAGAAAATAATTTTAGAAATTTCCTGGCTTCAAGAATGAAAGCAAAAATATTCTTCTTGTTAGAGACGTAAGCAACTTGTACAAATACCTTTTTATTTGAAATGAAGATATCTGTACTCTTTATTGACCCACACTAGTTTGATTCTTTCTTGGTAGAAAGCAAGTGACAACTCTGAAGACATTCTTTAGTGACTGAAAAGTCCTTTCCAAAAGCAATAAGGATTTGTTTTACAGGGAAGGCTCTAAAACCATCAACATTTGTCAAAATATTGTGCTTGCTGAATGAGATCATTTCCCTTTTTATGCAGAGATCAGGGATCAACAGATCTTGTCTTGTAAAAGTCCTTTAGAGACAGCCCACTGCCTGTTTTTTCTAAAATTTAAAATAAGACAAGCTTATGGCAAATGTTTCCAAAACCAAGCATGTAAAAAGTGAAACATAGATGGTTACAAAGGTGAAGTTTTCGCTGTTAGCTTGAAAATACAATTCTAACAAAAAAAATAACCTCAAATAAGTTGATCTGAGTTAAAATCTAATTTGAACTCAGTTAGAAGCAACTTTATGTTTAAAAAAAGACTGTAATTTAAATTTGATTTAATGACTAAAAATGGCTGGACTAAGAAAGTAGTGTCAATCACGTGCTGATTAAAGAAACCTTGATGTTCATTGTGCGGACGGCTGTCTGCCCTGCCGGCGGGCAGAGCCCTTTCTAGCTTTAGGGTAGACGTTCTTGTTAACTGGTCATGCAGAGATACTGGAAAGACGGCTGATTTATAAGCCTTCCCACCGCTCCTGTATAACAGAATTAGTGCTACAGAGGTGGAAGTGGCTTCTGGTGATAGATTTGTCACCCAATATTGCCAGATACCTCTGAGGCACCGAAAGCTATCGAGCAAGCGGCAAAGCAGCTGGGTGAGATGGTTCTGCTGTTGAGATACACAAATGTGGGTAACGTAAGCTGGTGAGAGAACTCATGACTTAACTGAGCAAACATCTGGGACCAAAACCAAGTGTTGCAAGTATTTGAAGATAGTAACATCGCCCACCCGTATGACAGTGAACGAGGTCACGTACATGGTGAGAATCATAAGGATCTGTGTTTGCTGACCAATGCTGAAAAGTTATTTATGAGCTGGACTAAACTGAGCCGTGAATTTGCAGAGAAGCAGTTTATTTTTAGTTAGTGTAGATTCTGTTCTGGTTGTGGCACAGATCACATGAATTCGCTGCAGGGCAAATTCGGGAGGAGCCGCGCATACAATCGAGACTCGCAGAATCCATGCGTACAGCAGATCAGTCAGCTCTCAAAATCCCAAAGTGCTTGCAAACATCACGTGAGGGTTTCTAGTTCACTTATTTTTATTACTAGTGTTTGTCCGCAAGGATATTCAGTTGTTTACTGATTGCCTTGCTTGTCACGAAGGATTAGTCAGAAAAGAGAGAGGATTCATTTCAACCGAGGAGCGTCCTGAACATTTGGTGTCCATATGTAACAAGCCACGCAAGGCTGCCAGCAAATTTGGTGAAGTGCTCTCTTAATGTGTAGCAATGGATGATGAGATTGCATTTCACCATAATTAGTCATCGCTTTGGTAAATGGGTATTAATCCTCACATTGCTATCGCTGTTTTGGCTCTGTAGCTACGGCACTTAGGCTGGTTTTGTCCCCAGATGGTAAGCCTCCTGGTTTGCTGCTTCCTGCAGACAAGCAATATCAAGGGACAAGATATGATATGTAATATCTGAGTTTCTGGAACAGGAACGGACACCTTCCCAGCTGAGACTGTTGGCCATTTAATTTATATGTGGACCTGAGAGATTCACTAAAGTGCCTTTAATAGAAGGCAGGCCTGCCAGAGGTGGGGAATTAAAATATTAAACATTATGTCAAAGCTATTCTTAAATCATGGAACATAAGTTATAACAACTAGAGATTATAAACCAAGACAGAATTCAATAGCAGGAACTTTGCAATTGCCAGAGCTGCAGCAAGTATTACTACTGCTAAGTTCAAATGTTTGTAGCATGAAGTGAGAGGAGCATAAGGA
The DNA here is from genome assembly GCF_965183815.1 of Platalea leucorodia. Classification (NCBI taxonomy): domain Eukaryota; kingdom Metazoa; phylum Chordata; class Aves; order Pelecaniformes; family Threskiornithidae; genus Platalea; species Platalea leucorodia. The sequence goes on from NC_138827.1 coordinate 3,580,519, forward strand.
AACAAATGCCTATTGGCATCTGGCTTTGCACATAACGTGTGTGAGTGATGCTGGGAACAGAGCTTCAGAGAAGTGGCCTTAAGGAAAGCCTCGTTGGACACCTATGAATTTTTAGCAATAAGGTCTTAATCTCTCTCTATATATATTTCTGTATTTCTTGCCTATATCCCAACCAGGCTGTAATAATTCTGGTGTCCAGATGACAGCTGTGTGAAAGATTATTATGTTAGAATTATGCACAAGAGACTACTGTATCATTCCTCACACACTTCAGATCCACAGAGTTGGATCAAAGCAATTCATTAAAATAAGCCTGGCTGCTGCCTTAAGTAAAACAACAGAAAGCTTAAATGTAAGGTTTAGATCAGTGGTTTCAGTGGTCAGCTACAACAGGAGGCAGCTGATTTACAGCCAAGACTGTACCACAGCTTGGCCAACCAGTAGGCCAGGCATTATTCTGGAGGAAGGGTGAAGGAGAATGGTGAAGGGTGAGAAGATGGGATTTTTGCACCGATTTATTCAGCAATGGCATCCCAGCAGTTGAAATCATGCTTCAGTTCTGTCCACAGGAAAAATAATCAGGCAGCTTTATTTTTAAAATCACATCCTTCCCGTACCCTGTCAAGGGAGTAGGAAGAGGAATTTGAAGGGTAAATGGTTGGAGAATCATAATTGTCCTCTCTGTTGTCTGATGGCGTTATTAGAGAATCCATCAAATAATGGATGACTTAATCAGGACAGATCTGCCATTTTTAAATGTGAAGCTTTTCTATCATAACCATTTCTTTCTGGTTGTTTATACTAGGAGAACCATCGCTGGCAGTGAATGGTTATTCTCCTTGTAATTCCTTACGTGAAGTGCCAAGGGTTCTGGGGAAAAATAAATCTATCGTTACCTCTTTTGACACCATGCTGCTGTGCTGCTCTCTAGGGGAGATGATATGATTTACATACTTAGATGTTTTGCTGTAGTGTGAAATAGTGTTTTGCAATCTGGCGGCTGTTATTAGCTGTTATGATGATCAGATAACGCTGTGGGAGTTGGTAATTAAGAAGGAAGCGATACTAAAAGAAGGACAGTAAAGTATTAATATTTAGGTTTGGATTAATTTAGCAATTCTATCAACCAGTTGCAATCCTGGGGGATCATTTGCAGTTTCAGATTTGATATGCTACTTCTTTTTTCATGTAGTAAATCCATTAATATGCCAATCTTCCACAAGCATATTACCCCACACATTACCAACTTGTGGATGAAAGAAATAAGTCTTTTTTTCCTTAATGGTCACACTAAGCAAGGCACGTACAGTGAGAAGGGTGCATGCTTGGGAAAAGAGGATGGTAAGAGGATGGCAGACGTTTAGTATTAGGAAGAGTTGTTGCGATTCCTTAAACTAAGAGTTGGCTTCCCCGGGAAGGGGACCGGTCGCTGCCCCTGTTCTGTGGAGGCAGGGAAGCCCGGCTCCGTTCACCCGCCCGGCACACGGAGAGGCCCTAGGGTAAGGAGCTCCCTACCTGCCGAGACGGCAGTAAACGGGCAGCTGCAGCCTCAAAAGAGAGAATGGCAGCAGCCAGGAAAAGCTCAGCCTCGAACCTGCCTCACCGCAGAGCGCCAGGCAGAGGTGTCCGAGGCAGGGGGGCGTGGGGCGTGAAGAGGCCTCGGAGCAGTTTAAAAGCTCAAAGCTTTGGGAGAGTTCACCCTTTTCACCCCGTTGGTTTCCAGTTCCCAGGCGGTGGTGGGATCGCCAGGGGAAGCGTGACAGACGCTGGAAGAAAATGGGAACTGAGATAGAAGATGGTTTTATCTAAGATAACGTGTCTGAGAGCTGACCTGAAGCCATTATTTATTTGTCACGAGGGTTCCTTTTGGGTTTTTTTCGCTACCAGTTCCATATTGGTGTGGAGCAATTATTTTGTTTTGTTACATGAACCTAAGCAGTGACGCAGTCAGTCACGGGGTATTTATCTTCATGAAGTAGTTTCTGAGAGGAAGGCTGTATTTGTGGGCTCTCTGTTCTCTTTTTTTCCCCCTGTCCCCTCTGTCACACACCGAATTTATTCGGGGATAATTTAAGCTGAAGTTATTAACTCCCAAATCAACACTGCAAAGCCCCCTAGCACAGCTTTTTTAAAAGCCAAGTGTTTGGAAGCCAGCATTGAAGGTAACCCACATCCTGGCAGCCTTGACACCCAGCTCTGCTCTTGTTCGCACAAGCAAACTGCACCATACTTTGAAATGAATTTGGCACCTATAATGTCAGACTCTTTAATAACTGCAGATGTTGGGATAGTTGCTTATATCGAACAGGGCTAGTGCTCAGCCGAGCAGAAACAGTACAGCAGCGTTATCCAGGCCTGCCTCTGCAAGCTGTTAATTGCTGCGTTGCTAGCTCCGAAGTATTTTGTGATTCGTATTTCTGTAGCAGTACCTGAGAGGAAGTGTACGATGGCACTACTTAGTTTGAATTATTGCAGACATTTTAATGTGCACTCGCTGTTAAAAGTAGCTTAGAGAATAAAACTGAAGCTGTCTGCCCAGCCCAATCAGCAGGCGCTGAAGTTCCTGCAGAGCGGGTTTGGAAGCTGATGAAACCCTCAACCCCGAGCTCAACAAAAGCTTGAGGTTTTTTGGTTCAAGTGGCTCCTCTAGCTATTGCTTCTCTGCCCAGCAGGCTTGGAGAGGACCGCGTAGCAGTTGAAATTAATTTCTCCTGCGCTAAAGTTAATCGAGTTAACTTTAGTTAACTTTTTTCCTTAACGGTCACGCTAAGCAAGGCACGTACAGTGAGAAGGGTGTATGCTTGGGAAAAGAGGATGGTAATGTAATGTAATCGAGTTAACAGAATTATTACATGGTAATGTTATTCCTTCAAAATGTAGCTCTTGCCTATCCTTCATTACCTTGATTCATGAAGCATTTGGCAATTTTTTTTTTTAATGTTTACCAAATCAAGTAATATGCTGTCCCAGTCTTTGTTTTATCAAAGCTCTAAGCCCTAGATCCAACCTAAATGAGAACATATTTAAAAACCAAAGTCAGTGACCCTATCTTTTTCCTTCCTGATCAAAACCCACCCAGAGTGCCAACCATTACCAACATCGCATAAACCCGCCCAGAATTAGTTAAGGGGACCCTATGTTCTACCACGAGTGTTTTGCATTCAGAGCCTCAGCCAGGATAGCTATGATTACTCTACTGGGTGCTAATGAGGGTGCTGTTGGTACTTCAGTAGGGATATGCAAATCGAGTTTTGTGGCTACTGAATACATGTATGTATGCAAATACCACCTTTATAAAGCCTCGCAAAGGGTAAGGGAGTTTGCTGCTGTGGCTAATGTGTTTTTCCTGTTCGTCAGGCAGTCTCGGAGAGGCTCACCCCTTCCCTCCCCTGAGCCCTCCAGTGTCTAAGTGCAGCTCACACCCCCAACCAGGCGGCTTTCCTGACAGCCAAAACTCCTGTTTTCATGCTCCCGTCTACTATGAAGGAGCTGCTTAGGTAACCGCATCTCGTCTGGGCAAGCTGTGCGCCCCGCTCGAGACAGCTAAGTATCAACCAGTGCTTCAAGGACACCTCAGCAACGTGAACATGGGCTTCGTGCTGAAACGTGGGATGTGTATCTTGTTTTCAGGTTTGAGGCTTGAAGTGTGAACCTCAAAGCTCACGTCACGTGGTTCTTGGCTAGTCAGAGAGAGAAAATCCCCCTTCAAGATCAGCTGCTGTTGGCTGGAGAAGCAGCAGAACACCTTCATTTGTACCTCGGACCCGTCGAACAGAATATAGATTTACACTCGTGGCACTGACAGTATGTATATTTTATTCTTGGTTAAAATGCACGTCAAGTTTAAAGAAGCAAAGTTTGACCGAAGTCACTAGAAGTCAAATGACATAATAGCAAGTTGTACTACTGTTTTGTGGTGGTGTGTTTTGCTTTGTTTGTTTTTTTTTTTTTTTTTTTTTTAAACCGATGCATTATTTCTTAAACCAGATGGGATTATTCGCTCACCAGTTGGACACGTTATACAATGCGGGTGACGCACGTGATTTGTAATGACCTAGGCTTGTCTTAAATGTGTTTTCCAGAAAGTCAGCCAGGTTTGTCTGGAAGTAATCAAAAGATGTAGGATCTCTTACTTCTTTAGTCAGTTTGTTCCGCTTGCTTATCACCTAACTATTGAAATGGAAAAATAAGACATTCATCTTCATTTTCGCAGCTGTGTCCTCTGAACATAGGTTTTTACTATACTTTTCTCTCTTTGATTAAAAAGCTCTTTACCGTCTGATACTTTCCTCTTATAATCCAGTGAGTGATGTGGGACGATAATTTTCTAAACTTGAAGAAATTGTATCATTCCATAATTAAAGAGATTCAATACTCAGACTAAATACTGATCTTCACATCAGTATTATTTAATTAAAGAGAAACATAAGAGAAACCAGTGCATTCTATATACTGATTGTTTTGACAAATAGGTACAGGTAAATTTGTTTAACTTATTTTACTTCCTAGAAAACTTGTTATCCAAATTCTTTAGCAGTAACAACCGAGCAGAACAGTATCTGATAATGGAGGGCAAAAGAACAAGAGGGGAAGAGATTATTTTGACTCGCTTAAATAATTACATGTAAGTCCTCTCCAGTTTTGTTAACTCTTTGTCAGTGTTATACACAAAATTACATGAGAGGGAATTTAGTTCATAGGTGAGCTAAATTCGCTGTGAGGCTCAGAGAAAAGATTTAGAATTAGCAAAAGCAGCACTAAGTTATACCACTTTAATCAAAACTCAAGCTCTGCTTTCTCAGGCAGTCGGTGTTGCCATGGGCAGAAGCTGAATTTTGATTAATTACCACCTGACATTGTATGTGTAAATAATTTGTTCTTCATCAGCATTGATCGCATCTGGAAGTTCATCCCCTTGGGACTTTGAAGTTGGTTTTCTTCAACCAACTGATGCTTGCAGCAGTGAATTATGTAGAAATGATAATTTTGGATTTTTGGTCTGGTTTGGTTTTGTTCATTACTTTAAACATAAATCTTTCAAAACATTTGGAAGTGTTACTCTTCTAGATGGCACTGCTGTTTGTGGCTTTTTTTTTTTTAACCCTATCAAGTTTACCTGTTTCTCTTTTAAAATATTTATATTGTGAAAAGCAACCCTAAGAGTGGCTTAAATTTTAGCTGTTATTGTTGGTCAGGATATTGACTGGCAATTGTAATACCAAATGCCTGGCTGGATTTTGCTTGTACTAACTGTGCAAATTGTGTCAGAGTTCTTGTTCTGTTTGCTTTGCAACTTGAATCAGCCCTTGCAACAGCGGGCGGGGAGAAAACCAAACATTCTTTCAGAATATTTGACTTCATGTATCTACCTTGCTTTCTTTCGATTATGGGTCTGAAACTGCATCCTGGCACAACTCTCCTGAAGTATCCAGTATTACTGAAATGATCAGAACTCATAGAAATTCTTTTCTAGCCTCAACAAATCAGTATAGGAAAAATGACACACACACAAAAAAACTTGATTTGTGCAAGTTCTACGATTTCCAGGCAGGAGAAAAATAAGGTGACATTAAGGTTTACTTATTTTACTCGCTTTATTTTACTTATTTAAAGTATGGCTAATAGGCTTTTAAGTGTACATCAACTTCTAAACTTCATTTAGTTTCTTTGGTGGACACTCACTGTCGTAAAAGCAAAAGCTAATAAATCTAGCATGCATTCATTTTTGGGGCTAAACTGACATCTACTGGTGTTCTGTAACACCATACACGCAATCAGCGTGGTGACAAAACAGACACGATATTCTGTGTACGCTTCCATTCCTGCGGCGCTGTTAGCAGCCCCGTCGATGGCTCAGCGGGGTGGGGGAAAGCGGCTGGGGCTGCCCAGCACATCGTCCCACCGGGCTGGAGGTGGAGGGGAGCTCTCCTAGGTTCAGCATACCGCATTCGGACTTACGGCAAGCTTCTGAAATTGCCATGTGGCCTTTTTTCTTCTCGTACGATTTTTTTAAAAACAGATTATGTTTATCATCTTCAGAACAAAAATATTCTAATAGCTACACAGCTCATGGGGTGTGGGGGGAGAGATAATAAAGATTTACCTTAATTTCTAGCCATGTTTCCTCAAGCGTGCGGTGAGTTGGCGCTGCCCGTGTCCCCACCCTGTCACTTGGTCCGTTGCGGGGAGGGAGCTTCCCTGGGTCCCACGGCACAGGCGGCCGCTCCGGGGAAGCCGTGCTGGGTTTGCCCTGCGGGCACAGGCTGGCTAAAGCTGATCCTTCGTTCACCCAGTGCCAGCCAGCAAAGGGCTGGAAAGGGAGGAACTGGTGAGATAGGTGGGACGGAGGAGGGGTAGCGAGAGGAAATGCGCTCATGCGCTGGTAAATGGATGTATTTGGTGTATTTGGACAATTTGGTGTATTTGGACATTTGGTGGACATTTGGGTAGTCGTGCCTGCTGTGTTTGGACATTCGGTGGAAACAGTCGTAGGGCAAAAGGGGGGAACGTTGTTGGGGTCCCCAAGGAGGAGTCAAAGCTGTAGCACGAGCCAGCCTCTGCCTAGGTGTAAGCAAAACACGTGGGAGAGCGCGGCAGTCGAAGTAAGAAGGCTTTCAGTTGAAAGCCTTATTTCACCCTGGGAGATGCGTTCGGTCATGGCTTCTCTCTCCTGTGCCTTCTAAGCTGCTCATAGCCACCTGGGGAAGGGGACTTAGTTACAAAGAGAACAATTATTCCAATTTTAGTTAAGCCAGGGCACCAAAGCCAAAATTACCTGTATTCTGCTCCTGAGAAAAATATCATAATATATCATGTCATTTCTTTATAACGATGAAAATGTATTCACCTCTAAGTCTAGTTCTGCTCTCAGGTTCAAACGCTAACTCGTAGGAAGGAGCGAATGCTGCTGAATCAACCCCCCCTACCCCCAAATGAGGGGCCTGGGAGTACGCACGCTGCCAGAGCCCTCCGTCCCCAGCATCTGATGAAAACCCCGCGTACCCCCACCTGCAGGCGCGTCAGCAGGTCAGCCCGCTGTTGGCCGTATTGTCACGCCTTTGGTCCTACGAAACCTGAACCCTGGCTCTGGGATGGGTTTGAATTGGAGCTTTATACATGTTACTTAGGTTGAGGTCCAAGAAAGGATTTAAACATAAAAATAGGACTTTAAGGGATTTTTAGATGCTTTCAGTCAAAAGGCCTAACGCACAGTCCCCGCTGCGCCCTCGGGGGTTACTGACTCCCTTCAGCCTGAAGTAGATTAAAGCACTTGAACACCAGGTCTTGCCGGCTGGTTCACCTACACGTCGGAGTGCAGCAGTCCTTGTCGGATCCCTTTGAGGGATCTGGGCAGTCATTCGTCTTCTCTCTTATCCTGGAGCTGTTGGGTTGGGTAGGGGAAGGAATGACATAGCGTTTTCCAAAGACTAACTCCAATTAACTGCCTGTAAGGGCACTAGTTAAAATCACTATATATGTTGAAGGTTTCTTTGATCATTTTATGTCTTCTTGCATGCGGTGTTGTCTGAAATAACGGATCTTGGTAACATAAGGGGTATTGTACAATTAGCGGAGGGTTTTCCCCCCTGTGCTACAAGACGCGGAGCCTCGCTACGCTGATTATGGGAAAGTTGCAGATCGCTCGTTTTAATTTGTCAACCCAGGAGTGAGCCCCTCGGCAGGGGCTGCGAAGCTGCCCGATCGCTAGGGCCGTTTCTCTGGCAGCGCGGGGCAGCGTCGGCGCTGTCTGTCTGTCCGTCTGTCTGTCTGTCGGTCATGTCCCCCCTGCCAGGGGCTTTTTTTTTCTCCGTTCCTTTTCCTCCCGCCGGCGCTCAGACGCGCAGCGCCCAGCGGCGGGGACGGCGCCGGCTTCGCTCGCAGCCCGGCCGCGGGGCGGCCCAGCTCGGCGGGGAGCGGCCCAGGCGCTGCCGGTAGGTCCGGGGCAGCGGGGGGCAGGCGGCTCCGGCGGGGCGGCGGGCAGGGCCTGTCCGGGGCCGGGGCCGGGGGCGGCGGGCCGTCGGCCCGAGGGAGCACCCCGCGGGCGTCCGCTCGAGGGGAGGAGGAAGGCGAGGGTGGGGACGGGACAAGCCCTGCGGGACGGTGGCTTCACCCGAGCGGAGAGGAGGGCAGGCAGGCAGCCGCCGCCGAGCGGTAAGGGCCGGGGGGTCGCTGCGGGCGAGGCCGGGCGCAGCGGGCTCTGTCGCGCCGCCCGCAGCCCGGCTGCTGCCGGAGGGGCCCCGCTCCCGGGGCGGGCAGGGCCGGGGGGGAGCTTTGCTCCGCTGCCGGGGCCGCTCCCAGCCCTCCCGCGGCGCCCGGGCAGGGCCGGTCCCGCCGCGCAGGAGCCCCCGGGGCGCTGAGGGGAGCTGGGGCTTCGCGGGTCCCGGTACCGGCGGGGCGGCCCGGGAGAGGCCGCGGGCGGCGGCTGCTGCCTGAGGGGCTGCGGGGCCGGGGCCGAAGCTGTGAGAGAAGCGGAACCCAACTGTTGCAGGGGGCAGGCGGGCTCGGGCGGGAGCGTCCCTTCCCTCGGGGAGCGGGGCAGCAGCCGTCTCTGTCAAACCGGCCCTGCCCCGGGGAGGGGGGGTCCGCGGCCCCACCGAGACCCGAGTTGAAGCCACTCGCAGGGTTATTCCGAGATCGTCGGTTACTTGGTAAAAGTAGCGTACTCAACGCCTGTAACCTCTCCTGCTAGGGAGAACGCGCTGTGTAGTACCATTTCTATTTTGCCAGTGTAAAATTCAGGGTGACCCGAATGGCAGTGGTTGTCTTACTAAAATAGTAATGTATCAAAGTCTTTTTTTCTGTAATTATTACTGAATTTTATTCTCTCACAAATGCCTGAGAAATTTAGACAACTTTAAAATACTATTTCTCAGCAGGTTGGTAAAATAGGAAGTTACTGCCCGGAGTACAGATAACCAAGATGGTGGCCCAGGCAAGTGTTGTGTTACAGCTTGCTGCTGTGCACTGCAAAAATCCCGAGTGCTCTGATAAACCTGTATATCCTGCCTGATTGTTTAAAGAAAAGATTAGCCTTCAACCTGTGTTTCGTTCCAGGTGCTGCTGATTAGCAGCTGTCTTAAACCCTGCTGTGCAGGGAGCCCCTACAGTTACCCGTGGTGTTGGAGAGCAGCTTGGGATTTCCAGTGAAGAGGGCTGAGTAGGAATTGTTTCATTTAAGGGATTAAATCATGTCAAATCTTAGTAAGAGATAAAGAGCGAGGGAAGGGCAACAGCGTATTTGCTTGGCTACGCTGCATTAGGAAAGCTGTATTTGTAAGCAACTCTTTTTTTTTTTCCTTTTTATTTTAACACCAAGCAGAGAGGTGGGTTTTTACCTTCTCTTTCTCTTGTCCCCAGGCTAATCTTCAAGTAGTGCCCAGGATTGTGAGGCACATGTTTGCACTGGCTATGTGAAGTAATATCTCAAATATCTCTTCAAAGTCAACATTTAAAGCAGAAGGGACACTAGCAAAACTAAGCTGAAAATCTGAAGTTGTGGTTACCCCCACAATGCTCAGCATTTTGAAGAGGTGGTTTTGTAATCCTGATGTCATCTTGTTCTTTATTAGGAATTTCTGTTTTGATAGATAACTTAAAGGGACTGATACTCGCTTTTAGTTTTATACCATTCACTCTAGCACTTGGTAAACATTATCTGTGCTTCTGATTTGAAACTTTAACTTTAAAAAAAGAAACGGAAGGCCCAGGAGAGGTGGTTGCATGTGCCAGGGATGCTGCCAAGCACTGCGAAGACTTAAGACCTCTTTGCATCTGTCTTCGGCGGGGGGGGGGAGCAGAAAGGCAGAAAAAGCCTAGCAGTCATTTTTAAATTGAACCAGCTGTCCAAAACTAGTCCGTGGTAAGAAACGAAAAATGCAACATCATTTAAAAATAAGTATTGAATGCTAAATATTGAGACTAGACATGTTCATGCTGGAGGTTATAATCATGACCATTTTGAAATCCATGAAAGGGTGTTGATTTCTTAGAACTTCAGTACAGCAGAGGTGAGGGTGGTCTTTGGTTGCGCAGTGTCTGTGCAGCAGAAGTGGCCCTGACTGGGGCAGTTGATCAGCGTTCAGCTCTGTAGTTTAGTCACAAGGGGAAACTTCTTTTCTAAAGAAAGCAGGAGGTCAGTGGTTTTTAAAAATATAGCTGTGGAATATTTGATACTACAAATATCATCACAAAAAATACTGAGTTTAGTCATCTTTGACTGCTGTCTTGTTCCCTCTTCAGTCTGCCAAAGCTGCGGTGTGAGTATGAGAATGGTGTGAAAGAGCAATGCCTGTTCTCAAGGAAGCGGTGGGTTACTACAGTTGCTGTTCCTGTGTACACACCGCGCCTACAGCCACATCTGTCCTTCTGTACCAGCCTCGGTGTTTGTCCTAGCTACGTGGCTGCTGTGAAACCCACGCTGGACTGAGTACACAATTCCCTTTCTAATAAACCTTTCCGGGTTTCTGCTTAGTCTGCTGGGAAGACTGAGGGAGTACTGAAGTGTATAAACATTAGTAGTGTTTACTGATGTGTTACCGTGCCTCCAGTGCAGCAGATTAGTGCTGCGTAACCTGGAAGAGCGAACAAACGTGTGACAGGTTCTTTATAGAAACGTTTATAGACTTCACTGAAACCCTGATGAAAGCTGTGTCGTGTGAGGAAGGCAATCGGCAGTATTCCAGAGGCTTTTCCGCGCTCCAGGAAGGCAGAGAGGCTTGTGTCATTGTTGGGAAGCTTGTGCGCTGGGTCTTAGCCGTACTTTGTGTGGACGGAGTGACTCCAGCCCTAATGGATACTTGAGCCTGAAATTCTTTGTCTTTGCTTGTTGTCTTTTGTACCTGCAAAGTTCTCTGTAGGCAGCTTTCAGGTGTTGAAAGGGCTTTTTGACTTGAGAGACATGGTCAGAAAAAGTGTAAAATCAGGAGATGCTACCTGAGGCCTATTTTAAAACTTTGAAGAATGACTGTGGAAACAGGTACAGGAATTGGCTTGGTTGGAGAAAAGCAGTCATGGATTACCAATGAACTTGTTTATGTTGCTTAGAAATAACATTTTCTTTGAGGTTTGCAGTCTGGGGATGTGTGTCCACAGAGCCTTATCCTTGTAGTTGAAGGTTTAAGGGAGAGATTCTTGGATGGTAAGTGAGCGAAAGGCTGAATAAATAGCTTACTAGAGCAGGAACCAACAACAATTTTAGATTACTTTTTTTCTTTTTGGTATGCGGACAGGTGTGTAGGTGGTATATATGATAAGGAAAGGAAGTACTGGCTACTGACTTAGCAGAGGCATTGGCCCGTACGGCTGCAGAGGCACTGAGGGTGACTGGCTGCATAACTGAGCTCCGTGTTGATTATTCCGAGGCACAGGGTGGAAAGGAAGAGATGGGTGATCCTGGAGAGCAGCATTGACATGGACCGATACAGACACGAGTGGTGAGGAGGCGACATGGACGTTGTAAGCCCAGCTGAGGTTTACCAGACAGGAGGCAGTGGTTGAGAGCTCTAGTTGAGAAGTTACGGTAGTAGAGGTATATGAGACAAACATTAGGATACATAACCGCTTAAAGGATGAGGTAGGCACAGGAGAAGCTGGTTATGAGTTAAGGCTAAAACGTGTTACAAAGTTTGGAACCGTGATAGACTGGAGTTCCTAGAGCATCTCACAAAAAAGCAAGAAAATCAAGCTTGTCTTAAAATGATCTGAAATTCCTAAATGGATATATTTACATTATGTCTTGTGAAGTAAGGGGGGGGGGTTGGGGAAGTGAAGTCCACTAATAAAACCCAACTTCCTTTTGATATCAAGATACTGATCTGGAATCTGCATTCCGCTAGGTGTACAACAGTACCGGGGGCAGAAGCAGTATTCAATAGCCACACAGTTCCTATTGCTGCTGCCGCCAGTCTCTGTACCTGGGATGAATTAGTGCTGCTCTGACCTGAACCAAGCTGGCAGCAGTGGAGACAGCCCAGCAGTTCAGGCAGTTTTCTGGAGAACTGTCCTCAGTGAAGAAGTCATTAAAGCAAATGAATTTGTTTTGTTTACGTTGTACTGGTACCTTTTGCATCAGTTTTGACAAAACTTAGGATTTAGTCTTTAGTGTATGAATAAAAACAGAACTGGACCTTTGTAATCTTTTTCTAGTACAGTAAGCTAACTTCTGTTTTCTGGGTTATTATAGAGTAAATTACGTTGGACAAGAGGTTTCCAGAGGTCATTTGGATCAGCCGCCTGCTTAGGACCTGCTTAGGTGAGGTTGTTCAAAGCCCTTTTTGTACTCTGTTGCGGATTTCTGTTTCAAAGTGTGTTCCTACTTCTGTTACAGAATTATTTACAGCCAACTACAGCCCTGATGGGGAAATTCTGCTTTATTATCTGGCTCGTTTACCGTACCTTTTGTTTGCTGCTGGTAAAAGCTGTCCAGTCGTAGCTTCTGTTTCCTTCCGACTAATCCTTTCTTTGCCCTTGTGTGTGTTGCCTACAGATTCTGCTGGTATTCCCGGTGGGTCTTTTCCTGGACTTAAAAGATCAGATACCACAGTTGTCTCTAGCCAGCAACTTTCTTCCGTGTGTAACAAACGTGCAACAATCAAAGTAAGTCGAACCTCTTTTTAATTTTTTTTTTGTTTTGTTTTTTAAATTTTCTTAGTGCCTGAGACTTCTTTCCCCCATATTTCTCTCCCTGCCCAGTACAGGCTGTGCTGTGCTCTGCACTTTGAGGCCTGCTTAGGGTAATGTCTTTCAAATTGAGGATAAGAGAAGGGTATTATATCCAGGAGAAGGCGGTTGGGTTGGGGATAGAGCAGCAGGAGCTGAGAGTCTGGCAGGAGTTTCTGAGACAAGCTGCAAGCTTTCAGGGCTGGATGGCTATGGCAGGGAGAGAGTGGCTTGGCTCTTGTGCTCCTGGCAGCCATGTGCATCTTCTGGTTTTGTTCTCAGTGGTGTCTGCTCCCTTGCTCAGCTGAAGCCCCTCACACGCCATGCTGTTTTGCAGCCTTCCCCCAGCCTCGTTTCTCCTGCCAGCTCCTCTGCTGTGCTCCCAGCAGGTGATGCCCAGCACTGTGTCTTCATCCTGGGTAGAAGCTAGTGTGTCCCTGCTTGAGATCTGCTGTCTTGCACCCAAACGTGAATGACTGAATTCACATATGTCTTGTCTCTTTTCATCCAACATATATACCATTCAATAAAAGTCCCCGAAAAAATGAAAACTAAGAAATCTAAGAAAATAATCATTTCTTACGCTGTTATAAAAAGTATGCTTTCTTGATGATATTGCCACCTTGTTCATCACTTGGATAGCCAGATACAGGCTTCCTTTGTTTTCGTGTCCTTGCCTTGTCTTGCATGGCATCTTTGCTAGTGTGTTGTACCTCTCAGTAAAAATTCTCTAGAAAGCAATTTGATGTAGCGCGTTCAGATAAATTTACATTCAGCAACGTTCTTTACAGTGGAAGATAAAAATAAACTATGTACTTTTCTAAGTCATCCCAAAAGATGTGCGTAACGGAAACGTCCCTCCTCTTGCTGAGAGTGCATATGTATTGATTCTGAGTTTTGGAATGATGCTCTGTGAAAGTAAAAACAGATGGTCTGAGATGCTGGGTCTGGTTTCGCGATCTGCTTATGTGCCCTTGCATGAATGCTGTTGCCATCTCCCCATGTACCACTAGCATTTATGCTATTGTGTGGCTGGGAACTCGTACTGATATGGCTGAAAACTCGCTCCATGGTGGTAGGCAGCCGAAGAGGCAAGGTGGATCTTCCTTTTGGTAGAAATAGTCTTAGATTGATTTAGGACGTTTGCTATTGCACTGGTTTAAGGATATAAATTTCTTTTGCTAAAACCAGAAAAGTTGTAAATCCATACCAAACAATGAAAACGTTCTAGTTCAAACTTACATATAGCTAACTATGCTTATCTTTTATAAAAATTTCTTATGACAGGCATACACTGTGATTTAAACTAACAATTATATTTTCTTTATACTAAAGTTTGTTTCGGAAGGACTTCACGCAAATACAGACATAATTATTTCGTTTCAGGGGAGCCTATTTAAAAGCAAGCAGAACATTTTTGGTCTGTACCTGAGTGGCTAAGGGAGATTTCAGATAAGGAAAATTGTTCTGTAAGGTAGTAAGTGTATTTGCTCTTCCATTCTTAGAAGAGCGGTACTTGCTATTGCATTAAAAGCAGGTGCCAGGCTCAGGTTTGGCTGGACAGGGGACTCTACAGTCTCCATCTTCTGCAGCCTCCCAGGAGCAACACTTCTGCCCGTAAGCTTCTCCTCGCGTGGTGTGTTAGTGTGAGGATGGCACAGGCCTTTTCTCCCCTCCTGATAAGGGGCAGAGAGATCATCTACCCACAGCTATCCTTATGGTGCTGTTACCTGTGTGCTGCTGTGGAATCCATTTCTACTAGACTCTTGTGCAGGTCAGGAAACACTGGGATTAAAAAAAATTGTTGCCTAATGGTTCATCTGTAATTGTTGGGTAAGGCATGAATGACTTGACTTACCTTTCCACTTTTGACTTGTTCCCCCTCCCAGTTTTTTTCTTTTTTCTGTTTGTCCTTGGGCAAAAGGTATTTCTCTGCATTCTTAGAATACACGTTTGCATCCTGTCTTCAGAAAAAGGCTGCAGTTTTAAACTACGTAACGTTAACATATCGATCTGGGCAATATAAAAAATTCTCAGAAGATGGGGGATGCATCCTATGGTGAGAAAATGGTCATAAATACGTGTTTGCTTTTGGGTGTGGAGAGGACAATTTGTAGTTCTGGTGATTGTCACTAGGTGAAAATGCACGAAAGGCACGTGAGCCAGACTGACCCTGACTGGTCTGCATCGTGAGCGCGGTGTGAGGAGGGAAGGGGAAGGTGACTGCAGCCCTGTAGCTTTGTGCATCTCTGTGTTCGGCAGCATGATGCAGATAATGGCGCCCTAAGGTTCTTGCACTAAATCTGCCCCTTGGGAGGAAGGGAATCGTGAATACATTTCCCTTCCTGGAACAGACAATGGTATAAGTTAACGTGTGAGTATGTATTATCTGGCAGATGTAGCAGGTGTAGGTTGTCACAGGGCAGCCTGTTGTTCTGGGCACGTTAAGACAGACCCGTGTAGCTTCTGGACCGTGATAAACATATGTTCTTTCTTATTTTCTCTGTAATGTCTGTATTCAACTTGATGAAGAAGGCCAGAGTGAGAGTCTTCCTCATCTACACTAGGTTTTACAGTTTGATACTTCAGTTAGCACTCTGTAGAAACTGCCCAACTTCTTACAAACCCGTGTTGTGGGAGGGCATACTGAGGAACGCTATGCAGCTGTTTAAAAAAAACTGTGTAGCTCATAGCCTGTATTTTAATTAATTACATAAACGTTATTGGAGAGTTGTCTTCTCTGATGAGATAGAACCCTGCTGAATCCGTCTGCAGTGTGTAGCTGCCTCTGAGCATACTTCTAGTTTCAAGTCAAAGTTTTGTCTTGGATGATTTTAGTCAGATACAAGCCCTGAAGCCCATGATAGAAGGCTGTGAGAAATCTTGGCTTTATAATGAATGCTTAGTTAATAAGTTCTTCAGATAAGTTACTTCAGAGGTTCTGATTCACTTAATTCACTTTCTCCAATAGCAAGATAAAAGGAAAGTTTAGCCAGTGTTGTGCTTTTTTTCTCAGGTACAGCCTGCAAATTCTCTTGCTGTGTTAAAACTGGCGCTTCTGGGTAGGGAGCACCCGCAGACCCTGCTTCTGGTTTCAGGCGGCTGCATGGAGTTAAGAGTTCGGGAGTTAAGATGGAGGGGAGTGTTTGAATTAGCTGCAATATGGTTTTGCAAAATGCAAAACCCTGCAAAAACTGCTGCGCACCACCGAGTTTTACTAAGTATTCAGCAGTTTCAAAAGGCTTCCATTCCCCAAAATTCATGTGGCTTTAGTGCAGTTGTAAAAGTGACATCGAGCTGTGCTGCGCTCTCCGTTGGAGAGGAGGGTATCCATGCATCATTCCGTCGGTGGAATTTGTTACATCTCTTCCTGGTCTCCAGCTAGCACACGTAGCTAATCTGGTTTCATTTGAATAGAGTGGTTTGTGAGTGCTGTGGCTTCTACCAGCCTTTCCCCTCCCTTTATGCCAACTTTGTTCCGTATGCAGAGCACTAGACCTCAGCAGAAAGGAATGAACTGGAAGGGTTCTTTGCCCCGTGCCGATGTTGTTCCGATGTGTGCTTGTGAAGGAAGTTATTTGGGCGGAGAAAAGTGCTTGCAGCTCTGAGTACTTGTGATTCTTTCTCTTGAGCAAATGAACAAAAAAGAAAAATCTGGAGGAGGGAACTGGTGCTTTTACTGCTTTATTTATTCTCCTCTGGCGTCTAGTGACTCCTCTGCCCAAAGTTAGAGTGCAGCTGGGCCCAGTGAGTCGGTGTCCGCCTTACCGTTGTGCACCTGGAATAGAAGAGGATTTGTAGGAGGAGCAGAGGAATGACATGGGATGGGGAGCTGAAGCCGTTGGCCTTTGTTTCACCACGTGCATTTCTAAAGACTCAAAGCAAAAGAGTGGTGAGATTCTGGGAAGAGAACCTAGAACTGCTCAGTTCTCTGTGCTTAGTGGCATTTGGATCTGAAACTTCCAGATGTAAATGGAAACTTCTTGTGTATCAGTGCAGAAAGCCCAGCCTTGCATTTAGTGTGCTTGTTGGTCTTTCAGTGTTTGCCTATCCTGGTTTGAGATAGCTTGAATGTTGCCTGATGGTTTGCAGGTATGCTACCTCCAGATACTTTTCTGGTGTATTTGACTTCCCTCTTACCCGCCTTACCCTTTCTTTTTTTGCAGTCAGGTACCTGTCACCAAACAGTCTTCCCTTTTGAATTATTTGGGAGCGGCACTTTGGATCTCATCTGCTTTAAGAAGACAAAACTTGTGGGTTCAGTTTCTCCTGCCATCAGCTTGCTTTTGTGCCTGTTTATCTTTCAATTAGTAAATTCCTTCTGCTTTGTAAGGTGCTGGGTGTAGTTTGTTAAGGTGTGAGCAATTCAAATCTTCCCTATCCTATATGGATGCTTGAGATTCTGTATCACTTTATACGATCTGGTCTTGGTTTGTAATCTTTCGTCGTCTTTGTAATCAGGCATTATGCATTAGTCGCTCTTTCCAGGCACGTCTCTATCAGTGGTATTTTATATAAGACTGTATCTGTGAAACATACTGTGATTAAAGTTATAAGCTGCTCTGTGCCTATTTGCAGGGAGCAAAGTGCAAAGGGAAACTATGGTAAGTCTATTAGTGCCTTAAGAGATTGCATAGGGAAGTACAACACGCAGTTTACTACTAAGCCAGGCTGTAAGTCTTGCCTAAGCTAAACCGCTGAAAATCCTTTCTAGAATGTCCCTCTCACCTTTGTTTTCATTATTATCTAATCCTTGGGTTAATAATTATTGCCATATCAATTTACTGCAGTTACTCTCTTGTCTGAAGCTTGAATGAGTTTGATACTCAGGAACTCTTCATAATCGTGGTTGGTTTGGTTTTCTGATTTGTGTTTTCTGGGGGGTTTTGGTTTGTTTTTATAAGTAGAGGAAGCTGGTTTGCAGTTCATTCTAGACCCAGTCTTGCAATGAGCGCTAGAGGCAGGGGGCTGGTTTGCAAGCAGTTTGTTCAGGATTGGGCCTTACTTTCTTCAGAACATGTAGCATCTCGCTGCTGAAAGAGCGTACAAAAAAGTAGGTGTTTCAAATTAAAAGACGTTGCATTTATTTTTCAAAAGCAAGTGTTGAAATAATGGAAAATACAGTTGGAAGGGATGTGAAGAGGTTCTCTAATCCACTTAATGCTGAATGATTTATAATTTCTGACATGTGTAACTGTTCTTACAGCTCCACAACTCTCTTGCCAATTTATCTAGTGCTTAAATAGTCTTATTACTAGACATAGGGAAAAGCTTATTATTTTTTAAAGGTGTTTTTTTTTACAGTTTTCCTTAAAGTTTACTCTCGGAGGAGTTAGTTTAGTTCTTCTTCATTGCTACCTGTCTGTCTTCATTATTCTCCCTGGTCTTTTGAAACTAAGGAAACTCCATTTCTTTGGCTTTTTCTCAGAAGTCCTCTTTTCTAGCCTTTATGATTGTTCTTGGTGCTTTTCTCTGGAACCTGTTCACCTCTTTCAGCTGTCATGCAGATCCTGGTTTTGCTTACGCATCCCTGCATGGTGTTGGCCATTTTCATGGCACTGTCAGCTCATATTCAGCTTCTGGTCTGGTGAAGTGCTCAGTTCTTCTGAATGAAGAATGTGATATATTTATTGGGTGGTAGGTGCAAAGAGGTGCATTTTAAACAGTACAAAAAGCCAGATTTTTAGGAGGCTAAATGAAAAGAGAGGTTCGTTGGGCAGTTCTTTCATAGCTCACTAATAGTAGGACCCCATATGTTAATTTAGAAGTCCGGGATGCTTTGACCTCAGGGTGACTGTTACCCAAATGTCTTGAAATGGTGATGAGAAGATCCTTTTCCAGAACGGGCAGTGGAAAAGTTCAAGATCTGTGCACAGAATAGCTACGTTCTGTCCTGGAATCGGAATGATGCAACTGGTTGTTAAACTGGTGCTTTTAAGCATTACAGTGGTACTGGAAACAGCAAACAAATTCTGGTCTTCATCTGCACACCTAAACAGAATGGAATGAAGTAATCTGGGAGAAGGTGGTTGTAGATGCAGAGTTTCACAACAGTTATCTCTACTTTGGAATAATAAATCCCTTGATAAAGTAATCATTCTAACTTAAAAGTAAAAGGCTTATTCAGGCCGCTGTGTGGGAAACTTGCGCAATAGGTCGTCGCACAATTGCTGTAGGTTGGTTCTCCACTGACTGTTGTTCCTCCGCTGTCTGCTGTGACTGTGTATTGATTTCAGGGTGAAAGAAATTGAGATCTTCCGTTTTCTCAGGAACTAAATTCCCCAAAGGCAATTTAACAATTTAAGGATTAGCTAGGTTTTATACTGAGATTTTCCGCCCCCCGTCTTCTGGGCCGGAAATCCAGAAAGGTCTTCATGGACAATGTTACTCTCTTTGATTCTTCGCTCTTCTTTTCCTTGTCCTTCTGTGCAGTGACTCTGCACGTTGGGCAGCCAAGTTACAGCGTAGTTCCACCACAAGACACTGCATATATGCAGCAAGCTGCTGTTCTCAAAGCAGCAAGCTTTGAAAACAACGCTATATTGTTGTGGGTATTTTTATTTCTTAACATGTCCGTGTCCCCATGTCCCCGTCCCCCCCCCCCCCCAGTGCAATTTCTTTTATTTCTTTTATTCATACTAGTGCTATGGTTAATTATAGCGTCTATATTCCTATAAGAACATAGAATTAATATTCCAGATACAGGTTGCCCTTCCCAGATTGTACTGAGTGAAGAGACTTGCGTGTAGACAGAGGGATTGAATGTGCAACAACAGAGAAGGGAGTGTGGCTCTCAGAGCTGTCTGGTGGTCCTCAGGAGGAAGGGAAAAAGGGAGATGCTTAATAAGCACTGATGCCATGAGATTGTTCAGTAAAGAGCTTGGTGGGCAGAATATAGCAAGTGGGGAGGCAGGGAGGAAGAGAGGAAGTCTGTGTTGAAATAACAGTCATTTCTTTCCACTTTGGGAGAAGGCGATGGTTAGCATTCTTACACTCTGTAATGAAATAACAACTGGTGGAGGAAAGTTGCATTAACAAACTCATTGAAACTTTGGTAAGCAGCAAAAATGGCAACCTTAGACATATTTGAACTTTGAGTTGAGTTGGATGCACTTAATTGTTTGGGGTTTCTTTTTCCTTCAATATAAATATTTTTTTATTTCAAACCGCAGTAGAGATAAATAATCTTTTTAAAATATTTGAGCTCTACCACAAACCAGGTTCATGTTAGTTAGCAACTACCACGTGGCCCTTGTCCAGAGGAGAGCCACGAAGATGGTGAAGGGTTTAGAGGGGAAGCCGTACGAGGAGCGGCTGAAGTCACTTGGTCTGCTCATCTGGAGAAGAGGAGACTGAAGGGAGACCTCATCACGGTCTACAGCTTCCTCACGAGGGAAGGAGGAGAGGCAGGCGCTGATCTCTTCTCCCTGGCGACCAGCGATAGGACCCGAGGGAACGGCAGGAGGACATGCCAGGGGAGGTTTAGGTTGGACATTAGGAAAGGGTTCTTCACCCCGAGGGTGGTGGAGCACTGGAACAGGCTCCCCCGGGAGGCAGTCACAGCGCCAAGCCTGACAGCATCCAAGAAGCATTTGGACAACGCCCTCAGACACATGGTGTGAATTTTGGGGTTGTCCTATGCAGGGTCAGGAGTTGGACTCGATGATCCTTGTGGGTCCCTCCCAGCTCAGGGCATTCTATGATTCTATCATACTGTTTCGTTTGGTTTTTTTGTTTGTGTGGGTTTTTTTTGTTTTTTTTTTTTTGTTTTGTTTTTTTTTTCAGGCGAACGGGGGACACGGGTCTGAAATACTGTTGTTGGAGAATTGGGAGAAACTGTCACATAGCTTAGTATACTAATAAAGATGCTCAGTGTCCCTGTTTTAGCATTTGTAATTTATAAAGGAAGAATTGGTGGTGGGAAAATGTGTAAAAACTATCCTGTGAAAAGAAAGAGTGAAGGAAGCAACACCAACAATGAAATCAAGATTAATGTTTAATACTATCAGAAACAAATAACAGTCAATAAATTTTATGCTGGTAAAGGTGCATTTTAATCTAGTTATCTTCTTGCTTTCTGTCTGAATAGAGCCTAATTAGTTGTCACTTGCCCTCAATAAGTAACGTCTTCTGTTACAATTTTCTCTCTCTTAATGTTTAGGTACAATGTCTGCTCCGGGTGGCGTCCCCGTCCTGTCTGCACCACCTTCTTACGAGGAAACAACAGGAATCAACGTGAACTACCCGCAGCCCTATCCTGTCCCAGAACATGGCCTGAAACCAGAGGGGAAGGGGATGAACCCCCCCCCATACATGGGACAGCCTGCACCAGTGAATAACCCTGGTAAGCTTGAAAAACTGCCTCGTGTTAAGGAGGTGCCAAGTGGCTATGTAATAGGTGCTGTGCAGAAGATTAAAGATCGGGGTTCACAGGTGCTCCCCGCCTTCCAAAAGTATTTTTGAAGGGCATAAGGTGAATCGATTCTTGCAACTCCTTCGGTGTGCACTAATATCAATAACATCATTTGGCGTTCTGCAGTTTTTCGTGCTGTCTTAAGACGGTGTGTTTCTGCGGTAGGACATGCCATCGTGATTTCTCTTTGTCATTGTGCATTTCATTGTTCTGAGCCTCAAATATTTCAGTGTAGTAGCTGGTTCTAGCTCAGAGGAAGTTGATTAACTATCCTTGTTTCCTTATTTACCCATTGAGTAAACAGCGTGTTTCTCCGCTCAGTTACAGTGCAGACAGTGTATGTGCAGCAGCCAGTAGTATTTTATGACCGCCCAGTTCAGATGTGCTGCCCTTCCTGTAACCAGATGATAGTGACACGTCTCTCGTACGACTCGGGAGCTTTGACTTGGCTGTCGTGTGGTGGCCTCTGCCTGCTGGGGTAGGTTGATTCCAATTTGCACTTTATTTTTCTCTTCTTCCATGACCTTTTGTAGCTCTAAGGAGTAACAGAGCTCTCAGCTTTGTTGCTTTCTCATTCTGTCTGGGACCTGACTATGGTTTGAATAGCCTACATCTGCCTTTAAGTCCTATAGGACCTTAAAGCAGCTCTAGAACACCGGAGCGATGGACTCCATAGCCATGTGTGTGCTTCCTAAAGCTTCATGGCACCAGCGTTACTGATGGCTTTTGCAGGAAGTATATTTTACCTTCTTGAGTATGTAACAAGTGGTAAAATGGATTGTTTTTTGTTTTTTTTTTTTTTTCTTTGCAGGTGTGTAGCTGGCTGTTGCTTAATTCCCTTCTGCATTGATGCCCTAAAGGATGTGGATCACACCTGTCCAAACTGCAATACTCTTGTTGGTTCTTACAAACGTTTATAGGCAGCGTTTACACATTGATAGTTGATTGATGAAGTTGGTTAGCGCCTCTACAAGCCCTTTCTGAAGCTTCGTGGAGACTTCTCGTTGCTTCTGTGCATCCTGTCCTGGAAACCAATCAAACGTAATGTTCATTGCTAGGTTGTTTGGATAAGACTTTGCTTGAGGGGATTCTGACTTAGGTCTGTAAAAAGTGTATGTAATCTTACAGGCCGCTCAGTCCAGCACCAGTTGATAGCAACTAAATGTTTTCCCCTTCTGCTTTCTGCAAAACAGGTTGGTGATGTTCTTCAGTTAATCTTGTCTCAATCATGTTGCACGCTGGTGTGCTTGCTTACAGTCTCAGCACAGACCGAGAGGAGAACATCTGTGGAGACCTATAAAGTCTCATGGCTGGTGCTGATGCTTTTGCAACAGCACGGTTAACAAAATGGCAGGGAGTTGCTTGCCTCCGAGACAGGTGCCCTTCTTTGACAAAAGAAGTGATTTGTTGTCATCTTTTCATGAGCACTAAAATTCACTTTAAAACTTTCTTAGTTGAAAGAGAACCAAACCTAAAGGCTTCTTCCTTCTTGGAGGCTGCTTTACCAAATGGACAACTCGTGTTACTGTGCATCAGTGGCGATTCAATCTAGTACCTGAATTTCCTTGCCAGTTATAAGTCTAGTCATATCTCTACTCTGCAGTAAAGATGTTCCTACAGGTATTTTTAATAGATATTTTTTCAGTGTTTTTTGTTTGGCTGGGTTTTTTACTGCTGATTTCTAAGTCTGTGAAGTGTACTCTTCTCTCCACCTCAGTGGAAATGCCCATAGAGCCTTGGTTACAGCATTGGAAAACTTCCTTTTACATTTACGTAAGTCAACTGATAGATCATAAACAAACCTCAGCTTTATCTTAAGGCTTGAATTCCACCTGCAAAACACAGATACAGGACTTGTGCTTATAATTGTTGATCTGTTTATTAATTACTGTTTCTTCATTAAGAAGGTAATACGTTTGTTAGGGATTTTCTCTGATTATTATTTAGACTTGTCCTCTGATTTTGCTAAATGAAAGGGAAATTCTGTTTTCAGAAACTTAAGCTGCATATGCTTATTTAAGGCGATGATCACAAAAAATGGGGAATGAGGCTCTGAAGGTTGAAGTATTTTACCATGTCATAAGCAGCAGACTTTGTCCAAATAACATCGTTATGCATTTGAATGATACCTGTCTAGAAAAGGCAGGCAGGTGTTTAAACAAGGCTATGATGCTAGCACTGTATTAAACTCTGTAAAAGTAAAAAGCTAAAATAAATACGAATAAAAAATACTGCATTTACTGTTCTTGCCAAATGTGCCTTCTGTAAATATTTGCTATAAGTTAACTTTTCAAAAGTCTTTCAGCACTTCATGTTTGAAATCCAGGAGTTTCGTGGATCACAAATACAACCTCTAGGCCTTGTCTTAATTAGTTTTTGTAAACTGCTCCTGCGTGTGGGTCGGTCTGCAAGTGGTTTAAGAGCTTCCTTGTGCATTTGGAAAAGGTTTCTGGTCATATGTCTCCCTGTACCGTAAGAATTTCCATCGGTAGCTACTAACTGGGAAGAGAATGATGGAGATAAAAAGCTGGTAGTTTTGTAGCGTTCTGCTTTGAAGATGCGGTGCTGGCTCGTGCTTTTTGCCTGCTGCTGCACCACCGTGATGCTTTCGATGTTCCTTAGGGCCGGGGTGATGCTCCATTGAATTTTCTGTTCCGATGACACAGGCACTGATTCTAACTTACGCAAGTCACATGCGTTACTGTGAAGCAGTATTTTCCCCCCCGCCACTGGATTTCACAGAAAATGTACTACTTGTCAGCTTATCATCAGAGCAAGACAGAAGAAGCAATGAAGCATGCAGTGTTTCCAAACTTGATGTTTGCTTGCATGGTGGGGAGGATTTTTAGTTCTTTTAGTATCCATAGCAGTCTGGTCTGGATAATCCTGCTAGATATTCGTTTGGTGAGTAAGTCTTCAAATTGTTATTCCCTTAGCTCCCCTTTTTTCTACAAAGTGACGGTTGGAAAATCTGAGGTGGTGGCACCAGAATGCAGAACAACACTGATCAAAAAAATAATTACGTGGGGTTTTCTTTGGTTTGTTTTATGGGCACAGTCCATTGCATCTCTTCAAATTCCTCTTATGGATTGAGAATAGGGGACACAATGTTGGCGGCTATTCCATCTAATTAAGCATTCTGCAAAACTTTCTGCTGCCCTTTCTATACTTAAATTTCCTTAAAGACAAAGCCTGTGTTTGTTCTCTTGTGTATGGAATCATCTACAGAACGCGCCAAAGTGACTTGCTCTGTTAAACTTATTGTAGCCAGACAAATGCAGGATGTGACTTGCTTTGTGTGAAAGTGCTTTGTGTTTGATTACGTTGAAGTTACTGTTTGTTTTTAAAACGGATTATATTGAAAATAAAAACTTTGCCTTTGGTACCTGGTGCTTGTAATCGGAAAATCAGAACATTGGGAATGTTTCCAAACACACGAATGGCCGAAATGTTAAAATGAAGTCAAGAAATGTAATCACAAGGTGAAATTTTTCAGAGTCTCCCTTGGCCCAGGTCTCTGATCGATGCCATTCTCTGGCTTGCAGACGGACTCTTTACACACAGAGCCGCATTTGCAAATGTGTTGTTTTCCTGCAGCTTGGGCCCTTTAAATATTTTTTCAGTTAAAACTCCTTTGGGTAAAACTTTCACTTGCAATACAACTAAACAAACACATACAGATACGGCTACACTTTTACATACCAGTGACCGGTAGGGAGAAAATAGATAGCAAATATCATGATGCTCAGTTGGAAAGAATCCCTATTAATCATGCAAGAATACCCTGCTTTTATAATGTCTGAAGCACTTTTTTTCTTCCCCCTGCCTTTTTTTCCCCACCCCGAGATGCAGAAAATACAGGAAGGCAAGATTAATACCTCAAACAATTTTGTTCTAATGCATTGATTTTTATTTATCTTTATTAAGCAACATTTTGGTTAATTTGTTAATAAGCAAGTTGAGTCGTGAACACGTGGGTTTTCCTCATTTTTATCATAGTTGATAGATACAGAAGCGGCATGCTGACTTTATGCGCTCACGCTATTTCCGCAAATCAGTAAGGAAGGGGCATTAGACCACCTGAAATCCTCTGGCCTCGCATGACAAATCCGGGTGAAGCCTTCCCGTACCCCCACCTTCATTAGATGTCATTGCTTTCGATGTCATTGCTTTCTGTTACGCCTTGACAGTGTTCTTTCCATTGGACTTCTATTTTTAATTGACAGAACTTGCACAATGTTCAAACTTGGTTAATTCTGATGAGGCTTGAGCCAGAAGGAAATAAAATTTGTTTTGTCATGCAAAGAGGATCCAAAATAAAAGCTGTTAAAACAAGTAAAAAGCAGCTGATGGCCTTACGAGAGGGAGTTGTTAAGCAAGAGCAGAGCGGTTTCAAAAAGCTATTTGTTGCAGTGTTTGTGAAAGCACTTCTGGCAGTCTAAACCACAAGTTCTTTTTTGAAGAAATGAGTTGTGATTTGTGAACTCAAACCCAATTAATTACTCTTCATAACTGAGCAGCAAAAGGTGAGTAACGGAGTATACACTGTCATCCTAGGAATAAAAACTGAAGTGCGAGTGCTGTGACAAAGGTGTGAAGTGTTATAGTTCAAGTGAATTGTATTTTATAGCAAATTAACCTTAGTGTTCCCATTTTCTTTATAAGATCCTTCAACGTGATACAAATTCGTTATCTTTAGAATGACTTTTAATGTATTTTTGTGAGGGGAATACCCTCGTGTATGATGTGCCAGCTGTGAATCCAGTGTAGAAATAAATTCTCCAATGTATGTCTCGCTACTTTTTCAAACCAGGACACCAAAAGGTGCATGATGAAACCTGCTGATTTCAAAGGAAGTGCTTCTTATTACGGCTTATAATTGATTTTTGTTATGAATTTTTTTGTTGTTGTTGTTGAAGAATGTGAAAATCTAGTGTCTGTTTGAACAGGTGGCTGTGTGGTTTGGAGGTGCTAAAAGTAGTTGGGCTCAAGCCTAGAATAAACGACGAGTGAGTAGGAGGCTTTTTGAAAGTCCTTTTGCAGTTGGATGTTTTGCCTCAGGCAACATCTTGGTCTCTGTAACCAAAAAAAAAAAAAATAATAAAGGAGCTTCAATGATCTCCTGAGGATTATGGCATTAACAGGGTGTATGACAGACACTGTTCTGGATCTAAAGCCATGGTGCGTTTAAATGTGACAACAACAGGGATTTCACAAAAGCATTGGGGGATAAAAAAACCAAACCAACCCAACCCAAAGTGGTTTCTCCCTCTTGCTCCACGAAGCCTCCGAAGCGCGTTCTCCCGGCACGCTGCCCTGAGGAGGGAGGCAGGCGAAGCCTGGCCCGCTCCCTCTGCGTCTTGGCGGCTGGTTGCACAGCAGCTACCTTAGGCTCCTGCTCCATCAGGTGCTCTAGTTCTGCGCAAAGCGGCACCGAAGAATTTTTTCACTCTGGGATAATAAATAAATAATGGTGAAGAATCTAAACCAAGCGGGTGGGCGAGATCACCCTCTATTTCCGCAAAGCTGTAGTTTATTTACCCTTCTTGGTGCTTTTCGGTGCTTGGTTCCGTCGTGGCTGCAGCACCCAGGCCCCTGCTGCTGGTGGGGGGCGGCGGGGCCACCTCAGCCTCGGCTCAGCCTTTCCTCCTCCTCCTCCTCCTCCTCACCACGGTGTCTCCTCGCCTCAGCCATGCGGCGGGTTTCGCGGCTGGTGTCTCCTCGCCTCAGCCATGCGGCGGGTTTCGCGGCTGGTGTCTCCTCGCCTCAGCCATGCGGCGGGTTTCTCGGCTGGTGTCTCCTCACCTCAGCCATGCGGCGGGTTTCTCGGCTGGTGTCTCCTCACCTCAGCCATGCGGCGGGTTTCTCGGCCTCCCCTCTGCGCCCGGTGAGGGCGGCGTTCGGGGTCGGTCCGGCGGGGAGGCGGTGTGGTGTGCGGCGACCACCACAGCCCTAGGGCAGGCGCTTGGCCCCTTCATCGCTTAATTTCCTCCTAGTAAACAGCATGAAAAATGTACGTGTGCCACAGCGCTACTCAGTTTTTGGGGCTTTTTTTTCCCCAGGGAAATAACGTATTGGGAACGCTTTCCCCGAAGCTCTGCCCTGGGAAGCGTTCCGTTCTGTGAGGGTTTTCCCGCCGCGGCCTGCGCCTCACCTGCCTGCTCCGGCGGCGGTAGGGTGCGGCAGGTTTCTTCTCAGGTCTTATTACAGGGCCCAGAACTAGTAAAATTGGTCAAGGCACCAAATAATTACAACTCTTTGTAACAGGTGTGTGGGAACGGGCACACCTGCGTGCAGGCGGCCTGGGCGGGCGCTGTGGGAGCTGCAGCAGCCCCTGCCGCCATCACAGGTGTTTGCGCTCAGAGGTGCAAGTTTGGAGCCATGGCTCTGGGGACTTTCCTCCTGCTTTTGCCGATTAGGTGAGTTTTATAACATTAATCTAAAAGAACTTGTGGGACCTTTACAGACTTCACCAGCTTGTTAAAGCTCAGATTTTCTTGGCAATGCTAACGTAGAGTTTTCAGATGTCCACGGGCATCCTTACTCTGTTGTGTGCTAGATGGTATTTTTGATTAAATTCATTTTGCAAACTTGAGTATAATATCCATTTAAATGGATGAATACTTTTATCAGACTTACCGCCAGTGTCTGTCTCCTGTGTGTCTTTAAACTGGTGTGTTTGCAGCACGTGTGCCTGATTTTCTTCAATATTTTAAGATTATTTAGGACAGCACTATGGTGGAAATTTCTCTTTGGGAGGTTCTTTATCTGCCTGTTTTGGGGGTGGTGTTTTGATTTTTTATTTTTTATTTTTTATTTTTATTTTTAGAAAAACCTCATTTTGGGGGAGGTAGGGAAAAAAATGCTTAAAAGATGTTGAGCTTGTTTTTCAGTCTTGGACTGCGTCCTGCACTTACCAGCCCACTCAAATGAGTGATGTTGGGCGGGTACCCAGGACACTAATGTTATGCTGTGGTTTATCTTAAAGATTTGGCTTCTGCATGTATTCAAGAGTCTACTGCAAATCAGGCATTTAATTCCTAACTTTGAAATTTCAATACAAAGGGCCCCAAAGTCTGTGATATACTGAAAAAAGTCATTTGAAATATTTTCAACAAAAACGCCCTGGAGTTTTGTTTGTGAACTTTGTTCTTTGGTGTATGAAATGGTCAAGATTCAAGTAAGTTCAGATTTATAAATTCTTGAGTGTGCTCATACACCTACAATAAGATATTTTTCGTCCGTTTTTATTAATATAGTTTCTTCCCTAGGAAATGGGAAGCTGCAAAGCGAAAACTTGAAATTAAAATGCAAGTTTGGTTATTTTGGAAAGTGTGATTTATAGCTGTAACTGAAAAAGCAGAGCAAGACAATTTGAACAAAATAGCAAATTAGATGCAGTTACCAGGTAACACTGAATTCTATTTTCTTTCTTTCAGGCAAAGCCCAAATCCTCGAGCTTCCCTGTTGCAGCAGTCCTTTCCATATATAACATGCCTTGGGATCACAGCCTGAATCTGAGTATGAATGTGAGCCTGACCTGGGAGTCCCTTAACATGTTGACATGTAAGCCATTCTGTAATTAACGTTTTTACATAGGTATTCGCTGCATCCATTATTTTGCATGGATCTTGTATGTCAATATTCAGACTGTGGCTCGCAGTGTTATTACTGGCTGCTGATCCTCAGTTTGGTATCAGAAAGGGAGAGACGCGGCTGCGCTGAGGTCGTGCTGGTATCTGAAGCTGGACCTGTCCAGTTCTCGGACACTGGGATCACTGGTGGCTTCTGGTAGAGACTTCTGAAGAGCTGCTGCTCTGTTCTTACAGACATTTGAATTTCTCTTAACTCCGCTCAAGTATGTGTTGTGTGTCTGCATTTATTTGATCCTTTACATTTGACAAGATTGCTTGTGCTTAAAATTGTGTCTGTAACTGCATTAATGTCCAGCATTTACAAATGAAAACTGTTGCTCCCTCTTGAATCTTTTGAGAAAGCTTGTTCGCTAATTCTTAGAGAACCCTTCTTCTATGGCACACCAGCTATTTTTGAATGAAAAGGTTGTTACTCTAGAAATGTGATTGAAATGCTAATATCTGTCTTAAAGCTATAAAACATGGCTCTTACCGAACGCTATGGCACCTTACCAAAAAGCTGATCAGAGGAGTCCAGTTTTCTTAGTGCGGTGCCAGTTGTGGCACCTCTTGGAAAGATGCTCTCTTGCCACGTGATAAGACAGACACGCAGCGTTGTTGGCCTGCACATGCGCGGCAGTTCTGAGGCATCCCAAAATCTCGTGTGCTGCGGTCCTGCGGACAGGTCTGACGTTTTTGGTCCATCTGGTTAGACCCTGCTTTGTTTCAGGGGCTTTGGGCACAGACTGTCTCAGCATGGTTCATACAACCTTTCCTGGCCACCCTCTTTCCTAAAGCTCCCTCCTTGTTGGAAAGGAGTTGCCTGTGTCCTGCATGAATTATTCTGGGTGAAAACTAAAAATGTAACTGAAAGAGAAAATTTGATTAATTTTTTTTTTAAATGCGAAACCCGCCCATAGCTCTCTAAGGCAAGTCTAGCTATTTAGAGACAAAAAGGTTTCTGAAACTGCTTCTGGTGTTTGAGCAGGGGATGAAATGACTAATAAAACGGCCTTGTTCCAAGAAGGCATTTAGATTTGAGCACGTGCTTAATTTTGGGGGTGTGCTTATGCTTAAAATTAAGCACCTATTTATGTACTCTGCTGACTCCGGACGTTGGTGCCATGCATGAGCTTAACATAAACTAAGTGGAAAACTTACTCTAAAGTGTCAAATTCATATAAAAAGGAGCTTATGTTGGCCTCTCCAGTGGATTACAAATGTTGTCCTTAATATGAGGGTAGGGTTACCAATGCTGAGCACACAAACACTGCCTGTAACTTGTTGCTTCTGGGCTGTGCGGTTCTCAGGAGACTCATGATAAGCCAGAAATTCCCTCTAATTCCAATTTTGACATTCCCACTGACTTCAGTCTAAGTTTTATGCTTTCAAGTTATTTTGCAACAGCTGTGTGAAATATGTTGAAACATCTTGCTATATAAGCAGTTAAAAGTCAGACTGCTGTGGAGAGCGGGCAATAGTAGCGATTCAAGAAAAGAATTGTCACAATAGAGCAATTTTCTGGTAAATTCATCATGTTTTTATCTTCATGCCCAGGTATTAACTTACCTGCTTCTATCCACATTGCTGATAGTAGACCAAGAGCTGAATGACTGCGGGGTAACGTACGGAGCACGTACTATGCCCAGATGAGCTGTAATATTAAAATGAAAAATTGGAATGAATACAAGACTGAGTAACTCAGCAGAATAAAAATAGCAAACTCAGCAAGTCGCAAGATTTCCACAATGAAATCTCTGAAGCAGTTTCGAAATTAGAGTATTCTGAGGAATCAGAGTGGAGATGGAAGAAGGCTTTATCAGTTACCACTTTGGGTTGATCATAGGAATCTGAGCCGCTGTATGAAATACGTAAAGTTGTTTTGGTTTGTTTGTTTGGGTTTTTTTTTGTTGTTTGGCCTTTTTTTTTTTTTTTTTTTTTTTTTTTTTAATTCAGTTTCAGACCTGCGCTGTCCCAGAGTTTGGCATTTGGTAGATCTGGGATTTGGATAGAGGGACCCAGCTTTTGTCATAGAATATTTCATTAACTCTTTAGACTTGACTTGCTCTCTCTCATCTTCTTTGGTCATCGATCTATGCAAAGCACATGTGAAAAGTTGCTTTCCTTTTAAGTAAAATTTATAAGCATTTTGAACGGAGCAAATGTTACCTGATGGGGAAGGTAAGTTCAGGCAAGAGGCTGTGACAACACAAGCTTAGAGGGGGAGAGTATTACCGGTGAGTGGGATTGTTATCTATGATTTCTGCTTGTGAATCTGGTGTGAGGTAACCAGTAGCTCAGGGTAAACCAGAGAGGCTTACAGCAAGTTGAGACATGGCAGCGGGAGAAAGTAACTCTGCCTGTCCACAGCGGCTTCCTTCAGAAGCTCTTGGTGCACAAGCGTAACAGAGTTTTGAGGATGCCTCCGTGGCATAAGCGATCATCGATCCTGTTAGGTGTGCAGAGTAACCGCGGCCATAGGCTGCCAGGGAAGGCGTGTGACGAGAACCCCAGTTCTCGAAGAATGGGTCAGGAGAACAGGAGGTAGATGGTGAATCTCCCTCAGGCAGGAGTGGAAGGTCTTTATCGCAAGCTCGGTGAACCCTGGAAGACCTATGTCTGACGTGTTGTAAAAACCTGGTTGCTACCAGAAGGACTGGAGTTTAGTGGTTTTGTGTATTATTTATGCACAATTTCATCCATCTTAGGTTTGGGACTTTGGTTGAAGGGATGAGCTGCCTCCCATGAACTTGCTTGCTCCCAATGGAAACACCTTGCCTTCAGCCCCAAAGCTTTTGCTTTCATCCTGTGTGCTTTTTGATTGATTGATCATCAGGGAACGATTGCTAGGGTGATTTTTTAGTTTATTTATTTATTTTAAACTTACTGCGTGGGATTGGTCTGAGCATTTGCTATGTTATGATGCTGTATACTTAATTTCTTTTCCTTGCAGTGTTGTGAAATTCCTAATGAGTTAACTTCTCTCTTTTTTTGCAAAAAGGCTGAAATGCTGTTGGAGAACGGATGAGATATTTGCGTGTCTCTCTCTCCCCCTTACTATAGGCATGCACCCCCCTCTCTGCAGGCTGCCCTGCCAGAGCCCCTCCTCTGGCTGGAAGAGGGGAGTTGAAATAGTGAGCTCCTGCTTTGTAAAGGAAATTTTCTTTCACTGCCTTGCTCAGAGGTGCCTTTGAGAGGAGAACTGATGTGGTTTTGTTAACTTCTGGGCTGAGGAGGTGATTTCGAGGGCCATGGGGCTGCACGCCATCACTTTACTCTGTGCTGTTGTGGCAGGAGCTTCAGGGAGTAAGTAGAAGAAACTTTTTGCTCTGCTAACATTGATATCTCTCAATGCAAAATACTTCTGCTAAGGAATGATGTCACTAGCAAAACTTCTGAGATGCCGTAAATTATGTTACAACTTGTAGGTTTGCAGTAACTCCTGTAGCAGCTTTGTGTTGATTTTCAGTGTAGTGGAGCAATTTGCTTTACAGAGCTCTCTGGGTGGTACTGGGCAGGTGGGGGAGCACCCTACCTGCAAAGGAGTGCAGTTAAATCGTGCATCGTCCTTCAGCATTACTAGGGAAAGCAGCAGAAACAGCGAGATTGTGCCAGTCAATTCATTAGCTCACCTGAAAATAAGATATCAGTATCATGTTCGGAAATTGTGCTCGCTTTGGTATTTGGCAGATGAAGGATTCTGAAAAGTGTGACTAGGTCGTGAAATGTCAGTGATGTGGTCCTTTGTTACTCTTGTCACCTGAAAAGAGATAAGCACATGCTCTTTTTAGAACCAAAATAAATCATGGAAGAAGATTTAAAATTCAAAAAGAACAAAGCGAAGAGCAGAAACTCCGAATTTAGGCACCTTAACCAAGTTAACAAAGTGCCTGATTGTCGACGGTGCTCAGCCTACCACGCTACCCGTCTGTGGTAAGCACGCTTAAAAAGTCTGAGCACAGCATTCAGGTTTCCACACGGGAGCTGAGAGAGCTCTTAAACCCGGTCCTGGAGAGGCGCGCTCAGCATCTTAAAAATCCGATGCTACATAACAGAGATGAATTTTCCAAGTTTGTCTCACCATATTTATTTCAAGGTTGCTGAATAATTTGTACTGATTTCTTTAAAAGTCATTAACTTAACGCTGCTTTTTTCCACTGTTTAAAAGAGAAGGGTGAGGTAGATAGCCCTTGTCTTACCTGAACCGCTCCATAATTAGGGATGATTTTTTCCCCCAAGGAGACTGAGAAGTGTATTTCTTTCTCTCCAAATGCAGTGTGTTTGGAATGTTAAAGTTAATGCATGTTTTATGTATAGATAGGTACATTTATAAAAATTAATAGTCGAGTGATAATTCTCATGACCTGGTCTCTCTATGCTAGAAAGTTTTCTAGTTTTGCAGATATCTGTAGCACTAGGACCAAGTTTGCTTGAAAATAACATGTTATTCATACTTTTTAAAGGTAAAATCTGAAGTTCCATATAGAGAATTAATTCTGCAAAATAAAAAGGAACATTTCTTGGGAGGAAAATATAAATGTGGGGTAAGACCTTTTAATGAAAAATGTAATTCTACTCTCCAGAAACTTAAATTTTAACTTGGGAATAGAAATGTGTATAAGCTTGAGTGGGTGCTGAAGAAACAAACACTTTCTTATTTTTGTTCCAAAACCAGTGAATTCCTTTCTTTCCTCCTGCCAATAATTTTGACATTTCAAAAAAAGGGATTAAGAGAAGGGAAAATACGGTTACAATGAACAATATAAATGTGGATTTTTAAGTGTTGTAGTTTGACAAGAACATTTCCTTCAGCCATATAGCGTATATAAAACATCCAAAAGCACAGAACCGGAATAAAGAGGCTCTTTTAACTTCTGTCTCCAGTGGGAGACAAAGCTGAGCAACGCAGAGGTGTTGGTTACGGCTTAACAGGGAGGTTCAGTAGCGTATGGTATAGCACAGGGGTTGGGGGCGATGATAATTGCTATTGAACTTCTTGTGGGAGTTACTTTTAAGAAAAATTTACCAATAATGGCAAGTTAGGGCTGAATGCTTTTCATACTTTAATTTAAATGTTTTAATTAGTATTTTAATTAGTAAAGTAGCATTTTCTTTCACTACGGTACATACAAGCGCCGTGTATTGAAGTGCAGCAGGTTCACATATTTGCTCTTGGCTGTTCCTCATATATCACGGCAGTGCATATGAGCAGCTGGGGTCTGACCGATTTTGCCACGTGCGCGTTCCTATCAATATCTAGGTCTCGGGGTAACTTGCTGAGCTGAGTGCCGGGGAGTGTTAGCAGTGCAGGATCAGGTCCTGGAACGTGCATCTCACATGTGTCCATCATGGGGTTCCTCTCTCAAAATTCCTGTAATTCAGCTCAGGTTTATCACAGAAGTTCTCAAGAGGTCGGGACCAGTAGGCCAGTCTTCAACGTAGTACCTGTGTGTTTGCCAGGAGTGAAAGCAATCTGCCGTGATTTTGCTTCATGAGCTGAAGCATGATTTACAGCAGCCTAGCCCTTTGGGTGCCCAGGCATCGTGCTTGTAGAGGCAATCACAGTGATGCACAGGAAAGAGAGACCCTGAAAACGTCACTGTTGCTTAACTTCTCTGCGAAAACAGGGTTTTTCTTCCAGTTCGTCATGGACTTTTATGCTGTCTAGCAGTGCCTGCAATAACTGACGAATGTAATTCTGCCAGGCTTATTTAAGGTCATTCAGCATCAGATCATTAGAGTGAGAGTCTCACTCGTTTGCTGTGCAGATGAAGAGAAGGAACGGAGGCCCTGTACGTAGCAGCCTCCACTGTTTCCTCTGTTCTTGCCAATGCGAACCTGAAGCAATTCCGTCTGTGTGGTGTACGTGTGTTCTGCATCCCCTTGAATTCGCTGCCCTCCCGGTCAAAGCCTGAATGAAAGTCATGCTGGAGAACAGGCTTTCCAGTGTTAAAGGATGTCTTAACCAACTGACGCCCTTGAGTTGTGATGTTTAAGTGTTCCTTAGTGTGCTGGTGCTGGAAAAGTTTTTCTTGGGCAGTAAAGCTTGTTCTTGTTCTGCTTTAAATGACACTTATGATTTCTTGAATGGCCACATGCAATAAAAATCTTAGCTGAGTAGAAATTTTCCCTAACTGCAATAAAGGTAAAAGCCTACAGATGTGAAGAAGTGTGGTGTATAAAATGCATATTTCTGTCTTGGATTAAGAACCCCTTTATTTAGTTTGCTTGGTAATCCATGGTATTGTTGCATTTCCATACCTACCTCAATAAATACACTAAGGCATGTAATTCCTTTATGTATGTGCTTGTATGATATAGATGTGTGGAAAGGGGCAAGAGCAAAGTTTGGTCGCCGTATACTTTGTAGCAAAACTCTCATGGATTTTTTTTTTTTTGAGGGTCATGCTTTGGTTTCAGTTATTTCATTGTAATCGAAAAGCAGCGGGTCTGTCCTGAGCTGCACACAAATTTTCAGTGCTTTTCTATTATCTTACCTGTCATTGCAGGATCCTTGGAGAGTTTAAGTTACGGATCTTCCTGTTTTGCAGAGTGCGCAGGTGAGTAAAACAAGATTGTATTCAGGCCTTGCATGTGATAAGGAAGGAGGGATTTGAAAACTTCCTTCTCTTCAGCAGGGATGTTGTGTTCTTAGAAGAACGATCCTTATGTCTGAGTAATCGGCATTCATGGAAGTAGCGGAGAAGTTCCACTAAGCTTTACCAGGCCCAGACCTGCCTAAAGCTCGCATTCTGTGAACTCAGAAAACTCATAGACATTGAGCTAAGCAAACTACTAAACCAGTGCAGGACAAAACCCAGCCATGTACGAGTGTCTTTTTTAACAGTACCCAGTGTTAGCTCCTTTCATACTGAAACAGGCATGAAGAAAGTCTTCTCCTTCAGTGAGCAGGCACAAAACTTCTATTCTGCAAAGGAGGAACAGACGGGAAGACAGGATACTGGAACTGACCTGGAAAGGTTTGGTTGAATGGCTTGAGGTGTAGTTTGTAACTTATGCTTCTCATTTACATTGCCAGCAGGTACTTGAATGTGCAAAAGTGCTTTTCAGTGTAACAGCAAGGGCAGCACATGGATGTTCTTCTCCCAAGGAGATCCTGCCCTGGCCTCTTTGCTCCCTACTCAGACAGTGCGGCTCAGAGGCCCTTCATTTGTACTTCACCTCTCTGTGCCTTTGTCATTGAAAGCGCTCGAGTGTTGCAGTGCCGCTGTGAGGCAGAGAAAAAGCAGCTCTCTATTATGGGAGCCACAGTGGTCATTTTTCCTAGGTGTTGTCGTCTTCATCTGAGGGAAGGGAGAGTATTTTCTTTGAATTTTCCCTCTTCTGCACTTCAGTGGTCCCAGTTAAGGCCGTACTATGATGTCTTCTCTTTTAGGGACACCATATGTGTTACAATCTCACACACCACAGCCACCAAAACGTATGGCATTGAAGATATTATGACTCTGATCTTCTCATCCCTTTGGGGTTAATTCTTATCACCCGGTCTAGAAGAGAATCTCCTTTTTTTAGAGGAATACAGAGACCATGGAGCACACATGAGGGTGTCTGACATTTTATTCACTAGAAGACAGTACTACCCATGGACACGCCAGATCATTACAATGTCTTCATAAAAATAATCTTTATCTTTCCGTGCTTTCTTTTTCTCAGCGTGGATCTTTTCAGGCAGGCTTTCAGAACCAAAGTTCTTTACTTAAAAAGCACGTCATTTGGTTTGCCTGCTTATGTGTAGCCACAGCACGGGCATGAAAACACACCGAATGCATCAGCAGATCTTTTTCATCTTGCTGTTGCAAAAAGGTCCTGCTTTGATGCTCTCTGAAAGGTGTCGAAAGAGCATCATGCCATAAATGCATTGCATTCCTTTTCTGCTCTTGGAAATTAGATTCCTGCCTTGATGGAAATTGCGAGGTTATGTGCATAGGAGAGTGGGGAATTCTTTTCACTTTCCATACAGGAGCTATCGCTAGCATGCAGGGCGCTTTCAGAAACCCAGTTCTTTCAATTGTAAGTCCAAGTGGGAAGGGATCATTCTGAATATCCAGCCCCTTGTTTAGCTGATTTTAGTGGCCAAAAGATTAAAAAGTGGAAAAAAAAGTAGGGGGAGGGGGAAGCCTAACAGATTAAAAAAAGGTTTTTTTGTTTGTTTCCTAGGACACAGTGCATCGTACTTCCCCAGAAGAGCTAGATACAGCTACAGGTATTCAGCAGGCACCAGCACGTTCCTGCAGGGAAGTACGTACAAAAGCAGTGGCATCTCTCTGGAGAGCACAGCGATCATTGAGGTACTGGGGAATTGCCAGATGGTTTTGAAAGTGAGTATTGTCATAATCGTCTGAGTGACTGGGATGAGCTAATGTGGAACTGCATCTTTCTTTGGGATTACTGCTACATTTAGAACATTTGTTTTTCTTGTAATGAAAGGCCAGTTCAATTCTGGATCTCATAATTAGAGTTGCAGAATTGCTTTGATGCGGCATGGCTTCAAATTAAGTATTTGCCCGTTTTAAAAGACAGATTAAACAGATCATTGTTTTGTTTCCTAAGTGGCATGACAGTTTCACTGTTTTGTCACATGAAGTGCAGAACTGGCAATGAAGCTAGTCCCTCTGAAAGGAACTTGTTTTATTTTTAAGCACTTTCATATCTGTAGCAGTAATTTAAAAATAGCAAGCATTTTAAAGAGAACTCGAGAAACTTGTAGGATGTGCTGGATCGGTGCCATTCCTAGCACAGTGTAAAATTCAGTCTTGTAACAAACACTCCATTGATCTCGCCAGGAGATCTCTCTCGGAGAGAAGAGCAACAGACCAGTTTCAAATTACAGACCTCTTCCTGGGGTGAGCCCTGCCGCAGGTCAGTTTGAGAGCTACAGTGCTTTAGCAGGGGAGCATGGAAAATAAACTTCTCTCATCTGCCTTGATTTCCCTTCAGATTAACAGAGGGGATAATTCATGGGTTCTGCGGGGGGTTGACATGTTTGTCCTATATACACATATACATGAGGCCAACGAAGAATAGGATAGTTATCCCTGTCCTAACATGGCCATATGGATAAAATTAACTGGCCAGTGATCCCGTGACTTTACACAAAAAATGAGAACTTGGGTACTGTCTTCAGATTGAATCACTCTCTTCTGCCTTACAATATCAGTGGCTGGATTCCCCAACTTCTAGCTCTTTATCTTAATTTGAGGCCTCCTAAGATATGCCAACCAATATGTAGTTGAATGCTTGTCTTTATAAAAAATAAAAAAGTAGAAGATATTAAGAAAAAAAGTTACAAAAAGTTGCAGTCTATGTTGTACTTAAAGTGGGGCAGAGCACCACCATTTTTACCATTTTACCATTACCATTTGAGAACAGTTCTTCCTTACCACAACCAGCTGACCTGCAAGTACTTTAGGAAATTCCATAATGAACTGAAGTACGGGTTTTCTCCTCTGAATTCAGTAAGAGTAAGCTGTGAAATGGCTACTGAGTACTGAGAACTTTAGCAGGTATAGTCTCAAGAGTCAACTGAGATGGACAGTCATTTTGCTTCTCAACTGGAGTAGAAAGGACTTGTGTTTATCCAGGCTCCTACTTTACCCCAGAGTAGGTGATTGCTTCTGGCTTGAAAATGAAAGGGATGTAATAGTGCCGTATAAAATGTATTTAATAGTGAGTGAAACTTCTTTGCAGAAGAAATTTCTGGAAACTCTCTCAGATATGCAACCTGAAGATGTGGCTATTGGCGGTTGTGTTGCTTGCAAAACTGAGCCTTTTTTCATTGTCTGTGACATTCTGTGTAGATATCCTTATGTGACAAAGTCAACCAGTTCCTATTGACAATGATATTTGTTGCTCTATAATCTTTGCTCCTAGGTGCAAGATGTACAGATTAAGAAAAGTCTTGCATCCAGAGAGGAGCCTCTGAAGGAAATGGACAGTCTAAGGTAGAAAAACTTCTCATCTGGTCTAGTTCTTGGGTTTTTTTTAAGCTTTGTGGCTTAGCAGCAGCTTGACTTGATATTGTTCCCTCTGTTTCATACTCTGTTTAGTTTTAGTTGTTTTGTTTTTTTTTTTTTTTTTGAAAAAGCAAGGATCAAGATATGAGCACCATCAGCAAAATGAGAGGCATTTGGTCCAAAAAAGTTTTTTTTGAACGTAATTTTCATTTCAGAAGTTCTTGGTTTGGAGGATTCTCACAATGCAAAATGTTGTTTTTTTCCTTCCGGGATATTTCAATTGCATTTATTTGTCTAATGTCATTTTCTTCCTTTGATGTTTTTGTTTTTAATAGCTCATTCATAACATATGTCAGTAAGTTTCCCTCTGACTTGCAAAGGTATAGACTCCAGTGAAGATGCCTGTACAAAAACGTCTCTTCAAACTGTGGAGGTCTGGTATTTTCCCAGAGAGCTGACGCTTCTTGTGTCATCAAAAAACCCCAGTTCTGTTGTCTGATTAAGCTCAGCCTTGTAATCTTCCTCTTTGTCCTGCCACTTGGATTCTAAGCCTTTAAACAACACTGAGAACTGAGATAATTGACTCAATTCAAAGGGTCAAAAAGAGCAAGTTTGGAGTAAATGCATTGCTTTTATATTCATCAGGAAGAGCTCTGTGTTCCACGGTACGGGTAGTGGTATCAGAGTTCAAATCAGAGTACAGGCACATCTTCTGTGAAGTTATTTGTAGGATTTTCATAGAGGTAAGAGCAGTTGTGTCTTGTTCTTTGCGGAGAAGCCAAAAAATAAAGGTAGCAAAGAAAGCATTCAGTGAAACTTGGCTATTGAAAATAATTATTCAGACGAGTGAACCTTATTAGCATTTGCCTCAGCCTATTGTGAATATACAGTGGTCTAACTTGTCCTCTGAACATGCATGTAATTTCCACAGATAGTAGCAAAAGCAACCATGTTGCCTAGGAGTTCAGAAACCCTTATCCCATGTGCACAATCTCTTCTCCTGGAAAGAGTTTATCCAGGTGTTTGTGCATTAAAAGTTTTTCTCTTACATTGTCTTTGTGACCCGGTTGATTAGCCAAACAATTAGTTCCACAGTTAATGTGCAGATGAACTGCGTGTCTCCCTGTAAGGGAGCTGCCCATTGGGCTACTGTAGATTTCTTCCTTTGGATGGCTTATTTTTCCCCATTTAGAGGCGAAATATATGATTAAAGTGCGTTATATTAGGAGTGAAAATCAATGTTAAAAAATGATCTTTTGCAAAAGTAGAAAACACTGTACTCTCAATCCGGGATAGCAAAAGCAATCAAGGAGTGAACTGACAACAGAGACTGGGGGATAACACTGGGGTAGAGCCCCAGTATGTACACCTAGCAGAGCAGAGCAGGAAGGTATGAATCATTAATGCAATCATAAAATGGAATTCCTCGCTTATATTAAACAAGAATCGTTGCCATTAAGTATAATTACTTGTAAAGAATTTACCAG
This sequence comes from Platalea leucorodia, assembly GCF_965183815.1. Lineage (NCBI taxonomy): Eukaryota > Metazoa > Chordata > Aves > Pelecaniformes > Threskiornithidae > Platalea > Platalea leucorodia. The sequence goes on from NC_138827.1 coordinate 3,620,684, forward strand.
GAGTTGGCTTTATTAAGTGCTACAGTTACGTCAAAGATGCTGTGATATCTTGATAGGTTTTGTTTTGTTTTGTTATTTAAGGGCTTTTAGGGTCAGGGTGAATTCATGAATAGAGGCTTGCTATAAAGAAAGGAGGTACAGAACAAGACAGATCCATTGTAGAGGAACAGCTCTGTTCAGAAAATCTGAGTCTAATGTCATAAACTGACTTGTGGCCACTGTTCGAAGCAAGAAACTATAAACTATTTTATTGCAGGAAAATACTAGAACAGCATCCTCTTCATTTTTCTTTCCATGATGGGAAAGTTCTGAGGCTCTGTCCTGTGAGGAGTGAACAGACCTGGGCCCTGAACATAAAGCGAGGCATTCTCAGTGTCCTGCAGACCTCGCAAGCGTCCACTGCTAGGGCAGTCGTTGAAGAGGTGAGACCGTTGGTAGACTCATGCTCTAGGGTGGCTGTTAGCCCTTGTGCATGTTAAGTCTGTTCCCTTTTTAAATAACTAAAGGTTTTTGCCGCGTGGTGACTGGTCAGCAGCCAGTGGTGTTCATCTGCTTGCTTTTTGTAGTGAATGTTATGAAATTATCTATAATTTACATTCTTGTTGAAGGCTGGAATTCACTACCATGTTATCTGAGGAAAAGCTGTGTATTGCAGAGTTCTCTGAGGAGTTGTAACACCAGGGCTTGTGTTTTACCTGTTCTCTGGGGAAAATGCATTATTAATTATTCATGATTATTCATCATGACTTTTTTTCATTAATTTAAGGAGGCTTTAAGATCAGGCTTCTCAGAGCTCTTTGCAATTGTTTTTTTTGAATACTTAAGCTCAAGTTCTGCTGTGATACACTGAAATAATAGTCCGGAGTACCCCACCGTCGCCTGTGTGTTTGTGTGAGTGCAGCTGAGGTACCTCAACGGCTGCACTTCTGTTGTGAAGAGCAATCTCTAGACTGACCTTCAGCATGATGTGCGCTCCCTCATTCTCATGCTATTGCTACATATCAGTGCTTAAGTAGAGGTTCTGCAATAATGCTTGGGACACCCATATGTAATTACATTTCTTCTGAGTAGAAATGCTCTTCTGAATTAATGCTTCCCTGCAAACCCACAAAATCTTAAATGAAAAAGCATTCATCTGTAAATGATCTGATTCAGAATAACACAATGAAGTTAAACAAATCAAGACACCCTGGCAATTATAAAGTTTGACTAAGGCCTTTAAAATTATTTGCCTTCCCGTGGCTTTTGTGGTGAAGCCAGTGTCCTGCAAGGAAGAATTTAGGTCTCTGTTGCATTGTTATTACAACAAAGCAATTATTAAAATTAATTGTAATAGCCCATAATGCCTGCTTGTATTGTATGTGTGCATGTGTGATTGAACACTGTACCTTTCTTACTAGGTGGATGTTCTGGGAATATGCCCCACCAGGTATCAGCGACAAGGCCCTATTCTTGTCAAGACAAGGGACTTAAACCGCTGCTCTCACCGCTATTCTGGTTTTACTTCGGTGCAGTCTGTTCCTCTTCCTCATATGTCGGTAAGTGCTAGGGAACGACACTGATTCTTCCACAGGGCCTTTTAATTTCTTTGAAGAGTCTAGGTGCCAGGTCTGCAATTCACGTCAGGTACTTCTGCTAGTGGGAACGTTCTTCATAATGTTAATGAAAACATTTTTGAATAGTAATTTATGCTCAATTATATTTGTGTGTGTCTGCCCAAACTTGAATCCTTAGCAAAGAAATGATGAATATTATTGTCCCTGTAATGCCTGTTATTCACAGAATTTGTTTTTCATGCAAATTTGCATTGTAGTTGATGAGCATTATAGTATAAATGCAAGAGGTGGTTAGGCACCTGGATTAAGCTCTTGTCATTAAAATATGTTATAGTGGTAAACTGGAAGTAGAGATGTGGATAAGAAAAATACATTGTGCAAGGACAGTTGTTATTTGCAGAAAACTTTGGAAAGATAGAAGCTTTTCTAAAAGCCAGACTTACAGCTTTCCACTGTTCATGGCAAATACAGTCTATGCTTGTATCTTGTGCTGTTATTATCAGGTGAATATTACTTGCTTCTTGTATTGTACTAGCTAGTCGTAATTTACCAGCCTTTTGCTTTTCCCTACTCTGCCTACCAAAAAGATCTGCTTAAAACTGATGCTTTGTGAGCTGAAATGAACTGAGACCATTTGACACTGAAAGTTAGTAGCAGTTACATTTCAGCGATGGAGAAACTAGACTGAAAATAAAGAGCGTATTAACCTCCACAGGCTGGGGGCTCTCAGAGGTCTGGACAAGAGACTTCACCCTGTATCACAGAACTGGAATCCTCCATGAAGCTGGGAGAGAAAAGATTGGGCAGGCTGACATAGGTCATCAGGACTTTACCTGAAGTATCTGTTCTTCTCAGTCTGAGCAGCAGATCCTGTCCTCCAATCTGGAATGTGTTCAGAGCGTTAAGGATGGAGTCCTGGCGGAGGCCAAATGTACGGAGTCCAACCTTGTTACAGCGTTCTCTCAGAAGGGCAGCGGGGCAAAGACGCAGACACAGTCTTCGCTGAAACTCTTTCAAGTGGAAACAGAGACACTGTACAAAAAAGGTAACGTGATGTTTCTGCTAAAAGAAAGTACATTTATTTCCTAGAAAAATCTTGGGACGGTGTCTTGCCTGTGAGAACCCTTTGCAGAGATGTTTCCTTTCATGCATTAAACTATGTGAAAGTGGATGTTTTTACAGGCTGGGCTACTGAGAGCTGCCCCTTCTTTGGGAGTTGGGGCCTGCTATAACTGGAAGCTGGGTGGGTCTCCAAAAGTGATAGATTTCCTTAACGGCCAACCCTTTTTTTACCTACTTGACATACCTAACTCCCTTGTACGCAGAGCATCAGCCTTCCTGTGTCTGTGGACAATTCCTAGTTTGTGTACAAATGGAGCCTAAATAATTGCAAGGCCTAACGGAACTAAGGACATGCCGTGTCTGAGAACTGCTTCAGTTTTTGCTCATTCTTTGCTCTCTGTGCTTCTCCTTAGGAGAACGATTTTACTGAAGTCAATGGGAGGCTTGCCTGAGGAAAGGTTTAAAGTTGAGCTCTCAATGTTGAGAAACATTTTGTATTACTTTTTTGTCTACTAAACAGATTTTTTGTTTTTAAAGGAAAATCCAAATTTCCAGGATGCTTTTTGTTTATAGTTACACCGACATAAGATGACAAGACTCTTCCTCAGGAAGAGGTTAAGAGCTGAACTATTTATTTTTCTTGGTGCTTAGATCTCCTGTTGAGTTTTTGAGGGGAGCAAGCGATTAGATAAAATTGGAAAGGGTGATGAATGTAAAGTAGCAGGGCCATTGTAAGAGGCATATTGATGAAAGTGGGACTTTTTTCATGTGTATCATCTTCTTCGTCTTGTTTCTCTGACTGTTTCTTTCAGGTCACACTTATCTTTAGGCCTTTATTCTGTTGCATTCTTAAATTCAACCTGACTGCAGGCATTCATATTCATCCCTTGGCTTTACTGAGACTAGAGAGATTCTTACCTGTAGAAATAAAGCTGAGAGAGAAACTTTCCCCTAGTATTTAGGGTTAACCGTAGCAAATGGCCAGCAACCACCAGATATCTGATTTTTCCTTATGTCCTTCCAGTGGCCTCCGAGGATCTGTATGTGACCAGCATGCTCTATGAAAGGGAACAAACCGAGAGGGAAGTCACTGGAGGGGAAGTGACTGAACTAGTGTGGAAGCTTTGCTTGGCACATAGTGCGAGTTTTGAGGTAAGCTTTTACACATAACCTCCGTTTCCTTGTAAGGCCCTTTGGGGTCTGAGAGTTCTCCTGCGCAGATAAGAGGTGACCAGGAGAGCAGCAATTTTGAAATACTGAAGCCTTCCATTGTTTTGGGAATTATAGAAAGATAAGATGCTTTGAAGTATCATTTTCCTATATAAACAATAAATCAAACTGAAGAGTCAAAATGTCATATGGCCCCTGAATATTGGGCAAAAGCAATTTTGAACTATATTCTAAGTTAATCTGGAGGAAGATGTTCTGGATTTTTGTTTTGCTGTGGAAAAAAAACCAAACAAAAAAAGTGTCTGGTTTGGATTATCACTGACTGTTTTGATGCTTAATTGTGAAAACCATTTTCTACAGCTTTAGCGTGGGATACTGCCCCTGGTAGTGCTGTTGTTTCCATATTTATTGGAGTTCTGTGGTCCTTCTGTTGCCTCATCCCCTCAAAATAGTTTGCACATGAAATCCTTGCCTCTGGATCTTGTCTGGTTGGTTCCACGTGCTTCTGATGAATTGTAATAATAACCATCGTGTTCTCTGGGGATGCTGCTTGGGTCCAGAAGGGAATGTCTTCTCACCTAAACCATTTTCATTGGTGAATGCTGCTAAGACAGGGTGGAATATTCTGGTCATGTGGAACATGCAGTGGCTTCATTTTTTTCTATGATGACCATCATTCTAGATGAGGGTCTGCCTGTCTCCTTAGCTCACTCAGCTCTTGTAATTTTTGTTGATACTGGCAGCAGCTGGATCAGTATTTGTCACTGTCTTTGAAATGAAGATCCCTATCTTCTGTGAAATTCAGACATTACCAAGAACACCTGTTATATGCAATACAGAAGGATCAACAGATGATGGCACTTTAATCATTGCTGACCTGAGATGAACTGAGGGCAATGATCTAAAAGAGAGGGCACTTCATATCCCATTCTGCTTCAGATGGAGTGGTTCTTGCTAGTAATGAAGTTCCTATACAGAACAATGGGAAAAAAATGTAAATTTGAAAATAGCACACACTTCTTGATTAAGTCATTCATGGTCAGAATATTACTAGAAAACAAGTATGATCTAACGGGGAAAGCACTGAACTGGGCCTTGGTTCCTCCATGAATTTGCCACTGATGAGTTTAGTCATCTAATTCCTGATATATTCCCTGTCCTCTGATGTTCTTGTCTTGTTAGATTGCTCGTACTTTCGATCAGGGTTATTTCTTGTGCAGTGGGGCTGTGATCTCTCCTGTAAATGCATGTAGGTACAAGTGACGTTAACAAAAAGCTTGAGACCTGGCCTAGGAGAAGGCACTTCACCTTCCTTTGTCCAGGTTAAGTCCCATGTCAAACAACAAAAGCTCTGCCTGTCTCTTCCCTGGGGGGGGACACAGATGCTGGGAGATGGAGCACAGGCTTTATGGGGACTGGAGAAGAGCGCGCAGCTGGATTACAGCTCTGCAGGCCAGTGGTGCCTGTTCAAAAATTAATATACTGTGTATATTCACCTTTCTCTTAGCTTTAGCTGTGATTAATGAGCACAAGTAGGCGTTTGTGTAACGTGGTGTGAGACTTAAGGTAAAGGCATAGGCTGGAGAAGGATCACAGTCACGACAACTGAAACACGCAACTTCAGTCAGCTATGATAAATTACAACCCGAGCAGTTACTCCCAACCTATTAAATGGTGATCAGAGTCTGACCTGGTATCACAGCCTGACAAAGACCTCAGCACAGGGCTGAGGAGAAAGCAGCAGGTGGCCTTTCGGAGGGGTGGTATATGCAATAGGTTTCTCTCTCTGAGTTATAAGCAATTCTGCCATCTTTCTTAGCTGCACGCTAGAGAGGTTGGGGCTATGGAGAGCGAACAGAGCCATAAATGTAATGGTTCTTGCTAACGTAGAATAAAAGCAGCCTCTTTGGGTCCGATAATGCTTCATTCTATGTGGCTGTCATCGTAACAGCAGTATATAATGGCATTTAGGAACAGACTAGAGAACCTAAATACTGCTTGGAAAATGTCGAAAAAAGAAATTACTGCAGTGGACCTGAGAAACTTTCTCTAAATCCTACCTTCTTTTGAACACCCATAATTCAGTGTCTTTGAAAGAATGGGAGACGATTTTTCCCAGTAACAGTGGGATGTCACTTCTGTCTCCAAAGAGGCCCACTGGCTTCATGTGTGGGAAATTTGTTTTGTAAATTACTAAGATTAGCACAAGTGGCTGCTGTCTGTGCCACTGCCTCAAAAAGAGGTGAATTATTCATCATATGCCTGTCCCAGGACAGGGTTCGATTGGTTGTCAGCCATTTTCACTGTTTCAGGGTGTTCCTTCTGTGTGACAAGACATTTCAAAGGGGATCTTTATTATCCCTCATTCCAACCGATAAAATGTCCTTTGGGCCAGGAGAGAAGTTATGGGAATGCCCACAGCGTTGCTTGGGAGACAGCTCCGCTGTTACGCATGTATAGCTTGTTTGTCCCCTTATTGTTTGCCTCTGAATGAGGCGAGATTATGCATTTCTTTCATGACACAAAACCAGGACTAAATGGAAGGGAAAATCCCCAACTCCAGGGAAAACAGTGAAGGGCTGAGAAAATGGGGGTGGAGACTGTGTCACTTCCAAGGAAGCAAAGTTGTTGTTTAATTTTTTAATGCTATTATGAGCCAAGACTGAATTTCAATGTGGATGTAGATTAGCTAATGGACCATTAAGTGAACAAGCCGCATACTGACAAAGAATGGTCAAAGGGACGGGGAGAAGGGACCCTCAACTGAGAGAGGCTTGAAGGAAGCCTGTCACACAGCTTCTCCTGGTGGCTGCATTTACATTTGGCCGTCCGGATTTGGATGCTGGATTAGCAGCTCTAGTGAATGTGGCTGTGTGCGCGTTAAGCAGTGTGGGCAAGAGTTGTGTCAGATTCACTCTGCCCAACTGCTGTACCCCAGTCTGACCCAAAAGAGTTTACCTTTAGGGCATGGTCTCACCATTTGTTTTTCTCATAAGGCATTCTACTTGCTAGTTACTACCCAGTTGGGTGGTAGGATTTGCGTGTTTCTAACTTGTGGCTGTAGGGAGTAGAACAGAATATTTCCCAGGTAAGGAAGATGTTCTGATTATCAAGACGAATTAAGATACTGTAGTTACATGGATGATTTTGCTTTTTGAAATTTGACTGTTCTTTTTCTGTATGACTATAATAATAACTTCACCAGGAACAGAAATCTCTGTCTGCTGTGAATTGGAAAGCCTTAGAAGATAGTATTGGGAATGGCCTGTTAGGTCACTTAAACCTGGTCCATGACCAGGCACAATTACATCCTTTCTGAAATCGAGGCTGAAATAAGGTTAACTGGCAAGGTAAGAAACCAAATAAGAAAGAACCGGTGAGGATCAGAAGGAAGGGAAGTTATGCCATGGCAGGGAGAGAATAACCATAGCTGTGCAACCAGTAGACTTGAGAGAGAAGAGTGTGTGACCTCCACCTGATTTCACGCTTGGCCTTCAATTCAAGGAAATCACTTGTTCTTTAACATATGTATCGTTGAAAAAAGAAATCAGACAGCTGAAAACCAGAAGTATGGAGAAGAGACAACTATGTAATTCCAAAGTTATATATACTAAAATTACTGGAGAGAAGGCGTCATCCTTTCACTGAGGACATAAATTAGTAGGCAAAACCAAAGGTGTTCGTTGAACACATTTTCAAAGCGACCTCCCTTGTGATTATGTGGGCTTATACTTGGCAGCAAATAAGGTGTCAAGCTTTCAAAGGGTAAATGAAACACTTTTATTGGGAAACATTTTACTGCTTTACCCTCCAATCTAAACTATACCACGTTTATGCCTCCAGAGGATTTTTTTTTTTTAAGTAGAGCTACAGTAAGTCTACAGGTAGAAGGAAAAGCAAGCTTCTATGTAGAATAAAAGCCAGGCTTCCTTATGCTTCATTTAGGTGTGGGAATGGGAGCCAAATTTGCATGTAGTTTGTTATTACGATACTATAAATAGAGGAATTTACAATGAGGTTATTGTTTCTCTGACAGCTCAATTTCAATGCAACCTACCTTAAAAAATAAAACCAGCCCACCTGACCAGACAGTTCATTTTGAAGCTTTGTTATTAGGAAGTAAATATAGCTGTTTCTCTGTGAAATTTTGCACTGAGTTATTAGATGGGACCTTGTCTCGTCAGCAGGTGTGAAGCAGAATGAAGTCAGTCTACAGTCTAAAATTATATCACCTGGAAATATATCAGTCTGGAAATTTTATCTTGAACTGTGCTGCGGCCTCCAGCTGATGAACCACCTGAGCCCAGCAGCTGCTGCACGCACAGCTCCTTGTGCTGAGATCCGTGAGGCTCCCCAGCTCCCCTAACCCTGCTGCCCGTAGCATATTTGCACGTGTAAACTTGCACGTAAGGCCTGTGTTTTACAAATGCTTTTGAAGAACTTCATTAAATACAGTTCTCTGAATATTTTATAGACCATGAAATGTAATCTGTTTCACTAGCTCCGTAGTGCCCAGGGTTTGGCAATTTCTTTTTAAAATAGACCTTAAAGGTAATGATGGAATGGAATGGGATACATGTGGATCTAACTGAACTGTAGCTGTGGAATTATAAATGTTATCGGAATCAATACCCAGGTAGGGCTTCATGTACAGGAATAAATTTCAATTTGATGAAATTAATATATTCTTGCTAAAAAGAAAGGAAGTCCCAAAAGAACAAAACCATAAACAATGTTTGTATTGGATCTGAAAAATTGTTCCCTCAGCCTGTCAGACAACACAGTAAGAAATTTTTCCATCTTCTTACTGAAAGACAGCTTCTTTTTACTGAAAATGTCTTGGCAGTCTTAAATTAAAATCAAATGCTGGCACTGGGTTATTCTAATTTTTCATTGCTTTTGGAAGCAGCCTCTGGAAGGAAGGTCAGGAAGTCAAAGTAGGTCTCTCCCCAGACCTTTGGAAATGTCACTTAATGGAATTAGACTTTGTTTGTATGATTTTTACACAAAGAAAAATGTTTTCTTTGGAACCAGAGCAGTAGTCCTCTCTCCAAGCCTGTCACGTCTGAAGTGAATGAAGAATTGAAGTAAATCTGTATGACATGGACCATGATGAAAACTTGTACATTATAAAGTTAGGTTACAATGAACATAAAAGCTACTGTATTTAACATTCTGATATTTTTTCAAGTAATGACACCCATCTCCCTTCTTGAACTTTGGATCAGGTCACAGAGGAACACATCTACGTGCTATTTAGCCTTTTAAATACCATTTTCCAAAAGCTTCTACTGAGGCCAAAATAACCATGTGTATGTGCAAATGAAAATAACCCGAAAAAAGCATAAAAATAGAAAGGCTTCTATCTTCTTGATAATTTAATATTTAATATATTAATAATATATTAATAATTATAACATTCAATTTAATATTTGATTAATTTGATTTCCAGCATCACATTTTAGAAAATAAAAATTTTTGCTGGCAATGTAATACACATCCAAAAGTACCTCGAGATGGTAGTTTCTAAAAAATATTTGTTTCGGCTAATAGGAAACTGATAGTGCCATATAAGTGAAGTTGGGGGGTGGGAGTGATCGTTTGTTTTTTTAATGTAAAGGCTAGTACCGGTGGCTACTTCACTTAACAGAAAAGTGTGGGGCAGCTCTGAATTGCTCTCAATTTCTTCCAGCCGTGCACATGCAAATAAATTATTAAACAGAACTATTCAGCTTCAACTGTACAGTCAGATTGAAATACTTAGGGGTTTTTTAATGAAGTAACCCTAAAGTAGGTTTTTCCATTTTGCCCACAAGAGCAAGGGGCAGCTTGTGAATGAAGGCCCAGGCTTCCCTTACGCTGAAAAGTGTGTGTGATGATGTACTGCAGGTAAAATCGCTGCTCTACGGTGTAGCAATTCAGCTTAGCCAGGGGGAACAGCTCTTCTGCTACTACAGTCCGATGCCCCAAGCCTGTCGGTGTTTAAGAGGCATTTGGACAATGCCCATAATACCATGCTTTAACTTTTGGTCAGCCCTGAATTGGTCAGGCGGTTGGACTAGGTGATCGTTGTTGGTCCCTTCCGACTGAAATAGTCTATTCTATTCAGTTTTAACTAATCCTGTGCTGCCCGCGGAGGTAAGAGCGGTTATGCTTGAGCTTTTCCTCAGTAAGATGGGATATTTTCACACATACCATTCATCTGTATGCTAGTGGTGTGCACAGCGGTCGCTGAGCAGTGTTGCTTGAGGGACTGACTGACATCCTAAGTGAAAGCCCTTCTCCTTACATGTTTGCAGCCTGAAGAGAAAAGCAAGGGAGGGAAGGAAGATAGGAGCAGAGGGAAGAAAGGAGGTTTTACTCTCAGATTACTTTATAAATGAATGGCAATGCTGGTATAACGCAAAGTCTCTTGTTGTGCTCTGTTCTCTAAAGCTGCTTTCTGCCCAGCTGTAGTATTACATTCGTTGTTGTGCTCCCTTACAGACCGCAGACCTTTTCACGACTCTTGTGTTTGAGCTTCGACATCTTTCTCTTGAGGCCCTAAAAGCGCTATGGCAAAGATCTGCATTCAAATGCAGAGACAACTGGTAAGGCCCCGCTAGTAGTTGCATTAAAAAAAAAAAAAAAAAAAAAAAAGGAAAGAAGTGTGTTGTAAATATTTAAAATAGATTAATGTTTTAAATCCATGCCCAAATGTTGGATTTAAATTTGGAGCACTTTAAAGGAAGAATGTGTGTTGCAGATCTTGTTTATGTGACAGAAGGATGATATTCTCTCCTTACTGAATGAACGCTGTGTACAAAATAGACGCTTTCCTGTCCCATGCCCATTCCCATGGACAGGTTTCCTGTTTCAGGAACAGGAAACTTGAGTCATGGCTTAGATGGAAATTAGTGCTGCTGGTTTTAAGTGTCTCCTGCTATTTGTTATGAAAAAGCTTACCTGGATCTGTACCTTCAGTGCCCTTAGTCCTCATGGGGGAGAGGAGACAAACATTAGGCCAGGAGCGTGGACATGGTGGGGCCACATCTTTCAGTAGCAGCCTGGTCTCAGGATGGTTTACACCGATCAGTGACCTGCAGCTTTAAAGATGAAGGCCCCCACTCCTCTGCAGCCAGGAATAGTTCTGATCCAATGGTTTGAGACTTTCAGAAATACTAATCCAGTATTATTAAAATCAATATAATTTTTTTCTCCCTCCGAAAACAATATTCTGAAAAGTGTAAACAAAGAAACAAGGTTTTTTTACTTGATTCCAGTACAAAATGTCATCAGCCTGTTTGAAATTCATCTAATGTCAGGTTTCACATTTGTAACGGTATCTTAAACTTTACTTCGTGCAAAAGGGGCAAGTTTTGTTCCGACTTAGGTTTATTCTCAGCTTTTGACAAATAGTCATGTTAATATTCTTAAATATTAGAAAGTAGTCTAAACTACTCTGCCTCTTTCTGTATTAACTTTAGACTAATTTTACTAGGACAAGGTCATTAGGAGCTAAAAAGAATCCCACGCAGACTCTTACTCTGATGCAAGTGCTTTTACCCAGTTTAGTTTAACTGCTTCCTAGTTAATGCAAAAGTGTCCATCCACCAGCAGAGCAGGTAGGTACAGAATGTTTACAGAGGGACTGTTAAGCACTGAAATGTGCATTGTCTGTCATGCTGGTGTAACCTTTCCACTTAGATAAGGTCTAAAAAAGCACGGGGAGTAAAAGCTAGTCAATTCAGTTTTAGTATTTTCATTTGTTATTGGTGAAATGAAAGAAAAAACCCCAACACCTTAATAAAAGATCAGTGCTTTAAGATACCTCAGTCTGTAGAAGTCAAACTTGGGGTATGTTTTGGCTTCATTTTCAGAGAAAGCAACTGAATATTTTCTTAAAAGCCTGGTTACACACAGTTCTTGAAACACCAATACACTTCATCACATCTTGGCTGAGACATATTTCTGTAAGGTCACTAAACCAAAGGATAGTGTTGATTTCTATGGAATCTGGCATTTGCTAAGCCTGTGGACTTTTATTTACTTTGAAAGAAGCCCAGCCTCAATGTGTTTGTTGTTTGATTCTTGAGTATTCTGGTCATTTTAGATTTGCTGTACTTTTTTCTCGTTACAGGCAGCCTCTAATAGATGCTCTCCCAGCTTGTGCTACAGAGGCATGTGTTGTCCTAATGAAAGAAATTATAGCTTCTGGAGAAGTCGAGGAAGAGAAAGTGGAATATTTCTTCTGGTCATTTGCATTCATTCCTAAACCCACCTTGGGCATGATCGAATCTCTTGCTGTGAGCAGATGGGTTTTTTCTTTTTTAATTTATCATCAGTCCAGCTGGCTCATAATTTTTGTATTTTACAGTAATAGCCTTTTTCACAGATATATAGAAAACTCTATCTGTCCAGGTAATTTTGGTAGTGAGACTACTGGCTATTTTAATCCTGATTGCAAAGGAGGATGCAGTCATGTTTGGTCACTGGAGCTTGATTTGCATTTGTAGCCTAGAGACTTTACGGGGGAAAAAAAAAAAGTGTGAACTACCCTGTGGACTCCAGAGACTGGTTTGGGCTAATTAGTTTTGAGGCTGAAGGTCAGGTCAGTGTGAGGGGAACGATGCTGTTGCAGCTATCCCCTGCTTTGGACAGAGAGCTTTATTCTCCAGTTTGGTCTGTTGCGAGCTTTGTATTTAGCACCTGGAGACATTTCAGTCCTTTTTATATGCAGCGCTGTTGCAGCTTTTGATATTTTTCCTTAACTAAGTTAATTGTATGCAGAGTAATACTGGCTCCATTTTATAGTATATTTTTCCTTTAAAGATCTATTGTTCTGCTGGATTTATACAGTGTAATCTGTCACGCTCTTAGAGTCTGAAGTTGAATTTGCTATGTTTTTTGGTGAAGCTGCAGTGTTCCAGGTGGTAAAATCATGTTCTTGTAGCTTAAATAAGCCATTAAGAATATTTTTTTAATTAAGTAAAATGTTATGCCTGCTTGGCTTGTGTGCTGATGAACCACGGATCAGTCACGGAGGATCTTGCGGAATATATCACAACCTGCTGTTCCAAATCATACAGGTTCGGACCAGGATTACAAAAAACAGCTCTCAGTGTTAGCAGGCTTTCCACAGCATCTGTGTGAAATAATTCATCTTCGGTTCATTTGGGCTTTGCAAACATTGGCTGAAGTGGTGGGATTTTCAACAGTAACAGGCTTGCTTCAGAAGATACAGAAATTTGGCATTTGCAGGTTTATGGTACAGAAAAACATATTTTCATTCTAGAAACGGTAAACTGCTCGTGACTTAGTGAGCTGTCAGTGCTTTTTGCTAAGCATTGAGGTGGGACTTAGAGAAACTGTGTACCGGTGGGGGTTTTACTATTTTGAGGGTCCTGGTAAATAGTTTAGATTTGTTTTCACACTCCTTCCGAAGGGCGCAGGGCATGAGTTCTTGTGAAAAGAACTGACGTCTATATCACGTTGACACTAATTTAGCCTATATGTTTACATATGAAGGTGGAAGAATTTTCCAGTGTATCTCTGCAGGGTTGTCCTTTTTTGTTTGTTTGTTTGTTTAAATCCTTTCAGGGCTGTTTGAAAATATGCATTGTTGAGACTGAGTTTTAGTGGGTAAATATTTTGATACATTTATTTTCTGTTGTGTGTTACGGTAATAATGAGAATGGCTTTTCTGAAACACCCTGTTCTTTTTGTGCTTGTTTACAGCCCTTGCTGAAGGCACCGGGAGCAAGCCAGAGCTGCTTCTTAGGAGTAACTGCTCTCTTGCATAGGTTTTGCTCAGCTTACAGCTCCTGTGATGATGTGCCTGCCGTGCAGAGTGTGATGAGGACTCTTGGGAAATTTTTGGGAGGAAACTGTACCGTGCAAGATTCAGAAGGACTCAGCCAGGTATCAATCCTATGGAAGCGTATGGTATAATGCTTTACTTTTCTATTCCCTTTATGATCTAGAACTTGTTTGATAAAAATGGCATTCAGTGGATTTCCAGAAAGCCATGAATACAAGCTCTGTAAATGACTAGTCTTTGGTAGGATGGGCAGATAAAATTCTGTAATCCAACACGTACAACCTATCAGCATGGGTGTTCTTGTGTATTTAAATAAGGAAACGTCTTGGGTCTTCTGATGAAGTAAGCTTCATAACTTGGGCTACGGAAGAACACCCATCGCCCCCCTGTAAAATGGCACGTTGATGAAAGTTTCCTATTCCTTTGTTGACTCAAATTCACGTACAGTTAGTGGTAGCTGTGTTATTACTGGATAATAAGTTCTGCTGGGTCGCAATGTTACTGGCTGTAAGTCAGTCACGATACTGGGGGACTGACAGAGGAGGAAAATCGTTCTTAGTTGCTGTGTGTGATCTGGAGTTAGGAGTAATTCCTGTCACTTTTCTGGGGCTTTTTATCTTTAATTGACATTTGTTGTGGAAGAAATGTCTTTATATCTTCTGTTTGATGATCTACTTAAACAATCGGTTCTTCCTTATCATGCTTAGAAAATAGAGATACTGGCAACAGTGCATCAGACAGCAGTAAGAGCCCAAGAGCTAAGTTTATCTCATGTATTTGTGTCTGTTTAATTTTCCAGTGTGCAAGCTAAACCCGCAGGATTTGTATTTTTCGTCCCACAGTGTGAGCAGTCTGTTCACTTTTAATTCTTACCCCATTTATTGAAGGAATAACTTTAAAAAACAGATTTTATGTATTGGGAGCCTTGAACAAAATTTTAATTAAAAAACCCAAAAGAGATTCCATTGCTGAACTTTATCGTCTTCCTGTTAACCATAGAATCGTAGTTTCTGTGTATGTTTTTGGTTTCTTACTCTGTGCTGTATGAAATTACCTAGTTCATTTTGGAAGAATCGGGATTTTACGTGGTTTCGGGATACGTTACTCTCATTAGAAAAAATTGGAATAGATGATGTATTTTTAAAAGTCTGTGCTCTCCATCGGAAAGAGGCATCACTGCACCGGTGAGCAGTCTCATGTCTCTCAGAGGTGCCTCACTGGTCTCTACTGAGCTCTTAAAAAGAAGTGTTTCAACAAGTCAAACCAGCCATTTAAGTTCCCAAAGATGGATGTGGGGTGGGATTTTCAAGGGAGGCTTTGATTTCAATGTCGCTAACTGATTGTCAGTGGGATTGGCATGGGGACCTGAGCATCTGCTCTCTCCCTGCTTCCTCTTACGCCCCTTGCTGCCAGCTGGGCAAGGAGAGCCATGTGGGTAGTTCCGAGCTAGGATTGTGCTGCTGGACTGGGTGACTGTACGTGCCAATTTTGCTAGCAGTTGACTAAATGAAGCAAATGTCTATTCAGTTTACATTGCAATCTTTCTCTGTGGGGAAGAGCACTAATTTCTGGGCTCTGCTGTGGTGGGTTAACCCCAGTAGGCAGCTAGGCACCACACACCCGTTCACTTACTCCCCCTGCAGTGGGATGGGCGAGAGAACTGGAAGGGCAAAACACAAAACTCATTGGTCGAGGTAAAGAGGAAAAATAAAACCACAACCCCCAAAACCCACAAAAAAATTCCCCAAAGTGATGCAAAAGCAATTGCTTGCCACCAGTAGACTGATGCCCGGCCAGTTCCTGAGCAGTGGATACCTTGGAAGCACCCCCTCTCCCTCCACACACACAGTTTTATTGCTGAGAAGGGTGCCGTATGGTTTGGAATATTTCTTTGGTAAATTCAGGCCGGCAGTCCTGGCTGTGTCCCCTCTCAGCCTCCTACGACACCCAGCCTACTTGCTGGGCAGGTGGAGTAAGAAACAGAGAAAGTCTTGACGCTGTGCAAGCACTGCTCAGCCATAGCTAAAACTTTGTTTTGGTCACAGATCTAAAATAGCACCATACAGGCTGTGATGAAGAAAATGAACTCCATCCAAGCCAAAACCAGTACACCCACCCAATTGCCTGTTTTCATGAAAACTTTGCTTTTTTAAACCCTTTTTGTCTTCCAACAAATCAGATTGAAACTCAGCGGCGTGTTGCCGTGAGTGAGCGTACAGATGTGTGGGAGAGGTATCTTTGACTACGACAACTTTCCTGAATATGCAGGGCAGAATAGGAGAGACCTCTCGCCTGATGTCTCAAACCAACAGTGAATGGAGTCTTTGACCCAAACAGTTGTGGAAGGTTTTTGAACATTTTAACTCTGCTGGCTTCAGTATAGCTTTTTCTAGGGGACAGCCAGTAAAAGGAAAATCAGGCCCCATATTGCATTGAAGTCCCCGGGCTCTAAAGTTTAATACAGAGCTTGTCATTAAGAGTTCATTGATTTCCAGCAGGATCATGCTTTCTGGGCTCCGAAGTTGCACAGGTTTTCTGTGTATTAAGCGAAGAAAACTGGTAATGTTATGGTATCTGTTGACAAATTATTATTTTAAATTGTTATTGTGTCCAGAACTCTGTGTTGAATCACTAAAAGGTCAAAATGTCTGTAATCAAAAGAGACAAAATATCAAAGTACTTGAAAAACTTTTACTGTACATCAAATCCATGACTTCTGTTTTTCCATTGCAATGCAGTTTTTTTAAATGCCTTTGTATTCCACCAGGTCTAAGCCAGACTTTACTTAAAAGTGGCATTAGAAGAGCTGTCCATATTCATATGAGTCTCGTCCTCACACTAAAGCCAGAGTATAGGTGGTACAACAGGGGCTGCAGTAACTCCCCCAAACGATCAGTGATCATTTTAAACAGAGAATTTTGCACAGAAAATGTTAATGCAATAAAATTTTATGTACAGCTGACAACATGTGGAGAACTTTTTACTCTACCTTGCTTTGTATTTACAGATGCAGCTGGTGTTAAAAGCCATTGGAAATGCGGGCCTGGCAGCAGCTTCGCTAGCTCCTGTTTTGAGCTTGTGTGCTTCCCTGAAAAGTAATCCGATGGAAATTCGTCTAGCTGCTATCCAGGCCTTCAGGCGCTTTCCCTGTTCTGTCAGGGTAAGTGATTTATTGCCAGCAGGTGACTGATGGCTTCCTGGCGCTGTCCCAGAGTTTTGACTTTCTGAAATAGTTATGAAACATGCAAACGAATAAGGAACAAGTGCAAACGTGTCTTCCAGCAGAGCTCCTCTGCTGTTGGAGAGGTTGGTAGGACCACCCCGATGAACGGACCTATAATATGCTTTTCTATAGTTGAGGTGACACATCCAGTGGCTGAGGTAATGCTTATGACTTCTTAAAAAGTTACTTCAGTTGAGTGGCTGAAAATGCGCAGTGCTTGATTTTTCCTGTAGTCTGTTCCACTGTGTCATTCTCTGAAATGCTAAGTATTAATGCCAGAAGCTTGTTGTAATTGACAATACACTGTCATACTTGGAACATTTTGTTAATGGTTTAATAGAAAAACACAAAACTTGTTTATCTCAAGTAACTTGATACTAAAAAGAATGGCAAAGCCATGAGTGCTAGCCTGGGCAAAGCTGGCAGTCCTGCTCCAGAAGAACAAGAGGTTCCACATGGACTTGCACTTGGAGAAGCATTTTCTATGGCTTTTTAAAATTTAATCGCAGCACGGATTGGCATAATCTGCTTGTTCTGCAGTTATGAAGCTCGGTGTTGCTCCTTAGACCTGTTGAAAGCATGAAGTCTATATGTTGTCATACACCCCATCATTGTCTACCAAATGAACTGCTAAACCGACACCCTGAGGGTGGACTGGGGTGGTTAAATGCTCATAGAAATGTTGATAGTATCAGTCACCCATGTCTTAATTCCTGGAAGTTCACCAAACAACTCCTATTTGTTGATACCAGGGAAGTATTGAACGGAATAAACTTGTTACAGTCCTACCCTTTGATTGAGACCAGGAGTAATGACCTCAATAGCCTGTTAACAAAAATGTAGCCATTGCTGTCTGTGTATTAGCTGTGGCACGTGTGTGTGGCACTGTCCCCTGCGCTGGGATAACACCATCGTTCACAGCAATGCTAGCGAGCGAGGCTCTGTGTTGCAGACAGTCCTGTACAAATGAGTCAGTAAAGGATTCAGGTCGTAACGACAGTTTGTTCCGGAAATTTGTGGATAAGGTAGTATAGAGAGTATGTCCATACATTTGCATACGTGTTGCACAAAGCGACTTTGTCGGGTATAAAGCAATGGTTATCTCTTTCAGAAGGAAAAACACACTTGTACCTGAAAGTGTATACATGAGGTGTTTTAGAGGAGTAAATATCATAATTGTCTTTGTCTTTTTTGGTTATCTTTTTATCTTTTTCTCTTAGAATGCTATATTAGTTCAGCTGTATCAAGCAACCAGCGAAGATGTGGAAATAAGGATTGCTGCTTATTACATAGCAATGAAATGTCCACATGAAGAGTTATTTAAACAAGTACAAAAGACTTTGCTGAAAGAAACATCCAGTCAAGGTTAGCCAAGCGACTACTGAAGTCTTGCACATTCTTAATACTTCAACGTAACATTTACTTTACAGGTGTAATGGTACCAACCTATATCAATTTTTATTTAATCTTAATACTTTGTAGGTTGTTTTAAAACACTGTTTATGTGATGGCCACGTTTTGTATTGGAATTGTGATACAGTTATTTTAGCAATAGTCAGTGAGGAGGGACTCTTCATAGAATTAGTTCCTTCTACTGGCAACATTTCATTAACTGAATGCTCTTGAGAAAGAGATGCATGGAACATCTTTGATGTTTAGCGCATTAGAAATACAAATGGATAACTGCAAATTACATTTTGTTAAGTTGAGAAAGAAGCAAGTGGCAGAAAAAAATATTGCAAGCTGCAGGTATAAAGTGAACTTTTTCTTAATTACCTTTTTAATGCTCTGAAATTGCACATTTACTATTCGTTTACTTGATGTAATACAAAAAATATTTATTATATGGACTTGCTACCACGGCCTTTCTGTGGTACTGTCCCCTTTCGCAGTTATTTTACATCAGTTTTGATATGGTTTTAATATTGATCACTGCTTGCAGAGGCGATCAGCTCTGGTGCAGGTGCGCTCCTCAGTGGAGCCAGGAATCGCGGTGCACAGGGAGGTTTCCTGAGCCCGGGAAAGCCCAGGGAAGCGCAGAGACCCGCCAGGAGCCGGCAGCTCTCAGGAGAGCGGCTGACAAGGCGTAGGTGGGGACAGGAGTAACGCTGGCCACCCCTCACTCCCAAAAAGACAGCCCCAGGGAGCGCTGTGAGCAGGAGCGCCGCAAACAGGGCCTGGCGCGGGAGCCAGGGCGTGGTGCGGCAGTTTGTGCGGAAGGGTGCACAGGGAGGGCACCGCTTCGAAGGAAGCGCAATCCACTGGCCGGGTGGGAGACACGAAGTACACATAACCCAGCAGCCAGGCACTGTTCTGTGACCATCTGCACAAACACTCATCCTACCTGAGCCTCACGGCACAACGGTGGGCACTCATCTGAGAGCAAAGGCTGCAGCTCTGGCTGGGGAGTCCGTGCCACCTGCACCGGCGGTGGCCGATGCCTCCACCAGAAGGGAGAAACTGCAGTGCAGACCTCAGACTGCAGGAAGCGCCTAGACCTTTCTCCTGGGGCAGGGACAGGCGGCAGACCTGCCTGCAAAAGGTGTGCCCAGGTGGAGGACCTGCGTGGTGGCTGAGCTGCAGGAGGCGGCGAGACGGCTGTGTAACATCAGGGAGGCTGAGGAGGAGTTAGCTAGCTGGTTCGAAGTGCAGTCTGCAGCGGACCCACAGCCCATGGCCAAACAACCAAAAACTCCCCCACCAGCACACACAGAAGGGAGGGGGGCCAATAATGCAGAAGAACAGATGGTTGCAACAGCAAGGACCAGCAGGAGGAAGAGACTTCCCCCAAAGCCCGAGGTGCCCTTGCAGAACTGCTTCACCGCTCTGCAGACTGAAGAGGAAAGACCTGTCACACCAGGAGAGACGCTGGAGCTGAGTAAGGCAGCCCAGTCTGCTTGCCGTATAACAACCAGCGCAACTAAGAAATGGTGACGGGTGACAGTAGTAGGCGACTCTCTTTTGAGAGATATGGAGGCACCCATTTGCCGACTTCTAGAGAGGTGTGCTGCTTACCGAGGGCTCGTATCAGGGATGTCACCGAGAGACTACCAAGCCTCGTACAGTCCACTGACAATTATCCGCTGCTGTTGTTTTACGTGGGCACCAGTGATACAGCCAGGAGCAGCCTGAGGAGTATCAAGAAGGATTACAGAGCCCTGGGAGCAGCGGTAAGGGACTCTGGAGCGCAGGTAGTTTTTTCGGCAGTCCTTCTGGTGAAAGGGAAGGGGTTTGAAAGGGCCAGTTGAATCTGGTGAATCACCAAGTGGTTACTGGACTGGTGCCGCAGTCAGGGGTTTGGCTACTTGGACCATGGGACTCGCTTTGAGAAACCTGGTCTGCTGGGGGCTGATGGGGTCCATCTGTCAGAGAAGGGGAAAAGCATCTTTGGTCATAGGCTTGCCAAGCTGGTGAAGAGGGCTTTAAATGAAAGTTGCCAGGGAGGGGAACCTCAGTCCATCCCACTCCTACCAGTTTGATGCCAGTGGCAGCAATAGAGGCCCAGAGCCTGGAGAAGGATCACAGGTCAGCAGGAGAACACCTGAAGAGCAGCACAAAGGAATTCCAGCCAGTAAGTCAGCTTCATCAGGGGCCCAACTTAAATGCCTCTATGCAAATGCACGTGGCATGGGGAATAAAGAAGAGGAGTTAGAGGTGTGTGCACGCCTGCAGGGCTATGATCTTATTGGCATCACGGAGACATGGTGGGATGGCTCTGGAGTGTTGAAATGGAAGGATACAGGCTCTTTAGGAAGGACAGGCAAAGGAGATGAGGAGGGGGTGTTGCCCTCTATGTCAACGACCAGCTGGAGTGCATGAAACTTCGCTTGGGGATGGATGAGGAGCTGAGTGAGAGCTTATGGGTCAGGATTAAAGGGAGGGCAGGGACAGGTGACATTACATTATAGTGGGGGTCTGCTACAGGCCACCCAACCAGGAAGACCGAGCGGATGAGGTCCTCTATAGACAGATAGGAGCAGCCTCATGTTCACAAGCCCTGGTCCTCATGGGGGACTTCAACCACCGCGGTATCTGTTGGAGGAACAACATAGCAGGGCATAAGCAATCCAGGAGGTTCCTGGAATGCATTGATGATAACTTTCTTCTCTAAGTGATGGAGGAGCCAATGAGGAGAGGTGCTATGCTGGACCTTGTTCTCACCAACAAGGAGGGGCTGGTGGGGAATGTGAAGCTCAAGGGCAGCCTTGGCTGCAGTGACCATGAAATGGTGGAGTTCAAGATCCTTAGGGCAGTGAGGAGGGTGCACAGCAAGCTCACTACCCTGGACTTCAGGAGAGCAGACTTTGGCCTCTTCAGGGATCTGCTCAGTAGAGTAGCATGGGATAAAGCCCTGGAGGGAAGAGGAGCCCAAGAAAGCTGGTTAATGTTCCAGGATCACCTCCTCCAAGGTCAGGAGCGATGCATCCCAACAAAGAGGAAGTCAGGCAAAAACGCCAGGAGGCCTGCATGGATGAACAAGGAGCTCCTGGACAAACTCAAACACAAAAAGGAAGCCTACGGAGGGTGGAAGCAAGGACAGGTAGCCTGGGAGGAATACAGAGAAATTGTCTGGGCAGCCAGGAATGAGGTTAGGAAAGCTAAAGCCCTGATAGAATTAAATCTGGCCAGGGATGTCAAGGGCAACAAGAAAAGCTTCTACAGATACATCGGTGATAAAAGGAAGACTAGGGAAAATGTGGGCCCTCTCCAGAAGGGAACAGGAGACCTGCTTACCTGGAATATGGAGAAGGCTGAGGTACTCAATGACTTTTTTGCCTCAGTCGTCACCAGCAAGTGCTCAAGCCCCACCGCTCAAGTCGCAGAAGGCAAAGGCAGGGACTGGGAGAATGAATAACCGCCCACTGCAGGAGACGATCAGGTTCAAGACCATCTAAGGAACCTGAAGGTGCACAAGTCCATGGGACCTGATGAAATGTATCTGTGGGTCCTGAAGGAACTGGTGAATGAAGTTGCTAAGCCACTATCCATCATATTTGAGAACTCCTGGTAGTCCGGTGAAGTTCCCACTGACTGGGAAAGGGGAAACATAACCCTCATTTTTAAAAAGGGAAAAAAGGAAGACCCGAGGAACTACAGGCCAGTCAGCCTGACCTCTGTGCCCAGCAAGATCATGGAGCAGATCCTCCTGGAAACTATGCTAAGGCACATGGAAAATAAGGAGGTGATTGGTGACAGCCAACATGGCTTCACTAAGGGCAAATCGTGCCTGACAAATTTGGTGTCCTTCTACAGTTGGGTTACAGCATTTGTGGATAAGGGAAGAGCAACAGATGTCATCTACCTGAACCTGTGCAAAGTATTTGACATTGTCCCGCATGACATCCTTGTCCCTAAATTGGAGAGACATGGATTTGACAGATGGACCACTCGCTGGATAAGGATTTGGCTGGATGGTCATACTCAAAAAGAGTTGCAGTCAACGGCTCAATGTCCAAGTGGAGACCAGTGATGAGTGGCGTTCCCCAGGGGTCAGTGTTGGGACCGGTGCTGTTTAACATCTTTGTCAGCGACATGGACAGTGGGATTGAGTGCACCCTCAGCAAGTTTGCTGTTGACACCAAGCTGTGTGGTGCGGTCAACACACTGGAGCGAAGGGATGCTATCCAGAGGGACCTTGACAGGCCTGAGAGGTGGGCCCGTGCAAACCTCGTGAAGTTCAACAAGGCCAAGTGCAAGGTCCTGCACATGGGTCGGGGCAATCCCAAGCACAGCTACAGGCTGGGCAGAGAATGGATTGAGAGCAGCCCTGAGGAGAAGGACTTGGGGGTGTTGGTTGATGAGAAGCTCAACGTGACCCAGCAATGTGCACTTGCAGCCCAGAAAGCCAACCGTGTCCTGGGCTGCATCAAAGGCAGTGTGGCCAGCGGGGTGAGGGAGGGGATTCTCCCCCTCTGCTCCGCTCTGGGGAGACCCCACCTGGAGCCCTGCCTCCAGCTCTGGGGCCCCCAACGTAAGGAAGACATGGACCTGTTGGAGCAGATTCAGAGGAGGGCCACGAAGATGATGAGAGGGCTGGAGCACCCCTCCTGTGAGGACAGGCTGAGAGAGCTGGGGTTGTTCAGCCTGGAGAAGAGAAGGCTCTGGGGAGACCTTATAGCAGCCTTCCAGTACCTGAAGGGGCCTACAAGAAAGCTGGAGAGGGACTCTTTACAAGGCACGTAGTGACAGGACAAGGAGTAATGGCTCTAAACTGAAAGAGGGTACATTTAGGTTAGAGATAAGGAAGGAATTCTTCACTCTGGGGGTGGTGAGGCCCTGGCACAGCTTGCCCAGCGAAGCTGTGGATGCCCCATCCCTGGCAGTGTTCAGGGCCAGGCTGGATGGGGCTTGGAGCAACGTGGTCTAGTGGAAGGTGTCCCTGCCCATGGCAGGGGGTTGGAACCAGGTGATCTTTAAGGTCCCTTCCCACCCAAACCATTCTATGATTCTGTGATTTTAAAGATAGCATTAGACAGGAACTAGGCAGATCTGAAGACTGCAAAGAAAGGCCTGTTGATTTGTATTTAGATGATTTAAGATACCTAGGAACTTTAAGGCTTCCTGCAGTTAGCATCAAGGCTTAGTGGGAGGTGCTTCATCACTGTGTCAGAAGTGATTCTTCAGGTCAACTGAAGGTCCGATAAGGATCACAGTTTGAGAACTGTGGATCTAATGGCAAACAAATGGCATCAAGAAACTGTTTATAAGACAGGGAAAAAGCAAAATGTGGGAACTGGGACATGTTGTGTTAGGGATGTTGTGAAAAAGACTTTGTGAGGGGTGTTAATCATATATCCAAATGTGTAATAGCTGGCCGACGGTGTAGCAGTCATTTGGGGAAAAGGTTAGTAAGTATAACGTCTTAATTATTCTGATTTATGCTTCCTGCTTCTGTGGTTCCATAATCAATTATTGTCTGATCTGAGCCAGATTACTGACATGAAAGACTGAACTGAGAACTGATGCTGAGTAGAAAATCTTCTATATACTATGTTTAAAAATAGTCGTTTTATGTAAGTAGCTTATCTGAAAGAGAAGCTGTTTGGGCTAGTATGAAAGGAAACCGTAGGTTCTATAAAAGTACAGAATCCTATCAGCTTTTTATTACCAAAGCACACAGATGTTTCAGCTGATCCCATATTTTGGGTGAAGGAGGGATTTTTTCTAAATGGTTTCACCACATTCAACAAAGAATACCTCTGGACTAATCCTTTGCTTTTAAATCTGTCAAGAAGGAGCAAAGATGAAAGGGTTGTTTGCAGGCAGATGAAAGCAGGCTCTGTCTGCCCTCTGATGTGTCTGGATCCCGGCCAGCTCTGTATTTGAAGCCGTGTACCCATTTTATCAGGATGCTCTGGCCAGACCAGTATATCCTGCAGCGATTGTGAGTTCAGGCTCGGCACTGTGTTCACCTGATGATGTGGCTTGTGGTTTGGAGGGGGCTCGTTCCCCTCTGTTTAGAGTTCAGACAAAGAGAAACGGCATCAGCCTGCCAAATACCGTCAAGGTGCACCCTCAGTGCCTCTCCTCCCTGTGGCTCCATGCGGAAAAAATAAATTGTCTGATTTATGAAGGAGCTCTACAAGTCCATCCAAAATGTTCTGTGTTTGAAACAATTTAATGCAGTACTCATGAATTTTGTAATTTCCTTCCTTTGTCTTCGGTTGATGTAACACCTAAATAATTCATGTAATAGACTTGTGAGTAACAAGTGCTTTTGAAGGCATAGAGCACATACTAATTTTTAGTTGCCACATTCAGAAAAAGCAATATGGAAAAAAAGAAGTTGTATTGTGAAAATTCAGTTATATCAGTATTCAGCATCAGTGCATTGAATTAGCACTGGAGCCTAATATCTTATATCTTCGGGAGGAAAAAAAAAGCCTCTATTTAAGAACCAGACTCCAAAACCCATGGACGATGTCTGTCCCCCACAATGCAGCGCATGCATGGCCAAACCATGAAATCAGCACAGTGTCATGCAGAAATATTAATTCTAAATCACAACTGTTTAACTGTATGGGGTTTTGTTTGGTTTTTTTTTTAAGTGCTTTTGGAAGGATTGTACATTGCACAGTGTAGAAAGAGTCTTTATATTGGAATGGTTTGTTTGCTGTATGTAAAGAAACTTTATTGCCAATTTTCTCTTACAAGTCCACCTGTAATTCCATTATAAGCCTCAGGAGAGCTGGTGATCACTTGCCAGTGTTCATGTAGGGTACCTGACTAATAGACCTCCCTGTATTTAAAGTTGTTTAATGCTTGCCTTTAAAAGGCTTTGTTTATTCCTGCTTATAGTTTTTAACTGTTATTTTAAGATTTTCATGTGCTTGCTGTCTATCCCAGACAAATATTGTTTTTTTATGTTTCAGTACACTGGGTCAGTGATTTTCAAGAACAAAATGAGCGATGCTGCCAAAGTTAAAGTTTAAAACCATCTTTTAAATAATTCTGTTGCATCTGTTCTTTGAAGAAGAAACAGAAACAGTCCAATATTATTTGAGTTGCACAGCCTGCCTCTAACGTCTGTATTAGAGTCGTATCTTTTTTTTTTGCAGCATTCCTTTGAATTTAGTATAGAAGATCTTTTGCAAACAGTAAATAGGTAGGTTAACCTTACCTCTTTGCCTGCCTAGGTTAGCTGAGAGGCATAAATTAAACTGAATGGCCCCTCACATACCGTATTGGAAAGAATAAGACAGTATTTAAGTAAGTTGACCATGGTAAAGATAGGTGCATCAGACTGACTCAAATGCTGCTGAAAATGAATGAATTCTGTTGTGGTCAGGGAAATGGTTTAGGATTAATTCTGGTACAAATAAATAAAAAGGTGCCCTGTAGCAGTTTTTAAAACTGTTTTAAATTTTTCTCTGATTTCCAAATGCTTTTCTTCATTTAATTTAAGTGGGCTCCTTTGTTTGGAGTCATCTCTCTCAGCTCCTGGAGACCGATGATCCTCTGAAGGAGCACCTTCGAGATTCTATTCCTGATGAAATCCTTAGCAGAGATTTTGACCGGGAGACATGGAAATACTCCTCGTATTCCGATGTCACGTTCCACTCAGGTATGTGGAGCTGGAGAACTAAATGCTTTGTAGCATATGGATAATTAAAATCCCACATGGCTTTTCTGGTCCTTTACACGTTGCTCCAGAGAATTTTAATTTTTATGCTGAATAGTACCCAGATATGCAAATGTAGCCTTGATTCTGCTCTGACCTTAATTGGCATATATTAAACGTAATTCCAGAAAGCCAAATACCATGCAGCTTTGCCTTTTGTGAGAGAGGAGAATAAGAACCAATGAACTTTTTAGATTATTTTTGTGAACACCAACTTTTGATTCCTTCATTAGTGAGCTTCCTTTGCAGCAACAGGGAACTGGGATGTATTTTTTTCTTCTGATTCATGTGTTTTCCTTGGTATGAGAAAAGATTCAGACTAAGTCCTTCCTGTTTTACTATCTGTTCCTCATTTGGTTTTAGCAAAAAAGCTAGATAATATTTTTCAGAGTAACATTTTGATTTTCTGTCCATCTCTTTCAGTCCAATTGTATATGATATGTATCATAAATGCTCTTCTTTTAGCGTTAGTCAGATAATAGGCTTTCAGTAATGTCCGTTAAAGTCTTTGCTATACTAAAAAGTTAAATAATTTCACCTGTTGGCTTAAGGTTTTATTCACCATCTTCTTAATGAGCAGAGTTGCGTTTTCCCAAAGAATGATGAGACTTGCAAAGTATATGAGAACAGCTGATCTCCAAATGACAGACGTCTGATATTTTCTATTGCAGCTGGTGCAGGTGCAAATATGGAAGCCTCAGTGGTCTTTTCTCCTGCATCTTTCCTACCACGATCAGTGATGACCAATTTGACTGTTCACCTTATGGGGCAGGCTATAAATCTACTGGAGGCAAGTTGATGGTTTGGGTTTTTTTTTTTTTTTTGTTCCCCTACTCAAGGGACACTTGGTGTATTGAAGTAAAAAGAAATATTTTCTGTTTTCCCCATTACAACTCCTTTAGCAAGGTATGCTTTTCACTGCTACAGCAAAGTTGCCTCAGACTGATGACTCCTTTGTGTAATGGACTTAGTCATAATAAAACCACTTTCACTCTGATAGTACTGTACACTAGCCAAGTAAGTTATATTCAGCTCTTGTTGTTGATTGAAATACAAGATAAAAGTTGGTGCTTTCTGAGATGCTGGTCTAGCTTTTGTTTAGGATAGTAAGATTCCTTTGGTTGACTTACAGTGGAAAATGGATTGGCTTGGGTACACTCTTCCTTTAATACAGGAGATAGTCATATACACCTAACTGAAGTCACTGGCTTAGTCCCATTGAGCATCCGATGCTTGGGATATTTAAATGCCCTGCCTGCAACCTCATCAGCTTTAATTGTGCCTCTACTGTGCCTCCAAGAGAAAGCAGTGTTTGGCATACAGACTCTTTATTGAAGGTAAAAATGTGTATGTGAAGGAAAGAATTTAACGTAGCCTTCAGATCTCAAGTTTAAGCTTGAAAGGGAAAAAAAATATCTTTTTCAGTGTCATATACCCTGGATTTATATGTGTTAGTAATACTATTTTAGTGAAACTTCCAAACAGAATCTTATTTCAGGAGTGCTAAAAGGGTGTGTTACTGTTTTCCAACCAAACCAATGTTTTTAACATGCTAAAATAGCTGTAGCTCAAACTGTCCCATCATGGTGTAAATGAACCAGTACCTGAATAAAAAAGGATTTTTATTTTGTACTGAGCTTCACGTAATCAACAAACTAAAGAGTTTTTACTGGAAAGATTTAATGCTGAGATATCCAGTGTTGGGTGCTGCCTGAGGTAGGATACTAAACTTTGTAGACCACTGTGATCTTGTATGGCAAATCTTTCTTTGTACAAAAACCTAAAGGTTGTATCTGGATGCATTTTTTTATTTCTGCATATAGAACTGGACATGGCTTGCGCATTGCATTGTCATGCTTTTCAATGCTGCATGCTTTCCCCTAGGTTGACATACGATTAGAGAATGCTGAAGCTCTCGTGCAGAAGATTTTTGGGCAGAAGTCTGCTACTTTCAGTGACCCTTTTTTTGCAAACGCTAATGAAAGAAACCACAAGTCGGAAAACCCAGTGGAAACAACAGGAAAAGTCAAGCAGAGGAAGCTGACTTTGAAGCGATACAGCCCCACTGATCATCTTGTGACCAAGTCTGGCAAGCCAAAGTTGAGAAAAGCTAACCAGAATTGTCCTGGTAGAAAGTACAGTAAGATGAGCGAGTTAGTCAAAAAGGTAACCGACTCTCTAGATCTTGGAAAAATGAATGACGTTCCCCAGTTAACCTTAGGGCCCCCTCTTGCATTGGACAACTGCTCTGTGCTACTGTGACTCCTCTGCATCAAGTGTTTGTAACTGGTTCCACTCACTTGTAGAGACCTTAACAGCTACGTAAAATACAAAGCAGCAAAGAGCCAGATCTTCAGTTTTTCAGATTGTTTTATTGTCTCAAAACAATGACTCTCAGCCAGGGGAGTATGTTGCCTGTGTCTGGGGCTTCCTCTCATTATTTTGAGCTCTGATCCTCTTTATACTGATGTCCTTTTGTCTATTGACTTCTGCGGCACTGTAAACAGCTGCTTGGTGCTAAGTTCCTGAGTCATGCTGTTTGCGATCTGACTTGCCAGCTTGATGTCAGATGTTACAGTGACCCTCTGTGACTTTACCCGTGTTTGGAGAGAGCTATGTTCTATGTATATAACAGGAAAGCTTTGGGAATTGACTTCAGTTGTTGATGTATTATCTGGAAAACTTGGGGGCCATGATTTATTTAGTTTGTCTTAGACCATTTCTCTTCTTGGGACTCATTTTCTTAGAGTTTCTTCGTACAGTGTAAGCTCCCCTTCATGTTGTGTTGCTGTTGCATTGATTCATAAGGAGGGAAAATGTAAAAATTCTACTTCTTAGCACTTTATTTAGCAATCATGGCACCTATAATGTTGTATTAATTGAGACTGTATTTTTCAAAGCTTCATCTGTTTGTGGGTATGTATTGTAATACTTCTTCTTTTGCCCAGTCATCTTAGGACTAGACATTACCTGTGTTTGTAGTGAAAGTCAGCTTGTGTGGTATGGAGCTGGAGTTTAGCTGGAAAGAACAGTTACTGATCCAGGGTCATAAGTGGTCTTGAAATATGTATAAAAGGGAGCCTAATGTCTGTTTACTAATAACAGCCTGCACTGAGGAACTGTTTATTAGGAGTTTGAAAGGAAGATAATATAAACATCATTCTCTTCCTGATTTATTTCTTTATCACATGTCAGTTCACGGAGAGAACGGTGCGAAAGGAGGCACTGAAGTGTGAGCTAAGCATGAAAATCTTTGGAAATGAACTTAGCTTCTTGGATTGTGAAGATTTAAGAAAACAAATGAAACATTCTTTAAATCTGGCTGAGTTGGCTGTCAAACTTCTGAAGGTAAAAGGAACCTTTTTTTCTATTTGAACGTAAATGCCTTGAGAAACTGCTTTCTGACAGATATGCAAAAGATACGAAATATTACTCATGGTTTCTCTAAATTGAACTCTAAAAGACACGGGTATATATTGGGTTTAAACAGCGTTCAAAACATTAGGCAAGGACTTGTTCTGTTGTCTGATGGTTCTTATCTCTTGCATTCAAATCCATCCATGCTTAAATGAAAAAAGAATTCTTTCTTTAACTGGGGTAGGACTAGTGTCTAACTCATGCCCTGGCCCCTGCAGGCTTTTAGGCTGCTTTCCACCTTATTTCCCAAATCAGCTCCGTTAAAAACACTTTCACAGCAGACAAATGCAGTGGATAGTTACATCTGGAAAAATTCTTGAACAATGACTTTATTATGAAAAATAAAATTCTGGGTTTTGTTTGTTTGGATTTTTTCACCACAGGGACAAGAAGTCCAGTTTAATAAAAGGCTGAGTTTGGCCACTGAAGAATTGCAGTTTCCAGCAATTTCAGGCTTTCCTGTTCAGCTGGCAGTCAATGCCTCAGCAGCAATCAACATAAAAATCAAAGGGAATGTGGATTTCAAACAACAGTCAAATTTCTTTCTAAACGGCTATATCAAGCCGAGGTAATAACTGCTGCAAGTGTGTCGCTTTCCCATATTCCTGATGTCAAATAGCAATTCCCGAGGTGAAAGTTTTGTGTGAGTGTCCGTTGTAATCAGTTAGGAGATTCCTGAAGACCTCAAGCAGTCACCAGCCTTATATTGCTGCGGGGTTGCTCTGCGAGGAGGCCAGCAGCGGCTCCCTGTCCTGCCTGTCTGACTTTGAACTCTGTTGCTCTACTTTTCCAGTTCTCTTTTAAGCTGACCATTCCTCCTGTCTCTGAATCAAATTCTTAAATACTTGCGTGCAGATGATCTTTTGAACACTTTACCTGTTACGGGGATGGCATTTTGGATTTTTCTCAGGATCAGACGTGCAGTTACAGGTTATGGATTTACAAACCAGTGGATGATTTAACCCTATGTTTCCTTACCTGGCTGTTGTAGCTTTTTATAGATACTGAATACATTTACTAAACTTCACTAAGTGCTGTAGAGACAGAGATAAACTTACACCATAACACTCAATCCTAACCTCTTTCCCTTTCCTGACAGTTCATGCTGAAGGCTGGGTTCAAATCCCTTACTTAGGAGATACAATAAAACTATACTTTAATTTGTGTTAGAAATTGTATGTCTGTGTACATATAATTTTTTCAGTTATTTCCTGAAACAAAATAGTCATAATGATTTTAGTGTTAGAATATACTGTGTTACAGGATCAAACACTATGTATTTTTTGAAGAGGATGAGCAGCCTATGGTTTAAATTAAGTGCTTTAAAAAGAAAGTGCTTTTCATAGAAAGGTATGTATCTGAATCTTTCAACAGTGCGTTTGTCCAGCTTTCTGTCCAAATGGGAACTGTGGGGACTCTGGGCCAAGCTGGCCTGAGCTGGTTAACAGGAATGAGGACATCTACTAGTCTTGATGGGGGAATCCAGGTAAAAAAAGGGCAAGAGCTCAAAGTTTTCTTGAACACTCCAGAAGAATCTATGGAGATAATTAATTTCAGGTAAGATTAAGCAAAGATATCTTCCTAAATAGTAGCCGTGATAACTTTCTTGAATCAGAACTTAACTGGCAGGCTCAGTAACAGAGCAGAAACATATTTTGTCAGAAAACAAACTGCTTCAGCCTGACTCAGTCCAAATCTGCCATTCAGAAGAAAAGGAAGGGGAAATTATTCTGTGCATTTTACATTGTTTTACCATAAAACCGTGCATTTTTCCACTGAAGTGAAATGCTCAAATCAAAGCCTTATGATAAAAGATGTAAATGAATTTTTCATACTCCTGTTTTTTCCTACTGAATGTCAGTGCTCTTTCTGGAACTTTGTTGTCCAAAGAATCTGGTTCAGGGTATGAAAGTGGTGGAGGAAAAGCTTAGCATTGCTTCTACAGATGGTATTTAGTAAACCTGGGTATAGCATGGTATTTAGCAACACAAGGAGTAATTTGGAATATAGTACTAACAAGGTGTGCTCATACCCTTCTGGTGAGTTTTTACTTAGGTGCTTTAATGTTTAACTGTCAGATCGTAAGGAAATGAATTACTTGTGTTAATGCAAGCTAGGCTTTTTAGCTCTTTTTTTTTTCTGCTGGCTTTCTCTTTTCTTTGGACTATTAGATTTGATAGAAGTCCAAGTAGAAGGCACTGAGGTCATCAGTGTGATGACATATTGTAAACGACATGTCAACTACATGCCTCTTAGACATGACAACAGATGAATGAAGTATTTACAGTATGTGGATTGTTGTTCCTTTTGTGTTATTATTTTTTTTTTTTTTATTTGGACATTGTGGTACTGTAGGATATGCAGTTAAGAAAAGAGCTAAAAGACTCTGGACTTCACATTTAAACCATGCCTTCCCTTAGGACTCTGGGAAACTTACTGATGTAATTCTGTTTCTGTCAGCTAGGATGGATGTGAAAGTCAAAATAATGACAAACCTGTACGGTGCATTATTTGAACAAAAGACTGACTGTAGAGTATTAGATATTGCATTAAATCTCTTGCTCCCATCAAGTGCAGAGACCATGATTCTTGTGCAAGCAGTTTAGTGAAGTTCTGAAGTTCTGGAAGAACTTCAAGACTGGAACAAAACTGATGTCCATACATAGCCTGTGGGAAAAAAAATAAAGTGTCTGGAAGCCAGGAAGTGAGGGGAGTTGCAATAAGCTGACCACGCTAAATTGCTCAGAACAAAGAAATCTAATCCTGACTGTGAAGAACTGCAGAAGAATCTCAAGACAGTGACAGATTAAACATGGAAACTGTGGCTGAAAATCGGTGCTAATTAGTAGAAATGTCGACTGACCTTAGCAGAGCTTAATCTTTCTTGGTTTTTCCATCTGGGAGAAGATGGCATTTAACTGAGAATTTTGTTTAAATATTGATGTGACTTTAGCATAATTAAGTGACTGTTTGAAATTCTTGGTTGTAGCTCTAAGCTCTACTTCACAGTGGTGGATGAGACAGAAGATATAGATGTTTTCCAAGACCACACAGAAACCAGATCTTGCACTAGGGAGGAAGGTGAGTCTAGCTATCGTGTTTGTCTTACAAAGCTTGATCATTCTGAAATATCCACAACAGATTGTTTTATTCACTAGAGTTTCTTTTTTACATATTAATTCTAAAAGGTCTTCAGCGCAATGTTCATTTGCATGTTTTCTTTGGTGGTTGTTCTAACTGAATGTTCAACCGTTGTATTCCACCAGTGTCTGAGATGATCGGCTGGCAGCTGTGTTCTGAAATGTCGTATCCTAGCCCAGCCAGCAGTTTAGCTTTCCCCTTTACTGGACCTTTGAGAGTGGCTGTCACATTAACTAAGCAAGACAGAGGCCTGCAGCAGTACATTGTGGAAGCTGCATATAACTACATTCCTCAGGTACCATTATGGCATGCTCTGCTTTGGCTTTAGTTTTAGTTTGTTATGCTGATGAAAGAATGGTATGTCTCAGTACTGTACGTTCAACTTTTAACTAGCTTTCGTTATTTCATTATGTTCTACATTATTATTATTTCCATTCCCATTATAGTGGGAAAATATGTTGAAAACAAATTACTGATCCTGATGCTAGGTACATATTATTTCCATATACAAAATAGCGCATAGGAATATTAAGGCCTTTGGTTAGATAAGACTGATAGAACTGGAAGTAGAGACCAGGATTTTTGACTTGGTGCCCAGTACTAAACAACCTGGCCTCGCTTCGATGACTTGCTTCTCTTTGTGACAAAAAAACCCTCAAAACCCAAATGTTAATTTACATTAAACACCTTGTTTAAAAGCAGAAGTTAGGCTCTGGTAAATCCACTCCAGAAGGCTGTCCATTGTTTTAATGTGTTCGTTTGGGCAAGCCTGGGGAAGGAATGGTTTTCAGCTTCTGCAGAGGACGGTAGGAATTTATGGCTTTTTCTAAAATGATAGTATAGGTGTTTCACACGGGCAGTGGCTGGAGTCCTATCTTCTGTCACAGCACAAGTATGCTGCTGGGCTTGAGCTAATTCTTTTTGCCAGGAGGCAATTTGGGCTTTGGCTGTATTCAAACACTGCTCACTATCTCTAAGACAGTGAGATAAGAGCAAGAAGCAGAGTAACTTTCCCTTTGTAATTTTGTTTTTCCGACTTTCTCTAATAAAAGCAGGAAGGGAACAGGCATTTTCCTCTGCCAGAGAATCTGACGTCTGTAGGCAGGGCAAGGCCAAAACTGTCGACTAAGGCACCCACGGCAGGGTCGTGGCGCTGTGTACCGCATCCCACTGCTGACACCAGAGTGTGAGGGCTTAAGGCAGCCCTGCCAAATTCTTGTTGCTTAAGCCTGAGCTATACAGCTTAAATTTATAATTGGAAGTGTGGTCTGATTTTCCATAAATTTTGGCAGGATTCAGCATAATTTCAAGAGAAGGTCAGTATGCTGTGAAATTCAAGGTGTTCCAACAGTGTCTCCCAAGACAAGCACTGGACAGGGAATGGCAAATACAGCCTGGGATAAATAGAGATTTCTTGCTGAAAATTTTGAAAAGCAGATAGGTGAAAAATTATTGTAGTGGTGAAGGTGGCAATGATCTTGTGATGTAACTCAGCGTGATAGATTGTTTTGTAAATGCTGTGCCAGTTGCAAACGTGGTTATGTGTTCTTTCTTTCAGGAGAATTCATGGATCCCAAATGAAGCTGTCCTTCACTTCTTCATTGGGACTCCGAAGTCAGACTTAAAAAGGGATGTTGGTGTTGATCTAAATTTTAGTGTCCCACAGAAGAAATTCAGAATCCAATTCATACAACCTAAGAAAAAAATCGAGATTGATGGTAGGTTTTTCAACTAAGAACCAGATCGTCAGTTAATGTCAGTTAGGAGAAGTTCATTAGAATTAACAAAGAAATATCAATATATTTCAGTCAATAATCTAATGCTAAAACTACATTATTGTGTGATAGCCATTCAGTTTACTGCTTTAGGTAACACCCATTCCCAGTGGTTTTTGCACCTTGGTTAAGACTATTTTCCACAGTCAGAGGTTCAGGACCTAGTTCACAAACTCAGGTTAAAGAGGAAAGCTGTTACCAGCATATATGAAATTAAGGCTAAGGAACACAGGGGATTGTTCTGTAATCTCTTACATACGCTGAACTGGCCTTACTATTCCTGAATTTTAGTTTGCTGTATTCTGTTAGTTATGATATGAAATGACTTGTTGCCAAATAAATTAAGTACTGACTATGATATTGCTGTGCATTATTATAAAAAGTAACATTTCAATCACAGTGTAACATAGAAAACAAAATCAACAACCACACTGATGAAATATAAACTGATCAATATATGGTAATAATATAGACAACGTATTTCAGCTTCTTTGATGTGCTGGTCAAGTGATGTTTTGTGTTCATGTATTCTACCATATCACGTATTTAGAATTTGTCCCTCTAGATTTACCTGCCCTGCGCAAAGCTTTGGGTGCACAGTGTTCTGAGCTCATGAAACGTCTCCACAGCACAACACAGCTTACAAGTTTTAGCCCAGGCCTAAAGGAAACGTATAAATCGCTTCCAGAACTAAGCTGGTTTGTTGGAGAGAGCTTCATGGCCTCTTCTCAATTAGCGTTCTCAGAATGTCCTTTCTAACTGAGATGTATATTCTGAGGACACTTTAATGCCTTTGCAAACTCTGTTCCTAACTTTTTTCCTTTGCTCTGATATAAATTATGTTCTTACTCTGTAACTATATTGTTCACAACAATGGCAACTGTCATTTTGGGTACAGTTTTATGAAGCATCACTGACCAGTATATGTTCAGAAAAAGTAAACAGTTTTATTTTTCTCTAAGGGAGAATTGAGTTTTCTAAGAATTCACGAATTGGACACCTGGAGCTGATAGTAGATGACCGAGATGTATATTACATTAAGGTATGTTTTCAGGTCATGAGCTCTCACACTAGGATGAATACTTAAAGAAAAGCACAGAAAAGAGAGGCAATGAAAAACACACATATTGAAAAATAGTTTTGTGAGCAATCCATCAGAGAAATTACCAGTTCTCTTTATTGCGTATTTTTGAGATAGACTCAGTTGCTGTGTTTTAAAAGCTTTTAAGGCATGGATTCTGCCAGTAATCTAAAGCAATTTTTTCACATTCAGAAGTGCTCTAAACCTTTGGGTTGCTTCCAGTGTTAAGTCAGTAGAGAAGATCACGTTGACTCCTGTGGACCTTGGCTCATTATGTGCATGTGTAGTCACACAGTTTTTCAGACCTGTATTTTGACCATGTGTAAAGACTCTGAGTAAGCTCAGGCTAATTTCTTCACTTCCGTGGACTCAATAGAATCTCTAAGATACTGTTCTTTGTATCACAGATTTTTCTTTTTTAAAGCACTGGGGAATAAGCAAGAGAATGCCCATGTTTGAACTCCGAAATGAAAAAGCAAACAAAAATGCAGGTGGGAGTTTATCACTGAAACTCTACTGACATTTTTGTTTACATTCCAGGACTTGAACAATTTTTTCATTATGCAACCGATACCCATAGCAGGATGCCGTGTCTTACACGGGCCTGCAAGGCCAGTCGGTTTCAAACACTCTGCATTTTCCTACCGTGAGCACATTATTTAACAGATTATTTTTTTTCTAGAGTAATATTTCAACAAAGACTTTTTGGATGTTTCTCATGAACCCAAACGCTAATTAGCATTGCAGATTGTTGCATTTGCATCTAGTCCAACTGAAATCTGGTTAGCTAACGTGAGACTGCCAATATTTTCAGTAACACCATATTATTTGTTGGCCCAGTTTTGTAACATTCTTAGTGATTTCAGTCACTAGTGAAGCCAGCAGGAGGTGAAGGAAATAGCATTTCACACCACCGTGATTTTTGTATAACTGGAAAAACAAATCCATCCTTCCTCCCCATTATTTACTAACAGCAAGTTTTGTGGTTTCGGGGGATGGAAGGGGGGTTGTTGGTTGTATAGAAAAAAAAAATCTGTTTTCTTCCTTCTCTCATCTCATTTCTGAAATGCCCAAATCTATACTATTGCTTTCTCAAAACTTAATCGGTTTGTACTGTTGAGTGGCTTGGGGTTTGGTTTTGTTTTTTTATTTCTTTGTTTATTCTAGGGAATGACAGATTTGCAGATGCTGAGTGGAGAGCAGAGATACATGACCCAACTGGAGGTAAAGCTGATAAAGCAAAGCAGTCCTATCATTCTGTCAGGAAACATCACTAAACAACTTGGCAAGAAGATAGCTTTTTCAGTATCCCTGAATAATTTATTGAAGGATGCTGCATTTCTTTCAGGTTAGAGGACAGTAAGTATTTGCCATATAAATGTAAGTTCTGGAGCCCTTATATGTTAGGGTTGCCTG
Organism: Platalea leucorodia; assembly: GCF_965183815.1. Lineage (NCBI taxonomy): Eukaryota > Metazoa > Chordata > Aves > Pelecaniformes > Threskiornithidae > Platalea > Platalea leucorodia. The sequence continues at coordinate 3,657,445 of NC_138827.1, forward strand.
GTTTTGGACACGTATTTCTAAAGTTCCTTTCAAATCATTAAGACTGCTTTTGGGAATTATTATCCTTGATACATTAGTACTAATATGTATTTCAGAATAATGGAAATTATAGAAAAAATTGTTTTTTAAGTCTGTTTTTAATTACTGTTGAAGAGGGTGGAGGAAATAAGTTGTAAGGAAGCACTTAACAAAAAAATGCCAAACCAATAACACCTCTTAGAGTATTTTCTGTTTTTCACTTTTGTTAGTACAAACCAGTGCAGAGACACGTAAATGTAGCTAAATGTCTCTTAAAACCCACTGTACTAAAAATCTTGAAATCTTTTTTTTTTTTTTCCTCACAAATACACTAAGAGGAAAACATAAGAGAAAGTATCAGAAAGAGGGCTTTACTATTTTATAACATCAGTTCATTAAAAGGTAAATTAATACAGCAGAATAAACCAGTAATTTCAGTCTAAGGCTCTCATGTTTTCCTTAGGATTTCTTACTGTAGTCTCCATGCGGCAAAGACATTGAAATGTCATAGGATTACACAATATTTTCAAATAAAACTGACTTTTAAGGAATGCAGAATGCCAGTTTGGTTTTGGGGAGATCATCTTTTGGTGAAATCTTCATCCTTAGCTTTCATGTGACTGCATGTAAAAGTGGTTCTGGGTCTGATTTCAAACTCTTCTCCCCTGAGAACTAGGCTGCACCAGTTCTCCTGTTGCAAAGCCACAACCTTGCTCTGACTTAACGTAGAAGTAAATATCTACATGTTCACGTGTTAGGTCTTGGTTAATTAATTAAAAGATTGGTCTGTTAGAATTTATTTCCTTTTAGAAGCAGCTTTGGCTGGATTCATTTCACTAAACTTTGAGCAGTATCTGAGAAATACGGTCTACAAGCTGTATATGTAGTCGGAGAAAGAGACTGACCATCCAGCTCTGCTTACTACACAGGGAGTACATCGTGGGCTTCCTCAGTTAGGTGGGATGGGACTGAATGCACTTGTGTTTTTCCCACTGTAGTATTCCTTTTACTAGCTACAGTGACTTCGTGTTCTACCACTGCATAATCACTTCTACTCTTTTTGTAGCATTTCTGGAGAAAAAGGTTGATGATAAGCTGAGACAATACTCATTGCAAGGGGAGACTTACCTTCCAGGTGTTCTTGGAGTTCATGTCATCGGTCTTCTCCAGCAACATGAGGGCTTGTGGTCTCATGGTTTGAGGATAAAATATGGACTCCTAGGTACAGTGAAAAAGAGGGAAAGTAAAAGCATTCTGTTTGTCTCATTTTTATGCAAGTTATTTGCCTGTATGACTAGGACACTCTTCACAAGAAAGATTTTGGTTGATTTTTAAACTCTGATCTGAGACCTAGGATGAGTTTCTCTTTTTCACTTGAATAAACTTTACTCTTTGAGTCTGCATATAAAAAAGAATTCATTTTTTAATGTGCTTTTCACAAGCATGTCCAATGTTTGGTTAAAAATCACTTTTTCAAGGGGAATTGCTCCTAATTAATTTGTGTTCTCAGGTGTTTATACAAAATGAATGGTTGCATACATATACTTAAAAATATGAGGGACTCTTTCTAGGAAACAGTTGGCTATGTTCTCCTGGCTGCAATGTATGAACTGTGCGTTAATTTTATTGGGCAAAGCAGGTGAACATCAGTACAATTGTATGAAGGTATTGAATACCTGTAGTAGCTAGTCATGGTAAGCATTGTAGGGTGATTGTGTATGTAATGTTGCACATTCAGAGAGGGTATGTAGCAATACGAGTAGTAAAGTTTTCTTAAACCTGCACAGGTATGACCCCATAATTTAACTAAAAATGGCGTGCTGCTCAGAATATTTTATACACACAAACAGAAACATACCTGAACACTTACAACAGTATTAGATGATGTCTGGCTATACAATAGCTAGGTCATTATGAAATTATATACTTAGAGCTTAAGTCATATTTTGATATAAACCCAGTTTGGCAACTGTTCCACCTGAAGTGGTGAAGTGGTCAGCAAGTGATTCCTTGTAGAAATACTGGTTTTAAAAGAAAAAAAAAAAAAAAAAAAAGGAAAAAAGTAATCCTACACATTGTTTGAAACTTCAGATTCATTATTTTAAGCTTTTTCTCAGTGACCACAAGGGCTAGTTCATTATTGTTTTTTGGTTTAAGATGTAATGTCATGTAATGTCATGATGTTGGGAGCTGAGTGGTAACAGAAAATCATCAAATATTTTGAAACCCCAAGAAAGCTGCAAAGGTTGATCATGATTAGTTCGTAGTGCTTTTACTTCACCCAGGTAAAATTCCATTTATGTAATAAACTTAGTGGCTGTTGTTATTTATTTATTTATTGCTTCTGAAGAAAAAAACGAGTGAAAGAACATGGAAATAATGGAAATATGATAAACATCTAAGGAGAGCCTTTCCTTTTCTTAAACAAAATTGGCCTAAATCTTTGGGTCATTTTCCTTCCATTTTTAATACAAACCAGCTGTTTCCAGTTGTCTGAACTTAGAAACATCTTAAATTTTAATAGAGTATAAAGTAAACAGGGGCCCAAACTCTTACATGTAAAACCTGTAACATGGCTGTTCCTAGGATTTTCATTTGTAGTACAGCTTGTGGAAAAAAATCAAAATTTGCAATACGTAACGCATTTTTTCCAAAGTTTTACAAATTTTTTTGCATGTGCAGCACGTCTGTAGTCAGAAGTGCAAAGCTGTTGCTTGCTGTTAGGTTGGACATACGTGTAGCAGGAAAATAAGTTAAGGTGTCAGAAACAGTGTTTTGACAACAACATTGTAGTCTGTAAAATGTATCTAGATCTTGAGCAGATAGCAAAGATAATTCTTGAGCTGAACTTCCTGGCCATGCGGTTATATCAGTATCGGTACCAATCGTCACAAACTTTGGTCAGTAGAACATACTGCCAGACCTTTTGCATGAATTAAATATCTACTTGTCTTTTGCTTTTTACCGTGGTAGTGCTTTCATTTTCCTAGATGTAAATCACTTATCTAGCAAATACAAACTCACTGTTCTTAAATGCAGATTCATGAAATGTGTGCTTTCCTTTGGATTTGTAGGATAAATCAACAAGTATATATCTGTAAAAATAGACAAATCTCACTGGAATCTTTTTGAAAAATAGCAACCTTGAAGCCAGCACTACATTTATACTATTAATATTTTCAAAGTTTACTTCTGATTTATTTGAATATGTAACTTTGTGATTTAACTTGAACAGGAGAGGCAAAAAATCTTCATCATGAATGCAATACGCGGCAAAAGATTAAAATGGAGACAGGCGTACATGGCGTGTACAAACTTGATATTGGGCATGAATTTCACTGTATGCAGACTCCGACCTATAATCACAAGGTAGAGATACTGACCAAAGCACCTGGGTACTTGCGTGCTGAGCACCCTTGTGTCGCTCACGTACCGAGGGGCTTAAACGGACCAGTGCGCACGATGGCATTTTTGGATCAGTCCTTTTCTTCTCATCTTGTTTCTCTCTGCTTTCTGTGTCGACAAAGACATCTAGTCAAGTTGCTAATTTGTGCAGTCCATTATAGCTGTAAGTGATGGGACTCTCCACTGATGTCATTTTTAATGTATTAATTCACAGAATTTCTGCAGAATGTTTGTTGTGAAGATTTTTATTATATATAAAACAATAGTATCAACAAGTTTATCATTTATCTTGTTCTATCCTTCTTGTAACTACAAGTCAGGAGCTCTCTTTCCTTATTCATCAGAAGTTGTATGTCTGGAAAATAAGGCATTTCACAATGTTTTGTATTCATTTTCTGGTTCAGATTTGTATACTTAGAAATTTCAGTGTGTGTGACCCTTTCATGCAGAAAAGCAGATCTGTTTAACATTTCTTCCTTTACAGTCAGCACGAAGACAAAGGTTAATTTAAAGGCAAATCACTATTAATACTGGGTATTTGCTGCAGAACAGAGAGCTGGCTGAAAAATAAGCTTCTGAATTAAAGGGAAATTTTGTATCCTTTCAGATTTGCTTTTGGTCCAAGTTGGACTGAAGCCAAGAAATGTTAGGATTTCCCGTGAGGCAGGATCTTGCCAGGCTTTGCAGCTGCCCAGTGAATCCATCAGGAGTACCTGAGGCCAGTTACCTTAGCTTTTGAGCAAAGCAATTTGACTGGCAGCGCATAGACTAAAAGTTTTGGGCCTTGTACGCTGAGTTTATATCTTCTGATGGAACATGCTTCCCCCAAAGGGCTGTCAGGTCCTGGCCCAGGCTGCCCAGGGAAGTGGTTGAGTCCCCATCCCTGGAGGGATTTAAAAGACGGGCAGATGTGGTGCTTAGGGACACGGTTTAGTGGTGGCCTTGGCAGTGCTGGGTTAATGGCTGGACCTGATGGTCTTAAAGGTCTTTTCCAACCTAAATGATTCTATGATTCTTTGATTTTTCCTTGGAGAATTTTCAACCCTTTCTGCTTTAGTCTTGCTTGGTACTTGGGAATATTTCTACAGGCAGTTAACAGCAGTGAATAAAAGAGAAAGCATGGTTTACAGGAAAAAGGTGGGTTTCTGTTCTTTAGGTTCACCTGAAACACGAAGCGAGTGCATCTTGGCTTTCCTCCCAGATGGAAGTGAGCTATGGGAAACACTGGGATGAAATAAACAACAAGAAGAAACTGCTGATCAGCCAAGCATTTAAGAACAGTTCCAGTTCATCTCTAGTCAACTATTTCATGGAGGTAATCGTGATTGTTGAAGAGTAAGACCTTCACTTCAAATATTTAACAGACGAACTAAGAAAAAAATTTGGGATGAATTTATTTCTTAAGACTTTTTTTTTTCCTAACTGTGTTATGTATTAATAATACAGGTCAGATATCCAGACCTAGTAAATTTGAGTTAGGTAAGGTCTTAACCCCAGCACATAGAGATCACTGACCTTTAAAATGAACAAGAGAAAGCCAGTAGATGGATTTTTCAAATACTGAAAAAGTGTGGTTGTAATGTGGTCTGAGTTTCTTGCAGTTTGCGCATATAAAAATGATCTCAGAGATTTATGAAGGTTGCTTTACTTACACAATGTGGAAGGAGGGTTCAGGTTATAATAAGCTAGAATATTACAGCATTTAGGTGGAAGTTGGTAGGGAATGCAGTAGCTGAACTAAGATCAGACCTGTTTTTGTTGTTGTTGTTGTTACAAATTGATTTCTACCTTGGATCAGTAAAGAGTTTTCAATGTAGTAAAGTATAATAAAAAGCCTCAGAGGGGGTTTATGACTTGTTTTGAAGCACCGTCTATGGGCTACAAAAAGAAAGAACATGATTATTTATATTGGCATACCCTGTTATCTTTTGTTTTATTTGTGGAAAGTTCTTACAGAAGCTACAGAAACTATTCTTGTAGATTTTTGAGTTGTCTCTTAGAAGTTGCAGGCAATAACAGTTTCTCTGTTATTGTCTTGGAATGGGTAATAGTTTTCTGAGGTGGGTTGTCATTATTCTGTTTCCATTGGGAGTACCTGTAAGCACAGAATTTATCTGTGATGCCAGCATAGACTGACCTAGAATTATGGTGTCTCTTTTTTTTTTTTTTCCAACAAAGTTAAATGATCTAAAAATTAGTGGAAATTTTCCTTTTTGAATCTCCAGTAGATGTAACAAATGCATATAAAAGAAATCCCAATCTGTAATTGGTCAGCATGCATGAAAAGCTATACAGTATTAAAAAAAAGTATATATATAAAAAGTATATATAGCAAATAAATATAAAAGTATATATAGCAAAAAAAATTATATATAAAAAAGTATATAAAGTATATATATAAAAAAGTATATATAGCAAATGTGCAAAGCAGAGGCACTAGCTGTGACCTTCCTGCTGCTCTGTGTGTGTGTTAACTTAGACAGCCCTGAAGACAGGATCTTGTTTTTATTTAAATTTGCTTCTCTTGTTTTCCAGTTTACCATGCAAGTTTTGGAAAAACAGGTGAATTATAGAACCCAGCTGCAGCACTCGCACAACTCTCAGGTTTATTTGCAGAGCAGCACCAACTTTGAGGTGCAGTATAATGACCACGTGCCGTTTGTGGCTGGGCTGCAGTGGAAAGATGCATCCAGAAATAGCCTGAAGAAGTGGGAAGGTGAAATACCACAAACCATTTCCAGTCTGTGATTAGAAAAGTAGGCATTGAAAGTTGCTGCTGGGATTTTGTGATGTAGTTTTGCGTGGGTGTAACAGAATCATAGAAATACTGGTTGGAAGAGACAGACCCTGGAGGTTATCTAGACCAGCCTCCTGCTCGAATCAGGACTGTTCCTAACAGTAGATCACATCTGCTGTGGCTTTGCCTAGCTGAGTTTTGGAAATCTCCAACTTTCCACAGCCCAGCTGGCTAGCTTCTCCCAGCAATTCCTTAGCCTCTCAAAGTGCAATTTGTGGCCATTGTCCCTTGTATTGTCTGCCTCTTTTGAAGGGTTTGTCTTCCTCATCTTTGCCACTTACTTTCAAGTTAGCTGTAGGCAGCTCTTGGATTCCCCGGTTCCTTTGCCAGACCAAACAAGCCCAGTTCTCTCTCTTCTTGTCACAGGTCTTGTTGTCGAGGCCCTTTATCATCATAGCAGCCCTCTGCTGTAGCTTTTCTGGTTTCTCACCATCCACCTTGATCTGGGTGCTCCAAACCAGAGCCAGTGTTGCAGACATAACCTCTCCTGTGCTGTGCAGAGGGGGATAACTTTGCCTGATGGCCATACTCCTAATGTAGATCAGTAATGTCCTGTTAGCTTTTGACTGAGATAACTGCCCAAGAAGTGAACCATGTTTTAAAAAAATTCTTTACTCTAGAAAGTGATCAAGTTTGTTTTAAGAACATTAGAAAATGGGACACAGCGCAATTCTAATCGTGTATTTTAAGCTATAAATTAAAGACTGTGTATATGTATGGATATCCTTTAAAAATCACGTTTATCTTAGACCTTGTGCTTCATAAAGTACAGCAGAGAGTAGGCCTTTATAATAATAAGCTGTATTTTACATTTTCAGAGTTCTTTCTCAAATAGGTGTTATCAGTGGTGTGCCAAAAATCAGTTTTCTGACATTTAGTGCTTAAGATGGATTGAATGCCCCTACCATTTATCCTTCAGTGGATGAAGCTGTATAAATCAGGGCAATGATTGGCTCACCGTGCAGATTTGCTGTTGAGATGTATTTTTTTCAAATCTAGCATACACCGTATGTGCAAAAACTTGGATCCTTATAAATGCAAAACAACTGGCTTGATACAGTGGGCTGTATTAATGGATGTTTTTCTGCTTGTTAAGGTGAAACAAACTAAGGCCACGTTAATTCTGAAGTTTTAAAAATTTGGAGATTACTTTGTGAGCGTCTATCATAAAATAATCATGAATTACTGAACTGTATCACGAGTGAACGGTGTAATTTGATAAATAACCAGCAAAATTTCAACAGTCTTGTCAGATATAAACATCCTGAGCTGTCTATAAATTAGTTTCCAAAATAACCCACCAATCTTATTCAAAATGTATGTATTGCAGAGTTGAATTTCTGTGTTGGCATATGTCAGAACAGCTTTGATTAAGGCCATTATTGTAATTATGTGAATAATGGTTACAGACTTACAGTTCAGGTAAAGATTTCACATTTTGTTGCAGATCATGCAGTAGAACCCTTTCCTGGTGCCATTTAGGTACTGGACTTCATAAATTTCCATTTATTAGCAAACCTCCCTTTGTGTTACGCTATGAGGTGTGTTATGCTAGTGAAGGCACTCACTTCATTATATATATATAAATAATATATTTTTTATATAATGCTATATATATAGCATTTTTATATATATATCATTTTATATTGTTATATATTTTATATAAATATATATAAATATAAAATATTATATATTTTATATATATATTTTATATATATATATATATATATGGTAGTGAAGGCATTAATTTCATTATATACCATCCAGAGATTTTGGCAACTGGAAGAGAATAGGTTGATAGCAGCATTTTAGCCTCATTCCAAAACCCCAGCATCTTATCAGCTTTGTTGTGGAGTTAGAATCCAGGTAGCTTGAAATCTCACATTTCTGCCAGCTTTAATACATGTTCCTTCCAGGTGGATTAAATCTAGACACCCCATGGCTATCTCTGTATGCAGCTCACAAACTCCATCAGCCTCAGCACTCTGCTTATTTATTGACTATGGAGCTGACAACTGGAAAAGCTCTCTCCATTAAGAATCTCGTAGTGGAGCTATTCTATAAAGATCAAGGCAATGAAAAGGAAGGGAAAGTTCACATTTACACGCCAGCTACCACGTACCTGCAGGTTAGTAACACAATGCTTCCTATAGCGTACGGCAAAGATGATAGAGCTTTGTGATGGATGCCCAACAGAACTGTCGTCCTCCCGAGATAACACTTGTTCAGCATGCTGTCTGAAGTAGCTTCTTTGAGAAACTCACGCACTGTGTGCCAGCTTATAAGAGAGGATCTTGAAATGCCTATGTTCATCTGTTTTCTGGGCTTGACTGACGAGCTATTCTTCCTCTGGGGTGGCCGAATCAGCACAGCCAGGGTCTCTTTATTAACTTTGAAAAAATGTTAGGGCCACCACCTCTGCCCCTCTTTGGAATGGGAGTGCATCGCTCCCTGCGCAAAGCCCAAATACAGGATAGCAGAGTTCTGCCTAGGAGTGCACAAATAATGACTATTTTAATATTAGAAACTATTTTTACTAGTATTATTATATAGTATTTTTATATTATATACTATTTTTACTAGTGTTGACTAGGAGTGTACAAATAATAATCGCTGTTTTAAAGTTCTCCGCTCCGCCCTGCTTCCCCCTCTCCCCACCATGAGCTAACAGTTTCAGGAAATAGGAAAATTGGATCATCATGTAAGAAATGTTTAGAATTTGTTCCTTAGTGATATGAAACAGTTGAGTGTGTCTTTCATTTTAAAAAGTAGGAAGGACAATAGCCAAACTTCTAAATTAGGAGCCCAGTGATTACAGCATTCACCTAAATTTGAGGCATTAGATTTAAAGGCATCCTCTGCCTAAGAAGACTGTAATCCACCTCTTCCTGAAGAGTATCCTGCTCAAGAGGCTGTCATGTAGTTCGTGGCACTTGCTGCCTCTTGATATGGCACCGTTTGCAAAAATTCTCCATGCGTATTTGGAGCTCCGTTAACGTCAGAGCTCTGATCTTGCAGAAGAACGCCTTTGCCACTGAGGTGCTCTTGCTGCTACTCTTTAACCCACTGTATCTCTACAAACTGAGTAAGTATCTCAGTAATTGAGTAAGTACCTCGGGTAACTCTGCAATACGAACAGATTCAGGAGGAGAAATAGTAATCCTGTTGCAGGCTAGAGGACTGGATAGTTCCGTGGTTGGGAACAATCCTGAGAAATGAAAGGTTATTTCTTCTGTTGTGACCCAGAGAATGACTCCAGTCTCCCACAAACCTGTGTGAGGCCCTTCAATAGCAGGTTCTCAAGTGTAGCCTTCTGTCGTTTCTCCTGGAATTCTTTCACTTTCTATAAAACGATTGCCAACGGGGTGGAATCAGTGTGCCCTGAGTCTATGGATTCTAAGCTTCCTCCTAATTTGTTTTAGACTGTGCTATGCGATAGAGATTTCAAACCGATTTCATTACAGTCGCTGTGCATTAAGCAATATGAAAAACCTCTGTTGCTATGTAAAGTGTAGATTTGTCTTGGAGAAGCTTAACTTTTATCTGCCTCTGTATAAATGAGATGAGAGCCTGGAATTTTTGCCTTTCTTTTCAAATCCACTGCAATTGTCTAAATCTTTAATTTAGGTTTATGTTTAAGATGTTCCTTTATTCTGAACTGCAGCTTTCCCTTGTTAGATCACTGCTGGTTCAGGCACAGTGTGGAGGATTGTGAGAAACATTCCTGAATGAGAAAAAAAAGTTCATCAACTATTTTCAACTATTTAGCTCTTTCTCTCTTCCTTGCTTAGAGGGGATAAAATAAACTTTGAGATCTTTATGGCAATTCAGAATATTTTGATAATGGAAAAGTTGGTGTATTATTTCTAGTAGTTCTTGTGATGATCACCTCCAAGAAAATGTGTTCTTTTCACCTCTGTGCCGTGCTGCTGGCACAATAGGATTCTCTCTGCCCTAACTCAGCCAGGCTAATGTGTTTGTCTCTGTTTTTCAGGCGTCCACATTTAATCATCTGGGGAGGAATGTTCTGCATAGCTATAGTGAAATGATATCTCTGTGGAATCGGCTTGTGAAGACTGAGATTCATTTGGAGAACAACGAACAAGCCAAATTTCTCTGCTTTAAGATAAAGAGTACAAAACAGGAATTTAACTTCACAGCCAGCTATCAGAATCTGCCAATGGTAAGAAAGAAACACGCATGCAATTTCTTTGACTCAGCACTGTGTTTTTCAGGTCTGCCACCTTCCTGAGAGCTGTTATTGCTAGTGTTGAAATGTAAACACTTCTGGTGCTGCTTCTATTTCTGCCTGTTTTGACAACCTGCAATGTAAAACTAACTTCAAAAAGAAAATAAACAAAAACTTGTGTGGTGTGGTTTTGAGTACTTCTCACCTATTTGGGAGGCCAACTACAGACAGAAAGTCAGGGAGGAGAGGACAAAGAGAGACTGCATGGCTAGAAAGAGAGCTGTAGATGTGATTACTTACATTTTGATGCAGATATATGGCAGGTGTGGAAGATTCTACTGTCTTGGAGAATCAAAATATCTTGCCTGCTAGTGAGCATAGCAACAGCCTGGGTTTATATGCATCCCTTTCAATCTTAAAATCATTTTTGCTTTGCTAGATGTCTGCAGCACAGGAAGGGTAATCAGCAGTTTCTCCTCCAAAGTGATACGTTCCTTGCAGGATGTCTTAAAACAAAAAGTGTTTTTCTCGTCATAGCATTCCATGCTTTGAAAATCCAATTGGGTTTTGTATGTAAATGTACTGGTACCAGAGCTAAAGCTTGCTCATATTGCAAATAGGTTACACTCAAGGGATACGTTATAGGGCATTTGTCTTCTCCTGAAGTCAGTGGTTTTCTACTAATGTCACTTTTAATCCTATGTAAATGGAGATCAGGATTTAAACTGAAGCAGCAAGGGGTTGGTCTGTGAAATGACAGCCTCGCTGCGGCCTGTTGAGCAATGTGGTTTCTATCTTGACATTCCTGAATGTGAATGGAGTAAATCTGATGCAATTGTCCTTTCCTCTTCTGGTCTCATGATTTGGCTGCAGCCTAAGAAGACAAACTTTTCTGTGAAAACTGTATGGAGAGATTATAAAAGTCTGCCTGTCATGCTGCAGTTTGAAGGTCAGATAGAAGAGCTGAAGAAGGAGAAGATGCTCTATCAAAAACGTGGAACCCTCCATTTCAGGTACAGTCGTCTTCTTATTTCTACCTCTGAAGAATGTTTTGGCCTAAATTTAATGTGCATCTCGATGCTCTTGGGAAAAGTTTGCAAAGTGGAAGTGCCACATGCACAAAGCCTGCGCTTCCTCCCCTCTGGCTGTCTGAACTTGCTCAAGCACACCAACTTCGTGGGCTGGTTATTTGTATCCATTTAGCTTTTGCCCTCTTTATTGAAATGATAGCGAACAAAGTTGTCAAAGGCAACAGGCCCCGTGTGCTGTGGCAATGTGTTTGTTGGCAACTCTATTGGACTTATAGCCTCCTTTCATGAAAACAGCAGGATTTATGGTGTGTCCAAACTTCAAAGTGGTGAGAAGTTCCAAAATCCAGATCTGATCCTCTGTGCCTTCCAGATGCCTTTTTTCTAGTCCTTAGGAATAATTCTAAAGCCAAAGGTGTCCCTCTTAAAACACATAACAAATGGTCTTGTTTAGATTTTGGAACATGTTTCCGTCCCCATGAGCATGAGTGTGCTGCTTCTAGATATTGGCTGTCTCTGAAATTTCTCTCTTCATTACCCATTACCAAAACACAGCTTGAAGGCCTTGGTAAGAATGTATGCTCAGACTTGAGAAACCTGGATTATCTCTGGGGACATCTCAGCTTTCTTAAGGCATAGTAAGGTCAACAGGAGTGCACAGGCTCCCTTAGGAGCCCCTGTGCATCTTGGAGATAGATAGCTAAAAAACTGCGAGATGCCTTTTCAGTAATGGAAGAAATATGTAAATGAAGAACGAATTGCTGTACCAGATATCCTAACATGCATAAAGGCAGTCCAATGTCTGCTTATAAAAGGCAATGTGTTTTCCCAAGACATCCAACTAAGTAAATGTGCAGAAATATCTAATAAAGTACGTAAAACATTACACTGAAGTAGTAAACTATTCTGAGAACTATGTATTGGCTCAACATCTGTTGCATAGGATTCCTGGCATGCAGGTATTGTTTCTGCAGAAAGCACGAAATGTGGTTGATAGGGGTGATTTTCAAAGCTGCCATAAGTTTTTTTTACACTGCCCATATTTGAAATGAAGTCTTGACCATGCAGGTGTATAAAATGTATGTACTGGTTATGCATGTCAGAATTTTAGAGCGTCACCCTCTCCCATGCTCTTCCAAGCCTTCCCTGAACCCAGGATGGAAACTGTTTATCAGAAATTCTGGTAAATGTGTGTACTTTGTATGAAGTTGTAATTATGCTCTAGTAATTTTTTAGAGGTCCTGGTCCTATGTGTTTTGCTTCTGTACCTGACACCCCGATGGCATCTGCAATTGACAATTTTTGGAGTTCAAGCTGAACTCTACATGATTTCTTTTTGTGGTTGTCTATTAAGATCTTTTATACTCTGCTTGTTCCTTGTTTTGTTCCAGGCATCCTTTTAAACTGCCCGTTCTGCAGAGCTTCCTTCTGCAGGAGACATTTACTGTGGACAAAAAGCAAAAGCACTACTTCTTGGAAACAAAAGTTTTGATAAATGGGGTGGAGGAAATAGTTCAAACTCTTACACTTGGTTACCAACCTGAAAACCCTTATGTGAGTTATACAAGAATTTCCTTTAATCTGGCATACCAAAAAAGCCTGCAAATGAGTGATTTACTGTATATATCTTATGTTCCTTGCTTTTCCTCTCAAACTTTTTTTAGATTTGTGCTGGCTTAACGCATCCTTACAACTACAGGTTGTTCCCCAAAGATGTTGAAATATGCATTGTAACTCAAAGTCACCAAAATGTGAGTAATTTTCCCATTAAATTTCAGTTAGAAGGAGAGATTCATTACTTGTTTATTTACAGTTTGTTGTCTTTTCAGACCTAACTTGTTACAGGTCTTCAGTTCCTCACCATGTGAATGCTGCAAGCAAAAAGTTCAGAGGGCAATGATGTAGTTGGTGGCTCCCTAATACAATGTTTTGTATAATAATATATAATAATATGTTGTGTAGTAATATATGATAATAATACTTAATATAATATTTTAAAATTATTATTATGCATTAATATTTTTAATAATAAACAAGTACTGGGAAGGAATGGATTTAGGGTTCTCATCCTTATCTAGGTGTATCTATTCATCTTTCGTACTAAATGCAGTTATATTTTTCCTGCTTTGCTCATTTTTCATTCTGACCCACAATGCAATAGCTCTCAACTCTTTCATTTTTTGTAATATGTAGGGATGACTTCTCTCATCTTTCATAATATACCAGGTTAATACCTGATGCAATTTGCTTATTTCCATTCTTAACACATAGGTGAAGCATGAGCTTGAGACTACCTTGAAGGTCAATAAGGAAGATGTTCTCAGCTTTCTGGGGACATATCAGGACAAATCCAGTGAAGCAGATTTTAGACATCTTTTGCACATGGATATGACACATTCATTCCAGGTATTGGTGGTTTTCATTTATGGCAATTTATTTTTCATTTCTTGGCTGTTTTACTGTGTTGTCTTTAGAATTATAATTGTTTTATACTTGTAAACTTTCTAGTTCAATAAAATCCTGGCCCTGACGAAGACCCTAGATATCTCAGCAGATCAAATCATAATCTGTATCAATAATGCCTTGCAAGAAACACACTGACCTTTCATTTTCGTACTTCTTTTACTGCATTTGATTTATTTTTCAGTGTCTTTGCGTAGAATTGGTAAAATTTTATACACACTTTTGCTTATACGCATCCTCTGCTTCATGCTAGAAGTTCAGACATCAAATCACATGAGGCAATTGATGGGAATGCAGTTGTTATGTTTACATTTTACTTTGTCAAATAGCTTGAATTTCCACAAGCAATGGGCCTAAGTGGGGAGCTGTTTTCCAGGCAGACTAAGCTGGAACACTTTGACTACGGTGCAAGTGTAAAAGCCATCATCAACAAGAATGTGTCTTCACAGGTCAGTTCCCTGATTGTTACAGTCTCGTTGCTTGAACTTGTGGCTTTTGCAGTTCATACACTGAGACCTGTGTTGAGTTGCTTGCTTGTCACATGCATTAGGAATACATGTCAACATGGGAGCTGTTTAACTTTGCGCTATAAATTGCCTTGCAACTACTTTCAAGCATGGGAACACAAATGTATGTGTATGCTACAAAGTTGGTCAACTCATGGAATTCAACGAGCGTAGTGGAGAGGCATAAATTGTTAGGGAAGCAGTTAACTTTTTATGGTTAGAGTTTGTTCTGACTAGACGGCTACGTGCAGTTGGAATAGGTGGCTTGTATTTTGGCTGAAATTCAGAAAACTCTGAAAGTCAAGTTAAATTATACCTAAAATTCAACATAGTTCATAATTTTTTGTTGAAAGCTCTAGGACAGTGACAGGCTTATATGCAAAATCAGGTGTCATCTGTAGCTTTTACTACCAATTCAAAAGGTTCTTTCTCTAGGATTAACTTCATCCTGTGTGGTGGGCTGACCTTGGCTGGCTGCCAGGCACCCACCCAGCTGCTCTTTCAATCCCCTTCTTCAACAGGACAGGAGGAGAAAATAAGATGAAAAAGCTTGTGCGTTGAGATAAAGACAGGGAGATCACTTACCCATTACCTTCACAGACAAAACGGACTCAGGCAAAATTCTGTGATTCTATGATTCTAAAGTCCTGTTCTTTTTCTCTGTGTGTAGGCCCAGGCAGCCCTAAAGGCTTATGGTGAGAGCAATTTCAATGGCTCTCTCTACCTTCATTCCAATGGAAGGGACATGCTGATGCTGGAGGTTGATATGAACAATGAAAACAGGAAGAATGCCAGAGTGGTGGAATGGAGGGCTTTCCTCCATCAGACAATCCTGACAAGCCCAGAATCAATACAGTTCCAGCTGATGGGCAAAATGTTTCCGTCAAGGTAGAGAAATCAGAATCTTGGTTAACAGAGGAGCTGAGGAGTGTTCTGTGATACGTATTTAAATGTAACTACTTTCACATAGCTGCAGCAGAAGCCACTGAGCAAATAGCTTTTCATGCATTATCCCCATTATTGAAATACTTTTGGTCTTTGTATTTCATAAGTTGGTATAATAAGTTATGTTACTGTGTTCTAGTTGCTTTCCTAGGACTTTGTATAGAGATAACTTGAACGAACGGGTGGTACTGTTATATTGCTTTTAGATCAGCAGTTGGGTTTTTTCCCCCCATTGTTTGTCCTCTCAGGAGTAAAGAACTAATATTTACAAGCTATGCCAGTGGAAAAGGGCACTTCCCAGTGTCTATGAAGTTTTATTCAGCATTGTGGAAAGCTCTTGAGGTGGAAGGGGTGGGAAATGGAAATTTGGCCCTCCCAGGTTTCAGCTGTCTTCCAGCTGTTTTTTCAAATTCCACGAATATAAAACTGGGCAGTGACGGAATTGATGTTTTTGTAGAGATCCCAGGGTTTAGCAGTTTAGGGGTTGGAATGGGATAAGGAGAATGAGGAGACAGAGTTAAAGAAATCAGAAGTTATTACAATTTAGTTGAAGCTCATTAGATTTACTAGTAAAAGAAAAAATAAGATAAAAGACTCAAGAAAGATATTTCATATGTTTCTGCAGCTTACTTGCAGAAGTTCTGGGCTTCCAATAGTATGTTCATTTGTTCAAATACCAGGGTAGGCTGTAACAGAGCAATTCATTGCAGCTCACTTCACAGAAAGTAAAACAGAACACTTAAAATTTCTGGAATGACGATTTATTTGGGATTTATTTTGTGGGGAGAAAAGAGAGAAAATGAAAAGATTGAATATTTCTGGGGAACTGATAAAAAGATGCAGTCTGTACAGACTTCAGTCACTGACTGATGAAAGCAATCTTGAGTCCCTGAATTATGTAGTTCAATTCTTCCCATCAAGTGGATTTTCACTGAGGTTTTACTCGTCATCAGTCTTTCAAGAGGGTTCCAATCTCTAGGAGGGATGTCTGTAACAATATGAAAATATGATTGCCTCACTTTTAGGTATTTTGTGTAGTATACTTGAGTGTAGAAAGTCAGACGTTTCAATGGATAGTTTGTTGAAGGCAATGTGAAAATTCTGTCTCAGTCTTATACTTGAAACACTGAAAATTGAGTTTCTTGTTGCTCCAGCAGGTTTCCCTGAAAAACTCCTGTGTTCCTCCAGCACTGTTCAACTCAGGGCTAAGATACAAAGAAATAATTGTTGGTTCATTCACCAAACTCAAATGATGGTGGCATTTAAAATTATTTTTTAAGCTGAATTCTCTCTCAATGCTGCTTTTAAATCAGGACTGAAGAGAGATTTCATATTGTGACAGAGAGGAGTTCGTTTCCAACTCTATCTAATTCTGTCCAACTCTATCTTTTCCTTTTATTAGGGATCATAACAAAAGCATCCAAGAAATTTGAAGAAAAATCAGTCTGCCAATCTGTGAGGCTTTACTGAGTAGTTTTACTGAGTAGTTTTACAAACATCTGGTGAATAGCATGCAAGGCATCTGATTCACTGTTTCACAACACTGGAACAAGTGCCCAGAAAGTCTGTGGAGTCTCCGTACGTGGAGATACTCAAAACCTGACCACTGTGGTCCTGAGCACCCTGCTTTGTCGATCCTGCTTTGAGTGAGAGGCACGTTGTCTTGACAATCACGAATTCAGCATAATAATAATAATAATAATAATATCTTACTGGCAATTTTTATCTCTGTCTTTTTAGACTTTTGATATCTGCTGAAATGAAGCTTAATGAAAATAGGCTTCATGTGGATTTCATGGGAGCCAGGGAGCAGAAAGCTGGTTTTCTGTTGTCCCTAAATGGAAGAGTCCAACACACATTTGCTGGATTAAAGGCCATACCTCATCATCTTTCTCTGAATGGGTTACTAAAGTGCAAAAACAACATTCATGATGGTACTATTTTACTTTGTGTTTTGCTGCCAAGTCTGCAGCTATCCAAGGAATAATTTTTCTTAATTTTAATGTATTCTTTACTGAACTGCATATAATGTGGGAGAGAGTGTTTAGCATGCAAAATGAACCATTGGTCATCGGGTTGAACCTACTTTTTAGTCAGCTAACATAGTTTGATAATTTTTATATTTCCATTGATTGAAGGAAATGGTGGGCAGCACCTTTCCTATGCAGGTCTTCTGAAATGGGGCGGGGGACGGGACTGACCTGAGGCCCTTACGCTTCTGAATGGCTCCGTGGGTGGAGCAGTCACCGCAGAGCTCCAGGGGGACTGTTTAGCCTGGAGTTACACAAGTAGCTTTTGTGATAGGTCATAGTCCCTCTGTAAATTTTCCTTCAGAAGGCAGGGCAGTGTAGTCCATGGCCTAAAGGCACAAGCAGCTTGGTGAGTAAAAAGAAACAGCTGCCAGAAATACTATTACGTACTTTGTTTTAAACACAGACACTTCTACTAGTGGAGAAACTCTCTCAACAATAAACTGATTCACTCTCTGGATTAGGCTAAAGTATCTAGTATAATAAATGGACATTCTTTTACTTCCTGGTGTTAAATTAATGGTTAATTTATATGTTGCTTATCAAATCCTGGTTATTTCTGTCCCAAAGGGCTCTCTCCACAGTAATCATTTCTGCCTGTTACAGGTAACATCAACATGATGATCAACAAAACACTGTATGGACTCCATCTCAGGAACAGAAATGTGTTTGGGAATACCACCGTACACAATATCACTTTGGCTGTGTTTCAGAATGGCAGTCAGGCAATCCCGCTGGAGGCAAAACTGAAAGGACACCTGGAGCTGAGTAAAGAGATGAAAAGGGGGCTAGCTAGCTTCCAGGTGGACGAGAAAGCCCTTTCTGTAGATTTTTCCAATGTCATGAGTCATGGGCACAGCAGAGTCAGTGGGACTTTCACACATAATAGCAGCTTTTTAAAAAATGCAGGTACGAAGAAAATTGACTTGATGGTGTGGTGTAACAAGGTGTCAGGGTGAATTTATCTAAATGAGTGCAGACCAGTGGAAATGGATGAGCTGCACTTGCTCACACCAGAACAAAATGTGATCCGGTCTTAGCAATATTCTTTTTAATATTGTTGAGAAAATACAATAAAATGCATACAAAACTGTTTTAAAACTCCTTGAACTACTTCAGAGTAAATTATTTCTCACTTGTACATCTGTATTCCTGCATGCTGATCAGTTCCTCTAAGCATATTTTTATGCCTGTTTTGATTTGGGTCAGAATTGAAACATTAAAAGTCATTGAACAAATCACACTGAAGACTAAAATATGCCAAGTGTTTTTTCCTAAGCAAACCCAAGGATTTTCATGAGCTGAAGTTATCAATAATTTTGAATGGGTAAATTGCCTTTGTCCCTTTGGACTGAAAAAACCTGCTTTGAAACTTTCTAACAGCTGACTACTGGAGTTGGACACAATACCCACTGATAGATATCCTTTATGAAGAAAAGAAAAATCCTTGGCTTCCAAAGTGCATGCCTCATTTTAATTTAACAATCCTTTTTTATTATGATTTTCATATGGTAGGTGATGTCCTTTCTTACTGTAAATATCAGTAAGTGCAGCTAACTGGATGATCACACTTTAAAAAAAGGTCTGTCGTTTCTTATGAAAAACTATAGAAGGCTTCTCTTAATCTGCAATACATCTTTTCTGTATTTTACAGTGACAACCCAGAAGTATTGTGTTGATTTTGCTTCCTTCCCTGTCAATAGGATTGCCCTTGGATGGCGTTCTCACTGCCACGTGTGACCATGGCACAAGAAATCACACCGTTACTATAGCCCTCCAGAGCGGCAGTGAAAGGATTACTGCTGTGTTTGGAGGTCAAAGACTGTCCACAGAGCCTCCTAAATCCCAGCTATCTGTGAGTTTAAAGCACAACATCTCAAAGATAAAGAAACATGGGATCCCTTTTATTGTGGAAGCTGCTGGCTATTATGAGGTAAGAAGAGTTCTGCCTGTGATTATTAGTTTCTGGCAGAACCATTTCTAATAACTGTGGGTTATTCCTGTGCACTTTATTCCAAAAGCACCTGCATTTCTGAGATGTACTAAATTACTCTGTGAAAGAAAGGTGTTTTCTGGCTTCTTGTCATACCGTGTACCTGTCGTCTGAAGTCTTGGGGTTGAATCTCGACTAAATGAGATGCTACATTCAGTTCTCATTTAAGTGAAGTTCTTTGCTGCGTAGGAACAGGAGTCTTGTCCAATTTTATTTTTCCCCTATAAATGGGCAGTGGACAGGCGGGCCTAACGTACGTAGCCATCAGGTAAGTGTCAGTGAGCCTAGGTACCGCGTTGCGTCTGGTACTAGATTTAACTGGTTCTGATGTCAGCCTTTGGATGTCCGCTAAAGAGCGGAATAGCACTTAGTGTGGCTTTCCATTTGGAAATCTCTACCCACAGAAGCGTCACGGATCACGTTTCACCGCACAGCGTTGCTTGGCCACTCTTCTCTCTATCTTCATTTCTGCTATAGATCTGTGAACAACGTATAGCTCTTTTGCATCTCAAATTATCCTTCCATAGAAGAAAGGTTCAAATATTTAGCTTGTCCTAACACATGCTGCAAGGCTCAAGTCACGAACATACTGTCGTGGTTTAACCCCAGGCAGCAACGAAGCACCACACAGCCGCTCGCTCCCTCCCCCCATCCCAGTGGGATGGGGGAGAGAATTGGAAGGGTGAAAGTCAGAAAACTCGTGGGTTGAGATAAGAACAGTTTAATAATTGAAGTAAAATGAAATAGAATAGTAGTAATAGTAATTATAATATAATAATAATATACAAAGCAAGTGATACACTATACAATTGGCTCACCACCCGCCGACCAATGCCTAGCCCGTCCCCAAGCACTGATTGCTGCCCCCCCGCCAGCTCCCCCAGTTTATATACTGGTCATGACGTCATATGGTACGGAATAGCCCTTGGGCCAGTCTGGGCCAGCCGGCCTGGCTGTGCCCCCTCCCAGCTCCTTGTGCACCGGGCCGAGCATGGGAAGCTGAAAAGTCCTTGACTGGTGTGAGCACTACTTAGCAACAACTAAAACATCAGTGTGTTATCAACATTATTCTCATACTAAATCCAAAACACAGCACTACACCAGCTACTAGGAAGAAAAATCAACGCGATCCCAGCTGAAACCAGGACAATTTGTGGTGGGTTCAGCCACTGTGGTACAGGGAGACACAGCGGTGTGCGGAGGAAGAACTCCATACAGTTCCCCTTGCCGTGCTTACTAGTAGTTTTACTGCTTTAATCATGTGTGCCTTAGGACTCAAATCCTCCAGGGTACTGAATGCTCTTAATGTGTTTTGGAGCCAGAAGGAGTTATTGGTACACAGCATTCAGAAGGTCTAGCATAACGGGAAAATCTCTATTTGAAATGAAGCCACTTTGATGAATTTGCACTTTTAATTTACCAGTGCTGCTGCCCTGACACAGGCTGTGATGATTAAGCGTGGTGAAACAGATTCTGCCTTTGCCAGTTGTTGCTGGGATGTTGTTGTTTGCTTCTTTCCATGATTTGGTTTCTTTTGTGCATAGAATTTCACCAAAAAGATTGCTGCAGGAATAACAACCACAGTGGAGACGGAACAGCTGAAAATCGAAATAGAGAAGAAAACCACTGGCAGTGCTCTGGAAGTTTCTCTTTCCCTTCGCCATGATGTGGGAGGACTGATGGACATTGTGCCACGTGTACTGGAGGTTAGCAGAAAGCCTGCTATATAGCTTATTTGACATAGCTTTCTGCTGTGCATTCTCAACTGTTAAATTTAGCACTTGAGAGCAAGATAGCAGGTCAGAAGGGAGAGAGATCTTTGTCAAACAAGGCCAGTACAGAAAGCCTAAAAATTGTTTGCTTAGCCATAAAGAGCAGGTTTTCAGGATGTGGTGGGTAACACGTTTATGCCATGAAACTGGAGGAGGTGCTTGCCCAGGCACCATAACCTGCAGTCCCAGCTCCTCCACCGTGCTAGAGCAGGGTTGGCAGGTGGATGACGTGGCTGTGGGTGCAGTGACGTTGACAGCAGGGTGAATAATAACGGCAGTAGTTTTCATACAGCCGACAGCACTCCCCAAGGACTTCACTTTCTGCAACGAGGGACGCAGCCGATGGCATTTGAAACGCTGAATGTTTACTTGTGACAGTGGTACTTTCTATGCCAAACATAAGAAATACCACTGTCTCCTGTTGAAATCAAAAGCCAGAGTACCAAAACCAGTTGTAACAAGTAACGGTTTCCTACTGTTTGAAGATATTCTTCCGTCTTTATCTATGCTGATAATATTTTGGCATGATAATGCAAGATTAGAGACATGACAGCCTCAGATCGACTAAACTGTTTATCTTTTTGAAACTGATCTCTAACCTTTAATCTTAAAGCTATATTTTAGAATCTTCAGGCTTTCTTTCCTGGAAGCAGCCTTTTAGCTCACTCCTTTGTATTTTAGTCCTCCCTGCTTTTCTTCATGCTCTGAATGTGCTTTGTTGATAATGCCGACAGGTTGCCTGCAGTGAAGAATCTGCCAACAAACAACTTTTTGGCCGTTGCAGTGGAGCAATTGCATTTCATCATTTTGAGGTACTGGCTTCATTTACAAACTCTGCTGTCAACAACATACTGTCTTAACTACCACTGAGGGAAACACTGAGGGAAGTACTGGAAGGTGTCAGAGATGCAGAAATGGATTTGAGTTAGCTGGAAGTTTTGCACGCACTTTTGGATGTTTTGACTCCCTTAACATTCACAGATTCAAACAGATCAGATTACTTCTCCATCAAAAACTGTACAAGCCCTTGGGGAAGGTTGGACTCAGTTTCACCGTCGTGCAGTGGATTGCTTATTCTGAATCAGAATCGTCCACAAACTTGCATTCAAGTGATACAGATTTACATCTTTAGTGCGCAGCTGTGCCCCAAGTGCAGAATACAAAGTAGAGGTAAGGGATGTTTATGGGCCCAACAAGTGCAATTTTAAAGGCGATATTGCTGTGTCCTACAGCAAACAATCAAGTCGTGCTGCTTCAGAGCTCAGTGCAAGAGCCTACACCTAGCAGAAAATCTTACTATCATGAGATAAGAGGTGTGTGCCAGGCAAAAGGCAAGAGTCACATTCATGTTTCTAGCTGAAAACTCCAAACCTGCCAAAACTGTCTTCTGCCAGTTAGACTGAACTTGGTACAAATGGTCTTGTTCTGTTACTGAGCAGCCAACCTGGTATGAACTGGACAAGGGAGCATAGGAGGCACAGGCTGAGAATTTCATGGTTTACTACTTCTTACTCTATTTTCTGCTCTTTCTAGCTAACCGTTTGTTTGTGAAAGTCCCTGTGGCTCTTGAGCTGTTCGAGAAAGATACACCTTGTAATCTGACGTATTCTTAAGAACGTGTTAAAAACGTCTCCTGGGCGTGACATTACAGAAGATTACGTTTGTCTCTAGAAAGACAGTAATCACAGCGCCGCTGATTCCTCTGTATGTTCGAATGCCAAAAAAGACAAATGCATTTCAGTTCCTCCCTCATTTAACACGGGTACAATCTGCGTAACGCTGGTCACTCCTGCCGAGGTCTGAGGGGAATTGAACATGTTCTCACATTGCTAGAGCTCTTATAGTAAAACCAGAAGTGATGATAGTAAAAGCAATAGCAGTTGATTTTTCTGCTATTAGTAACTGTTTTAACGGAGCTGTGGAGTTGGGTTTTTTTCTGTTATTTTTATTATGGAACTCTAAAATAAAGGTTTTAGGCCATCTCTCCATTTGTTTAGGCATTTATAAATATGTAGGATGAATACAAAATGGTGTCAGGGTAGTAGGGAAATAGTTCTCTTTTAGTAACATGAGCGTTTAAAAACAGTATATCGCCTGACAGGAAAACAAACTTGACAACAGTTTTTCCTGTAATTTTTCAGGCTCCAGCAAGAGTTTCACTGAACGGGTCAATGTTTACCAGCAACTTTACTGTCGTCTTCTTCGGACATGTTTCTTTTCATGACATGTTTGCCTGCCTGCGACTCCACGCCACCGCTAACGTCCAGCCTCATTTGGAAATCGACTTCCAGCATTCTTGGCCTTCGCTTCAGTCTCTGGGAATCGCCAGGGAGAACCAAGTGAAGGTGTCAGCCATGAGAAGGGACAAGTATAAGGGCACGCTTGGTATTGTCCTTGGGCCTTGCAGGTTAGAAGCTGATGGAGAAGTGAGCCTGGCAAGCAATGAAACAGATGATACAGAATGGGTACTCACTTTTAGAAACAAGTGCGTCAGTCTAGAGGTAAGCCTGGTTTGTTTTCTGTATGGCATTATAGCCTGTGTATTTCAGGCCATTATGAGTTACAGAGAACTGTCTCCTGACACTATTATTTGTGGAAAGGGCAGTTTTGGTCACTGAAGTTGTTCTGGCAGAGCACTGAGTCAGAGCACTTGCAGAGGGAGTGTATTTGAAGATGAGAATTGGGAGTAATACAATGGTAGATGTTACTGCTGCTGCCATAAAATAGTTGCTTAATAATAACTTTTTAATTAAAATAAACTTTTGTCCTAGAATCTAATGAAAACCATGTCCTTTCTGTTTGAAATTTTGGAGGTTTTCTTTAGGGTTACGAACTTTTTCTTCTACAGTACTTATGAAAAAGTTGTTGTAGGATTTTTTTTTTTTTCCCCTTACCATTTATTTTTGGTTTCTTTTTCTCTTGTTTCACCGGGAAATTTCTGGTTTCTTCATGAAACAAGCAGTCTTGTGTGGTCCTTTCCAAAAGCGTATTGGTTCAGAAAGAAGAAATGTTTTCTCATTAATTAGAAACAAATTAGGAAGACAGTTGCTTTACCTTATGTGCTTGAAATAGTACAATCTTTTCTGTTGCAGAGTATGGGATTGCCTCATGCTGTAGCCTTTGGGGGCTCATTTCAACAGAACATCTGCAGCGTTGGCTTGTTAATGAACCTCCAGTGCGACGGCAGAACAGTCGATGTGCAGATAGACGCTTCCTGCGAACCCAAATATGCGCTCCAAGGGATGCTCAGGCATTCAGTTCCCTGGCTGAGTCAGCTTGGGCTGCCTTTTGAAAACTCTGTCCTGTTATCTGCAGCCACGGACTCCACCACTGAGGGCATTTTGTTGCTGCAGGCTGGCAAATGCAAACTTAAGGCTAGAGGAGATCTCTGTATTCAGAATGAAGCTGAATGGACGCTGGAAACAGAAACAGAATGTCAGCTTCTGCAGGTAGCTCTTGGAGGCTTTTAAAGAGAGATTTGGGATCAAATGCAGGGCCCTATAGGCTTTTAGCTAAAATAACAATGTTTGGGTGTTAGAAAGCCGCTCTAAACACAGGCTTGTCTTCCAGCATTAGGCAAAGAAGGCGTGTAATGTATCCTGTTCGTAGGTATTCTCTGTAGACTGACATTAGCTCAGGCTTTGCTGCCTGTTGCCTTTGCAGAGCGAGACTGCCCTCTAAGGCTGAGCAGCAGTTGCTGTCTGAACTCTTTGTCAAAAAATCTATTCTCTGGTCTGCCTTCTTTAGCAAAGTAGCAGTTGCGAAATGTCCTTGATCTTTCCATCTAGCCTCACGGACTACATTAGAAAGAATGACTACTGTAAATTTAGGGGTTGTTTCCAGATGTTCATAGGCATTTATGTTTTGCTTTTAACTCCTCACTTTTAGCTTCTTCAACTGCAAAGTAGCAATGTAAAAACAAAAATGACAGCAAAGTGTGTGTCATCCATAGTGAAGAGGAAATGAAAACCACTTAAAATATGAAAAATAGTAGAATTTTCAGTGATTTTACAAATACTTTGAAAGAATGAGAGGAAACATTTCATTTGGGATGTTGCACAAGACAAGCTTGACGTTTTAGTATTAAAAACCCCCAAACTTATAACACCAGATGCAAGAGTGTCTGTTAGGCCTATTATTATTTGTGGGTTAGTTTGTTTGAAAATTGAGATTGGTTTGATCTGAATGAAGCAGAGGATGTTCAGTAAACTTTGCCGCTCGGAAGAAATAGGCACTTTGTATTTTTGTAAATCTCAAACTTCATAGAGATACAGAAATTGTAAATTCTGCAGGGCAGTCCTAAAATCTTCTCTGACCTTATACAGGCAAAAGTGCCATCTTACTGCTGGGAGGGAGAAAAATGGCAGCGCAGAGATTGTAGGTATTGTAGCATAAAATCTCCTTTCTTGTGTGCTAAACGGAGAAGAAAAAATACTCAATACTGACTTGTCTTAACGTGCATGTATAATCCAAAGGGGTTTTTTGTTTTTGTTTTGGTTTTTTTTTTTTTTTTTTTTGTATCTTGATAGGATCTCAGTATTCCCACTCAGTCACGGCTCACAGGATCTATTCAGAAAGACAAGTGCCAGGCAGAAGTTCTCTGTGTCCTTGAAGCAGAAGGCAAGACTGCCCGTCTTGAAGTGAGAGCAGAGTGCAAGCCAACGATTACACTGGAAATTCAATTCAGGCATGACCTCCCTCAACTGAAGGAAATCCCAAGGGAAAATAAGCTGTCCATCACTGCACGAAAACAGTTAAAATATCATATTGGAATAGGAATGAAATCGGGTGCTTGTGAGCTTCAAATGAACGGGGACTTCGACCCTGAAAAGAAGCTTCAGTGGAAAATGTTTATAGAAAACAAATGCCAGACAATTCAGGTATTGGAAGGAATTTTTGTGCTTTACTCTTGAATCTAAAGCAGGATCTTTGCACCTACTAAAGTCAAAAGAAAATAGTGTAATGATTTCAGTGGTAGCAGAGAAACAAGAAAAACATTCTCTTCTTTTAATGTTGCATCTTACTTTTGGAGCCAGTCATTCGCTGTGTTTTTATATGTTATAAGCCAATTTTTCTATGAATCAGTGCCTACAGTTAATGGACTTGCTTGTACTAGCTCTGATGTATTTTTTAAAAGCATGGTTGAGAAATCTGCAGAGTTTTAATCTTCAGAAATAATGAGTATTCAAAGTTGTCTTTGGCTTTATCAGCAATTACAGTTTCTCAGCTGTTTGACAACCAGACTCTGAAATAGTTTATATAAAGTAAATAGATAATCTTCAAGTCAGAAAATTTTCACTCTGCTTTACGGAAAATGGAAATTGCTAACAAACTGATAGGTAATGTATGAAAATGATTGTGGAGAACACACCGAGTGAAAAAGGCAACATTAAACAGCAGTTACCATTTCCTGTAAGGCCTCAGTTGAGAAATACTTCGGGGAATTAGCTGAAAAACAAACAGTGACATTTTGAACAAGCTGGTTTGGACGGCCGGGTTGAGCCGTTTCTCTGCGGTAATTCTGGCAAGTGCTGGCCGTATGATTGTCCCTGAGCCGAACCTCACCATTTGCAGTGCCCGGCCCAGCACCCCCAAATCACACCTCCTGTTTCGTTCGTGAGATGTAACTTCTGGGTTTGGTGGGAATCTCTGAGTCTGAACAGCAACGAGTAGGATAAGAAAAGAAGTAGTTTCTTTGTTGAAAAGATTTAGACAGTAGAAAAATACAGTGAAAACTGTACTTCTGTGGAAGAGGATCATCCATATCACGTGAAAGTGCCGTTATTTGCAGCATGGTCTCATTTCTATACAAAGCAAAGGAGGTGAAGCCCGGTCTGTGACCTCTCTCAGCTAGCTAGCATGACGTGCTGAGCTCCTTTTGAGGGAGGACTGAACTTTCATGCTGAAAATTTGTATTGCTATTGGAAATCCTGGTATCGTGGCGCTTGGCCTCTCACAGATCCCCCCGGTCAGTGCTATGTAGGCAGGAACGGAAAGCGCAGGAGACGTGTACGGAAAGTTTGAGAGAGATTTTATCACAGAACGATCTGTGCATTCAATATGCAAGTCAGGGTTAATCTGAATATACAAAGACGAGATTCACCTGCCCTCTTCCAAAAAGAGAGCTGCCATAATAAACCTGTGTATACTGTCTGCTTTCACTGGATTTATGGATGCTTTGGGCCACTGGAGCAATGCCAAGCATAGAAAATGAATATGGATATGCTGCCTGATATACTAGATGTACAGCTAGGTGCTACTAGAACTACTTATTAGGAATAAAAAGTTTCAGGTGTATAGTGTATCTGTGGGTAATGGTAAAAGTGGTGATTTTTTTTTTTTTTTTTTTTTTCCTTTCTTGTACAGGACCTTGGAGCACCGGTAAAAATTGATGCTTCAGGCTATGCTTTGATGGATAAAATGAACCTAGATTCACAGACGTTGATCACTGTTGATGAAAGTAAATTACAAGGACTCTTTATACTAAAAGTCACTGATGTAAGTATCCTGCAGACTGCTAGACTGCATGTACAAAGTACTGAGTGACGTATTCTAAACTATTTTATTGGGAACAAGTAGTCAAGCTACTTGAATGCCCAAATAAAAATAAAATCTTTGTAAATCTGGCACCTGTAATGTGCAGTAAAACAGATGTATGGGATAATAGGATAGAGGCTGTGGCACTTCCCGAATCATTTGCTTGTTATGCTCGTTGGGTGAATACATTTTATTTTTTTGATAAATAAAACTATGGTAAGACATGCAAACGCACAAATGCTGATCTCACTCCAGATACACAACAGGTACTCCGATATAACGCTCTTCATTCATCGTGAAAGTACACAGCAATGCACAGGAAGATGATTGCAATTTATAGAGCGGTCACTGTGATTTACACTGCAAAACAATAGGCAGCGATTAATTGAGACGCTGCTGTTTGTGTCTTCAGTAAGACGACAACACAAGAAAGGCTGTGAATCTCTTGCTTTCCTGTTGACAATTACAAGTTTGGCTTCTCTTATCATCAGTGCAGGACAGTAGAGTACACACAGAGAGAAGTATCTTCTTCCTTTTGATCATTCACTTTCTCGCCATAACTGGTAATTTCTGCGTATTTCTGTGCTGTAGAGGAACAGATAGCTAGTGGGGGTTCTTTGCCACCAGAGAGAAACATTTACACCTTTTTCCCGCTTAGCTGAAATATATATATATATTTTAAACTATCTGTTAGGCTTGATTTTGTTTACTCTTTTTCCCAGCGTAACTTCTTTAAGTTCAATGCAATTGGTTTTAATTAGTATCAACTGTAGGACAGACAGATTTGCTACATTTCTGTCTTGAGCTGCGTATAGCGGCAAGCTTTGGGTTCTACACGTGCTCTGCTATATATGCTGTGAACTACTAACAGGAAAGACAGGAGCTGGACGCGGTGCTAACCCACAACATTCAAGGAGCTGCTGACATGGGCATTCCTATGAGGATGTTAGTTGATGTGATATCGGAAAAAAGCAGCGACTTCTATAAAAGTGTTATTCACTTCTGTGTGAACAGCAAGCAAGTAAGTGTCTCCTGCATATTAATAAGATCTCAAATAGAGGTTAAAGTGAGCTAATTGATTGGGTAAATATTGTTTTTTCCATTTGAAATAGCTGTGCATGAGGCCCTGCTAGGAATACTCTGCAGGGACTGGCTTGGTTTCAGAGGCCTTAAATGAAGGCAGTATCTTTCAGGCACTCCTGTGCAATCCCTTCTAGCAACAAATTTGACATCAGCAATGGTCCACGACTCCCTCTTGCAAACTGTATCAAACCTTTCTTATCAAGTATCTTCAACTGGTGCAGCATATTCCCTATTACAGTACAAAGTTGGAACTTACAAAGAAATTAGACAATTCTTCACCATAAAATTTTCATTGTTTTCATAATTTTAATGTGCAATTAGTACAAGAATTACAATTAATCAGAGCAGTCTCAATATCAGAGCTGTGCCACAGTTAACTTTTGTTGTATTTCGTTTGGACTGAACAGATTACAGAAGAACTGAGCTTTGTCCAGAAGTTGGACTTCGTGTCTCTTAACTACAAACTTACTCATAACATAGAGGCACTGAAGACTTTTCAAATAGAAGACAGGATTGAGTTGCAGGTAAGTCACCAGACAATGACAGGGGAGACATGAATCCAGCCTGGAATCACTCCACGATGGAAGCAGTAGCTGTAGAAGTCCGATGACAAAGAACAGAGGGTGTAGATGTGACTTTGTGCATTTGCTATTTAGGTGAAATTTTTGTCTCCCTGTACGGAGCGTAGAATTTTACTCATTCAGTTGTTAACTTTGGCATCTTTGTCATCTTTTCTGTTCTGTTATGCCATCTCGCATAAGGTGATAGCATAGATTTCAAAGCTGCTTCATAATACTGCTTCACTTAAAAGTCAAGATTTATACAGGAGAAAATTATTGCTACAAAATGTGTAGCCCAAGTGGAGCAAACCACAACCATAAAGAATCTACCTAATGTCACAGGTACAAGTGGGAAAGATTGTTCTCAACATTTTAAAATACAGTCTAACCTTTAATAAATATCCTTCTGAATTAAGTTGTCTGTGTTTTCACAGCACTTCAGGTTTTATTCTCATTTATAATTATTTCTAGACACCGTGCTCTCCTATAGTCTACTTAAGTTGGGCCTTCCTTACCTTTAATTCAGTTGCCAGAGAGAGCAGCAGTGTCTTTTGTCCTTCAACATGTAATTTGAAGCATGGTGGAGTATTTACCGTGAAAGTGCATCGCAGGATGTGCAAACCGTAATTTTTTGTGCAAAAGGAACGGTCTGGGACGTGTGAAGGCTGTACCTGTGCATACAAGGGCTATCTTGGAAAGAGCTGGGGTGAGATGAGGCAGAGAAGCGTGGTGGTGGTAAAATGACATGTCACTCTGTAACGGACAGGCGCCGAATCGGTCACGGTCTTGCCGTGCAGGTTGTAGTCCTGAGTTCTGGGACCCATCAGACGTGGAAGGAAGTCGGGGAAGGTGCTGTCTGTCTAGGTGGAGCGTGGAGATGGAAAAGCATGTTGCTGCTTACGCTCCTGACGGAATAAGATTTTCCTGAATTTGGATATTGCCCCAATATACGTGGGTCATACCGCCTGCTTCTGTTTTAACGGCGTTTATAGTCTTTTTCTCCTTCCTCCCTGTCCTTCCTGCTCTCTTTCTCTCTGGGTTTTTGTTTTTTCCCCTAAAGTTCAGGGTGGAGGGGAGTCCAGATGCTTACTTTGCTCTTGAGGGGAGTCCAGAAGCTCAGTTTGTTCATGAGGGGTTGGGAGAATAGCTTGCTGGACCGGGATTTTTCCTAGGAATAAAAGGCTGGAGGTTGGCTCCCAGCATGTGGACGGGCCAAGGCACAGCTGAGTTTGCAGCAGGCGCTGCACGAGGAAGGCAGTGCATTTTAGCTCGTATGCCCAGTCTGTCTGAGAGGTCTGCAGTGTACCCTGTATAGACCAGACAGGGGTGAGTACTGATGTGATTTCACCGTTTACATTCCAAATGGTATCTTCCTCCCAGACTGATTCCCTGGCATATTTTTTTATCTGAGATACACAAGCCTACAGCACACCACTTACTCTTTATTAATCATGTAACTGCTTGAATAGGGTTAAGGCACAGCCATACTGGAGAATACATGTTAAAATGTTGAATTTAAAAATAAAGAGACATCTGTAACTACGCTGTGTTATAAAATTATACAAGATTAATTTTTTTGACACATCTTTGAGATGATCCTGCCTGAACCGAAGAAAGAAACCTGACAAACAGGACATTTTACAAAACTGCCTTTTCACAATTTACCTTTATTGCACACAGGCTATCTTGAACCTGAAAGTGATCAAGAGCTTTAGTTTGAAAGTGCATTATGGTGCTCACCTAACAGCTCTTGAAGGACAAATCCAGGAGTTTGAAACAAGTACCAACATAACTGGGCGTTTCCATCATACTTGGCCATGGCTGCTACAAGCCAGAGTCCCATCATCTTTACAGGTAGTTTCTTTTTTTTTTTTTTTTTTGTAAATTAGAATTATTGTCTTTATTATAATGTAATAGCCCATGGCTTGAATGAAAACTATTGTTTTGTAAGGTACAGGATGGAAGCTGAGATTTTCTGATATTTAGCTGAGATTTTCTGATATTACGGATGGCTAAAACATGAACTACTGAAATAGAAAATCTCTTGTTGACTGCTTTCTGGACCAGATTATTCCATTCTGATCAGTCTTAGTACAATGTGTATTGTTGATATTGTAACTCTACAGAAGAATAGTGTCAGCACATTGCATCGGGAATTGGAATATTGCTCCTATGTTCTTTAATGGGAATTTTATACTTCATGAAGTACTTCTTCAAGTGCTATTTTCAGGGAAGTACTGGAGTACCTACTATCTGGTAAATATTGGCAGTATGCATGGATCAAGGATCCTTTATATAAAGGGACTCATGTTCTTGTGGGATAAAAGAGAACCTAAAGAAAATTTGGCATAAACCAATGAGGCTGGCGTGGTTTGAAATTCATTCAATTGAATGGACTTCATACTGGAAAGGCTAAGATTTTTTTGTTAATGGATAGATTTTTGATGTAAGTGTAGACTAGAGAGAACTTTCTTTCACTTCCATTTGTCTTCTATTTTAAAATTAAAAAGTATTTAAATGTTTCAGGAACTTATATCTACATGTCATTTTTTAGATAGATGTGGTTTTTCAAGGGAGAAACACTACTCAAGAAAGATACATGCACATTGCAGCTGGAGAAACATCAATCACATACATCATAAACTCCGATTACGTTGGTCACCAAGTAGATCTCTTTTGCCAAAGCGTACATAGTAGCGAGGCACTGCAGGCCTCTGGCTACCCTAAGGCAATCAGCTTGATTCTCAGTTTACAGAAATCAGGTAGGTACCTGTCATTCCTTGCAGCTTTCTTTTTTTATAATAGCTCTTTGAGGATGTTTCAACTATTCCTTCAACGGCCACAAACTGACTCAGATGTGCTGGTGGTATCTAGAAAGGGGCTTTTTCTTGTACGTGAGTAAAATTGTCATTCTTAAACTGCATCTTTTATTAGCTACATTACATCTGTTTTTTTAATTCCAGGAAAGATCTTACGTGGTACAACACCTGGTAAAACCAGTGATCCCCAAGATACTCAGCTGCATAAAATAAGAAACTGTCTTTTCCAATATCACACAAAGAACCTTGTTACAGAGCACAAAAAATGTGAATTCCAGTGTAGTTTAAAGTGGGTTTTGAAAATAATTATAAATGACTTTTGTTGTTTGATCTGCAGAGGGGAGACAGGCCCGTCCCGAATAAGCCAGTCTGTCTTCAAAACTTGCCCTGACGTAAATCCTATCCGCCTATCCCTCAACTGCTGATTTACATTGTGGTCAAGTACTTTCGATGCCCACATGGGAGTATATTTGTGTTGAAAACAACCCCAACAACTGTGAGAGCACCAAAGAGTAGGAATTATTGAGGTTAGCAGGCACTGAATCAATACTAATGTTAGCGGCACCATCTCCTTTCACCCATTCTGAAAAAAGCAACAGGAGGCTTTCAGGACAGCTGCCAGAGTGGTCACTGTATGATAGCTTACAGGTCTGTGATTTTGCCTTCTCCATAAAGAGTTCTGGAATTTCACATCTCTCATCTAATTTTTATCTCTTAGCAGCCTGTATTTTCTTTTTCAAATGTAAAAAGCTGGTAGGAAAGTGGGGGAAAGGTCTTTAAGTCGTGTTGTCTGAGCAGTGTTGGTCTGCTGTAGCTGGAACTGAGGGAGTCACTAGAGGTCAAAACAGCTCAGAGCTTTTCTCTAGAAGTGGCTACTGCCTGCCAAGTGCTAGAGTTGGCTGTGTAAGCTAGCCAGCTCCAGCTGCAAAAGCACACTGCTCTTAGGAACTGACTTGTCACTAACACTTGTACGTGGGTACACAAGCTCTGCTACCTCAAGACTTTGTTCAAGGACATCCAAAAGACTCTGTGCTCCTTCAACCACAGGCCGAAGCTCTTGTCATCCTGAATGGACGACTTTGTCATGATGAATGTCTTAACCCAAAAGCTGGCTGGATTGATTTTATGCAGGCAGTACTGAAATTCCTTGAAAACGAGCCCCTCAAAATGGCACTATTTTGTTCTTGCCATTTAGAAAACAAAGCCAAGACTATCTGTGAAATCCAATATGACGACAAAGATATAACTGTGACTACGGATGTTGACACAGGCTTTCAACTCTATGGTATATTTGAATTCATGGCAGAGGTGAGGCATTCAATATCACTTCTCCATCATCTGGGACTTCCCTTCTTTCTTAAGGTAATAAACCATAGATCTTTTGTTGTGCTTTGATTAGAGCTGTCATCTGAGTTACACTAGCATGAATCCAGAGCACTTCCAGTGGCCTCGGTGAAATTACTCCAGGTTTATATAAGTGCAGATGAGAGGTGACTTGGCCCAGTTTATCTGAGTCCTTGTTTAACTTAAGTACAGAGCTAATGGTCTGTTTCCAAAGAAACTCAGCAGGTGCCTGAAATCCCCGATTTCAGAATTAATCATTTCAGGAAGGCACTCATTTACTGTCACTTCCTAGCTGATACGGCTTACTAAAGTAGAAAGGACTTTTGGCAGAAAACAGCTGCCCTTCGTACCTAGAGAATTCCTTGGCTTGGTTAAACTGTTTGTAGCACAGACACCTAAAACGGTTCAGTGCTGAAGAAACAGAAATAGCTTTGTATTCCAAACTACCTGATAGGACCAACAGAGGCTGTACATGTTCATCCCTTGGGAGAAAGAAGTTTTAGTTGAAAAGTCTCCTTCCCTTTTGGAGGGTAGTATGCAGAGCAGCACATCCAAGTCCTCCATCACCTTGTCTTCAAATAAGAGGATATGTAGGTAGGACACAAGATTAAAGGTAGACTTTTCTGAAAATAAACGTTAGATCAATATTAAACCTGCACATTAAGTGCCAGTGTTTCAAGTGAATATTTAGTGCCAACATTTTATTATAAGGTATTAGATATATCCCCTGCTTCTTCCCTCTTAATCTTTAGTGAAATGCCTTTTGTCCTCTAAATGTTTCAGTGAAAAACAGAAAAACAGAGATGCTAATTCTTTAGGTGCCTTATTCATGTATAAGGTAGGAGTGTAATCATGGGACTTCAGAAACTGCTGTTCCCGCAGACTTTGGCAAACACAACATGTGTTGGTATTTAAGTGTGGGAGGCAGCGCTCATCTTCCCCAGAGGGATTCTTCAGCAGTTTCAGGATAAAGCTGTAGAGGAGCCAGCAGCTGTGGGAGGAAGAAAATACCCTGGAGTAAAGGATTTGTGGAGCTCCATCTGTTTCATCAGAAAAAGAAGGAAAGGCAGTATGTGAAAAAGGAGAGTGGAGAAGACATAAACAAGAACCAGTGGCTCGAGACTTAAACCAGATAAGGGTACATTGAAAGTAAGGCTAATATTTGTCAATAATGCAAGTGAGTAGCTATGGGAACATACAGAAAAAAGGAAGGCATCTCTTGATGCTTTTGGTTTAGGTCTAGAAAGCATCTCGAAGACCTGTCTGGAAGATATAAACTTCAGTCAAGATGATGGTTTTTAGTCAGTCAAGAGATTGTGCTCAGTTTAGGTGAAATGGTGGGCAGAAGCTATGGCATGTGATTTGTTTATTTGTTTCTCCCCATAGATGACAATTCAGGAAGTCCTGACTGAAAATGAAATCGAAGGAGCTCTGAGGCTGACCTATGAACAGAACACAAACTTCTCCTTTACCATCAGGAGGAAAAAAGACCAGCAAGGGTAAAAGGGTCATTCTGAGCACTGTACAAATGTCGCTAGGCCACTGTGATTCCACGGAAAAGGTTACTGTTGTAGTCACCAAAGCAGCGGTGAAATGGATAACAAATCTTTGATGAAGTGCCTCAGGACGACTGTGAAGGGCTGCAGAGAGGTTCTCCTCCTCGCAGTTTGGGGCTTGCTTGTCTCTTTGCCTGCCCCCACAGCATCGAAGTAGCAGACAGTGAAATAATCCAGAAAACCCTAAGTCTGAGCCAGACAAATACTTAAAAATATACCTTAACTTGACATAACTTTAAATCTTATTAAATTGTTTTGGCACAGTCGAACCTTGTAAAATTATGGAGACTCAATTTTCCAAGTTGGTATCCGTACGGCTGTATCTGCTGTACTGATTTCTCTATTTTATTTTTTTTTTTCTGTCTTCTAAATTTTTTCAAAGTTCTTTAAAGAAATGAAGAATGAATAGAATAATTCTTTACTTCAAAAGTGTCTGATAACCAATGTCTAAACAGAAATATTTGGTGTAGCATATAAACAAACCTGTAGGCTTTTGAGGGTGCTTAAGAGGTGGAATATTTTCAGCCTTGGGGTATTTCAGATATTTCTTAAGTTTCAGGCAAAACACCTTTGCACTGAGAAGTCTTGTAAGTTCTGTTAGACTCTCTAATAATTGTAAATTCTAAGTCTGGAAACGATGACAATGCTTGCAAAGTCAGATTCCAAAATGCCTATCTCATGTTTAAAAAGCTGATGCATTTACCATGGCCAGTAAATTACTAGCCACAGTAATTTCTGATCCAGTGGGCCACGTTCCGCCCCTGGGATGCATCCGCAGATTTCTCACCGAGGTCAGAGAGGGCACTGCTGTTTGGTCTCCTTTACTTTTGCATGAATGCATCAAAACACGTGAGCTGGGTAGGTGTTCAGCGGAAGGTACTGCAGTTTGTAACTCTAAAAGCTGGAGCAGAGTCAGAGATGACTCGGACAAACTCGTGCTGTCAGTGAGAGTGGACTTTCTGAAATATTGTTGAACAAAAGTACATTTCTTCCCTTTAGTGAAGAGCTGCACGTAAAAGCACTCCAGACTCATCCCTGCTTTCTGCAGGACTTCCCCAGTGCAGCAGAACTGTCTTCCAAGGTAACTATCTGCGAGTGGTCTGTCACATACATCGCTACAGATTAGACTTGTCGAATATTTTAGGAGTTGGGCTGCCTTATTTCTAGTACTAGCGTATCTGACCTTTTTGTTGTTGGGGATGTTCATGTTCTCAAAGATGCTAAGAATCCCAGCCTACTGGAAAGGATTTATTCCATTTGACTCTGCTTCCGTGCTTCTGCATTAATTATGGCTTCTGGTAGACTCCTCTCAGGAACTTTTTAAATTATTCTGGCTACTAAGAAACGAGAGCCTGGGCAGAAAGCAGTTCTGGATATTGGCTGTTTGCAGTGCAGAAATACACAACAGCAAGGATAGGCAAGGAAGATGAATGGGGTTATTTGCCAGTCAAATGCAGCACAGTTACTCCTGCTCGCATAAAAGCTAATTCCTTACGCGTGTTATTCGGTTTACACTATTTTGTAGCTATGCCTTCTATAACATGAACATAAGAGAAAATGACAAATCGGGTCTCTCTTAGGTCCTGAGGACCATAACATAACATACTGTGCAAAGAAGGCGAGCACAATATTTAAGTTTATTTTCTATTTCTCTCTCTCTTTTCTTTCTTTCTTTTTTTTTTTTAATTTAATGGGAACTTGAAAAGGTAAATTATGACATGAGTGAAGCAAAAGGCAAACTCTACGTCAGGATGGAAAAAAGAGATTTCAATGTTACAGCTAAGCTAACTTTCACTGGAACCAGCTCCGCTAATGTCATTGAAGTAGCACAGACGATGTCCCAGGTTGGTACCATCAGCTCAGACGGAAAAGGCAAGCTGTGACCTGGGACCGGCCTCTTTATAGAGCGTGGCACCCAGGCTGCTGGCCGCCAAACAGCGAAGGTCAAATACAGCTCCAGCTGCCATGAGGTGCTTTGCCCTTGGTCTCTCCAGCAGCATGAGCAAACACTCGACTGTAGATTAGTTGGGGGTCCAATGATATAAACGGTTGTTTGGTTTTATGGTTGTTTGCTCCTATAGACGGAGCACGTACAGAGGATACACAGGAAATAAGAAAAATAATATATTACAAACTGACCAATTGCTAATTTTTATTACGCAGGTGCCACACACGTTTCTTTTTCTAAATAAGGAAGAAAAGATGTCACAAATAGATATTATCGTTTGTGCTACCTGCTGGATTTGTTCTGGAATACTGGTGCTCTTGATGTTGTAAGAATTATTCAGTGAGATAAAAAAGAGCTAGAAAATCGAAATATATAATAAGCAAAGGCTATTGTAAAGGGGATACTCAGTTGTTTATGTATGTTCCATTATGTGAGAAGATGACTTACTGCAGAAATGAAGTCAAGTAGAAATGAAAACTGCTTATACAAAAGCAGTGGGCATTAGGGTATCGACGTACTAGACCTTTTATAAACACACTTCTAAAGTTAGATTCCATAGCACTTTACAGTATCAAAATTACACGCTTAGGTTTTTAACTTTTCAGACAACTTGGGATTTAATATGTTTCCTCGCTTTTATTTTTAGTTACAAATTCTTCCCAGGCAGCTTGCGTTTATGACGGTTTACCAAAAAGGCAACAGAACACGTATGCTGCGGCACGTTGCTCTGTGGGATGGCAAAGAGATAAAGGCAACAGGCACTTACACTGGACCCTTCCCAAAGTTGCCAGGTGGTCATGACATTCAGGGTAGGTTTCTCAAGTCTTTTGCCAGTATTGATAGCAGATTATAAAATAAACTAAATCACATAAATCTGATTTCAAAATGCATATTCAAATGGTTTCAATCCAGGCCTTCTAAGATCCTCTTTGCTTTAAATTCACGATGTCTGGCTGTCAGAAACGTCCACTTCAGAACACTATTTCTGCTTTGTGGATATGCAATGCAAAGCTTAAATAAACTTTAGTAGTGCCAGAAAAAAGTTTGGCCAGAGTGAAAAGTCATCAACAAATTAAAATGTCTGTTGTTATTTTACAACAAATTTCAGAAGTGCTTTGGATTAAATGAAACATTTGGGTTTATTTTTAAATTTGCTTTTGAATATTTTAAATATTTAATGAAGAGCAAAGGAAACCTAGGAACTAGTCTTGGACTGGATACCATTTGTAAACAGAGAAGGGAGTTAAAGCATTGCAGCTACTTTCATTCTAGCCAAGGCACCGGGATACTCAGCTGGGAGGTGGCTGACGGGGCTTCACATCTGCGTTTGGTTTCAGTCAGAGCAGTGACTTGAATGAGAAATCCCAGTCTGTGGGGCTCTCCCTCCCTTCTTCCTGATGGTTCCATTTTGAGCAAAATAGTTCCATAGTTCTGTGCCAGCGAACGTTTCATTTTTTTCACCAACACAAACAGCTTTGGTGGGAGACAGGGAGAATACACGTAGAAGGAGCAGTAGTGCGCTCTGCAGTGTAGATCAGGGTCTTGATTCCGCAATTTTATGACTTAAGGATCCAGTTGGAAAGTACTGGAAAAGAAAGATATGTATTTCCTTCCAGGAGGAGTCAAGGCGCTGAGGAGGAGCTTTATAGGATCTGTAGTCTTACCGCGCTGGGAGGTTGCCACCCGCGTGAGGGTTACACCGGGACTTGCTAGCCAGAAACGCTCCCAGCTCCGCAAGCGCCCGTGTAGCTTGGGAAGATTCAGCCTC
Source organism: Platalea leucorodia (assembly GCF_965183815.1). Taxonomy (NCBI): domain Eukaryota; kingdom Metazoa; phylum Chordata; class Aves; order Pelecaniformes; family Threskiornithidae; genus Platalea; species Platalea leucorodia. The sequence goes on from NC_138827.1 coordinate 3,696,206, forward strand.
AAACACCCAGTAATCCAGTGGTCAGGGTTGCGCCCTGTGAAGTGGGTGCCCAAAAGCAAGTCTCTCGCAGCTGAGAGAAGGAAAGGGTTCTGAGGTGGCCCACATCTCAGATTTGTCCTTCAGTCACCGCACTAGAGGTATAGAGAGACACTTCCCACAGGTAACATTTTTTTCTGAATGTTGCCCAAATAACTCTTCGAATTTGGAGAGTAAAAACATTTCATTTTAAGTTCATTTTTGTTTATTTTTGTGTTTCCTTCTTCCTTTGTATGTTTTTGTCCCTCCTGCATATAATTTTATTTTTTGTTATTTTATTGCCACCTGTTTCTGAGGATTTTTCAGAAACTGTAGTAAATTCTGTTACCCTGCTGCACTGGGTACTGCAGGGGAGCACTGGCCATGCTGGCCACTACCTTGAGGAGCTAAACCCTTATGTTGAGGCTGTGTTATCCGAAAATAGAGGAAATAACTGCACTTAATTGTTTGAGAGTTGTAAGCTGTTCCTCTTCCAGTGTAAGGTCATCTCAGCTTCGTACAGGTTGCTTCCCTGGCTGTTCTGGGGGTAGGTATCAGCCTTTTGATGATTGCAGGTAATTACTGTTTTGCCGGTAAATAGAGGACTCCTGTTGTCCCTTACATGTCTTCAGATTCAGCAGAAATCAGCACACTAAAGTCACGGTGGCTGGTGGGCAGGTGCACATGTGTGTATGAGCACCGACCGTGGTTCCTCTGGGAACCGACGCTTGCCCCGCTGCCTGTGGCAGTACACGTCCTATGCCCTTTTCTTTATCAGCAAATGAACAGCCGTGATTTGTGGTGGGGGAAACTTATTTGCTTTTTTTCCTTGCAGTGGAACTTTTCCATCCTCTCTCCATCCCTTTCCCATGGCATGCCAGGGTCAACTTATATGTGAAGCATTCGGCACGCAGTCACCGGGATGATCTTACCGTCATTTGGAACGAGAAGGATCAGGTACAGCAGCCCAGACCAGAAAAATGTCAGGAGAATTACAAAAATATCAAGTGGTTTGGGTTTGGGTTTTTTTTGTGTGTGTGTGTGTTTGGTTTTTTGTTTGTTTGTTTAAAAAAAAAACAAAAACAAGGCATTAAGCAAGCCAGGGAATGCAAGTAGGAGGCAAACTATCCTTCTTGGATGTATAAAAGCCTATGACTATGAAAGATGAGCAGCTGATATTCTTGTTGGAAGCATTTTCAGGCCACACTGATTTTTTTGTTTGCAGTAACCCCACAGCTTGCGTATGGTTCAAAGCACTGGATAAAGGCCATTCCCAACGCTCTCAAAGGCTCTAGGCCAGCTTTGGAGAGTAGATGGAAAAAATAGCACAAACGTCATGTTTGAGGCAGCTTAGTGGGAAAGAAATAAAATCTAAGACAAACGAGTAAGCGTGAGCATTAGTGTGAGGTTGGAAAGGGTGAGAACCTACCTGTTGCATGGATATACGCTATGCTTACCCACACAGAAGTGTGACACGTACCTGTGCTTAGCATTTTCAGCGTTACTGATTCAGCTGAAGCTCTTCTGTATTTCGTTCTTTCATTTCTCCTCTTCATTAGTGAGAATGAAAACTTTGGCACAGTTTAAACCAGTTTTTATTTTGTTAAAGTCAGCCAGCATTACTTTTTAAAAATATAAATAAAGACAGAACTAGAAGTTTGGTTAAGTTGATTTCCAAATGTGGTTAAATGGGGAAGCTTACTGATTTGCAACTAACTGTGCCATCTTTCTGTGTGTGTCTGAACTACAGCACCTTGGCTGAGTATTACAGTCTTTTCTGAATAAAGGAAAGATAAAAGACAATGTGTAAAATATGTTACCATACAGAAACAAAAATGAGCCTGCAAAAAGAAATTCTTAATTTCTTTAAACAGTGCTAAAATTCCAAAATTTACTTTAGAAGGTGTACAGAATGTATTTTTGTACTACTACTTAAATTACCACAACTATTTAAATGCCACCACTATTTAAATGACCACAAAAATATTTTGCTCCCAGCAACATTACCGAATTTAGTTCCTGATTCTGCAAATGGTTTTTGTTGTGCTTCAACTTTGGAAGCTGCATCTAAGGACTCTGTGGCAGTGGAGCCTACAGTGCCTAAAGACGAGACCAAACGTAAGCCTCATCAAACTTAAGCGTGGTTCATGATTTTAGTAAAATGCAGAGGATAGTTTTACTTTCAGCTGCGCCATGTAGGAATTTCAAGTAGCAAGAACGTCCTCACTTGAACATTAATTTGCCTCTCTACTGTAAAAAGGGCTTTCTTACGCACATAATTCATCTGAGGAAAAGGTACAGGGAAACCGTACCGGGTGTAGGTTTGGGGTCAGTGGGTGAGCGGTGGTTTATTTCACGAGTTCCTTTTACATCTGGTGATATGGCTCAGGTATCGGTGTCATCGTCTCTGAAGTTTGGAAGGGACCGTATGAACTACAGAGCCACCGTCGCCCACTCATTTAATTACACTCTGAAACAACTGGAGGTCCATTCCCTGTCGGAAAGAAGAGGCAGAAAGTACAACCATCAGGTGAGATCATGAGGAAGGGCTGCAAAATGCAAAGTTGTAGTAGTGCACTTACTGTTAGTGTGCCTTTCATCTCAAAGAATTGCAGCACCAGGTACCATCCTGAAAAATGTAAAGAGCACCGAGTGCTGTTATCTCCTTCAGTCCAAACCACCAGCATTGTTTCCTTCTCTAAGCATTACTGGTGCTCGCTGGCAGTATCTGTCTTGCAGTTTTAGCATCGACCCATTTTGGATGGTGAGAAGCCAGAAGCGCGCAGGAGCCAGCCTAGCAATGAAAATTAGGCAGATTTTGTCCGCAAAGTGGTGAACAAGCTCCTATTCCACAAAAAAACAACCAACCAACCAAACAAAAAACACAAAAAAAAACCCCCAAAAAAACCCAAACCAAAAAAACCCCCACCAAACCAGTAACCCTTTGATACCCATGTACAGCAAACCTAAATTTTTGGACTATGTAGGAAATTGCAACACAAGTGTGAAAACGTGCGAGACTAGAAAGGCTTTAAAATACAATTGTGAGGTGCGCTCGCAAAGCATACCTGGGGAAAAAGAGGAAGAACTCCACAAATCCTCCTTCAAGATCAGAGACTACAGAATATTTTCTGTCTGAAAATGGACTGCGCGGGTCAGGACACCCCAGTTGCTGAGGCTGAAGACTTTCTGCTCAATAATGAGCTGCACAAACTGTACAATGTCCTGTTTGTTCATCTGGAGTCTTCTTGGTACTCACGGCGGTGCCGCAGAGTGCCCTCAGGTTGTTTCCACTCAGTAGTCAACATGTCTCGAGCATCGTATTCAGAGGAATTCTCTTGTAGTGTCGTTATTCCATGGGCATCATTAATTGCTATGCATGAAAGGCCCAAAGCAGCTTCCAGAGAAGATAACAGAAAGACTTCTCTTGCCTCAGTTGTAAAAGTGCAATTTCCCTGCGTGTTTGCCTAAGGCCCTGAGCTTCCAGGCCACGGGGAGTTTAATGGCATTTTACCGTTGCTCTGTCGCAGTTTTAATTGTGTTTCTTTTTTCCTCCACTGGGTGGAGATCATTCTGCTAGGTCACCCTGCAGGCTCTTCTGTAGTTCTAGTCTTGCTTCACTGGACCAATCCTTCTCTTCTGGTTTCAGCTGCAGCTCGCAGGGAATGGTGGGCAGCCTGCTGACATCCGACTGACCCTGGAGGATAAATCAAAGATGAACACCACTGCCTGGGGTGGCTGCATGACACTCGCTTCAGGTCAGGTATGAGTCTTTGAGCCTAAGAAGGGATGGGCGTAGCTCAATTCCTGCTTTTGAGGCTCGCAGAATGAATTTTTTCTGCACTTGTTATTGTATGAAAACCTTTTCCTTGAAGTCAACCTTTTCTTTTCATGTCTCAGAGGAAGAAAAATAAAACCTCTGAAGAATTCTGTTTCATGTCGCCAGATACGTTTGTATTTGGGATGCAGTTTTCCCTCAGGACAGAATCGTCAACCCCTTAGGTTTCTTGGTCGAGATTGAAACACTCCTTTATGGACACAGACCTTTCAGGGGTTCTCCCAGGGGTGTATTTTTGCCCAGAAAGCATACTCCTCTAGTATATACTGAACACATTTTTTAGAAAATTACTAATATGTCTGTCTTATTTTTTTTTCCCTCTTCTAGCTTCAGAGAGTATTAAGTATGGAACATCTGCATGCATGTGGGTCTCTAGAGCAAAGGTCAGCGTTGTTTAACGAATATCTAGATCTGAACTGGGATGACAAAAAATTCAAACACAATTTAACTTACGAGGTAAGAGAAGGCAGTTGTATCCGCTAACTCACCATTTTTATAGAAGCTGTTCTTAATAGATGGGAATTTATTTAGTTTTTATATGTAATTTTGAGTGGATTTTAAGAAAGCTTCTGTAGAGCTCCACTTTCTGTGAAATACGATTATTTCATTTTGCCTTTTACATATTTCTCTGCATCAAAAGAAAGCTAAATGTAGCGTAATTAAGAAAAAACGAGTTCTTACAAACTATAGGCCTCACTTGTGCCTATATTTGCAAAACCCTTGAGTTAATTCTGTAGGATGGGGACCAGTAACTGTGCTGATAAGCCAAAACGTTGTCAAGTGGAGATGTTACGTTTTGGAAATGTTACGTTAAAACCCTGAAGCTACTGGAATAAAAAAAGCCAGCCCGGGAACAGGAGGAGGTTGAGAGCTGGGATGAGTGGGCATGGAGGAGTGTCTAAAATTCTGTTGTCATGTTTTAACTTTGTTTTCTTGGTTCATTGCAGAGAAACCAATCCTTGTATCCTGATAAATTTCAGTTAGAAGCTGTTCTGGAAAATATCTTCCTGACCTCATGCACCAAACAGAAGATTCTGGGTAAAATAGAAACAAACTACTCCTCTTGCCTGGACTATCATATGAGCTTTGAGTTCTGTGACCTTCCAAATGTAAGTCTCACATAAACACATATTGAACCTACTTCACTTTAAATGTAATTGCTGGAGACTGTTTTCCGCTGCTGCAACTTTTCACGAGAATTGCCGTACTTCTGTAATTTAACAAACCATAAATAAACAGTGCCTTTTGATGGGTCGAGGCAGAAAGGCTGCGTTTGACACTGGAGTATATTCTATAGGCCCCATTACAGTTGTAAACATTCCCACTTCCTCCGTGTTCTTTCTTTCCTATTCCTCTCTCAAAGGTCTTTTAATTTCATGTTTCTGGAGAATATCAAAACAGGCTCATGAGTGATCAAAAAGGAAACTAGAGAGGAATAAAAGTGCTTTCCTTCCCCTGGAGGTAAAAGTTTACTGGTTTTTATGGTTGCTCTGCTGGTAGTGATGGATTTTTGAACCTCATTGTAACCTTATACCTGTCATTTATTTTTATATTACACGCATAAACTGAAGACCCATCGCGATCTTCCTTAGATGCACACTGGACCCCAGAGATGCCTATAGATATTCACAACAAACACAAAACTTGGAACTTGGAACCAATGCGGTCTCTTTCCAGTTCCCGGTGGCTAAAAGGCATCTCCGCTGGTTTCCTTGTGTACTGCCAGAGCCGGTCGCACCCTGTTAGCGATGGGCAGCGGCAGCCACATTCTGATGCCAGTGAGAACTTTTTCCAAGACCGAGATGTGTTAGCTCCTGTTTATAATGCAAAAAATGGGTATGCGTGTTACTTCAAAATCAGGTGCCTCTCTGTTCTTTTGGATCCTTTCCTTCAATGTCATGCATCAAAATGCCTAGCGCGAGTAGCTGAGAAGCATAAGACCAAAAAAAAAAAAAAAAAAGGACTTGTTTTAATAAAATATAGTTATATTATAGCTCGTCTTAGGCTGTGATCACTGAGCAGGCTTTGTTACGCCACAGCGACTGAGGATGTAATGAAGTAAGACCGTGCTGTGAGGAGGAGGATGTGCTGCTTTCTGAAACAACAAGTTTTGTTCATCGCTTCGTTGTGTAATTTCATGAGAACGCCAACATTGTACAACCTCTTGCTACTCTATGCAGAGCCCATTTCTTTGGAAGAGTTAAGTTTTAACACCTTTTTGCTACATACTTAGGTAATTGCTTTCTCTGGAAAACACCAGCTCAGCAAAGACGACATCATTTTGGAATCAGAGGGCAGATTCCACCTTGCTGATCGTGGGAGAGATGAGGGGTTGATTGGAGTATCCTTAAAAAATCAGAGTACAGCTGATGTGAAGAACTATTCTTTGGAAATTGAAGTGAGTTTTTATTTTATTTTTGTGGCAGTGGGGTTTGGGGTTTGGTTTTTAAAGGCCTACTGCCATCTATCTTCCAAACTGATCAGGTGCAGCCAGTGACTTTAAACCAGCAGGCAAGTCCAGGCAACGTAACATACCCCTGGTTTCTTTAGTTCTCTTTCTAAAGGAGCAGTTACGCAACGTACGTGCAGTACGATCAAGAGAAAAAGGCAGGCAGCAACGTTAGTTATCTGCAGAGCTCCGTGCCAAATGCAGTAAGTGTGTATCAACTGGAGTATTGTCGTGGTTGAACCCCAGCTGGCAACTCAGCACCCCCCAGTCCCTCGCTTGCTCCCCCCTCTTCTTTTACTCAGAAGAGTAAAAGTGAAAAAAACTCGTGGGTTGAGATAAGAACAGTTTAATAATTGAAATAAAGTAAAATAGTAGTAAAAATATTAATAATAATGATAGAAGAATATACAAAACAAGTGATGCACGATGCAATCGCTTAGCACCCTCTGACTGACGCCCAGCCCGTCCCCGAGCAGCGGCCCCCAGCCAGCTTTCCCCCAGTTTATATACTGGCCATGACGTCATATGGTACGGAATATCCCATTTGGCCGGTCTGGGTCAGCTGTCCTGGCTGTGCCCCCTCCCAGCTTGCTGTACATCTCCAGCCTTCTCAGTCAGTAGACCACGAGAAGCTGAAAAGTCCTTGACTTAGAGTAAGCACTGCTCAGCAACAACTAAACCATCAGTGCATTAACAACATTATTCTCATCCTAACTCCAAACCACAGCACTACACCAGCTACTAGGAGGAAAATTAGCTCCATCCCAGCCGAAACCAGGACACGTATATAAAAGTTTTAAGAGGCTGTGTGCCATTATAGCTCACCAGCATGACTGGTCTGTTTGGTGAGGCATGTTCTATTGCACCATAGCGAAAAAAAAAAGAAAAAAAGAAAAAAAAGAAAAAAAAGAGGGAAACAAAATGTGAGACTCGTACAAACCATCATTTGCCAGAAAAAAGAACTGGCCTTAAGAAAGGCACAGAACAGCTAATATGATGCTCATCCTGAGGCAAATATCTTCCTTTTTCTCTCCCCCTCTATTTTGCATTTGCTCTTAATTTTCTGTGAAATGAATAAGGTGGAGAAGCTGGTGGTGGCAGCAGAATGTGGTCAGCACCATCCCAGCTCTTCACTGGAAGGAATGTGGGTAGTCAGTCATAATTAACTGAGACAACAGGCCACCCCTTAAGAAAATGATGATGATTTAGTCACTAATGGGCTCGGACAAATACTAAATTATTTTTCCCTCTCTCTTTAGAAAGGAGATGAAAGAAATATCAGCTGCTCTACTTGGGCTTTCTCTAGTCTTTGTTTTGGAATAAATGGCACCAATAGCAGCCTCACAGGGGACTGACTGCTAGAGTGTATTTCTTTCATCGCCACCATTAAAATTTCGTTCACAAGCCTTGCGCTATGCAGTCGTTCAGCTCTTGAGCCAACCATCCTAACGCTTGCGCCTCTCTTCAGAGCGTAACTCCTGTGTCGTGCACAAGCATTGGCAAACGTTTCCCTCGCCACTTACCCTTCTGTGGGAAGCACTGATATTTGAGCATCATCTCTGCACATTCATTAATTCTGTGTGGTGGCTTTGAATAAATGTTTTTCCTTTATGGCTGCAGTTAAGAGCCTTTGAAGATATTTGGCTAGGCCTGACAGGAACTGCTACTTCCTCAGCTGTTCAGAGCCAAATCCTGGTGGAAGGGATTATTGATCAGAAAGAGAAAGTAAAAGTAGCTGCTTCTAAAGGAAAGGAGTGTTTTCAGTACTACGTGGGGCATTTGAAAGGTACGTACCTTCACGGACGATGCTCTTAGTCATATGATTTAGTTTTAGGTAGTCCTGCAAGGAGCAGGGAGTTGGACTTGATGATCCTCATGGGTCCCTTCCAACTTGAGATATTCTGTGATTCACAGCTGTCACTGGCGTGAAGAAAGGAAGAAAGGCTGTGTCCCTCTAGTGCCGAGCTAGCTCAGTTTTGTGGCGATTCAAGCTATGGTCTTCCAGATAATGAAAAAACTTAAAACTTGTTATACGAGGGTCAGTTTGGGAGGCGTTTGTATGATTACTAGCCAGGGAAGGATTATAATAGATGGTGATCAGATAGGATTAACTTCATCTTGATTTAGCCATCTTAAAGTTGTGCGCCTTGTTTAAGGTAATCATTACATTCCAATTTCAACGAAGGGAAGGAGAAAAGCACCCCAGAGGCTGGCTCTGCCCCATGCTGCACGAGCTGTATGAAACGGGGTGTGCGAAATCCCCCTCTGCAGGTGACTCCCTCGGCAGCAGTCAGTTCTGGCTGGCAAGAGAGGAAGGAGGGCTGTTGGCTCAGACCGTGCCTAACTTTTAGATGACTAAAGTTCGATGGAATGAGATGCTCCGAGCGCTTTCTGTTGTGACTCATCCACCTTTCAATTACATCAGATTTGTGTGCAAACCGAGTAGATTTGGTGGCACGACAGCTGCCTCAAACGCACGTTGCTGACAATCCCAGTCCTAGTTTCAGTTATGGGTTTGCCATTCCACGCTTCTGCAATGGAATTTCTCTCAGGTTCATGGCCTCGCTTGTAAGTGTTGCGATGTATTTGAGACTGAGACCATTAGTTTGGGAGTTACTGAAGTCAGAAGTTTGTAGAAACGATTCAACTCAACTCTCTCAACACAGATGCAACGCGCACTTCGCCAACCATTTCTGCTTATGCTCATCACTACTTGGGCAGGAACAACTTATGCGTGTGGTGGGTGGATGAGTGACTGACACTCCTTCCTTTATGCTCTAAGCTGTTTTGAAGTGTCAGCAACAAGGGACAGTGGAAGACTAAAGTAGAAAAAAGCCTGTGAATCACTGTGACGGAGGGAATTATTTAGATTGGTATTAATTCAGTGCTTTCTTTGCAGTAGCACATCTGTATTTGTAAATCATTCACAAGCCACACAGAAGAGAGAAATCAAACACTAACACTGATCTAATTTTCTCCTGTTTATCTTCTCTTGGTTTTTTTCCACAAACACCTAACACTCAGACACTGATTGATCACCTAAGTAATTAAAAAGCTGGCTTTGAAACAATGCCTGTCAGTGTTGTTCCTGTAAATGAAGCTCGCTCTTTTCATTCTCGCAGGGGATTTGGAAGAAGGAATGGAAGTCAGTGCTTGTACTGATGGGCGACAGATGGCTGCCGTCAATACCTACCTCAGCGTTAATGGCGAAAGGCAAGAAAACGTGGGCCAAATGACTCTAACAGCTGTTAATGGAAGCCTGAGTTTTCTGGCTCATGGATGCGGGGATCCAATTCTTAAGGCTGAGGTGAGACCCTTCGGTGGCAGTTAATTGCAGTATGGTTTTTCCAGAATATTGTTTAATCCTGCCAGTTTGATGGAGCATCTTCCAGGTAGGCTTCAGGTGTGAGTTTTGGGGAGTAACCAGGCAAACAGGGGAATTACGCAATTCTTCAACTCATCATAACATTATTTTTCACTGTGGTGTGAAAAGATATCCATGGTGAGAATTAAAAAGTTCAGCCATTCCTAGCAAGCAGAGCCAATACGGAACCCTCTCCTAACAGGGATATTCTCTGAAGAGGGTACGTAAATAAAGCGAGAGCAGCAGTAACGTGCCAGGGCTGCTCCGCACGTTGGTTACAAAACTACGATTAGAATTCCTGACTGTGCTTTTACTGCTGCTAGGGTTTCCCATACTCTCTGCTGGGAGGAGGCTTTTCAGTTTTTCATCCGTAGACTCTTCTGTTCCCATTTCTAACCACTGAATAACGCACAAGTCGTTTCCCCTGAGAAATGGGAGGCCACTGCGGATATTTGCTGGCGTTTAAACTAGTACAAACGTTGAGTGATTTGAACCCAGCACAAGCAATTCTAAATCAGAAATTCAAGGTTGTTTTTCATCTTCTCACAGTACAAACTTAAGGAAATTGGGAGCCTTCTGAAAGCCAAACTGATGGAGAAGATGAAGAAGTTTGATGGATATATGTGGAGATTCAGGAGATCAGTAAGTACCTGTACATCATCTGCGAAAGCACCGTGAAATGTTCGTGCAGTGTTAATTAAAAATCATTATATTGCACGCAGTCGTTTTGTTTTGCTCAAACATTTACATGGTTAATCCTGTGCTAACCTGCAGTTCATACACAGACAAAAACCATGTTTCATGGCAGAGATCCTGTATCTCTGCACCAACACTGAGGAGTTCAGAATCGCCTTGGAATGGAGTCAAAGCTTTGCCTGTGATCACTATGTATTTTGATATTTCTTCTTTTTTGGGAACCACTGTAGGTGCAGCAAGTCGATTTTCTGTCTGAGGCAGCTGGCTGGCCTTCGATAGCCTTGCAAAAGGCAGCAGGATTCCTCCACGGTGTGGGTAGAGCTCTCAGCCAGGTGTGGAAGCAAAGTGGAACCAGGCAGATACTGAGAAGCAAGCTCCCGCTTTACCTGGATAAAATCCAAGACATTGTCCAGCAAATGCAGAAGGAATTGCAAAGTAAGCAAAACTACGCAAAGCAAGGAGAATAAGGACAATGTCAGTGCAAGGCAAAAGAAACTTGAGCATAAAAGATGCTGAACAGCACAAATGTTTCTATTTTGATCTAGCAAAAAGTGCTGACCTTGGCTCTTAGTTTACAGAACGGGAGCCTTGATGCAATAAGTTCTAAGTAGCCTCAGCGTGACGACCGTCCTAATGAAATCATCGAAGGGGCATTCTCCTGGACACAGGAGTCTGGGTTCAATTGGATGAGAACAGAGCCCTAATTCCTAAGCTGAAGCATTTCTGCTAACGGTTCCCTGGCAAGCATTTCCTCCCAAAGCGCTGTTCATATCCACCCTCGAGTTTTGAACGCTTGTACTAATCGGATTTCACTTGAGCTGTTTTTAACAAGCCTGTCCAGTAGCCACCAATTCACTGCTCAGCTGGACCATGGCCCACACCGAAACCATCGAGAAATGCGCTCAGCTGTAATTAGCTGAGAGAACCTTCAGTGCTCACAAGATTAAAACCTCACTTTGGGCCACTTACCTCTAGACTCTTCCCACTCAAAAGTGGGATTTTTGTTGATATACTGTGTTCCAAATGAGTTGTGACCAAACCGTTGTGTTATTCCTTGAGCAGGCGTGGGCTGAGCTGTACAGCTCTGCTGGTGGCGTCTTGCAAAGCACTCCTTACATTTATTTTGGAAAGCAGCAATGTATTTATAACATAAGGCGTATGAGTGGATCGGGGTTATAGCCAAATGCCTCTTTAGCGTTTTCGCAACGCTGTGTGCACGCACACAGCTGTGAAATGTGCCTGACTGCCATGAAAACAAAGCTGCCCTCTCCTGTTTTCTGTGTCCCTCCTTCACTTAACACTGGAAGCTGTGGGGAAGCAAACAAACAAACAGCTGCTTTGTAACACACAGCCTAGCTAAGGTGTGTTCCATGTCATGTGTTTGCTTCAGAGCCATTAGCAACTTTGAAGGATGCCTACTACGATGTAACCTTGAAGCCACTGGATGAAGTTTGGCAGGAGAAGACAGAAGAGTACATGCAGAAAATCCAGGCTTTTCTGCCCAGGGTTGTAAAAGACGTGTGGCTAATGGAGCCAGTCCAGGTGGCATTACGGGCCGTGAAAGCAGCCTTGGATATGGTTGGTATAATTCAGTTCTCCATTTTTAATGGTGTGAAAGACAAGGCCTACAACTTTAAGTCTCAGCTTTGAACTATGGATACACAAAAATAGTTAAATATTTTTGCCATGGAAATAGTGCAGTTATCTTTCCACATAACAAGCGTGTGCACGGCTAATTTACTGTTCCTGAAATACTTGCCCTGCTTTGAAAGCAGTACTTTTCCAGCTAGAGGAGGGGTGGTTTTACTAGCGGTGGTTGAAATCGCAGCAGCAGTAATCTGCCGTTCACGTAGCTTGTGCTTTTCTTCCATAGAGAGGAGGGATTGTGATTCCAGCAAGTAATGTATAAATAGGTTTGGGCTCATCTAGTTGAAATGAAGAGCATAAAGGCTGTATCTTGACACCAACTTATATTAACAAAGATATCAATCCTTTGCAAGCTACTGAAGCCCATTACCTCAGTGAAGTATTGGTACGCTTTAAGTAATGTTATTTTAGGAAGGATTTATTTCTGGCCATTATTTGTTGCTGTAGTGACGAGTGTCTGTCTTCTGGATATCAACCTCTCAATGCCAAGATGCTGTCAGGCGAGTGACAAATGCAGGAGACGCTAAAGGGCCATTTCACTGACTACTGCTTTAGAACTCATGATCGAGTACTGACCCCGAAGCCGTACTGAAGTCAGTTTGTAACCTCCTCCTTTTCTGGCTCTCCAACAGACTACCCAGCAGATGCTCAGGTGGGCTGAGGCCATGTTCTCTAGAGCTGTGAGCAAGATCCGGAAGCCCTTACTCAACCTTTACAGTTTTTCAGCCAGGTAATTGGTGGGTTTTTTGCAGGATCCCTGCTGCCAGGTAGCGTTCTAAATGGGTATGTGCGTAGTTACACCAGCTTGTACGCTGAGGGGTGCGGACGACCACCCGACCGTGCTTTGCTTTGGGCACGTGGCATCACACCATAGTGTTCATTTTTGTTGGCTAGCGGCACAGGCTGCGTTTCAGAAGAAGCTGCTGAGAAGCAAACAGAATAGCGATAACTATGGTAACTGGCCTTATATGGCGCGGTGCACCGCAGGTCTTAGCCTTTGTGTATCTTTGTTTTGCCGTTCTAGCCAGACTAACGGTTCTTATGAATATTTCACTTCCACATTTCTAATAATAAAGCAACTGCATTTCGTCAGCTGAGCAGATAAGGGCACATGCTGTTTTGTTTGTATTCTACAGGAACTGTTCAGTGGCAGTAAAGCTGCCAGTACTTCCTAAAGCAGACCGCTCCCTGGATCTGGCAAATATTACTAATTATCTCATTGAAGAAAAGCTAATGAGGCCTCTCCAAGACCTCTACAGTATCAACCTAGTTGCAGAGTATTATAGATTCAAACGGAGGATGATGGAGAGTCCCTTTGAATGTAAGCCCTGTCAACTGCTGCTTCGTTTTGTAATTGGGTCTATTTCCACTTACTTCTAAATTTTACAAATCGTATTTGGAATAGTAGTTTACACAGAGATGATTGCTAATTAATAATCTTCCTATAACCTTTACATATAGTCTTTCTTGTAAAACAATAATTGTATGTATAATATCAACGCTTTGGCTAAAGCTGACGTGCAATACACACTGCTTTACTTCATATTCATACAAATTTTGCAACTCTTTGCACTTCCTATTGTTGAGACTGGAAATCAGCAGGCGGCATTTACCCGTCTTATCTACACGCTCTTGTGAGTCAATGGTTCGGTGCGTCATACCTGCTGGCCCTGGGTCTTGCCGTGGAGCCTTTGTCGATACTTTGAAACGGGTGACATCACTTCTGCTGACTCTAGGATGAAACGTCAGAGACAGTATTGCCCGAAAAAGCATTGCTAGATGCCAAAAGACTGCGTTAACAGTCCCAACTGTCCCTTGTAGATAATGGTTTTTCCAGAAAGAACCATTTTTAAAGGCTTTCTCCCACGGAGCCGGCACAACGCAGGGCACTGAAAATAGCTCCTAGTGACCAAGTAGGCTCAGTGATACATCAGCAGCGTTTCCTCGACTGCAACTCTGCTTGGTGCTCTGGTTTGACAGGGTAGTTGTTGAGACAGTTAACATGCTTCGTCCTCTGCACAGGAGTGTATAAGGTGTATATAAAGGGCGGGGCTTACACATATGACTATCAAGTAGCATGACTATAAATCAAGATGAGCTTTGAATCCCAATTCATGTTTCTCAAAGTTTTAGGACACTCAGGTGGATCTAGAATGAAAAAGAAATTATTAGATTGTTTCCTTTCTGGAGATGTTTTTGTTGCAGAGCAACTTCTAACTAACGAAAATGTAACAATAGCTTGAGAAATTATTTTAAGCGTATGCCAGCCAGGAGCTGTTTGTGTTGCAGTATGCAAGTAGTAGCACAGCACCTCCTGCTCCGTGGAAAAACTCACTGATGTTTCTTCTGAAATGTCGTTCTCCAGATCATGCTCTGTTAATGGGCACCAAGCATCTTATGACTTTCGATGGAAAAATTTATGATTTGGCATCCAAGTGCAGTGTCCTTCTTGCCAAGGATTTTGTTCACAATACTTTCACTGTAATACTAAACGAGGAAACCAGTAACTCAAGATCGCTGTATGTAGAGATGAACCAGACTGTGATCAGGATCTACCCAAGACTGAAGGTAGGAGGGGAAAGTCAAGCATTCTTCTTTTGCAAACCAGAAATGTTCTTCAACCAACCAACCAAAACAAAACAAACAAAAAAAAGAAAAAAAAAAAAAAGTCTTCAAAATATTAATGCTCAAAACATAGACCAGAACAGCTCTCAGAGAGAAGTGCTAGAAAGTAATCACTTTTTAATCAGGAAATAACTCCCCCAAACAAAACCAGTTTTAACTCAAGGGCTGCCTCTTTGCTCTCTGGGTACTTAAACTAAGAGAGGCTCGATGAACTTTTCAGCTTTCCTCTTACATGGTCTCAGAGAATGGCCGTGGGAGAGGCCTGGAGAGCGCGCTGGGCGATAGGCTCGGTGTACCCGGGGGGCTTCGTGCCTTCCTGCGCTTCAGAAGTTGAGCACAACCCCGTTCTTACTCCCTAATTCTGGGCTGAGCAAAGTTGACCCCATCCCACCTGCAAACCCAGCCGGAGCTTGCCTGTCCTTGAACTTTCCTTGCGGCATATTTGAAATTGCGTTTTCATTTTAAAACAGATATCCAAGATGTATAACTTTTCCTTTGCGGAAGAGAACTGCCAAGTCCTGGATCAATCCCTTGAAAAGAATACCTCTAATTCAGGGAGGGAAACCAACAAAATAGAAGTGTCTAATCAGAAAGGAGTTTCCGTCTCTTGTGACTTCCAGTACGATCTCTGTACTGTCACTCTGGCTGGCTGGCAGCATGGTGAGTATCAGCCATACAGCTTGTGTCAGCTGGTAGTTGTTTTTTCTCTCCAAATGATCATCACCTGCAGCAGCAGCATGTGGGTTGTCTTCCACTTGCTTTCCCCCTCTTCATGTGTACACACCCTGGAAATAGCCCTAGGCGCTCCCAGTTATTGCCAAATAAAGCAGGCTGTGTGCCATTCCAGCCAGAACAGCAAGTGCTTACCTAGGTTACTGTTGTTTCAACGCCAACAAAGCAGACAGAAAGAGGGGGTAGCTATAACGCAGTCAGCCCAACCCCAAACCCTGTCTGAGACTCACTGCTCCACAGAGGGAGGCCCGAAAGCTTCCAGGGTTTTTGGTATATCTGGAATACGTTCCCCACGCTATTTGAAAACTCGGACCCCTGAGATTAGCAAAGAATGGATACAATGCCTTTAGCTGGTCAGGAGAAGCAACTGAACAGCTAACAAATGAGATGGCAGTGCAGGCTGAGAAAAATCCGTAAGGGATGCCTGGGCATACTTTCCCTCTCCCACACTGCAGCTGAGCTCTGCTCTACAGGACCATCAGAGCCCAGAGACAGCTTCTAAAATTTTCCTGCGTCTACCCGTGACAACTACTATTTTATTCCATTTCAATTTCATTCCAGGTGTTTCAGCTGGGCTCTTTGGTACCAACGATAACGAAGCTGGAAATGAATGGATGCTTCCTAATCGTTCCTTCACTGACAACGTGCAGGAGTTCACACGGAGCTGGCAGGTAAGGAGCTGAAGGGCTTCTCTCTGCGCGGGTTACCAACGCTGCTGGGGCAGAAAGGGCAACGCGCGACAGACTGTTTTGGCTTAGACGAACTAAAGCTAGTTAGTGACAACAGCAGCATGCTGTGTATCACTTGTTTTCCTGTGTTTAACCAGGGAAAAGGTTGCATGTATTTGCTAAAAACCATACAAGAATTCCCTGTAGATAGGCGCTGAGCATTTTTGGCCTAAGTGGTAAGGCAAAACGTGGAGGCTGCTCCTGCTGCTAGAAGAAAGCGATGTTGGCACCAAGTACCTTTGGTGTTTTCCTAGTTAGAACACCTCTGTCTGGAATGCAGAGCCAGGTGGTACTTGGTCTGGGACAAATCCAGCTGTTCATCAGCCAGGCCACAGTTTGTACCAGAGGTTTTCCCTCTTGAAGGTTTCTTTAGAGCTGTTTGTTGTAGCTGGGTATGTTGAGCCTCTTAATTTTTTTTTTGTTCTTCCTGCTTTTCATCTTACCAAGGAACAAAACTTTAGAGAGCAGTAACTAGTAAAGTTGCTCTCCATCCCCATACCACTAAGTGCCGAGACTTTTTTTGGAGGGTTAGCTGCTACTGATTCAGTTATTAACTTGTGTGAAAGGACTTCCTATAACTATCTTAAGTAAATGTTGTAACTCTCTTACACCAGTAATGTCTTTGCTTCAGAGAGACTTCACCTTAATTCATGTAACTTATCTTCAGCTGAAAATAATCTAAGCATGAAAGCATGCAGGTGTACGTAGCCATTTGTGGATGCAACTCACCAAAAAAGAAAAAAAAGTAGCCTTACTGTGCTCTCAAGCCACGTTGATGGGATCCTCCAAATCCCTTCAAGCCTGATGTAAGAATCTGTTACAAAAAAAGAAACCAGCATCTCATTACTGCCAAGATTCTGCGACTCTTCCCTTTACCTTCTCTCACCAGCTGATGTCCGAGTTCTAGGCACAGAAATGCTACTGTTTTCAGCTTTATTTCAGTACTTTACTTTAAAAAAAGAGGATTGCTTCAAGTATCCTGTACTTTTTGGTGCTGTTGGAGAGCTGCATCTAATGAGTCTGCAGCCTACGTTTATGTTAATAATGGGGTGGGATCATGACGTGACTGACTGTAGGCATAATTTTCTTAATTGCTACAAATATTAACTTGTAATATATTCATAAAAATGCAACCATCTAATGCAAAACTACCCAGAGAAGTTGAACTAAAAATAATAATCAATTGATTAATAAGCAATACGTAAGAAACTGACTGTCATAAACAAGCTGGGAAGTCATGTATGTCCTTCTTTAAGTGGCTATTGGCACAGCAGCTGCGCTTACACTATTGATTTATATGTTTTATTTGTAGGCCATGGCATCTTCGCAGTGCTGTGTAGCGCCAAGAAAAATTTCTAGATGACTCTAGCTGAACTCTGCGCTGTTTGCAGTCGTATCCCATTCAGAAACAAGTAATAAAACGACTGACTTGCCAATAACGTACCGTTATCGTACATCAGTGAAGCGATGGCCAGAAATACAAGTGTGCCAAGCCGGGAGTTCATGCGAAGTCTTAGCACCTTTTCTAAAGCGGCAGGAAGAGATGATAGGGTGGAAATGCCCAGTTCCAACAGGCAGCGTATTCAGCTGCGCTGATAAAACGGAGCTTGCAAAAATCCTCCCTGAGCAGAAGTTTTAGCACGGCTATACGCGATACGGAAAGCAAAACCACCATCAGGTTAAATCTGGCCAGGTAGCGAAGCCTGAAATAAAAGCAGTCAGTCACTCTGCCTTGCTGGAGTCACCTCACATCGAGCTATGAACCCAGAGTGGCAGCTCGCTCCCAGGAGCTTTATTACCAGCCTGTGCCGCTTGTAATTGTAGGGACCTCCAGTCTGGGGTTTTGGTGGTTGGTTTTTGTTTTTTTTAAAGCTGCCTTGTTGTTTATTACCCATGAATAACCCACCAAGGATACGGAGATTTTTTTTTTCCTCCAACAAAAAGATCTCGTAAAGCACAACTCTGATCTGTCATATATAATAGAACTTAAGACAACTAGCCACCTACTTACTGCGTCAGCAGCCACCCACCAAAATCCTTCAGTGAATAACAAAATCAATAGAAAAAGGAAACCATGTAATCTGTAATATTTGAGAGACATACATTTTTGTTTATGAAGAGTGCAAGGTACTTCTCAATATTAACGAACAATAAATGTTAATCAGAGCAGTGTACCGAGCTGCCTGTGTCTTCCTTCACACCATCTCGTGCTGGAAATCTGAAGAATTCATGCTAGGCTGATGTTTAACAAAAAAAACCAACCAAACAAACAAAAAACCCCAACTTGAGTAATTCTGTTTTCCCAGGTGAACAAGTGCGGTCTCGTACAGAAGAAAGTGAAGCCATGTCCAATTACAGCTAGGCAAAAAGTCTGTAAAGTGTTTTTTGAAGAATCACATTCCCTTCTTAGGAACTGCTTCAAAGTTGTAAGTATAACTGCAGCCAGCAAAGAACTATCTGAATACCGCATGTCACGCTTCAAAGGAGTACACATAATTGTTGCAAGGATATAGAAGTTTAGTTTCTAGACAGAAAAAAAAAAAAAGTGTTATATCACCACAAATATAAATTAAGGTCCTTGACATCCACAAAATATTGGCATGCCTTTGCACCACTCTTCAGCCTATAGGTCTGGAATTTGGAAACACAAACCAAGCCCTCAGCGTTAGGAAGAGAGTAAAGGCTGGTGACTGGTCCCAGCAAGGGCCAGGGCGGGGTGGGGCAGACACAAATCACACCCCGCGCACCACTCCTCTCAACACCCCGCTCTGTGTTCAAGGTGGACCCTGCCCCCTTCTACAGCATGTGTGCCTACGACAGCTGTGACTCGCACGGGCTGAGGGCTGCCTGCAGCCTAGCAGCAGCTTTTGTTCACTTGTGCCAGCGGAATTTTGTCCCTGTGGAAATTCCTCCTCAGTGGTAAGTGTCGTTTTCTTTTCCTCCCGAACACTCTGCCTTGCTCCAGCACTTACATGTCTGTTACTCGAGAGCACATGAGAAAATAAAACTAATGAATCTGACTGTGGGCACAAGCAAAAATGATCCTATTCCTGGAATTCTTCTTCTTGCTCCTTGTCTATCCCGCCCTTTCTGCTGGTCACTCAGAAGCACACCATAACCCATCCGATCCGTACTCTCCAATGGCTTTCTTATTTCCTCCTAATTTGCTGTGTAGAAGGAGGCAGAATCATAGAATCACAGAATCGTCAAGGTTGGAAGAGACCCTTAAGATCATCGAGTCCAACCGTTAACCCAGCACTGCCAAGCCCACCACTAAACCATGTCCCTGAGCACCACGTCTGTCCGTCCTTTAAATCCCTCCAGGGATGGGGACTCAACCACTTCCCTGGGCAGCCTGTGCCAGGGCCTGACTGCCCTTTCGGGGAAGAAGTTTTTCCTAATACCCAACCCAAACCTGCCCTGGCGCAGCTTGAGGCCGTTCCCTCTCGTCCCATCACTTGTTACTGGGGAGCAGAGACCGACCCCCACCTCGCTACAACCTCCTTTGAGGCTGTTGCAAAGAGCGATGAGGGCTCCCCTCGGCCTCCCCTTCTCCAGAAGAATACCTGCAGAATATGGTGTGATTGCCCCTAGGAGTTCCACTTCTCAGATACTATTTTTTTTCAATCATTTTTTTGTCTGAATAATGCAGTTGGATCCATCTTAACATTACTACGTATTACACAGAGGCACTGAACATACTCAGTGACCTATTTGCGTACTTTTCAGTCTCTTTTAATGAAATCCATCATCTTCAAACTTAACCGAGAATTTCAAGATTATCAATAGTTGTATTTTAATGCAGCTGTCATGCAGATAGCTATCTTCCCGGAATCTGTTTAAAAATGCAAAAGAAAGCTGAAAAGCCTCAAAACAGCAGTAGCGCTGGCTTGCATTTTTTTGGCATTACAATCCTTGCCCATTTCTGTTGTTCTTGTGCAAATTAGTCACGGATCCTCACATATTTTGGTGAAGGTGCACGCGCTGCTGCATTGCACGTTGCTGCAGAAACTAGGTTAGGGCACTTACTGCTCTCAAAGAGACTGGAGTCGTGTCTGCTAACTGGAGCTGTGTTACTTGGCAAGTGCAGAATTTTAAGGGAAGAATTCCTGCGTAAAGAAAACAACCGTGTAAATCCGCAGCCCCAAAACACTCGTTTGTGATAAAATGTAGTCCCCTCTTATTTATTTTCTTCAGAGCTACTGCATTACTACTGCAGAGTTCAGCTACACAGTTGCCATTTCCAGTACGCGTTGTCTTACTCCAGTCCCACTTAGCTATTTTGCAATATAAGTACCTGAAGAACGGAGAGCTGTCTGTGCCGGAGAACTGCAGCCATCTGAAACACCTCACCGTTTAAGGATGGTAACCGCTGTACATTTAGGCATTTTCTGTATAATGTACAGTCACTAATTTGCACTATACATCTTTTCTACAGGTTTTTTATTAAACTCTGTCTCCATGGGATATTCTGCATACAGTACCTTCCTTGAACTATGCTATGTATTGACTACAAATTGCTATATAAATAATGATATATAAACAATAACTCGTACCACTTGAGTAATATTGATGACCGTTCACATATTGCTGTCTTAAGAGAAATGCCCAAGAACATCCCCAAAACTTATTATTTTCTTCATCTGCATTATGTTATTCCTCAGTTTAGACAAAAAAAGGACAAAGCCTTCTCTGAAATTTGCCATCTTCTTGTATCTTTTCATTGAGCGAGAACATTAAAGGAAACACACATACAAATTATTGTCATACTGATACGCTCGCCCAAGTAATAACTTAAGATGTAATTATATTTTTTCACAAGACTGCAACGAAAACATTTACTCTTAAGTAAATAACAGAATCATGCAGAAGAGCCAATTATGCTTTTGCTTGAAATGAAGCACTTGGGTTTACACTCCTACCTTCTACGCTCCATGCTTTGCTAAGGCTTGGTAATGAGAAAAGAGGGTGGGCTTTTTCATATATGCAATGAAATGTTATTCCTTTGCATCTGTAAACTCACTACCCCCTCCAAAGAGTGACTTGGTGACTACAAACATCTTTGCGGTATGCTTAAAATAAAATATTTACAACTATTTGCTGAATTCTCACCCACTAAGGAAGGGAATAACTACTTTGTAGATGATTGTGTTAGAATAAAATAAAAAACAGAGAAAAAGAACACTCGATACATGTGTAAGTAAGCGCGTCACATGCACGCACTCCCATACGCAGTAATAACGCCATGTGTCATTATCTGCCTTATGTATTCAGTTCACCCAGTGCGTAAGCAGTAGATGGCCATGAAATTCCTGGGTAGTGTCCTGTAGGCAGTAAGTGGGTTTAGCTCCAATAGTTTCTACAAACTCTTCCACGTGTGAATATGAAATAAAGAGACAAATTTTATTAAATCTGAGCCTGAATATTCAGTTGAAAGCAGAGTTTTAGAATGGCTCGGTAGCCAAAAGACTGAACTCAGCTAGTGCTGCTAGTTTACATTATCCTATTTCTGAGGAAAGGGATTGGAATTACAGCGGATCACAAGCTCAGTTAACAACAATAGCATGCTATTAAAGCACGCTATTAAACAAGCAAAATATACTGGGAATGTACACATGAATAAACAGATTTAAGACAAGAAATAATAATTCTCTTTTCAGCTTATTTTATGCATCCAGTTTTGGACACCACGTTTTAGTTAAGTTGTGAACCAGTTGAGAAAAGTCCAGAGGTCTCTCTGTGGGGAAGACATTGAAGAGCTGAGGAAAGATATGAGTTAAGTCTTTAAATATGTAAACACACTAAAGAGAAGGAAATGTAACAGACCAAACTGCAGTAAGGGAGAATTAGGTTTGATATTGTGAAAGAGCTTGTAAAGGCCAGGCTAGTCACGCATTGCAGCCGATAGCCATCTAAGGTCATGAGAACAAAAGAGAAGGTTGCAGCCAGGAAGAGCTACGCCTGCACTACTTTCTGGAAATCCATTCTTGTCAAGGGTCTTCGGTTGGATAGCTGAACTAGCCAGATCCCACAAACTTCAGGAATAATGCTGCTCTTTGACTCCCATCTGTGAATTTACCATAAAACATCAAGAACCTTACATCTTTATTTCACTTTAGTGTAGCCAAGATAAAACTGTATCTAAAATGCTAGAATACTTTTTCCCACAGCTTTTTGATAATGTCATAAATATACTCGATGCTATTTTTCCCTTCATAGATTCCTTGTAATTCACCATAATAACAGCTTGTATTACACGTCACTTGTTACTTTCTATCCTTTAAGTACTTACTAAGCACTTAACTGGATTTCATCTCTTCTTCGTTTCAGCTTGAGCCGGTTCTGAATGGCAGATACCAGCCCTGAGGATGGAAGAACCCTTTCAGCACCCAAAATAAAACAGCTATTTTAGGTATACGAGCTAGAAGCAATAGTAGGGAGAACAGTAAAAGTGTGAATGAATTAGTGTTAGGACTATGAATATAATGAAGCATATATACTATAAAAAGAAAGCTTTTCACCCAGAAACACCTGAAGGTAAGCGGAGTGATTTCAGTACAGTGACAAGAAACTATGATCAACCAGAAGAAATTAGACATAAGAGTATCAGTTCCTTTAAAAAAATTCTTCCATGCAGTGGAAAAACTGCCTCTTCACAAGCCTTGAACCATAGCGCGAATACCTTTAAAAGATGAGAAAAGGTCTTTTCCAGCTCAGATTAGGACGAGTGGGCTCCCTTGCGAAAGCAGCGTATCGGCTTTGAACCTGTGCAGAGATGCTGACTTCTTTTTTCTCCAGAACTGAAACTCAGCTGTTCAGTAAATTCTGGAGCAAGTGACCTTTTTCCAGGGAAGTGCCCCAACACGCAAGAGGGCTACGATAGAAGTAAGATGGTTAAATAGTTGAAAGCATTTAATCATTTTCTCACTTTTATGCTGGTTGATTTCTCCCTTATTAATATGTACATTGTTAAACGAGAAACAGCCTTCTTGGCATCTGTTCACCAGTTTCACATTCTCCCCTCGTGTCTGCAGAACCCCCTTCTCAGAAATCACTGTACTTGTTGGGAAAAGGTGACGGATACCGATCCTACTCATAAAGTAGTCTTAAGGTGTCATAGATATTGTTGTGTGAAAAGTGTCTCATCTGTTACATTACTTTCTATATTGTAAGTCTATTGATTAAAAAAAAAGCATTACATTTCTCCACACAGTACCAGGGACGCGATTATTCCTTAATAAAAGGGAACACTGCAAAATCCTTCAGATGTCTTTGCATAATATGCAAACATTGAAATAATGGTGTTCTGAGCTAAAAAATAATGTCAATAAACGGTTGACTTCCTTATTTTTATGTGGGACTACATTTTTACTGATTATTCATAAGACTGAAGTTGTACTGATCTACAGCGTTGGAACTGGCTGGGCTTAAATGGATCCTGTAGTTGTTCACAGAGACAAAAATAGCAGCTGGCCTCAGTTATCTTGTGCATGCTGCTTCAATCTACGCTTGCTTTCTGAATGCTTACACTGTAGTTTTATACAAATTCTAAGTAAAACATGATTCTCATGCTAGTCGGGAAGAATTCCTGCGATTGTAAGGATTCCCACAAGCATAAGCTGCTGCTATACAAAACATGGTAGAAATCAAGTCTTCCTGTGTAATAAGTTTATAACTGCTTACTTATACAGAAGACGTGTTTTATAACGAAGCCAAAATTGTATGAAATAGTTCTGAAAGTTAAAGAATATTTGTACCAGTTATTAATTAAAAAATGCATAATCTCCCCAGCCACTTAATGCGTGCTAGGCACACCAAACACCTTTGAAAAAACACTGAGGTGACAGTTGCAAGAATAAAGTAAAACGTCAGCAGGTAGAGCAAAAGATTCAGAAGAGCTGCTTTACTTTTCAGCTAATCGCAGCACAGTTAGGGATACAGAACAGAGGAAGGGTTTAACTATACGCTAGCTGTAGACAGCAACACTGAGATGGATGCAGACACTGGCTCTCCTAGAAGCTGCGCGTGACATACCACAGGCGATAAATAAGCCATTTAAACACCAATAAACACTTTGAACGACGACCTTTGTGCTCAGCACATTGAGAGAGGTCTCCGAGATGTTCCCAGGTTGTGCACATGCAAGGTTTGTGTCTGGATGCTCACTAGCGAGGCCGGCCCTCGGGCAGGCCCTCCGAGCCACACCTGAAGCCCAGGGAGCCGGCGTGGCCCGGTGGCCAGCAGGCGGAGCCAGCACCCCGGCCGGCGACACCGCAGCCCCGCCTGCCCCGCTGCTCCCAGGGCTGTCCCCAGGCGCTGACCTCATCAAGACGACATACTGCGTCAGACCGGGAACAAAAGGCTGCACAAAGCACCATTCATACAGAGCAGGACTAACAGGATAACGATCTGGGGGGCAGATGAGGGGGGAAAAAAAAAACCCTCAAACACTCCACACTTCATTTTTCAATACCTTGTTCATAATTGGAGTTTAGCACTGATTTATCACTTTCATAAAGTCACGTCTCCATTTTTTTGTATTGGCAGCTATTCCTTTCCTATGTGCCAGACGGACTGCCGGTGTTAGTGGAAAGGCAACCTCTTTTTCATACCTGTTCATAAAATAACTACCAACAAACATGCAGTAGTTTGTCACAGGTCAAGAGGTTCTCCAAAGGAACTTTGTAAAACCACTAATGAACCAAGGAAACCATCCATCCAAATGATTTTTAAGTACGTCTTAATCACTGCACGGTAACGTCTCATCTTGGGAATTCAAAAATGGGAATCGTACGCCACCTTCCCCTGCCTAACAGAAGCAAGATGTCAGCTACATTGTAAGGCAGCTCATATTAGCAAACAAGTCGTTAAACAGGCAGGCGACAGAGGATCTTGTGGGGAAGCACGTTCCAGCAGTCCCCGACGGCTGGGGAGCGGGCTCCCTGCCTGCTGCAGCTGACATGCTCTTGCAGGGGAGCCTGCCAAGATGAGGTGATGACTCAGCACAAAAAGCATCCCTCAAGCCAACTAAAATACGTTTGTGATCCTCCAGGAAAGATCCCTTTGGCAGCATCTGACTAAATAATTTCTCAGGTCCAGCCTTCAGTTTCAGTATTTCAAAATTGGCATTTTTCTCTGCACTGCCCCTGGCTTTATCAAGACTAAACTTGTAGTATACAACTACTGATAATACTGCACATTTTGGAACACCTTGACTGAAGTCATCTAAAATGTTTATACTTCAGATGAAGGTAATGCAGTACACAAACTCTGCTGTCCTATGGAAAATGCATAAAATCCATTGAATAGCTCATGGATCTACACACCACACAATACAAATGGCTCTGATCTTGCCTCCTGGCTTGCTGGAGAAGAGGAACTTCTGCATCGGTAACTCCGAGCAGTCTGAACACACCCACCCCCAGCCAGCTGTCCTTGCAGGAGCACGGAGAGGTTAAGTCATTCTTCCAAGTGCGAGCATTTTTAGTGCCTACAACTCGCCTTCAACATGTCCTTTATATAGGTCATAGACAGAAACTCCAGCTCTACAAAGTTCACAGACATTTATGCATACCACACAAACTCTTATGCCCCAAAACTTAGTAGCACAGTTGAGGTTTTGAGGATCTATCACAGGCTGAGAAAGTTCAAAATACACAGGGCTTCACATTTCTGCCAGGTCAGTTCCCCGGGTACTGGTGTGTGCTCTGAGAGAAATCCGGATTTGTTCCCGTTATGACAGAGCGAACACAGAGTGCACAGACACCTCCCTGCAATCTACAGCCATTCTCCTGCCCTTTTCAAGGTCCAAATACCAAGTATTCTTCGAACAAGATCCCAGCTGTGACCTCCCCCTCCACAAGACAGGGCTAGAGAAGCCCCTTACCCTGTAGCTTCTCTGGCACGTGCTCTGCTGTACAACAGCAACAAAAATCACAGACAAACCCCCATTCTACTGTAGAACTTGAGACACGAGTTCAAATGTGCAAAAGGGAGAATTCCCCCTACCCCGCAGAGCTCTACAGTGCGAAACCCCTCGCAGAGCTGTCCTGAGCTGCTGCCCGAGTGAGCCTGTCTCTCTCTCTCTGTCCTGGGAAACCCAGAGACGAGGCACTTAAGCCCGACCCTTAAACCTAGGTGGCACAGAAGCCACCAACAGCCATAAGCAGCACCAGCCACTCCCGAGGAAAAGCACAGCTAAACTCCCAGTCAAAGCAACCACTAGAAGCCTTTTGTTTAGAAGCTCGACATTCAACTTTGCTAGCAGCATCTCTTGCTTTGAGTTCCTAGGAAAGCACTTTTTAATAAGTGAACTGTCATAAAAGCATCCAGTCTTGGCTTTAAAACCCTTAAAAGTTACTGTTTTACTAACGTAATTGCAGGCCTTTCTGAAGCATACTTCAGTTCAGATAGCAGATCTCCTTCCAATCAACTGCCAAGCAACATTTATAGCTTTGTACTGATCAAATATGTGAAACCTGCTACGGGGTTGGAACCAGAGTTTGCGTCTGGATTTTTAGTGAGTTCAAGTGTACAGTACAGAGCCAGACAGATACTGGAACACCCTAAATCAAGCAGTGAAGAGATCCAGATCTTATTATGCTTGGAACTGACTGTTAGCAAGCGAGCAAAGAAACCCCAGATGCTTTGACTCATGAGCCTCTGGATGGCAGAGGGTGGTAAAGATGCAAAGAAACCCTCTACAAATCCAATCCAGCCCTATGTAAATACAATCCAATCCTATATAAATACAATTTTTTCGGATGCATTCAGTGGATACGCATCACTGCCAGATGGATTAACAGCAGTTTCACTCCTGATAGCCACTACGTTGTGCACCCACCAGCTACGTATGACAGAGGCTACAAGCCATCTTTAATTCTGCCATAAATTTACTGACACTAGCAAGGATGCAGCAGACCTTTTAGCTCTTTATTTCCAGGGTTTTACTGCCTAGTTAGAAAGCATGGCAAGGTGAACTTCTTTGGAACGAGCTTAAGGTTCCTGGCATAAGCAGCATTCAGATGGAAAAGTATCCATCGCCAGATAAAAACAGTTGCCAGCCAATATGCTGACCACGTGGATCATTTCTAAAAGGCTACAGCGTTCCACAAGTGGATTTCTTCCCAGCATTAAAAACAATAAGTAAACCCAGACTGCCAAAATTTGGTATGTGTGTGTGTGTGTTTTGGCATTTCATCAGCAGGGTCTCAGAGCACAGGACTTCCATTATACAACTCCCTCTGATACGATCTGGTTTGGAATACGAAACTCAAGGCTGGAATTGCACTCTGAAATCCAGTCCTTAATCCGTAAAGATCTCATTTAAAGATCCACTTAAAAGACAGTATTTAATTTCCATATGCTTTGAAAACATAATCCCACAATTTTAAAATTTAGTTACCACCACTTGATTCTTGTCTTAAATTGTACAGAGTACAATTAGAGGGTATCTTCCCTTCCCATATGCATTCCTCATTACCGTAACTGTATTGCTGGACAATATAGTCCCAAACCACAAAGCCACACCACACAGATAATCCAATGTTTTCTTTAGGACTCAAATTCTCTTTAGACAAGAGGGGAAATAAGAGTAGTAATAGTTCTGCTTTTTAAAGGTTTTTTTAAAGGCTTTTTAAAGGCTTTTTCAGTTTGGTTTTTTTTGCACAGGACGAGAAAAGAAACATAAAAATAAAATATACTTAAGAATGACTTAAGCAACTAAAAATAGCATACATTGGAACAAGAAAGGAAACCTTCAAAGAGAAAAACGAACTTAGGCACAGCAAGCTTGTTTCATGAGGTGGTCAAAGTATTTGCATCTTGAACCTGGAGAACCTATTCCAAGGAATCCTGCCTCGCACCTTTTCAGTTAATTTCACTTCACTGGAACACATGGGTTATTACTGTACCACTTTCAGTACTTCAGAAACACAGAAACCAGAGAGGTATTTAAGTACAAGACTCTGCTTACAGTTAGGAAGAGACATCTGTCTTACAAGTAGAGTTTACTGACATGGTTGTTACTGGAAGAGAAAACACAGGCGAAGATGTTATTTCCAACCACCATCTAAATTGTACTGAAGCACATTTTGCCTTCATTCCACGTATCGAGTTCACCCTGGTAACAGGAGTTCTGTGCAGCTCTTGCTGCCAAGAATACACCGCTATAGGAATGACTCTCTAAACACATGTTCCTAGAAACAGCAACTAACCCATGTAGAAACATGGAGTCTTCTTGATAGCACAGACATGTTACTCAGAAAGCATCAAATAAGTCTTTCTCAAACCTGTTGGTACAAAAAGAGACTGTGAAAGAGATGAACATTGTGATTATTATCAGATACGCACAGATCCCCCACTGAACTCTGAGCCTGACTTCTCTCTTCAGTTTACTCTGAGAGTAACTGGTGGTTGTTTGAAACCACAAACACACAGAATGGCCCAATGTTCTGCACAAAAAAAAAAAAAAAAGGAAGGAAAAAAAAAAAAAGTGCATTTCCAGTCATTTTAGGCAGAAGAAAAAGTATCTAGGGGATGACTCTGTGCAAATCCTCCACTTCAAGGCTCCACATATTCTTATGCACAGGGTTTTCAGAAAGATCTGTCATCTTTATTGCTCGAAGAACAGGCTCAGGACTGCAGGACCGCACCA
The DNA here is from genome assembly GCF_965183815.1 of Platalea leucorodia. NCBI lineage: Eukaryota > Metazoa > Chordata > Aves > Pelecaniformes > Threskiornithidae > Platalea > Platalea leucorodia. Next base: position 3,724,955 of record NC_138827.1, read on the forward strand.
CACCCATCACCATTACATACTTCCCTGAAAAAAACAAGCAAGCATGAAATTTAATTAAGCCTTGTATTTTCATTTTATTTTTAATTCAGAAAGCAAAATATTTAAAACCAAGTAGTTAAACAGTTTGAATTAAAGCCGCCAATACTTGCAAGAAAACTCAAGAAACCCAGATTGCTTAGCACTAAATTTCAGAAAAAGGCTTCATTATCCATACAACCATTTTTACAGTAGATTTTACTACATTTTCACATACCGTAAGAGTCAAAATCAGCACACAATTCTTCCTTCTGCCATGCAAGCGGAGAGAGGACAATTCAGAAGACTGACAATTAGGCAATGTGGCTATTTTGTACCACAATTCCACAATGCTGCAGTCCAGCACTTCTCCAGTTTAATTAACAGTACTGGTGAGGGGGAAAAAAAAAAAAACCAAACCAACCTCCCTATCCTCCTTGTTCCTAGACTCACAGCTCTGCTCTGCAGCACGCCAGTTTGATCAAACAGTTCCTGTAACTGTGGAGAACTGAAAAGAGGCCCTGTCCTTACTGGAACTCAAATGGGAGGACAGCATAAGTCTTCATGCTGACCACCACAAACACACTCCCCTGCTGCAGCACGTGCTGCTCCTTGTGTGACCGCTATGGCAGGACAGCTTTTTCAGGATGCCTCTTCCATGAATGATGTACGTGAAGGCATGCCCTCCTTGCAGCGGCGCAAGCTCAGCATGCCCCCCAGGCGCACACTTGACACACCGGCAAGAACCAGTCTTAACACCCCACGTAGCCATGGGCATGCAGGCCTGCAAGAGTCTCCTGCCTTCAGCCAAGGGGAGCACCCAGCACCCCCGTGCAGGAGGCACCGTTACAGGGGCGGCCATGAGGGGCCCAGGAGGGCCGCTGCCCACGGCCCGTGCTGCAAGCGGCCACGCCCGCAGCCAGGGCCCGTCTACCTGTCCCACCTGGGGAGGGACGCCTCCCGCAGGCTCCTGCGGCGTGAGGAGGGCACCAGGAGGGAATCGGCCCCATTACTTTAAAATAAACACGGGGAGGGAAAGCGCCCCGCAACACCCGGGGGAGCCCCCACCCCCGGGGGCCACTCGGTGCCCGCACCCCCCCCCGCCGGCCGGTACCTGCGCTGAGGCAGGGCCGCCCTTTGGGCACCTCCTCCACCCCCAGCACGGTGAAGGGGCCGCTGCCGTCCTGCAGCCGGGCCCGGCCGCCGCGCTCGCCGCCGCGCTCCACCTCCACCACGGTGCCCTGCATCCACACGACTCGCAGGCGCAACGGCGCCCGGCCCGCCTCCGCCCGGGCCAGCTGCCACGTCCCGCCGGCGCCCCGCACCGCCCCCCGCAGCTGGGCGGCCAGCACCTTCACCGGCGGCCCCGGCGCGTCCCCAGCCATGCCGTCGCGGCGGGAGGCCGCCGCCGAGGGCGGCCCGCGGCGGCTGAGGGGAGGCCGCTGCCCGCGGCGCGCAGCCGCTGAGGGAGGGGAAGGGCGGGAAGCGGCGCGCGGCCCGCCCCGCGCCGGGGACAGCGGTTGGCGGCGCCTGCATGGCCGCCACCTGAGGGGAGAGCCCCGGCGCCGCCCGGCCGCGGGAAGGCGGGAGCGGCCTCGGAGCCCGGCCTTCCTTTGAAATACAGCTGGGGAGCAGCAGCCCGCTTGTTTGTGCGTGGTGGTCGGGCCGTGCCCCCCCGCCGCGGTGTTTCACAGAAGGAGCGGCGTTCGCAGGAGCCGCGCCGTGCTTCTGCCCCGCTCCCGTGGGGCTGCTCCCCGCCACCGCCGCTCCGTCAGCGATAAACCGCTCCCCCGGCGGGGCCCAGGGAGCACAAACACCCTGTTCTCCAGAAGCGGGCACGCCGCCTCACACAACCAGCACATCTGCTGCTGACTTTTCTGCGTTAAACCCAAAAATGGCTCATCTGGGTAATAAAGGACACGGCACAGGTGTGCTGTGTTTGATGCCAGTTGCAAACAAGTTACTCGCAGGTGGTTTACCTGCTCGCAACAAGGCACCCATGCACAGCTGCTCCGGTGGCTGTCGTTTGTGACTTGCTGAAAGAAGCGTGCAATGCACCAGACAGCGCTGGGCCAGCACCCCCCTCGTCCACCAGCATAATTTATGAAGAGCCTCTCCAGAGTTTTAGACCAGCTGGTTCTGATTTCACCTGAATCCAGTTCAGGATCGACTCCTTCACTTGCAAAAACCAGTGTAAAATCTGATTCAATGGTTTGGTTGGAGCAGAAAATACTTTTTGCTGTGTCTTGGCTTCACCCCAGTGAAGTCGCCCTGCAGACTGGTTTCTGCTCTTTGCCCCCACCCCTGGTGCAAGCCTGGCCCACGCCTCCTCCCAGGCTCTTGGAGCCATCCCAGATATTTTTCCAAGGTATTTCTTCACTACTTAGCAAGAACTGATCATTTAATGTTTACTGTTTAGTTGATGAAGATCCTCCCGTCTTGTAGGAAAAAAGAAAATGCACATGCTGATTTTCTCAGGGATGCTTTCGGGATATCTTTTTAATGTATATACTTACGCGGAAATCTGGAGCATAATGCACTGTAAGTACAGGCAGCTTTAAGCTGGGAGACTTGGTAATTCCAAGGCCTTTAAGAATTTATTTGCTGTCTGTTTATATTACAGACGGGCTAATTTGCTTTGCCACAATCTGAAATCCTTGATACGTTGTGGTTTCCTTTGGGTGGGTGGGTTGACATTTCATTTAGAAAATAAGCCAAGAAATAAGCTAATGGAAAAACAGGAGAATGGAACAAAGAAAAAGAATCAGGAAAACCAAGGGGATGGATTCCTCAATTTCACAAATTCTGTGTTACCTACAAAAGTGCAAAATGGGTAAAAATACATAGAGAACTGACTCCCCTGCAATGATTCTTCTTTAAAGCAGATATTGTTCTCCATTAAAATAGCCAGTTACTTTATTTAAAAAATCCAGTTTTGTTTTGAGTAGCAAAATACATCAAAAGACCTTTTTTTCTACTCACCCATCATGTTATGAATTATTTATTCAGCGTATCTTTTTTCCAGAGATATTTTCTGTTTAGAGACATTCTGTAAATGGGACCTTATTCTTTTTATAGTGTAAGGAAGCAGTTAACTTTGTTACCATTTACAGTAAGAATAAAAGAGAATATTGGTAATAACAATAAAAACACTGACATCTAAGCACAATACAGAATCATGTAATCTGGCAATCAAATCATATGGCTTACAGGAATAGAAAGACATTAGATGGTTACTGTATATGAACGCAAAATTTGAGCGAGGCTCACAGGAGAAGAATATTTGTAATTTATGCCCCTAAGCTGCAGTCACTTGACAGCATCAATATTTAGTTTCACATAAAAAAATAGTTGTGCCAAATATTGATAAAAGTATTGTATTCCTATTTGTTACTGTATAACAGGACGGTCGAATGCTTATTAAGCCATTAAATCCACAGATGAAGGCAAGACCCCTACAAGAGTGTAATCTGCAGGAGAGACTAAAAGGTCCCTTTTAAAAGATTTTCCTTGAAGAAACTGTGTTATGAGAAGAAGGGCAGAAATACTGGCAATCTGCACCAAGAAATGGATTTGTTTTCCTGAACCAGGCAATCCTTATCTTTCAGTAAAAAGCTAAGTTACACTGAACTATCTGCAAAGGTCTTTTCGAAGAAGTGGCGCAGCTCTGCGTGGAGACACGTTCTGCAGCTGCAGGGAAAATGTCTGATGCCTCAACGGCCTCTTGTCTGCAGATGATCCCGCAGCGATCATCCTCTGATTTAAGGGTAGCAGAGGAAGCTCAGCACACAGTTGGAAAAGGCAATGAGTCGGCGGCTGACAAGCTGTAAATTACACTGGATTAAACTTGAGCACATTTTCTGAGAGCATGCTGGATGAGACAGAGTTTTGGGTTGCGTGGATTAAAAAGAAGGAATCGGTCTTCTGCCTGCTGCTACAATATGCACCTTTCTTCGAAGCAGTCTTCAAGGACATTATTCCACACGCTGACATGCACGTGAGATGCTGTCACAGTATGGGTAAAAAAAGGTCAGACTACACAGAGATAAGATAGTCCAGAGCACATCAGGAGCCAGGTCTCCCTCAATTACTCTGGCACTGTTTTGTTGGTGCCGTGTCAAGAGAACTTAGAAAAGAATTTAACCCTAGATCTCCATGAAGAGAGATTTCCAAAGAAGAAGCAACTTGAAATTTTCTGTCCAGCTCATGCCTTTTCACACTCTCACTGACAGTACTACTTAAAACGGAAGCAATTCTCTGCTCCCCTCTCTAATTTTGGTAAAAGGCTGGTATTACACAATCAGAAAATCCTTCTTTGCCTTGGCCAGAAATTCTGATTTATAGTCTTTCATCCTACCCAAAGGAGTTATAAAAAAGATCTCTGTCCCAGTCCATTAGGTAATTTGTACAGAAAAGTTTCTTCAGTTTTATTTCTCAGTTTCTCTTCCTTAGTACTGAGAAGTCACTAACTAGACGTTAAAAAAAGTTCTGGTTTTGTTGTTTTGTTTTTTTTTTTTGATTTGGAATCCAAGTAATCAAGATTATTTTTTGCGTATATATTTTAGTGTTTTTTAAATATTTGTTTTCACAACAGGGCTACCTGGAAGCTCCACAGATGAATGGAAGAAAAGTCATGAAGCGTAGAGCTGATAAATTCATGGATCATAATGGTAAGGTCAGAACGGCCCACAGATGTCCATGAAACAGATACTATAGAAAAACTTGTCTGCGGCAGCCCAAAAGCTCAGAGGATTTGGGCGTGATGGGGACAGGCCCACAGCAGCTCTCCACCTGCTCTGTTCTGCAACCTGCTGGCGAGTGCCGCTCTGTCTTAGCATCTCTTGCAGACACTGGCTGCCCACCGTCACAGAGTAAACCGCAAAGTGATATGACTGTGTCTTTTATATCCTCCTTCAGGAAAAGAACGCAGCATACAGGAGCTAAGCATAACAGAAGCGTGATAAGAAAACAATACTTCGTAAAAATGCGTTACTGCATAAGTAAGAAGAGGGATCTGAGACAAACTGTCTTCCTTTCTCTGGTATTCATACGAAACTTCACTGAAAGACAATTTTTAGGACAGACAAGAAGTGTCAAGTTTCACCTTTAAGAGATCCATCCTAGTTTATGCTTATTTTCTTATACTGCACACAGAACCATGTGAAACAATCACAAGAATATAAAATTCAGCTGTTTCCTGATGTTTGTTTTGTACTGCATAAAGGATGCAAGTGGACATGCTGACGTGCTGGATGAAGTCTGGAAAAACATCCTCACCCTTCAGGGTTTGTTTTTTTTTTTTTTAGGCTACCTCATCATCACTGAATTTAATTAATTATTTGAAATTAATGGCTCAATGGGTTGGAATTAATGGGCTGAAAGTCAGTCATATTTGCTTGAACTGGAACTTCTGCTGCTTGCACTTTATGCTTTGGGACTGAGCAGTCTGGCACATGGATGCTAAGTTATATTCAACCAGCAATTTCAAAAAACCTGGAGCCAGGCAAGTCAGCTGCTGAAACAGGGAAACTCCGGGTGCAACTTGCCAAGGTTTTAGTTGGCAGGTAGCTCTGAATAAGTGACATTTTAGAAGTGACTTGGCAGGTAAATGTGAGCGACAGACATCATAATACTACTACTAACAACAAGAGTCTGGCCTATCCCGTAGTGTTGTCAAAACTGCATCGAGTCACGCTAAGATAAGATGAACTAACTTTTGTGGCAAATGCTATCAAGTAAAGCTTAGCAAGGCACCCTCTCATGCTCTTTTTTTCTTGAGAACCTAGTACAGATGCTGTACGTTGCATGTCAGCATATGCTTGGTGGAATCAGTGAGAGGATTATGGCACGAGTCCTCCTGCAGCTGCCAGGAGCTGCCAGCTGCACCCAGTGTGTGGCAGAGCAAAAACAGCATCTGGCTCGGGCACCTCCTCAGAGAGGGTGGAAACCTTCGCTTGTACAGCCAGCCTTAACATGAGAAATTCTTTCATTGCTTTCACCGTCACGCAAACTTAACCAGTTCCTGTCACTCACCGCACATCCCTGCTGATGGTAGCCTAGAGGTTATGAAAACAGTGCGATGCTCTCCAGCTTAGCTGACTCATTTCATTTACAAAGAATACTTAGAGGAAATGCTTCGAGAGCTCCAGTCGCATTCTGCAGAAGTGGGTGTCACCTGTTTATTCCTTTCCATGCTATAAATATGCTGGTATGTAAGTGAAATAAATCAGCGTTCTATGGAATAGGACTGTGACATGATGAAAGAAAAAAAAAAGAATTAATCATAGTCTTGTCTTTACCAGTATTGCTTGCCGCTCTGGAAATAGTCTGTAAAGCTGGCTTCCAGATGAGCTTATTCAAACTCCTGCACCAAGAAAAAAAGAACTCTTTTTTAAACAGGAAATATGAATGGCATCCAAAGCGTTTCATCTTCGTCCTGACTGAAGTGAAGCCAGTAGCTAGGAGACTTCAGTCGTTCCGCCTTTCTGACTCCATTTCACTTCAAGAAAGAATTAGATGTTTAGGAGAAGCTTACCAGGACTGGAGAGCCCCTAGAACCAGCGTAGGGGAATACAGACCACGGTGTCCTCCCTTGACAGCTGCTGGCTTTGCATAAATATACTCTGATTAGCATCGGCGGCATCCAGTTCATCCGGTGGAGGGAGAGCAGCGTAATTTTCCTAAAGAAAAGTAACCAGAAGAGTGGCATTTTATTTTTGAAAACTTAAAATCGGAGATGTCCAATATTAGAAATATACAGAGGCCAGTAAGGCTGAGAAGTTACAGCCGTTCCAGAGCATACATTGGCAGGGTTCTGCAATATTCAAGGCCTGTTCAAAGATTCATGAAATGAATTTCTGGTGCTTAGTAGGGAGAGGCTCTTACTAATAGTCAAATTTTTGAGCAGGCAAGATCTTCTTCAGGTCCAGTCAAAGAGACCATCTCTCCCTACGAGCCTTATCTTGTTTAAACTGAAAACATCACAGCTACACCGCCACCAATCAGGGTAATTTGAAATTAATAAAATGTTAGAACAGGAGTAAAAGGAGTTTAGAGTTTTAATAGAATGACTGAGGGAATTTTATACCAATCTGACACTCGGCACACACCTGCGTTCATTCAGGAAAAACACTCTTCGAAGTTTAAGATTAACATCGAGCTACTTGAAGAGGAAAGTTTGAGGTGAGCCTCCGAGAGTTCGTAAGGAGCCAGAGAGGAGAAAGCCCACGTCTCTGCTGCTGTGCGAGGCCGTATTTTGCGGAGTCTTCAGACATTTGATAGCAGGTTTGGTGGCAGCTGCAGGTCACACAGCCAAGCAGAGCAGTCAGCTGTTTCCCAGTCACTGAAAATTTGTGTGAGAAGTGAATACTCCTCACTATTCCCTATGCTTTAGCCAATGTTTTTGACTTGTATTCCCATGGAGTATCACCTGAGACACAGACACTGTCCTTAACTAACCAACTTTTGCTGAGAGATCCGAGAATCTCCGTGTAAAATGGCTGCATTTATTTTCTATGAAGCTGCGAGTAAAGCTTTGCCCGTGTGATTGCCCGGGGATGCTAGACAAAAAGGATCCTGCGCTGGACACAGGGCACTAGCAGCACTGGCATCCTCCGTAGAAACTGCTTGTGAGCAACTGGTCTCCCGACTCGCTTGGTGCTGGCAGCGATACTGGGATGAAGAGCAGAAATGGCCTCGAATGGGAAGAACGCTGCTGAGTGCCGAGTGGGAAGGCGCTGGTATCGTCGCTTCAGAAAGCAAAAGCTAAAATCATAGCTGAAGGAACAGCTGGCCTTGTGCTTCTCTGCAGCGGGGAAGCAGAGCGTGACTTCAGAACAAACAGCTGAATGACTGGAAAAGCAAAAATAATATAAAGAGGAAATCAACAGCAGTGAAACTTTTCTTTAAAGCTGCTCAATAATAGCACTTTTATATTTTTATGTACTTAGATGGGCTGGGGCCTAAATAAGCTTGATTTTTCAATTTCTTACATTATCATGTGCATTTTGTAAAGCAAGGTTCAAAAATGGAAGTAGTTACAAGCCCAGACTTAATATGCATTTATTGCCATACCATCTATAAATAGCAGCTCGCTCCCCCAACTGCTGGCATGAAGGAATGGATGTTGGCATGTACAAGAGCGTTAATTTTGGATGGAAGTCCCATTGGTGTATGGGCTATACAAGGCCTATTTATCTCTTAATAGGTCTAAGAGAAGATATAAAATGGTAAGTAAAATCACAGAATTCTTCCTAAATCAGGACATTCAATGTATAATTGCTGAAATATGTTTTCACATTCTTAGGCGTCTTTAATTTATTAAAAAATCAAAAGACAAGATTGCATGAGCCAACTGGGAGACATCTCATCAGTTCAGCTTAGAAAGACTTCTACGACTCATATGGACATTTTAAAATATAATTTGACATTAAAATGTCACAAACTGCCTCCACCTCTTGATTTAAGTGATTTTAATCACAGGTTCTAGCTTGTAGCACCTTATATTAAACACTATATTGCAACTCTCTAATTAAGACCCATCTCTTCCCACAAAGCCCAGAATATGCAGGGTCAAATATGAATTTGATGGAATGAAGGTCGGACTTCGAAGGTCGGACTGCTGGCATTCGAAGTCTTGAACAACCATCACTGACAACTGATCCACGAGTACCTCCTGGTACTCAGTTTCTGTTACAGAAAATATATCTACTGGTGCTAAAAGATTTTCATCAGCTCATTCCAGTGAGACTCCAGACCTCGTGTTATGAACTAAACAGAAAAACAAAATGAACCAGAAGAACATAGAGAGAAATGGTGAAAAGGACCCGCTTCAAGGGAAAATATTAAAATCACTTCTTATGTATGGGTAACCTGACCTTTCTCCTGAGCTAAGGGTTGTGATGAAGACTGTAGTGAGGCAACTATACATTTATTTATCTGAATAAATTTAAATAATTATTAATGGATGATATTAAAAAAATATATTTGACTTTTTGTAGATGGCTAAAACGTACATAGTTGTGCAGCACAATGGTTGTTTCTAAATGTGGCTCTGTATAGGGCAGCCCTCCAATCTAAACAAACCTTGGACTCGAAATTCAAATACAACCAAAAAGCAACTCTTCAGAGATTCAAAAATACTGAAGCCAAAAACTTAGCAAGCTTTCAGCTTGTCATGAAAAGCAGCAATAAGTGATAAATGCAAAACCAGTACGCCTTATTTTCAAAACCTGACGAGCCCACAAAACCAGACTTGCAGTAGTGCACTGTATTGCAAAAGCCAACAGTGCTTGTTTATTCAAAATAGCAACTGTCAATATTTCAGGAGACATCAGTTCAGTGTAGATGGTGTCTAAGATTCATGCAAATGTCACATAGCATGAAGTGGCCGTGCAGAGCAGGCATGACAGTGTGTGCATGCTTTCGCTTGCACCTTTGGAGCTTTGACGTTCCAAACATCAAGCACTTACATTCAAATAATTTCAAATTTTGTACAGGAGCATTTGAAAATCTGTGGCTCTGCTACAATTTGAACAGATATGAATTTCAGGCAATAGACACTTCAGAATGGAAAAGGACGGCACGCAACCTCGGATTTGCAAGGCAAAGCTCATCAGAGTACTTGGGCGCAGTTGCCGGTTACAGCTTCATTTACAAGAAACTGTGCAGGGTGAAAGTGAAAGGCACAAAGTAGTTTCTTTTTCTTATCCACAGATCTCTCTAGTCTGACTATATGTTATCTAGACTCTTTTAAAAGATAATACTGTGATTACTAACAAACAATCCTAACAGATGTGGGTTAGGTATTTTCATTTTCATTGTTTTCATAGATTTTAAGGCAGAGGAAGAACTGAATAGTTGAACCTACTGTTTGACAGAGACCACTGATTTATTTGCATTCTGGTACCTCTGGCTCTTCCTTTGCTGGGAACTCAGTGGTGTTTCGGTCCGCTCCAGACCACAAGAGCCTTCAGCACTCACCAGTGGAGCTAAGGAGGCTGAAGCACGGTCAGTATTGCGTTCACACTGTCATTTGATGCAATCCCTTTTACAGTCATTTCTGCCAAATCAAATACTTGGGTGAACATCTGGGCGATGGCAAAAATATTCTCCAGGCCCCCTTTTTTCCTCCATCCAGGCTGATTAACAGTGGTTAACCATATTGATGAAGGAATTAATAGCTCAGGGCAGACATTTTTCAAATGCAACTGGGCTGGCCCCCATCACTCCCCGGTTCCACTGCTCTGCCCTGCCTCATAAAATTAAGCATTCAGGTACATAGGTTAGATTCAGCATACATAACATGGATAGAGTTCATAAAATACTTTGGCTGGCTCAATTAAATTACAGTATATGCTACCTATGACACCAGCACTGCTCAGTATCAATCTACTGATTCTTCTGACTTGGGCCCTGTTCCGAAAGGTACACAGTGCCCTCTGAGACATGCTACGTACTTTAAGCCTTCTTTGGTATCAGCCCGAGTGATGGTCGTAAGCGACTTGCAAAATCAAGGCTGGGAGGAACAGTCCTTACTAAGAAAATCTCTAAAGTTCACAGTCACAGGAGTGTTCATTTAAATAGTGCCGCATTTTACTCAAAGCTGGCAGTATTCAGTGAACGTCCCTTTTGCTTCTGGCTACTTTTCCCTTTCTGTTTCTTATAAATGTCATTGTGCTACCCTGGATTCTGGCTGGACACATGACAGTCTGGGGAAAACAGAAATTACAGCCAAAGGAAACAGAACTGAAAGTAATTAGAGAATCTTTTTCATTCATCCTCTTGATCTGTAAAAGAGAGAGATGCGTTTCCTTCTAAAGCCTGCGTTTCCTTCTAAAGGCTGCACTTCCCAGCTGTAAAACAATCGAGGTCCCTCCACCAGTACTTCTGCAATCTTCGTCACACAGCTGTGGAGTGTTGCAAACTGATAACGTTTGTAAAGAGTACTTGTAAAGTCATAAAAGAAGCAGGGCCATTAAGTTCTTACTCCTAAACCGTGGGGAAAGTTTAAGTTTCTGTTCTTGAGTTCAAAGCAGTTTGCACATTTCACAATGATCTCCAACTATAGTTCACAGTCTGCAACGTTGCATTGAGCCCTGTTAAATTCGTAGTACGTGAGTAGGAAAGGGCATACTGTTGCTTTGTTGTTTCATCAGTAGAGTTACAGACAGATGCTTTAGGAGCAATGCTTTTATCTTTCCTGGTAGCCATTTCTCGTGCAGGCACATACTGAGGAACACGTTTCCATCATGGCTTTCATTTCGCTGGTTTTCATTCACAATTTTGTATTATCTGTAAACATCTGAATATACAGCACCTCAACTTAATAACTCTAAAGTTGTATCTTCGTGTTGCAGCTCTGTATAAATGGGCAGACTGTGCATTTCAGAAGGTGAGAAATGAACAGGCTCTGCATGAAAAGGCCTCTGGGAAGTGGCAAGTCGTACCCTGGGTCAGCCCTGGTCCTCCGTCCCGCTCAGGTAGGAGGGAGCTTCTGCCTCCTGTTCCCAGCTTTTACCAAGTGCTACAGCTTGGTTGGCCACAGTTTGGCCTCTGTGGAAGCAGGTTAGCTCTGATCAGAGAAGCACCAGATTCCTGTGGAGGTAGGATGAGGCCTCTAGATTGCAGACCTAGAAAACTTCGAGATTTATCTAAGCTTGGTCAAATGCGGCGGGAGGAAGGACGGCTCCCCCGGTTGCGGAGCTGTCTCTGATTACCCGCTGCTGGGGACTGAAGTACTTCCTGCTTCCTTTTTTTTCCTTCCTCTCTTCTTCCTTCAGCGTGCACAGACCCTGCAGTAAAACCTTCTCATTCAGAAGGAAAGGGAACTCTCTATTGCACTGCAATTATAAAGCAAGAGCTGACTTAAACCTGGGAGCCAATGCAGCTGCTTTTCAACAGACAGGAAACGTTGCATAGTCACAAAATGTTGCAGACACAAAAACTGAGACTACTTGTATTTAACCCTCTGCCTTGTGAATGAAGAGGTTGGGCATGAATTCCAAACACGGCCTTGGTTGTCTAACTTCCCTAGGACTCGGGACTATTTAGACTTTTTTCTGGTCCAAACCTGTTAATTTTAGCATTTATTGGGTACTAGAGCTAAGACTGAATACTCATTTGACCTCACCAGGATACACTCTGTACTTACAGTATATTCTAGGAAACTTTAATTAGCTCACATTTTCATCTGAAATACAATTACATAAAAAAGTATTTTTTTAACATAAAACACCAATTCAGTATGGTTTTCCTTCCCTCAGTTTTGCTACAGTTTGATTTTTACAGGACAATTGTCACTATTTTCTCAAACTGAATGAAGTAATAGAGCTTTGAAATAGTTCTCATTCCTTCAGAGACTTCACTAGAGATATTTTCTTTAAAGGGGTACCATCATCTTTTCAACCTCATCAGTTTTATCCCACAGTTTACCAGCAACATCATTTGCAGGAATGTGGGTGTTTCAGGCTTAAATATGGGCAATTCAGGCTCAAATCCCTTCCTGGCATAGAGGGACTCAAGGACATGCTTGTCAAGCTCATTTTGAAAGGATGACTTCACCACAAGACTATGGAAGGAAACGTTCTCTGGTTTTCCTGTGAACTTGCTTTAGTTCACAGAAAAGCATTCAAGAGCCATTGACCTACAGAAAGAATGGGACTTGCCTTTAAGCCTGCAGTTTGGCGCATTGATTTGAGAGAGGTGAGCCACTGAAGTCTGGCTCAGCTTCAAATACCACTTACGTAGCTTATCTAATAACTGCTTAATGTACCATATATAACAGCACTCAGAGGCGGCACCAGAATCCAGTGATTCCCACTCATAGGCGAGTGCTCTAGCTGTTAAGCTCCAAGTCTCTCTTGGCTAAGAAATACTCTTCCTTCCCTTTCAATGAGAAGAGACCTCTACTTAGTAGCTAGCACACCTTCCAGAAAAGGGAGGACTGAAGTTTGACTGCCCTCTTGCCGAGCAGGGACACAGATCTCACTTTTCCACATACTGAAGAGACCTTCTAGGTACTTATCAGCTGCCCCAGCAACGCTCTCTTGGCTTGCTGCATTTTTAAAAGACTGCCATTCTTCAAAGACCAATTTTTGAACAAGCTCAAGAAGGGGAGAAGCTTCAGACGCACCTCTGTAGGCAATAGTTCCTTACTGGCTGCTTGCATGGCATCCCGGCTGCTTTGGATCTCCTTTCGAAGAAACTCAGCTCTCAATGTGCACCACAGAGGACCATAAACGGGTCCAACACTTCATCTCAGAAACTTCAAAATTTCGTTGGGCAATGGTCAATGCTGTGGCACTCTTCTTTTTTGGCTTTTAGCCTAATTAATTAGTGCAAGGTCACCAGGCAGTCTGTTTCAGAGCAGGGCTTAAATCTATGTCCTAATTTAGTGCTCAGGCTAATGGATTCTCTTTCCTTGCTGGGCCTATTTCCCGAACTGTAAATATAAAGCTGGGCCCTGGAAAAGGCTTTGTCACACACAAATGACGCATGGATTAAACAGCACGTAGTATTGTCTTTCACCTAACGAACTTCCCTTGTCACGCTTTAAAGGCAAGCAAAGCAGGTCTTTGCAGTTTGAATTGCCCTGGAAAAGCACATGTGCTTCTTGGATTCAGATTTTTATTCTTTCCTGTATAGACGTATTATGCAAGTACACTCTAACTGTGCGCAATGAGATCACTGACAAAAGATGTAAATAATACGTACGAGATATAGTGGGGGGTGAAGAGGGTGGACGCAACTGAAAATAACTTGGATGGTAAAATAATCAGATGACAGGATGAATTTTCAACAGACTGACTGAATACTCATTCCAATGGAGGGATATGAACACATTTGCAGTGATCATCATGACTCTTGTTTAAAGCTCAACTCATGACGGGTAACGGTAGATAGTAAAAGAAAGATAGTAATGATCTTGTGAACACTGAGCCTGTAATTACTTCAACAGTAATAAGCTAGAATGCTTTTCCTAGATGTCTTCAGCATGCGGGGGTGAAACCACGATTTTCCTTCCAGCAGAGGGGGCTTGGCAGTAAGTTTTCTAAACACAAACCCAAATGATTTCTTTGGAAATTGAGTAATACTAAAATTAAACTGACTTTTATAGGAACTTCCATAGTATTGTAGATAAAAACAGAACTTCCTACAAATGAGATTCAAATATAAACAGACACAATTCAAACTGAGTGTTGTTCTGGCTATCTTTGTTTCCCTTGCTTCTCAGTGTGGCTTTTCTATTTCAGCAGAAAGCCCTTGCAGTCATACCTGACAGGCACAGTGTGCAAGTAAAGAAGTTTTTGCTCCCAATTCCTTTGAAAAGCTGAGTCCAAGTTCCCATTAAACCCATCCCTGTAAACTACTTCAATACATGTACAAGAAAAAAACAGGGAAGACATCGAGGTAAACTCCTGGTGGAAATTTTTCCAAGCCACCACAAAGCTGTGTATTTGAAGATAGGACATGTCATCTGAGTGGTCCAGGAGTTTACAGCACAGTGATCTAATTATTTGAGGCCACTATGTAGTTTTAAACAGTAGCCATAAGTCTGGATGGCCACAAGAGCCACTGGCAAGCTCACAATATGGGCAAGACCAAAACCATGGATGTAATCCAAGGTGGTGGTGTACAGAAGCACCTTTAAAACTAACGCTTAGTGGTAAGTTGCACACAAGAAGTTAAGTTACGTCAAGACAAAAGAATGACACAAGTTTCTCTTGAAATTAAAACAGGCTGGCTGGTCTTCTGGTAAATTCCTCTTTTTCATGGTTAAATGGATTTGTCCCCCAAATACGGTTTCCTTGCTCGGTTTCCACTCACACAGAAAAAAGCGCAGGCAGGTGCATTTGAATGCCTGGGCGTTATATTCACGTTGTTACTGCTGATGAATAGAGTTTTACTCCACGCGTGCGTACCTGAATGGCACTGTTCAGTGCTGTGCAAAATCTGATTCTTTTATTTCTAGTGAGAACTAGCAGCCAAATTTAATGACAGATTCTGGTAAATGTAATTATTTTCACCTCTGTGGCTCCAGCTTCTTGTGAAGGAAATATTGAAAATAACCATGCAGTAGAGTAACTTAAAATGAAATTCATGCCAGATGTAGCAGAAGGTGCAAATGACTCACCGTGACCAATGAGGGTGCAACACTTTCCCTCGCTGACGTGAGCACGGGCTGTCCTGTTACCGGCGCAGCAGCAGTCACCTTGCAGGGATGGTGGTAGGTGCAGCGCTCTGCAGCAGCTGGGGCTCTGCCTACTCGCTGGCCTCGCTGGTCATTCTGGTGAGCTCTTCTCAGAAGGCAGGATCTCAGCAGCCGCTCTGTGTTTGTGGGGTACAAGGGTCACCACCCACGGAGCCCAGTAATTTTCCTTAAGACTAATATACTTCAAAAAAGAGTACGTGGGGGAGGAGGTGGATGAGAATTCTGGTCGCCTGGTGAAATAAAATTATCATTTAGTGTGGATATCAGAATGTCTGTTAAACCTTCTGTTTGGAAGCGGAGGTACTATGGACTGACATACTATATACCACCATATTTCTGACAGAAGAAAAAGGTGGGCTGCGAGGGTTACAGCAGTCCATTGGGAGGAAGGGGGATGGGGCAAGTCACTGTGTGTCCCCAGTCCCCAAACCAGGATCCCAGTTAATGGCACCAGCTCTGCTAGGTGGTGATCCCTGGCCCCTCCTGCCTTTGAGTCCCCTCATCCATACCACATCTGCAGCACTTCCACCCATTGCTCTCAGTTCCCCCAGTCTTTGGACCTGGTGTCCTCCACATCCTTTACCCCACTTCTCCAAACCCATTTCAAAACCTCTCCCTTCTCTACAGAGCTGCCTTTCTTCTCACAAGATAAAAATATCCAGCCTTCCACGCCAGAGCATCCCCTCCCTGACCCACCGAGCCTGGGGTACAAATCCCCCCTGGACCTTCCCTTTCCTCCTGCCTGGGGTCACCCCAAGCTGCTCTCTCCTAACCCTCAGGCACTCCCGGCGCTGCCCCCGCCTTTCGGCCCGCTCCCCACTGTCAGGTCCCCCAGTGCCAGCCACCCCTGGGTTCCCTTTGGCCTCTGCAATAATCCGAGCTCCTTCCTGGCACCAGCTCCTTGGGTATCCCCTCCTCGGGTGCACTTTGTGAAAACCCTGACTCCTGCTTTTCAGATGGGAGGATTTCAAAACCTACCAAATCCTCCACCATTCACAGCTGTAAGAGCAGCAAAAGAGGATTTCTCTGAGGGAAAGCAACTGGGTGTCAGCTTTCATAAAGCAATGCACTGTATAGCACTGCTGTGTGTGGTACCGGAGAGGATTGAGGAAGAGAAAAGAGAAGAAAAGTGGGCAGTTATGGGAATTTGCAAGAAAAAAAGAATCTGCTTTGATGTTCATGACCTGAGTCAAAATACGAGGAGGCCGAACTTCCCAGAAAGGAAGTTCACTAACAAGGAACCACAGATAACCTTCAGATGCTAAACTGAAAACTCTGGAGGAGAAGGTAGACTTAATTCTCAGAAAAAAACCTGTACAAAGTATACTTAATATCAAAGAGAGAAAGAAAGCAAAAGACAGAGAGCATCGTGAAACTAAAAGAGGTATTAAACAGAAATTACAAGAAGCAATTAGAAAACATCAGGCTGGAAAGCAGAAGAAGGCAGAGAGGAGCAAATTTTAAACCTGGGACACTGGGATTTGTTTGCACAGAGAAAGGTCAGATGGGGACAAACTTCCAGCAGTATTATGGAAGAAGCCAATAAGGAATTAGCTGGGACTAGCACAGAGGGAGTACAAATGAAACAAAAAAAATAAAAAATAAGGAAAAGGACTGTGAACTGGAGGAGAAGAGACAGGCTAGAAATGAAAGAGGAAACAAAGAAGCAACAGAATAAATATTGCATGGGATAAAGAGGGAAAAAGAACACAACAGCCCATTCTCGCTCAGCTCATGGGAACCTGCAAATCTCCCAGATCTGCTTTATTAATTGCCAATGCCAAGTTGAGAGCCTTGTGGATCCAGAACTTTTCACCTGGAGAGGCAACTATCTGTGCAGGTTCAAAATGGACCAGGGAAAGCTTTATCGTAATGCCAAAGGATGTATCAAAACTATGAGCCCAGAGGAGTAAGATGACACCTGACAGCTTCAAACATAAAATATTCTAGGGCAAGTGAGACTCCAGGTGCTGCTGACCTAGAAACTACTAGACTGCTGTTGTTTTAACAAGGGCATAGCTTCTTCCAGCTCAGTTTATCTTTCCAAAGATGCTAATTCTTTGAAGGAACAGTAGGTACATTAGAAAATGTATTATAAGCAAATATGTAATTGTCTCCCTTCCATTCAGCATATTTACACACATACTCTTTAAAATAAGAAACCGTCGTTCCTGAGTCTTCTGGCACATGAAATGAAAGCAATGAAAATTCGATTTTTTAGGCCATCAAGAGATGCAGGTAAGAGCCCAGTTAAAGTATGTTCATGTATGTCCCAAGAACTTTCACGTGAAGGTCTAACAAAGATCCAAGCAGACAGACGGTTCTGCAGGCATGAGTCATTGATAATCAGTCAGCTTAACAAGAAGTCCAAGCAGTCTCGTTGGTCTACCATAAGATCATTACCTTAAGACACCAAAAAATAATGGGTCATATTGTCAGTTCGGTTCTTCCAGGGATGAATGGAGTCCTTCCTGATATGGTGCAAAAAGAGAAGTAAAAATACCCAACTAGAAAAGGGTGTCTGCGCAGAGTTCCCAATGACTGCAACGGCTGAGTCACAGTGGGTTCTTGGACATGCAGGGGAGTTTTAGCAGGAAACCGCCTACCACTTTATTTACAGCTCCACTTCAACTATGCCATTCGACTCAGCTCAGGAGATGATTGTTATCACTCTAGATGTTGTGGATGCATTTGCACAGAGACACTTTCCAAAAGGCCACATATGTTTAGCATCAGTTTTTCACGAGGTTTCTATATATTCACTTCAGATGGAAGAAATACTGCCCCTTCTGCCCTTCTCCCTCCAGTACAAAAGTACCTTTTCTCCATCCACTCTGATTTGTTTGAGTCATACCTGACCTGCATGCATGCTTTGCATTGCTAAACTCTATCTGCTTAGAAATTAGCATGCTGTCATTCTATACTTACGAGCACAGGCAGCTACAGTAGCACAAAAGCACTTATTTTCAAAATTGGGACAATTCTGATGTCTCACCATTAGTCTTAAGTAAGGCAGGAGCTCAAAGATCCAGAAAAGGTGGGGGGAACCACAGTTCTGCCCGCCAATCCCGCCTCAACTCCGTGATCTCCACATTCAGCACCTGGAGACAGAGTCCTGCTCCCCCGCATACAGCACGTTATCGTTCTGGCAATTATCATAATTAAAACAATGAGCTTGTATCAAGAAAACATTCTGCAATGCTAGCAAAGTTTCTGTTTATACCTCTCTTCTTTGTAAAATACAGAATTATCTATAGAAAACTATGTTAAAAAATGTAATTGTTTGCAAATTCCAGCCCATAAATTTAGACAGGGCCTTCCGTGTCTTCTCCTGCAAATTCTGTCCTAGCTTCGTGAAAGTGTTAAGATCACGCATTTCACCAGCACACCTGTGTCACTCGGTGCACAGATGTGTGAGTGGGCAGATTTCAGGTTGCATGTGCAAATGTAAATCTGATATTGCCCAATTTTTCAGTTCTTGGCTTTGTAAACCACATAACATCAGTGCAGCGTGTGCGGCAGTGTGCAAGACGGGAGGAAGGCTGTGGTGTGTGCTGTGCTGAGGCGCAAACTGCTGACGAGGAGAGCAGAAAGCAAATGGGGTGGTGGTTCTCTGGAACAGCGATGGGGTCTCTGCACAGCCTCATGACTGCGCCAAAATCCCGTTTTCAGAGGGGAATGGCTGCTGAATCCCCAGTGATGAGGACTTGTCTCCATTCATGGGGTGCTCCTTGGCATAGTAAACCCACTGGAGTACAACGCCACGACACAGACCCTCCCAAATCTGCGTCTGCCTGTGCAAACGGGCCGTCATATCTCCCAAGCCCTGAAAAAGGGGGCTGGGAGGAGATAAGGGAAGAGACAGAAAGACAAGAAAATACTTCAGTTGGACCCGTTTCTCTCTGCCAGTACACAGAAAAGTTTATGCAAATTCAAGTCAGCCACAGGACTTCTGGGAAGTTGCCAGTGACACACTCAGTGTCTCAAAGTTAACGTATGAGTGAAAATAAGAGAGGGAAGTCTCTTAAAGCTGTTTCTAAAGAGCCAGTAAAAACATCCAGTTCAGTCCATAAGCAATTGCTTTGGAAATCTACGTCGGCAGCTTTGGACACTCAGCATCGCTTTTTCTTTTTTACGCTGCACAAAACTCCGCTTGTGGCTCATTTTTTAAAATCAGATTCAGCTTTAGCCCTGCCTTTCCAGTACACATTTGAGAGATCATCGCACGCAGAGCAGAGAAAGGATGCTGAATGAATCACAAGAGATGATCTACTTGCCCAAGATTTGCAGGCTGTACCATTCTTGGTATTTTATGCAGCGGGTCTGTCACATGGAGAGGATTCATATGTGATCTGAAACAACTCAATGAGCGCAACACCGTAAAAACCAATGGGTTTACCTCCCCAGTCTCGAGTCTAGTGTTTCCCTCTCTCCCCCGAATCACACCCCTCCCACCCTTCTACCACCACCACAACCACATGTTGGGACAAAATGAACAGAAAATAGCCACCCTCAGATCTGTCTGCCACCCGCTAGTGGAAACTGGGAATTCACTGGAATTCAGGGAACTGGAGGCAGGTCACATGCATTACACCCTTGACACCGCAATTTATCTGCACAGTTGATATTTTAGAGTTTCATTTATGTTGTTCAGTTTCCCTGAAATTAACCTTTCAAAAAAAAAAAAAAAAAAAGAAAAACCCACAGTCTTTCAAGGGGATCAGAAACCATTTTCAGGAAACACTACCAACTTTGATGATAAACGCAGCCACTAAGAGTAAATGTATTCGCGTGTGTCTGTGTGTCGGACTAAGTTTTTTATTGAGTTTCATACAGAAACAGAGGAAGAAAAGTGTAGAATGCTATGCAACTTACTGCTGGAATACCACATTGCTATAGATTGCGGACTTATCAGTGGAGAGTTATTTTTAGTATGGCCCATGAGCAAGCAAGAAGTGAGGACGTGTTTTTTTCCAGCGCTTGAACGAGGCAAGCTGCATTTTCCAGCCCTGACACCGGGAAGCCTCCAGCGCAGGCATCCCTCGGCATTGCTGCACCGGCACAGCGCGCAGCCCGGCCCCGGGCTTCCCGCTCTGCGGCCAACGTCAATGGCTGTGCGGGGGAAAACGGGACACTGAGAAAGCCAGGGCAAAATATGCGAGGAATAAAAAGCCAGAACAAAGGGAGGAAAACGGAGGGAGTTAGGTGGTATCCCTTCAGCTAATTCAAAATTTGTAACCCAAATGTATCTAGAAGTGAGCTTCAGATGTCTTTGTTTTTCATCTCTTCGAAAATCAGCTATTTTTAGCAGTAAAGCTAAGGTCTGGACCCCACTACTCTATTCTGGGTGCAAGTCTGCTTTTCCATTTTACTAAAAACATCTACTTGGAGATCTTTGCCCAGCTACCACTAGCAGCATTTTGGATGCAGAAGTCAAGTCTAACGTGAAGTCACGTTTGCATCCTTCCACAGCCACGGCATATCCATCACATTCCTATTAAAGAACCAGCACATACTACAGAACAAAACGTTCACCTTGCTCAACAAAGAAGAAAATTCCTGAGAAACATCCTAAGATCACAGACATTGTACTATTGTTACTGTGTTTATATACTACTATAACTGGAAATCTTCTGAAGGGCTCTGATGAAGCTCCTGCCAAGCCTTTAGCAAGGAAATCTGAACTCACAAAAGATTTCCTCCTGACCAAAGCATATACTGTAAGCATGGACTTGGGAAGATACGGGAGCATTTTTAATGTACCCAGAAATTCTGGGTCTCTGGCCGGCCTCTGAAGCTCGGCACACCTCTCAGGATGCGCAGGACCTCGTCTGGAAGGGCGTGCTCCACCTGCGCCACGTGTAAGTCCCAGCACTGGAGGAGCCTTAGAAAGGGACAGAGCTCTCCCTGACTAACTGGAAAATCCATACGCCCTGTTAATATTTTAACCTTTCCTTATAGACTCAGGGAGAGAGGACGTAAACCTATTTATATGGGAAATCATTAGAGAGAGCACAGGATTTAAATTCACATTCATCAGTTTATTGATATTTCTTGGTATTATTATAGTAGGTGCTTAATTGCATCTGTTTGCTTATAAAAGTTCTTGAGGGAAAAAGCCCCAACACTTAACATTTGAAGAATTATATCTGCTTTTTCTTGACAAGCTAATCTGAATTTTTAAACTGGTGGTTAGAGAAATCTAATTACTGAACTTCAGCTTAGATATACACTAAAACAGCAATCACCTGAAGGCTGCATTAATTTATGTTGAATGGGGCTGTCATACCAGGAATGTACAGATCATTCTGTTTAGAAGTAAACCCAGAAAGTCATGGACATAGTTTTGGTACTGCTGCAGAAACTGAGAGGTTACTCAGGCCGTACTCCAAGTCATGGTATGAGACAGAGCCAGAACAGCACAGCTGGAGCAAAGAACTAAGGAGAAGCACAAATTTCAGCTGTTCGCATGTAAGAACACCTCCAGCCACCTTACCAGAAGTTTTTTCTGTAAAGTTGTATTTGAATGACTTGTGGTTTGAGGTCATCACATTTCACTACTCATACGTTCAGTAAGTTTCTGAAGGTCACCTTGGCAAGCTCAACTCAATTTGTGCATGTGACTAAGTCTTACCCTTCCTCCAGACCCATTAGCAGACACTTTGCCAGTATTTTGACATTATCATGAACTGAAGTTGATCTGCAATTGAAATACAGCATAGCATTTCTTTCCAGTTTAAGACAACTGATAGTAGGACTTCTCGCAGTGTCAGAGGACAAAGCTGCCCTTAAAAAGTGAGTCACCACAGACTTGAAACCTCCTGACAAGAGCAATTCAGTGAGATGTCTCCAGAACTGCAGGAGGAGGTCCTCCAGGCTGGGCACTCTTCCCACTCTCATATTCTCAATTACCTAATTTACTGATAGGGGACATCAAGGCCTGCATGGTAAGCTACCCTAATTTTACATAATGTAATATTTCTTCTTAATTAATCCAAAAGCGTGTCTGGTGACGTCTGTATCTAACTAATATAGATCTTTCTAAAATTAGAGAATGCTTCAGTAATATCTTTGGAGAATGTTTCTGATTTACCACTTTAACGACAGTTGCCAAGAATTCTACATTTAAAGGACTTTTGTCTTGTGTCAGAAATAGCCAGCTTATTCTCCTGATTCCTAGAAATTCTGCTGGAGTTGGAATATGGTGAAGCTAATCTATTCTGAAGACAGCTTGTTGAGTTCACATGTAAAATTGGATGAGGTTTGCAATAAATCTGGAGAGGGAGAATGTCTGAAGAAAAAAATCCAATTATTTTCCACAAGAGCAATTATGTTGGGGTTTTTTTCCTTTCCTTTTCTTGGCAAATGAGGAATTAATATTTGTATTCTGAAGTAGGCTGTTGAGCCATCTATCAGGACCCAGCCTTTCTCCAGGGATGGGGGAGGAACAGAAAACTAGCTAATGTCTCAGTACTTTTGAAAACTGAGAAATTAAAATTCATATGAGCTATTTCTTGCCTAGATCTTTGCAGATGTATGTTACATAACTAGCCAAGGCCATAAGACAATAATAAAATCTATATAGCATCTATGGGTCCAGTAGAATAAAAGATGCACCCTCACTGGTTTCTATTTGTTGGGTATAGGAGTTATTAGATACTGCAGAACCCTAATATATTCCATCATCATAAAAGTTTGGGTGTTTTATGATTTTGAGATTAGACTGCAACTGTAAAAAAGATCTGTCAAGACAGATAGATTACAGTAATCACAGCAGGAATATGGAGGTCAGCATATCACGCAGCAGGAAAGCTCACAAAAGATATTTTCTCAAGGCTGAGTATTAATAGTGATTTATTCAGATCCAGGCTCGATGACTTCAAGTATTAAAAATCCACCCAAGTCATCGGAAAGTGTCTCAGTGCGTTGTGAAAGAAATATGATTGTCCACCTGGATCTGGATGAGAAGCTGCAAGATACTGCTGTGCCATCACCCTCTGATTTCTCAGCTTCCTATGTGCTACTCTGGCTCCTGTGACAGCACTGGATCGGTCTTTGTTCCCTTTAAGAACAAGACCACTTTTTTCCTTTTTATTTGGACTACCGAGTCTCTCTACATTCAAGGATGTATTCAAGAACTGAGACTTGGGCCCATTTGACCACCTTAAGAATGAATTTTAATTAGTTTCTGTGGACTGAAAACCAAAGGTGAGGGAACATTTGAGTCACTTGCACCACCTCACCCCAACCATAAAAATCTCCTCATATGTGGATTATGCTCATGAATGAAATACATCAGAAACTGATTCCACAACCTTTGAATTACTTCAGCAGAAGCTCAGCATTTGCATGTGGTTTGAACAGACGGAATCATGGGAGCACCAGAAAGGGTATCAACACCGTTCACCTTCACCAGCAAATGCAAATTCCTAATCATGTAAACCGTGCAGGACACAATCTAAACCGGCACTGAAAACAAAGAGAAGTGGTAGAAAATGCCTGTAAGAATGGGAAGCTGTAAGAGCAGAGGGTAAAGGTACCATTAAAATAGTAATAAAGAGACACCGGAGGCCTTTTTGGATTATGAATTGATGTTTTGCTTGGTGTCCTCAAGGTTCCCACTCAAAAATAAATTTTCCCTAAAGCTTATGACCTCTCCTGTCTTCTCCTTACAGTCAGCATCCCCTTCCCATATTACCTGGATCTGTAACTGCCTGAGGGCTCTGCACGTACAAACAGTAACCGCGGCTCCAAAACCCACCGCACAGTGCAGTGCCGTGGCTGATTCTCCTGTGCCGTGTTACCACTCTCCTTTCATGGGCTTGGGATCTGAACAGACGCGAGAAGAGGGAACCGGAGAAACAGCGAATGTGGCTTCAACAGCAAGGGAGAGAGCTGCCGGGGCGGCGAGGGAGGCAATGGAGAGGGAGCGGAGGTCTGTGCTGGCTTAGTTTGCAAAGGATTACTCAGGTATTGCGGTAGCCAGACTGAAGTAAAATTAGCAACTGGCTCTGAAATTCAAGGTCTGTGTTCCTCCAGCCAGCACTCAAACCTCTGTAGTCCAGTAAGTGTATCTGGAAGCCAAACTACTTTCACATGGTTCTGCTTTAAAATATCCAGTTCAGTATTTATAGCAGCAGTTCCCCTGTAAGAACGGCAGCCTGCTACCTCTGCAATTAGCACCAACGTTATTTTTAGGGATCCAAAGTTCCTCCATCGATTGGGGAGTACACGCGCGCGCACAGACACAACGAAGCAACGCGCATCTCTCATTCGTACGAAGAAACACCAGCAAGCAGGCTGCCCTTTCACAATGCTTTTACCAAGGATCTGAGGCTTTCCTTTTTTTTTTTTTTTTTTTTTTTGCTCAACTAATTGCCGAGAAGGATGTCTAAACTACTGAAATGTAGAAAACCCAAACCGCATTTTTGTATGGTTAACTGTTCAGCATTTGAATTCATGAGACTAATGTGAATCCTGATTTGACTTAGTTAATATCAACAAAAGAACTTCCACTGAATGTCAGACAAGATCCATTTAGTCTGGGCTCAAGGAAACCAGCATTAAACTGCCCCAGAAGAAGGAACTAATGTAATTTAAAATAAACAGTTCCAGAATAGCCAGCTTAGAAAGAAACTTTCCTCATAGCCTCAGACAGTTAATTTGTTAGTTATTTGAAGTATAACAGTTTATGTCTTACAGAGATATATTTCAGACAATTTGGACTATTCAAAGGAACATATGGGAGGGAGAGGCTCAACCTAAGCTTAATACACTTAACTTCCAAAAAACACAGCTCTTCATCCTAGCCAGCAGACATGTGCACTTTCTCACAACTCGTACTCACAGCGATCCTTTTTAGAAGACAAAACCACTAATTTCTATCATCCATCCTAGCTGGATGTGATCTGACTTGTATATTATCTGCAGAACAGACCGAATTCCAGTTCGGACAGAAATTATTACCTCTGTGCTGACTGTCTAGCCCTTGTCTAGGTATAAGCACGATGCTTATCAAGGCTTGATAACAAATTGGTGACATCTCAAAACGTATTTTGTTCTTGGCGTAATGACTTGTGTATGTTGTGACAACCGTGCCGTACACACATCGTTCTTCAGTGATATCTAGCATGATAATTAATATCAGTGTAAAGTGAGTCATTTTTATAGCCATTTCACCTGTAAGTAAATGACTGAAAGGATAAGAGGATGAGCTGTACTCATCAGGCCCACTTTATTATCTCTTAACTTGGAAAATGATAGTATGGATAGCATGGAAATGGAGATGTATAAGGAAACGTCTAGACACAATAGTTGCATCTTTTGGGCCTGTCGTCCCATTTAAATACGTCAAACTCTGACCTTAATACCTAGTTAAAGTGGGTGACGGAGCTTCACACTTCCCTCAGTGCTGCTGGTTTCAGTGTATCTGAAAGCAGACTCAGAAACAGTGCGGTGTCTAATTTACTTGCAAAATCAAAGGATTCCGATTTCAGGGGTTTCATTTAAATGAAATTTCAGATTCTGGAGAAGAAAACAAAACCCACTAAAACAGGAAGGATGGTATTGTGGTTAAGTTTCTAGTATGGGGCTCTGAAGACCTGAATTATGTTCCATTCCTAGCCCTGCTGCAGACTATCTCGCTCTGTGACTCTAAGCAAATCACTGAATCTCTTGGTGCTTCAGTTCCCCTTTTCTAAAGATGATGTTGCTGATTTGGTCAGTTTAGATAACGAGCGTTTTCATGTAAGAGCTACCATTTACAATATCAGCACACGAGAGGCTCTAACCTCAAAAGACTAATAGTAAAATATGTGACCCTATTTACTTGAACTGTTCTTACAAGAAAATATCAATTTATTACACTTGGAAAAATACTTTGATTACTCATTGACAAGTGTCGTGGTTTAACCCCAGCTGGCAACTAAGCACCACACAGCCGCTTGCTCACCCTCCCCCCCGCAGTGGGATGGGGGGGAGAATTGGGAAAAAAAATAAAACCCAGGGACTGAGATAAAGACAGATTAATAGGACAGCAGAGGAAGAGAAAATAATAGTAATAATGATAAAAGAATATACAAAGCAAGTGATGCACAATGCAATTGCTCACCACCCATTGACCGACACCCAGCCCATCCCCGAGCAGCGATCGCTGCCCCCCAGCCAACTCCCCCAGTTTCTATACTGGGCATGACATCGTGTGGTACGCAGTAGCCCTTGGGCCAGTCTGGGCCAGCCGGCCTGGCTGTGCCCCCTCCCAGCTCCCTGTGCACCGGGCAGAGCAGGGGAAGCTGAAAGGTCCTTGACCAGTATAAACACTACTTACCAACAACCAAAACATCAGCGTGTTATCAACATTATTCTCATGCTAACTCCAAACCACAGCACTACACCAGCTCCTAGGAAGAAAATGAACTCGATCCCAGCCGAAACCAGGACAAGCGTCTTCATAACAAGAACACAACTGAGCTGATTTAACATTCCCATATTAATTCCCACACTCATCGCCCACTTACTATAGCAAATTCTAAACAACGTGCTACTCCACAGACACGTTGGCCTGCCAATTAATCCAGCTTCATAGCAGAATCAGTGTCTGCTTCTATTCTGAAAAATTAGGAACAAAGCTGACATGGGGAGTGCCTGCTGACTTTTTAAGCCTTTCAAGTTTTTGGATTTTTTTTTTTCCAGAGGACTGTCCCTGCAGGGGGGATGAATTGAGCAGGGTGTGGAGTGCCCCATAAGGGAATTTATACTGGGGAATACCATACATGGTATCACAACCTCCCCCCTCTTGGTGGTTTCACAGGGCGAGGAAAGGCTTGGAGCATAAATAAAGGAAGCTCTGCCTGCATTACACTGCTGCTAGTAGGGCTAAGAGTGTGGGTTTTGAAAAACAAACTATCAAACAGGCAAACGTCTCCTGTATCCCCAACAGATACAGTACTCTCCTGCCTTCAAAACTATCTTCAGAACCACGTTTTCTCCCTTGCTGCCTCCTGGCAGACCTTTCCCGCAGTCCATATTCCCAGTGCTTTCTGAAGACATTCCCTCTAGCCTTTGCCCTCTTTCTAGCCAGCAAGCCGTGCTCCTGCTGCACAAATGCCAGCGATTCCGCCAAATTCGCTGTCATTTTCCAAGCCAATATTTACAAAATAGGGGTAAGGACTTTTTTTTTTTTTTTTTTTTTTAACAAAAGCTGAGTTTGTTCTTTATTGTAGCCTTTGGAGGCTACTGATACGACCCTTCAGATGAAAAGCGTTTTCTTTCCTGCTCCAAGAAACAAGGGAAAAGGGGCTATGGGATAATGTCTCCCAATCATTTTCTTTCTCCCCAGACTTTGCCGTTCTTTTCTGAGACACAAAGAAAGGGAACACAATTTGTTTCTCCACGTGAAATGGTACTTTGTGAAGAGGAGGAAAAAAAAGGCATTTCAGAAGGAAGGCTTTACTTACCCAACAGACTCTAATTCACCTTGCAGTAAGCAAGAAGTGCTCATTAAGCTGAGTGACGGAGCGCAGCTCAGGATCACCTGAACGGGCAGCAGTGCTCCCAGTCCTTTCTAGAGACCTTCCTTCCACCTGGGCTCTGCCTGGCAGCTCTGCACGGCGCCGGGTTTATGCACTGCCCTCTACTGGGTAGAGAATCCTCGTTTGATCCAGTCCTGCGGGCACCGAGCTCTTCCCAAGGCCCAGATTGTGGGGATTTTAAGTAGAGAGAGAGGAGGTAAGAAAGGAAACAGGAAGATGGGAATGGTGGGGGGGGCTTCAAAAGGAAACATGAGTGGGTAAAAATGAAGATATCCCAAGAAAGCTCAACTTGTGGGACCCTCAAGTCTAAAACCCCAGCTCTTCCTATCACAAAATCTTCACTCGCTGTACAAGTCTCCTTCACACACTACGATTGATGTCCGCTTCTCCTGGGCAAGCCGTTCTAAGGCACCTTATGGAGCACCCCGGACCACTCTCATTGTGATTGATGTAGAGATGGTATCAAACGCCGCGAGCAGCAGCCCGACGCACTTGGCCTTTGCTGTCCGAGCTGGCAGGCTTACCCCATCGCTCTCCTCAGCGACTGCGAGCTCACCCACCCATTCGAGCCCTGCCAAGCTCTGAAGCTTTGCAACTCAATATTATTACCACATTCCTGCTTAATGAAGAAGACTTTTTGGACAGACGCTTTGTCAGCTGCGCTACTCAGTACATGGCAGACAGACTGCACGTGCACCCGGAGGATCTTTCTTTCCCCTGTGATCTTAAAAAATTAAAAATTACACGAGAGCAGAACAGCTTTCCTGGCATGCCTACAGCAACCTGCAGCCAACCTCCATCTCATCTGAGAAACACTCGTACCCCCGCGCCGCATTACAGCCGTGCCGGGCTCCGCTCCTTAAAGCCGCGGTGGTGCAGGAGCCAGGGGTGCAGTAGCAGGAAGGTGGCTTGGCTGGGCGCCTCGGGGCGCGGAGTCGGAGGATCTGAACTCTACTTTTGGCTCTGCTATACCTTATTGTGCCACAGTTAAGCACTTCAAATCTCTTTTCTTTGGAGGGGTGGCGGGGAGGAATGGGACTTTGTCTTGCCTAAGTAGACTTTAAGCCGTTAGGGACAAGGCCTGGTTGTACCTGCCTGAACAGGAGCAGCGCCTGACACAAACCAGCCATTGAGCCTACTCGCTGCATGGAGCGCACTATACCAAAGCAAATAGTGGCAAAACATTTCTCACTATTACACGTTCAAATTCTAAAGTAAGTTTCAGTTCCACCATTCCTTCATGCTTTTGTTTTACACAGAAAAGCAGCTGAGCTTCCCTCCCCCAGCTGCTTATGCCAAACCTTAGCTTAAGCCCCATTGCTCAAAAATGGTTTGAAAGAGGATTCTGAGCACAAAGTGAATCTCTGTGCCAGGTCTTCAAATTAATCATGAGCTCTGTTTCTCCAAATTCATGACAACTACACTCTCACATGACAGAACATAAGCAGTAAATTTTGGTGGCTAAAGCACCATCAGAAATTTCCAGGTTCACCTGTCGTACACTGGCTGCACATCACTGTAAGGCGCTGTACTGCCAACGGGTTAATTC
Organism: Platalea leucorodia; assembly: GCF_965183815.1. Taxonomy (NCBI): domain Eukaryota; kingdom Metazoa; phylum Chordata; class Aves; order Pelecaniformes; family Threskiornithidae; genus Platalea; species Platalea leucorodia. The sequence continues at coordinate 3,754,260 of NC_138827.1, forward strand.
AGTCTGCGGCCACACTGGATTTGGTAAAGAATATTCGGTCTCAAAGCAGGAAATATATTCCCTCAGCTTCATCCCAGAGGACAACCCACAAGTCCTTGCCAGCCCCTGTCCCCTTAATTATTTGACAGAAACTTTTCATTGTCACAAAACATCGTGCTGACTGCAAGGAGAAAAACATCCTCTCTCTGCTCCTGATGTAAAGAGGCGTCCTGGCTGCAAAACCCGGCTGTCGTTCGGCATGCCCCCGGCCACACGTGCTCTGGAAGCAATACATTCACTATCGATTCCAGATTCGAGAGTCAGTGGCATTCTTCACAAAGTTTCTGTATTTTCGCACGTGCCTGTGCAGATGAATTGCTGCGCAAGGTATGTATTAGGGCACTTGGCTTCCAAAAAGACAAGGAATAATCAGAAGGAAGACTTCTTGGCCTTTTAAGCAGCTGTTGGTTACTACTTTAAGAAACCTCCTCTTTGGAAGAAAGCACACTTTACTGGGGCCTGCTTAAGGGAGCACGTAAGACACTGGTTTGGTACTTGAGGTTTCAAATCTCCCTCTGGGTGAGCAGAACAGCATCCCAAGCCTCCTGCACTGGCTGCTGGCAAGGTTATAAATACAGCTGGGGATTTGAACAGTTACTTCTAAATCTGATTACCCTGTAGAAAACCCCAGGGAAATTCTGTTTTGAGAACTCAAAACCCAGTGTAGCATCTGCACAGTCCTCTCAGGGGAAGGATCCTAGATTCCTCTGGATGCTTTTCTCCCTTTAAAATTGTTATTATTGGTGTAAATTTGCTCCACTCCTTTTTGACATTTAAGTTACACGTTAAGTCCTCTCACCTGTTCTGTCCGTGCTGACCTGTTAGCTTTGAGGAGAGCATCTATCTTCACGTTAAAACTTCCCACGCTGGTTGCTTGCTTGCTTTTCTTGCCATTTTTCCCCCACGTTCTGCGCTAGCTGCCAGGTCAGAGCCTTGTTCATCACCTACCCCTAGTGCCCCCTCGCCTCCCCTGGCCCCAGGGCACTCCTGTGCCGGGCCAGCCTCACCCTGCGCCCGCTGCCCGCCGCTACCCGGGGGCACCTCCGGCACCGCCGCTTCGCTGTCCAAAAAAAAAACGGGGGAAAAAAAAAGAAAAGAGGAAAAGCAGGTTTAGTCGGACGGAAGGAACGGGGTCACCCCAGGCTGGAGACCGCCACCAGCGGCGGAGCGGGGGTCGGCAGCGGGGCCGGGCGCTCCGGCAGCGCCGGCGCCGGGAGCGCTCGGCGGGGAGCCCGGGCACGGCTGGGCTGGGCTGGGCTGGGCTGAGCTGAGCTCGGCTCGGCTTGGCTCGGCTCGGCTGAGTTGTGACTCATTCGGAAAGTGAAAGCGAAGAGGCGGCCACGTGTTTTCGGAGAAGGCAGGGGAGGAGCCGCCGGGCAGAAAAGAGCCGCCGCCGCGTTAAATAGAAAGCAGAGGCGATGAGCGGGCCCAGAGCGCTGGAGGTGCCGCCCGCCCGCCCCGCGGGAGCCCCGGCTCGCTGCGGCGCCAGGCAGGGCCCCCGCGCGGAGGATGCTCAGCCGGCCGCCGGGGCCAGCACTCGCCACCGCTAGCCACCGCGCCGCCGGCCCCGGCGCGCCCCTCGCCGCAGCCCGCGCCTATGCTGCGCGCCCCGGGACGGCCCGCGCCCCGCGCCGAGGTAAGGGGGTGCTGGCGAACCGCGACGTGCATCGCCGCTGGAAGAGGTCAGATGGCGGAGGCGCCACACGGGAGCCCTACCTGTTGTGCAGGAGCGTGGTGGCTTTGGGGGTTTTTGCCTATGGTTCTGGTTTTTTGGTTGGTTTTTTAGTTGTTGGTTTTTTGGGTTTTTTTCCCTCCTTTTTTTGGCTCGGTGCCCGCGCTCAAGACGGAGATCTGGTATAAAATAGCGGGAAAAACAACCAAGCCAACACGCAGTGTGTTTTTTTTTTTTTGTGTGTGTGTGTGTTTTTTTGGGTTTTTTGTTTTTTTTTTTTTTTTTGCACGGCACCACTCTTCTCCAAGGACTCCGCGCCCTCGCTACGCGGTGGGAACCGGAGCCGGAGCCGCTCCGGGCCGGGCCCCGCCGAAGGCTCTGCCCCGGCGGCGGCGGGGCAGCCCGCACCCCCCGCACCGCCCGCTCCGGCTGCCGGGCGCTGGGGGCTGCCGTGCCCCGGGCTTGCTCTGTGCCCCGGGGAGAGGCACCGCCAGCTCGCTCCCTCGGCTGCGGACGGCTTCTGCTAGCCGGCCCTGCGATTTTTAGATCTCGGGCTTAGTGGTTACTGCTCACCAGCGTGCCCCGAAATCGAATTTTTGTTAACTTTAAATACTGAGCGATAATCCTGGCCCAGTAATTGGAAAAACTGACATCAGTTTCCTTCTGCTGTGTAAAGAAAGCCCAATGCTACTTTCAGCCTGTTATTTGCCAGCATAAGGATTTTACAGCCCTCTTTGCTGTTTCAGGAGGTAATATGAGCTAAATGAAACCGAACATCAAGTTGTTAAATTAGCACAGACAGGAATCCAGCTGCGCACTTTCTTTGAAACCCTCATTAGCATGTTACTCTGAACCGTAAGATGGGATTAATTTCTGAGAATACGTCAAGGTTTCTCAACAAGCTGCTGCTGCAGATCTATATCTGACTGTAGGGATAAATCCTAAAATCTATGCTTGCCAGTAAGGTCAAGGCAGCCAGCGGAGATGTATCGAACCACACTGTCAGAGGTAGACGTTTCAGGCCAAACTCATTCCTGGTGCAGCACTGCTAATTCCTTTGAAGTAACACGAGGGATGAATTTAGTCCCTCATGCTGAAAGATATATCAATAGGAAGCAATTTAGATTGGGCCACTTAAAGTGCATGTAATACAAAAAAGAGAGAGAGAGAGAGAGCCTGAGGAGTAATGCTTTAAGGGTTCATAGAGGTTGATTTGTGTAAGCTAGTGAGGTTGTAGCGTTGCTGTCCCAAGGGAGAGTTGGGGGAATGGGAAATTGCCTTTTATGGCTGAGCCTCAGGTTAACAGGAGGGAGGAAAGTAGTTTTAGGATTACTGTGTAAATTGGCAGTGTTACAGGCTGCCCGTCTAAGTTACACTTCAGTCGCACAATGGCACCTATTCACCTCGCCCTCTTCCCCATTATCCCCAGATGTGCCCAGCTGCAGAGTTCACGGTTCCTTCACCCACTTTCTCTTTCTCACGCAACGCACCAAATCACGATGTGGTCTGAGTTCCGACGTCCCAGTTGGGATTGGGGAAGGGAAAGAGGGAGGTGCAGAGAAACTGGTAACTCGGTTGTAAAACCTTGTTGCTCCGTTCTCTAAAAACTTGAGGATCTGATGGAGTGTACACAAGATAACCTCTCGTTGAGAGGGTCCTGTCATTTGACTCGCTCTAGGTCCTGATAGGCTTCTGTGGGCTCACAGCAGGGGAACTGCGTTATCCTCTGTACCTGTTAATGATCCTTGCTAAATATTTTTGGAGCTTTGGACTTCTCCACAGTGGTGGACTGCTAATCTTGTCGGAAAGCGAGCAGTTGCTTGCCCAGTGTAAATTGGCAAATGAATATTTTATTATTTTATAATGGGTGGGAGGCATGTGAATGGAAGACTTGGTCATTCAGAGGTTGCAGCCGCTTTTCTCTGGGGATCTCACGTCGTGTCTCTCTTTGGCATTTCAGAATAGCTGCTGGAAAGCTGCCCTGCCGTAGCCGCTGACGCTATGGAAGACCGCATCCGCTGGTCTAGGCTGTAGGATGGTAGCGCACAGCAAGGTGTCAGCAGATAATGCAGTTGCAGCAGACCCAAGATGTCTACTTGACCCTCCAGCACGGGATCGTTCACAGGCTCGAGGCTACCACGGCCCAGGCCGGCCCGGCACTGTGCAGGCACAGAGCAACACGCACTTCCGAACCTTTCGCTCGCAAGCGGATTTTAGTAGCATCACTCGAGCAAGCAGCCTGCTGGATGCCTGTGGCTTCTACTGGGGACCTCTGACTGTCAATGCTGCCCACGAGAAGCTGAAGTCTGAGCCCGAGGGCACCTTCCTCATCAGGGACAGCACGCAGAAGAATTGCTTCTTTGCCATCAGTGTTAAGACGGCGACTGGGCCCACCAGCATCCGGATAAACTTTCAGAGGGGGCGTTTCAGCCTGGATGGCAGCAAAGAGACTTTTGACTGTCTTTTTAAGCTGCTGGAACATTACCTAAGCTCCCCCAGGAAGGTACTGGTCACCCCCCTGCGCAAAGTCCGTGTGCAGCCCCTGCAGGAGCTCTGCAGGAAGAGCATCGTCAAGACTTTTGGAAGAGAGAACTTAAACCAGATCCCTCTCAATCCTGTTTTAAAGGACTATCTGAAATCCTTCCCGTTTCAGATATAAGTACAGCATTAACTGTAGAGGGACGCGTGAGAGATGGGTAAAGGAATCCAGCTTCCTGGGTTTTTAAACATGTTTGACAGTGAGCAAACTTATTTTTGTAGCAATTTACTGTATTTTGGGATGGAACTTGAACACTTGACTTCTTATGTTTACAAAAACTGTTTGCACAAACCTGGGGTTTTAAAACCCTGGCATAATTTTTCTGCCAAGCAGAATATTTTATTATTTTATAATATTTTTAATGGTCTTAACGTAATAAACTTTATTGTGAAAGTTTTTAAAAAACAAATAGCATCTCTGATTTTAGTTTTAAAGGCTCTGGTACCTATCCTGCTGACAAACTTGAACTGCTAAGTGAGTGTGCGAGTGCAGACAGGTCTCCACGCGCTCCTGCTCTTTGCCCTACCAAAGTAGCCTGTTTTAGTCCTCGTTCAGCAGACGGAGGATTCCCGCCCCAAAAAGCCTAAAATAGAAAGATGCAAGCGAGTAGAAAAAGCACTCGGGATGAATCAGCCCAGGAATCTAGCTCTACTCTAAATCCATGAGAGCAGGATCAGTGTGTTAGGGCTACACCGGTGTGTAGTTTTTGAAAGAGTGAATCGGACCCTTGGCTGGGCTCATTGCACCAGCGCTGGCTTGCCTTATTTCTCTTAAAAGCTACAAGGCTCTAAGCAAGAAGAGGGTGCTGTCTGACATAACGAAGCCACGTGAACACCGGTGGGGAAGAATAAAACTGTCCAGAAATGCCATTCACGCACTTTAGAAGGCTGTGAACACTGTATCGTTATGATGAATCGGGGGAAGGATAGCTTAGTTTTCTCTCTTTAAACCAGCATACACAAAATGGTGAAGGTGCAGACAGCTTTAGACTTCAAAAAGGTGTTTCTTGTCTTAAATTCCTGGTGATCTACAGAGCACAGACTTGATATTTCAAAAGAATCTATGACTTAGCTCCATGGCAGAATCCAGAGAGCATAAGCCTATAGATTTGCAGCTGTAATTTCTCGTGGCTAAACTGCATTCAGAGAAAGTTAAAATAATTAGACTATTTTGTAATACCGTTGGTAGGGAGTGGGTGAAGGCACCACTGGTTTCTGTCTGCTCATAAAATGCAAAATTGGTGCCCCATAGAGCTGTAACTGTGAATGACTTGAGATGCTTAATTTGGCAAAATGTCACCTGCATTATGATCAAGTGATTCTCCCCTCTGCCAAGCATTTCCTGAAATCCATGAAAAGCTGGCTTAGAAAACCAGCTGAACCAAATCACTTCAAAGAAGGCACAGAGTCTTTCACAGAAATGTATCGGCACAGATCTACAGTGCTTACAGTAACTGTAAGCAGTAAATGAAGTCATCTTTAGAGTTTGGAAGATAAAAGGTCTCTCCCTCTACTGTAATTCACATTCCTTTTAAAGCTAAAGCCACTTTTAGGAAACACTGAGTATGTGTTATATAGTGTTCCTTACTGAATAATTTGTTTAATATCATTTACTCTACAAAATCAGCTCTTACATCATTGATGTTTCTTGGGAATAAATAGGATTCCTCCTCAAACGTGACTAAGGATTACTCATACTGCACTGGACATTGTGAAAAAGGGAAAAAGAAGGAACATACAGGCAGTATCATGTGGCCCTTCGCTGTGCCGCTTCCCTAAAAATGTTCTTTGGATGGGTCCTGCCTAGCAGCCTCCCTTTCCCTCGTCGGCCGTCCCTGGCTGAGACGAGCAGAGAGCATTTCTGCTTAATTCTAAAGCTGGAAGTCGTTGCCGAATGATGCATTTTCCCACAGCAGCTGCAAGGATATAAACTGGGGAAGCAGTGAATGCTGTGCTCTGCAGCAGATACCGGAGCAGAGCAAAGCAACTGCCCGAACGTGGATAACTTGAAGAAGTTAAATTGGGAAAAAAAAAAAAAAAGTGTTTGTAGGGTGAAGGCTGCCAAACTGGTTTGCTGTCAGCAGAGGTTGTTATCCCTATCTTCTTTTCCCAGCCCCACACTGCAGTATCTTTTAGCCCTTCAGGCCCCAAACTAATGACTCTTGCCTTGCTCTATAAATGAGTCTCCACATGACAGCATTAGTGGTAAAACAAGCACAATGTAGCTCAGAAGGTTCTCCACTACCCCTGATAAAAGCAAACAAAACCAGACCTAGATATACGGTAAGGGGCTTCCCCCAGGAGGCATGGAATGAAAAGCATAAGGATTGAGCCTATTTTATTTTCTTCCTGGCAGAAACAAACCTACTTTCTTTCTCTCTCACTGCTTTAGAGTAAGTTTAGCAGAAACGATCCGTATCCTCCCACATGAAGTGCCTAAATCCCCTTCTCTCTTTCTCTCTCTCCCCCCAGCATACAGTACAGTGGCCAGGCAGCTCCACTTTCTCGCAGGTAGATGTAGGTTGCTCCGGAGCCGCTAAGAAATCCTAACCACAGTACGCGTGTTCACAACGTCACTCTGACTTGCCCTCTCTAAGAGCTAACGAAGGGCTCTCTAAAATGTCTGCCTACCTGTGTGCACTGATTTAAGGACTCTCTCACATCTAAGGGGCATAGTAGGAGTCTCCCGAAGATTTCTGTAGTAATTCCAGCTGTCAAATCTCCTATTCTCTGTTTAATAAAGCACCAGCAAGGTCAAATAGGGAATTTGCTGTATTCTGCACCTGAAGCAATGGAAACACATAGCAGTGCAGTGATTTTAATCCTCCCTGCTAAATAGTACGTGAAGAGTGGTGTTTCCAGTCCCTCCTCCTCTTGCCCAGCTCTTTCCTCTGACTTTTTCACTCCCGGCTACAGCTGGGAAGTGAAGTAAACAGTCAGTCTGGTAAAGGGCTATGGAAGAATTTGAGCCACGCTCAGGAGCGGAGCACAGCCACGTTAAGAGACTGCAATATTTATAGTTCGCGGGGAAGGGACGGCTTTAAAATAATACCATTTGCAGCGTGGCGGTCACCCGCGAGGACGCCGGGGGTCTCTGTCCCACCTAGAGCAGCAGGGTCCTGCTGGGACAGCACCACCCCAGCCCTGCTCCAGCGCAACGCTCCTGTGGCTCTGCCGGCAGCAAGGCTGAGGCCTCCTCGCTGCCTAAAGACTGAAACGCGTATTTGCTTTCAGAGCAGGTTAATTTACATACCATGCTGCAGCTGTAAAACACTTGCTGACAAATAGAGCTAATTAATAGAACCGTAGGTGTTCGGAGAACCTGGTTCATTCAGCCATGAGGAGTTACTGAATGCTCAATAGGAGCCTCTTGAATGACAAGCATAACCTTACCCACTGTGAAGCTGTGGTCACACTAATTCTGTTACGATTGAAGTCATTTACAAGAAATGAGGCTTCAGCTGCAGTCAGCACTGATGCTATTTTCAACAGTCAAGAAAAAAGTGTCCCCTAGGGCAACACGCTGACCGTATCTAGCCATCAATACTCTTCACCCAGCTTGTACTTACTCCTCTATTGAACAGTGTATCCACCTCCTGAACCTTCTCCTTCAGATCCCGCGTCAGCCCCTTCTGTTGGGCTGGGCGGTCATTCAGCCCCTGGCTCTCCTTCCACCCCTCCATTCATGGTGCTGCCAGCTGTGTGAGCAATGCATTTATTCATTACTTCCAGCTTTGAGACAAAGGCTGCGTAACAGCGACTTAATTCGGGCTCTACGTTGCTTTCTGTGCAGTCAAAGTGTAAGCTAACAACTGCATGTGCAGCAGGTTTCCAGGATGTCTCTCCCAATTGCAAAGAAGTGCGGTTCAAGACTTTTTATTGCCACGGACTTGCCTGCTGTCATACTTCTGCACAGTACTCGGATCCTGCCGCTGTATCTGACTTTTTCTTCCACAGCTGTTTCTCAACATAGCAGCCAAATTTGCTACACCGGGGTCCCATCTGCTCGGTGGCACCATGGGATAAGAGAAGCACAGGCCAGCGGGGAGCGTTGTGGTGGTTTAACCCCCAGCCAGCAGCCAAGCACCACCCAGCCGCTCGCTCCCCACACCCCTGCCCTGGGATGGGGGAGAGGATCCCAAGGGCAAAAGTAAGAAAACACGTGGGTTGAGATAAGAACGGTTTAACGATTGAAATAATTAAAAAAAAAAAAAAGTACGGAAAAGGAAAACAGCAAAAAGAGAGAGAGAAACAAAACCCGGGAGAAACAAGTGATGTAACCGCTCACCACCCACCGACTGACGCCCAGCCTGTGCGCGAGCAGCGATTGCTGCTCCCTAGCCAACCCCCCCCCCCCCCCGCCGGTTTATGTACTGAGCATGACGTCATATGGTACGCAATAGCCCTTGGGCCAGTCTGGGCCAGCCGGCCTGGCTGTGCTCCCTCCCAGCTCTTTGTGCACCTCCTTACTGGCAGAGCAGGGGAAGCTGAAAAGTCCTTGACTTAGTATAAGCACTGCTTAGCCACAGCTAAAACATGAGTGTGTTATCAACATTATTCTCATGCTAAATCCAAACCACAGCACCATACCAGCTACTAGGAGGAAAATTAACTCCATCCCAGCCAAAATCAGGACAAGCGTAAAGAAAAGCCCAACTTCTCCCACCTGTCCAACATGTAACCACTGGTCAAGTACAGCAAAGCAGCAAAGGCCAAAGAGTCAGAATATAAACTCCTGACTGACAGATGGGTGAGATAGCCACACGCCAAAATATTTCCCCTCTGTCTGGACCTCAGCGACATGCTTTGGATGGAGTTACCAAAGACAAGGATGATAGAGATGATGCTTGTGCATAGCGGAGCAATTACCCTCTAGCCTTCAGCTATGAGAAGAGCAGATACTGTGAGGATGGCACGGCAGCCAAACAGAATAAAGCAGAGAACTAACTGTGCCACAAGCCGCATTTGCTCAGCTTCCTTCATTCTGCTCCTCCTGGTAGTATTAGCAAGGCAAAGTAGGATCACTTTTCTGCTGTCATGTTAGTCTCAGTTATAGGTGTATTTTTTTGTAGCTCCCAGCTATGTAGAAGAATGAAAAATCCAGTCATCACTCTTTAAGATTTCTGCCTCCTTCTGTGATTCACTGCTGCCTGGCCTGCTTCTGCTTGTGAGGGCAAAGGTTCATCTTCACTAACAGAGAGTTTTGGGGCTTTTTTGTTCTCTGCTGCTTACTGAAATAAAGCAACTGTGAAGATTTGCTCATTTTTTGCTGAATAAGATCCATTGGCCGCTGTGCTGTGCTTGTAGGTGTGCATAGTCCCTCCAGACATGGCTGTGGAAGTAAAGTTCTGACTGGGTGGTAAAAAAGGGGAACTTTCTTTACATGATTAGTATGTTTTTAATCAGAGACTTCTTACACACTTATCTATTGCCAAACACTTATCACTTCTTCCAGAGAAATACTCATTAAATGCCTCTTTCTTCCCAACATAATTAATTCATTTTTAGTTCTGTTAGTTACAGGAAAGGGTTATTTGGTTCAATCTTAACAGCATCCTTGTTTACACAGGATTCTGAATTCTACAGCCTCTAGTTGTCTGTACTGAATACGGTGGGCCCAAACACGCTCAGGCTTACAGGGAGATGTTCCACAAAGCCCCTTTACTTATACTTTACAGCATCTTTGCATGCCATAAAGATTTGAAGGCTAGAAGATACCAATACATTCGTCTAGTTTGACTTTCTGTATATAAAAAAAGGGCTCAGAAGTTTCACCAGGAAATTTCTGCAGTGCAGAAGTTATTCCTGCAAAGCTCCCAGTTATGCCTGCTGCCTAAGTGAACATTATCAAAGCCCATTAGGCGTAATTAAACTTAGTATGGTTTATAGGCAGATATCCAATCTCAACTGAAGGATGTCAAGCATGAAAGAATTTACCGTGTTCTTCCATGTGCTCTTCCACCAGTTAACGCACTGGCTGCATTACAACGCAACTTATCTTTTCTGATCATCAACGTGCCCGGCCAGTCACCGTTCTCTTTCCATTTGGAATTACAATAGCAGCATGGCATGACTGCAAGTGGAGAGGGAATAAAGCCCTAAAGTAGACGGTGGGACATTTTTTCTCCTTACCTGACAGAATAGGACTGGGGGCAAGGCTGGCTTCTTTTAGGTAAGGTGAGCTAGTGGCTGCTCAGGACTTACTGAGCTTGGTCACAGGAGAGGAAAGAGGAAAGTGTGGATCATCAGTCTTAGCTGACCACATTGGGAAAGGAGAGGAATCTGAAGTTGTTATAAATCACGTTCCTCCCTCTCTCAGGCAGCTGAAATGCAGATAGTGAGGAAACTGGAACTGCCGTACTAAAATAAGATGTGCAGGCCACACAGACAAAAGACCTGGAAAGATGCGCCCAGTTGGATAGGTAAGTAGGATAAGTAGTTTAGGCCTTTACTTAGATGCTGTCAAATCTCTTGGAATTTCTGTGCTCTGTTTTAGTTGCTTTTCATAGTATAAATGGACATGCTGGCTCTCCTAAAAAAGCAAACAACTATTTGGCCCTTCCTTATTCTACCAGTAACTGGCCTCCTGATACTCTACTGTGGACTTTGAGTCGCAGAAAAGAGATCAGCGGTTTCAATAGCCCGACACATAATACGTACACAGGTGAGTATGTTAATGATGAGAAAGGAGAAGAATGAACTTAGTAACAACCACGAAAAAATAGCAAAGATAATTTGCAAATTTTCAGAGGAGATGACAGTAGTAAAGGGTGGCTTTACTATGGTGAATGCTGGGACATTTAGTGGTGGTGTCAGCAGAAGCAGAGAACAGGGGATAGGGAGATAGCTTGAGAAGGAAGGCACAAGCGGGATCAAATCTCAAAGCCTGTACTTTCCTTGTAGCTATAAAGCCATCCTTTAATTTGGTTGCAAACTGCCAGGTTAAGTCAGGATAGCGTGAGAAGTTAGCGGTGTACTGGCAGATGAATACGTTGTCACTGTAAAGGGAGCCTCTGAATTCAGTTACCTTTATCTTAGACTGAAGATCTTGGATAATTTCACCAATCCCTTCCATCTTTCACAAAGTTTAAGCTGAAAATAAGGTGCTTTACTCTACTGGTCTAACGGGCACCCTAGAGGTAGCATTAGCACCGGACAGCCCGCAGCGGCATGAAGTCATGCGATTGCGGAGGAGTTCCCAGCGCTGCACCGTTCCCACGGATCCTGGGTTGAAGGACACTGCAAAACACGGTGTGAAAGCAAAGAGATAGGGAGGATACTGTGGACCCATTCTTGCTCTCGGTAAATCTGCTCTTAACTAATGTAAATATTTACACGTTGTGGAAAAATCAGTGTTAACCATATTCAACTGCAGGTTTATTATATGAGAACATAGAAATATCTGGAGTGAAATCTTAGCTCCAGTGAAATCAGTTTCCAGGGAAGACCAACTATTCTATAGATAATATTATTAAATAACAGGAAGTATCTTTTAAATCTAAGCGCTATGGTTGCATCATGAAGATTTCTGACTGGATAGAGCCCCAGCTAACTCACAGGTTGAGGGTGATGTGAAACGATATCGATGCTGTTCAGTCTTGATACTGAAAGTCTGTATTCAGGATTGTGTGCAGTTTCCTGCCCCCCCGGCTCCTTCCAGCTCTGCAGAGTATTTGCAAGTCTCCCCTGTGCCCTTCAAAGTGAAACCGATAGCTATGTTACATTTTCACACTACCCAAACTTTCCCCAAATTAACTTCCTTACAGCAGAAACTAATTATTACTGGAATTTGAGTCAGATTGAACTTTCAGGCTGAGATTTTAGGTACCCTCTCTGGGATTTGAACAACTTCTGGCTCCCAGATAGAGCGCTGAAAACAGAAGTGAACATAAAATACTCTTCCCCAAAACGTTACAACACAGACTTGACTAAGGCGTACAGATTTTGTAACACTCAGTGAAATAGTCTCGTTTGGTTATTTCTTGACCTGCCCGTATACCATCGCTGTTCAGGCAATCTAGAGAGATCTGGGGATGGAGATGGTATATCCTATAGACTCAGGACACTGAAGTAGGATCGGTCTGATCCCTAACATTATCACTAGGATGAATTTGGGAGATATATATGCTACACAAGGAGTAAGGCTACTAGCTACTTTCTTGGCTCTCCCCAGATGAGAACCAGTAAACCTTCTCGCTAGACTCTTCTGGCATGTGTTCTACATACACAATCTGTTCAGAAATAGGTTTGACAAAAGCTTCAGATACTATTTTAGGTTTTCTGTCCCCCTTACGCTCCCATTTGCTCTCACCAGGCAAGTTGTTCACAGCAGCTACTTTAAACAGCTGACTTAGGTGCAAATCAAAAGCTTTCAGAGACAGATGCCTAACTGCCAGGGGGCAATTAGATCTGTAAATTAGGTGCCTAAAAGACATTGTGTGAACCTTTCCCCAGGTTTCTACCTGGTTCCCGACAAGGCCAGCTATACAAAGTAAAACGAAGTGAGCCATGAAAGCTTTACAAGTATTACATAGCAATCGCTTTCTGTTTAAAACAATCTGAATCTACAGTTCAGTACCTCCAGCCTTTTTCAGCCACGAGATAGGAATTTCCCTTTTCACGTAGAGGGATCTTTTTGTTATCTAATCTTACACAGTTAATCAATAATTATGTGATTAATGCTAAATCCGTCACTGTCCTGTGACTAAATGTACCGTGCACAAGTTACTATCTTAGACGAAGGCAGGTCTTTTTTGTTTTGGAAAACCAGGAAGAATTATGGTTTTGTAGGAAGAGGAGAAAATACTTGTCAGAGTGTCTGTGTAAAACTGGCAGCCAACAGCAGCTCTTCCCAGACAAGACAGTCGAACAGCACAGTAGTCCAGAGCACAAGCTACACTCTTGCAGTCCGCAGCTCCGCGACGGATCAGGTAGCTATCACCCACAGGTATTTGGCATGTACCATATTTGTATTATTGTATGCAAAGTAGACGGTGCCTTTCTCAAAGGTAATAATTTCAGTTCCAGTATTCTCAGCCCAGCACATTTGGTAATGTGCTTTCCATTTTCATACAAGAGTTTCTGGCTGCTGTATATTTTCTCGTTGCTGTTGCTGCACAGAAAAAGCTAGTGGCTGGCTGAGCTGGGCTAACAGAGCACACGATCAGCCTGCTGTTCAGCCTAAGTTTGCTATCATTTTCCTCTCTATGGACATTAATTACAAAGGCCCAGGTGTACAGTGGCATTTACAACCGATATTGTTCTTATCATTCATCAGTAATGCCAAATGATTCCTCTGAGTTTCCATTCAGCAAAGAAAAGAAAAAGAAGGCTGCAACGAGAGAAACCTTAGACCTTACAGGGGATTCGTTACTGGCCCAGAGGGCAGAGCTGTCTAAACCATCCCAAGCCTTATGCACAAACCGGTTTATAGCATTCAGCCTGCTGTTGCACGCTGGGGTTGTATACACTTCCAACAACTGATACGTGTACATCTGCTGCTGTAATTCATCAGCTCACTGTAAAAAGCAGTTAACTCCTTTCTGGAGCGGATAGCTGAAGCAGCAGGAGTCTAGAAGGCGGCTCAGAGCTGATACGAGTGTTTGCGCACAGGGACAGCGATTCCTGGGTTTCTCCGTCTTTCTCTAAAGCCTGAGCAGCCAGGCACAGCAAACATCTCATCGGGTGGTGCGGATGACATTCTCAGCTAGCCTGTTTGTCTTTAGGGCCAGACCGACTGTCACGATGGGAATCCAGGTCAGACTGGCAATTAAGGGATGTTGTTAAGGGATGGCTTTTTCAACAGGCTGCAGCATCATTTGTCCTCGGGAATTAAATAAGAATATCTCACCTAATTTGTGTGTTGCAGTTGTAAAGGTCTCAAGCAGTGAGACTTTAAATATCTTCAACTTTCTGCCAGGGACACACAGTTTTGAGGACATTAAGCTTAGTACAGAACACACAGGGAACACTTGATATCTTCTAATATGCAAAGTCGAATGAGTGGCCCACATGCCACTCTGGCCTTGAATTTTATGAATAGAAGCCATGTACGTACTGGTCAGAGGGATTTTCTCTGGAGTCTAAATGCAAATAAAGGAGGACAGCTTTTGTTTTAGGAGCAGAGGGTGAGAAGGAGTGTGAAATAGCAAGGCCTACTGAAGCTGTAAGGCACAAAGGATGCTCCAGTTAGCCACAGGAGTACTTGGGATAAGGAAAGAAAATAGGAAAGAACAGAAATTCAGCCTTTGGGTGAAGTGCTGCTGAAATGAGGCTTAGGACTCTCAACTCCAAACACAGAAACTGTATCTCCTGCCCTGTGATTCTGGAATCTTGCATTATGTAGTTTGTACAAAATATCTATTCATAAATAGTTTGAGTGAAGCATCATAGCTCAGACTCATGGACAGAGCCCTTTCCAAGGCATCAGGAACCCTTAGTTTCACTCTGGACTCTGCCAACAAATTATCCTATATATCGTGCTCCTTTACCTTGTGATCTCCCCCCAGCTTTTAACTGTATGGATAATTTAGACCGATTTTTCACAGCACATAACAGAATGTGTATCATCTTTTTTGGGCCATTAGGCAACACTGCAAGGGTTTCAGTAACAGAGTACTCAGTAAAGAGAGGTTTGGCTTTTTTTAGTTCATTATGGCTTATTCTCTTTCTAGTCCTTTTACAGCTGCCCTGCTGAAACAGCAACAAACCTCACATCTTTCTGACAGTAGGATAAAAGTCTCTTGATTCAAACTCTGAGTCTATAATCCTCCCCAGGCCTTCATTCCCTTACCTGTGCAATGGGTATCATGCTCTAGTCCTGGAAGATTTACTGTAATAGATGTGTATTTAGGAAGAGCCTTTAACTCTGAGGAATAAAAGTACAAAGGCCTAGATATTAAGAAGTAGATGCCAATTATTTTCTCATATGTCTAACTATTATTTTATATCTACTTTTAAAACAAATATGTCTAATGAGGAAGAAGTTGTCCATGTGAATTGCACAACCTGTACTGCGTATCTTTTTATTATGCTTTGGAACTAATAAAACCTAGGTAATCTTTCTTCCTGATAAGTGTAATTTATGCACTGTATGCAAAACCATACATAAGCTCATCACCAAGGTGAACACAATGGCAATTTCAATCATAGACACTGAAATAGCTTAGGACTGCCAAATCTGCACTAAAAGACACAAGTGAAGAGTACAGGTAAGGCTGTGCCTGTATATTAAGTATAAAGCAAGGACTACACAGTCCAGGGCTGCCTTTCTCAGCCATCCATATTATTTTCTCCTTGCTCTCCTACATATCTCATTTCCTTTGTAATTTCAATACAGTTTTAAGAAGACGGTGATTTTAAAATGCAGCACATTTCACATCAGTCCAAAATATGTGTGGGGACTGGAAGCCCAGATAGATAGGTTTTAGCCGCGACATTTCTACTGGGGAAGAATAATCTGTTCTGACGCCTTAAAGTTTAAACTGCCACCGTTCATCTGCCAGACCTGAACTTCTGATCCAGCTGAAAGGAAAACCAGACTGCTGCATACATCTGCTGTAGTTACATGTACGTAATGGTCTGTATACATACAAACCATTATCTGTTAATACTGTGTACAAGCCCAGCTGAAGCCTAAAGGCAAAAGCCTAGAAATGCTAAACACAACCCACAGGCATACTCCAAGCTGGTATAAATAGGCTTTGAGTGAATTTATCAGTGCATGTGTAATTGCACTAGCTTGAATGCTGGCTGTTGGTGGAACAAAAAAAGCACTGCAGGGCCAGCCTGAAGCAAATGCCAGGTTTAACTAATGGCCAGAAGTCTTCAGAGTTTCTTACAGGGCCTAATACAATCTCTAGTGAAGTCAGCAGAACTGAGCTCAAAACTAGCCTTGAGAGAAAATGTTTTCTCTCTAAAGGAAAATTCTGTGTGAAATCTGGGAAGACTGTAGCGTGCCAGAGGAAAGCATCCTGGAAGGCTGTGAAATTTTGGAAGGAGGTAATTCATTTGAGAAAGCCAGGGAAAATATGAGCTGGGTTTTGACAGAATTGCACAGAGGCAATAACAGCTGCAAGGGCACGCAGGTGGTTCTCACAAGTTCTCTTGCCAGCTGTAATCTCTGTTATAAAAAAGGAGTCCCAAGTGCAGAACAATTATACAGCTTGTTCGGAGCTTTTTACTCCGAGATTCAGACACGTGACGTAATCCAGCACGGTCCTAAAACTGCTCAGTGCTCACTGACAACGGTGAAGGCCTGAGCCCTTATTGAGGACTTGGAGAAGCCACTTAATTAGTCGCCATACAAATGATGCTACTGTTGGTCCAAATTTTTAAAGCTTGAACTTATTGCAGGCCAGTTTTAATAGCCTCTAGAGCTTGAGCTGAAATGAATGCATTCTTTTATTCAAGCTTAATCCACATTAAGCGCACAATTAAGATAATGTGCTGATTGTAGAGAAAAAAAAGAAGGAAGAGACACCTATTAAACACCTTCATAAGACAGTGTCTTTTTAAATACCCATGAGCAAAGCCTTTATGAAACTCCCCCAGTCTGAGTCATAAAGGCTTTACGTAGCAGGCAGATTATGAAAGTAGCTTGTCCTCACTAGTTATAAAACGTACAGAAGTGGCTGAATTTTAAATACTGTCCATTGGGTTTGGTGGTTATTTATACGTTTAGATTAGGACAGCTTTGGCCAAGTGCAGCTCATGAAGTTCTGGAAAATAGCACCTTGCAAGATTGTTCCAGAATCTAAAGGCTTGACCTGTGGAGACCACATGTCACCACGTCAAAACAGGTTAAGGGAAAATAAACTCAAAATAAGAGTAACTACAGTCTACTCACTTTAATCTCTTACAGGTCTTTCCTTTTGCTTAGTTGCATAATAAGAAGCACAGATTGTACAGTATTTCACTCTAGCTCAACAGGCACTGGCATCCAAACATAAGAAAAACAAATCCCTTCCTTTTAATTCAAGTCCATCCTGCTTCCCATGACTTCCTGTCCTCCAGCGCAGTTCAGTTCCTAGGAAGAGTTGCACAATACAAATATACTGTTGCCTGTGCTAACAAAATAATTGACCTGCCATGAAAAAGCTGGCATAAATATTATCTCCTCTTGGTAACTACTAAACAGCTAAATTGCATGTGGTAATGCTGTTTGCTATTAATGTCATTTTAAAGAGACATAATGCTTACAAATCTAAACAGAACAGCCCTGTTCCATGCAGGGTGTACAACAAAAGGCACATTTTACTGTAAAACGACTAGACCAGAACCACTGCAGTAAAAGAACATATCTCATAGTCACAGCCCTCTAAATTTGCTGGTCAGATATGATCCTCCAGGAAATTAAAGGCTGAGAAGGGGAAAAGAGCATCATCAAACGACACTTACTAATGTTATTGACGGTGGAGGAGGGGAACAACCAGCTTTTCACTGAACTCGGTTTCTGCTTTACAAACCAGTTCAGGTTTTCTGCTCTGTATGGTTCAATATTAAGAGGTTTGAGGAGGATGAGCTAGTCAATATTCCAAACCTGGTCCAGTTTTATTAATTTTGCTATAAGCTTAAATGAAAGAAATATCTGAGTTGGAGCTCAGACTTGCAAACACTAGTCCTGGTTTGGAAATACTCCAGTCTGTGACCTCTGCTTCAGACACTTTAGGAAATGGAGCTGATAACCCAGGAGCAAGTCCAGGAAAAGGAATTAAGCACCTGGAGACTTAAGTGGGCATAGGAGAACGAATAAGGCTTTAACAGTGAATAACTAAAACCCAGAAAGAATTCTGGAGCAGTGACTAAATCACAGGATTTCCCAAGCACAGGGAGCAATTGAAGCAGCAGGTTGCAGACCTCCCCTGCTCTCCTCTGCTCAGCCCAGAGAGACGCACTACTGTTTGTACAGCCTCCACGGAGCAGCGTGCCTTCCTCTCCTCCACAGAAGCCTGGGTAGCGCAGGACCTTCGCCTCTGAGGGAGGCAACAAGGGCTTGAACCAAATCCTCTCCCAGCACTGAATCTGTTTGGAAGCAAGTGCTCTGGCTACTAGGCTATTGGGGGGGGAATGTTTCTTGGCAAATACAACCACCTCAGGACTCTCATATTTGATTGTGGGACACTGTGAAAGGGCAAGACCATCCATATCATAGAACCACAGAGCGCTTTGGGATGGGAGGGACCTTTCCAGGCCATCCCGTCCATCCCCCTGCCATGGGCAGGGACAGCTTCACCCAGATCAGGGTGCTCAGAGCCCCGTCCAGCCTGGCCTTGAAGGTTTCCAAGGATGGGGCAGCTCCCACCTCTCTGGGCAACCCCTGCCAGTGTTTCACTACCCTCATTGTAAAAAATTTCTTCCTTACATCTAGTCTGAATCTCCCCTCTTTTAGTTTAAAACCATTCCCCCTTGTCCTATCCCTATTGGCCCTGCTAAAAAGTCTGTCCGCATCTTTCTTATAAGCCCCCTTTACGTGCTGAAAGGCTGCAATGAGGTCTTCCCACAGCCTTCCCTTCTCCAGGCTGAACACCCCCAGCTCTCTCAGCCTGTCCTCACAGCAGAGGTGTTCCAGCCCTCTGATCATTTCTGTGGCCCTCCTCTGGACCCTCTCCAACATGATACCTAAGACAACCATCTCCCAAGAGCAAAAGTACAAAAAGGCGAACTTTTCAAGAACTAAATACATCCATGAACCTCTACTGAAGTTGGGGGAGTTTTGCTATTGATTGTAGAGGCAGCAAAAGCAGGACTAGACCATGCATGTATCAGGCTGACACAACAGGTATTCTCCCTCCTAGGACTAGCCAAGAGCCTTGAGTTCAGTAGAAAGGCTTACTCACTGTATAATGACCCATCAGATAACGCCACTTGGCCTCTGCGCTCATCAGACCTGACTGCAAAGCCCCCGCGTAGCGCTGACAGGAACAGAAGCAGGACGTCGGTAGCTGGCAGGAAGTTCAGGTGTCGGAGCACAAGAAAGGCAGAAGCGCTTCCTCGCCAACTCGTGGGTTTGCACACAGGCAGAAAGTGTGTGACCTCATTTAGGAGAATCAGGCTGCAGATCAGGATATTAGTCGTCTGTTTGCCGCCTCATCAAAGATAAACTTGAATTTGGTTGCTCTTGCACTTCAGCAGCTTGCTAGCGTTCAGATGTTTAGAGGCTCTGTTCTGCTTTTTAGCACGTGATATGAGTAACGCTGAGATTTCATTTCAGGATTTTGCTCTTTCCTTTGTTTTATCTTGAAAATCCCGAAGGACGTGGCTGAAAGCCATAGTCATATCTGGTTCAGGATTTTCACATCTGCTTATTAATTCTCTTGGAAAGATGATTTGTCTGGGGATAGTATTGTTTGAATGTGCTTTTGTTAGTGTTATTGAGGGTTTTTCCTTCCCTTCTTCTGTTCCTCTGTTTCACAGAATTAGTAATAAATTAGTAAAACTCACATAACTGTAATCCTTTAATTCTTCTATTCATATATGCCTTCCCTAATGCACAAGGAACTTCAGGCTTAGGTGTGGTAATTTGGATGATGGCTTAAGAAAGACCTGTTAAACCTCCCATGCTGAAGATAAGGCCCCTTCTTTGGAGTTCTTGTTAGTCGCCCACAGAAATACATCATACATTTATACTCTTCCACGTAGACTTATTTCTGCTCTGTGGCCTCACACATTGCTACTGATGACTGTGCAATCAGACGATCTGATCTGCTGTGGGCTGTGGATCATGGAGACATGCTCCCAACAGTGAAACAGCTGCTTCTCTCCAGCTAGCACACAGCAGCCTTGCGTCAAGACCCTTCCTCAACGCCAGAGCTTGGTGTACTGGGAGGACACCTTGTCCCATGAAGGCCACTGCTCTCTCTTGTCAATGCAGGAAGAGGAAATCAGACAGAAATTTGTGTATTATATTCCACTAATGCCCTATAATTCCAATAGCTGAATTTTTGACCAATACCTAGCTACCAGTCCCTATGGAAAGGGGCTCAGTTGCTCTCCGTGAACAAACAAGGCTTTGCAGAGAACTTTCCAGAGAGGCAACACAGGGAAATCATGTCACAAACCCATTCTCTCGTCTTCTCCACCCATTGCCTTCTCCGCACCCCAGTGACACTTTAGGAGTTTATCTGCACTCACACACGATCTGTGGGATCGGGATCCCCTTTAAAAAGAAAGACCTCTGCTGGCTTCAGAAGTCTTGTAAAACTGCGGCATTGCAACCAGGCTGCAAGTAAGCAAGGCAGAGAAAGGACAGAGTGCCAAGGGTGGCCATCCTGGCTCCCTCACCCTCCAAAAGCTGGAAGATCTGGAGGTGAAGGGGGCCATGCTCTCACCTGTAAGGAAGGAGTGGGGGATTCCCCCCCTCTTCCCGAGGAGAAATCTATAAGGAAACTATCGTGGCATTTTGCCGTGTGTCTCTTCCTGTGGGACTTCCAAAATTGTTGTCACACGCGTTGTGAAATCTGCCCTGTCCTTTCAGAGGGGGAGGGGGCAAGTACAGACTTGCCGGAGCTGGATGACAGCAAAGGACGGAGGTAGGCAGACTTCCTCCCCCTGTTCCTATACTGGCACCTGTAAGACATTATGTAGTACGGGAGGAGCTGGCTCCAAGCCAACCTACTTTGTCTCTCAGCAGGCATTAGTCATTTTGGCTTGATCATGGTCTAAGTACAGCCACCCAGCTACTTGTTGGCAAGCTTGAATCTACCTGCCATGGACATAACTTCTGATAGCAGGAGTCCCAGGCACCCGTATCAGCTGCAACACACGCTGCCAGCAACTGGGAGGAAGCAGAAGAGAGGAGGTGGGTGTGGTGTAGATCGGCACACACAGACGTGCGATGGGCTGATGACTCCTCCCATATCGGGTGAGGCAATGGGAATATACTCAAGTAAGTGAGAGCCAAAGCAGAGATTGCTGGAGCTGTTTGACAGTGATGATGGAAACATTTAGCATTGGGAAAGTGGTGCCCATTCACTCGTTATCATCTTGCTATGTGAAATTTCCATGACTTTCCTTGAAATGGTGATTTGATACACGTTGAAGTCCTTACTTGGTAGGGCAAATGCATTTACTGAAGTGAAAAAGGGTCTCATTTCATCCAAGGAGCTATAAGGTAATTCCTTTAACCATTCATACCAGATACTGCTCCTCGTTCTACCTACACCAGCTAATTCTTTCCACTTCCCTCCTAGAGTTACACAAACTCTACAGTGCCTTCAGTACATTCCTGTAACGCATACAATGTGCGGAGCGGTTGATCCTCCAAACCGAAACTGATACGCAGGTAAAAGACACTCTGAAAAAGCAGGCTCATCCATACTGTTTACATAGCTCCTACACCAAAGTGTTAAAGGTAACCTGAGGGACTTAGCCCAACTATCTTGACCCTCAACAGCGTGGCCCTCAACCTTTGAGTTGCCCTAAATCAAAATGTGTCCTCTCAGCACATTGGTCAAGCCCAGTAAATAAAACCGGTCCCAGTCTATATTTTGCATTCCTGAAAGTGAAATTTTTCTCAATAATTTTAGCTCTTTCTTGTGAGCCAGTAACCAGAAGGCTGCCGGCTGTATACTTCCCGTGATAGAAACAATGTAGGCAGGGTGTTTTTTAAACAACTCAAGAGTGTGGTGGGACAGACAGCTGAGAAACCAGCAGCTTCCACCGCAACTTGGTCTTTCTCTTGCTCCATCCCTGCTCCTGGGCCATGGAATCCCACCTCACCCTTTATGGTGGCTCTCGAAACCCTTCGAGCCAAGACAGCTTGCTATCTTAGGGGAAAAAAAATGCAGTCCTGTCACATTAAGGAGGTAAAATGGCTAAAAAAGCGTCCAAGAAATGTCAGAACCAGTGCAAGACAGCAGCAGGAGTACGTGGCTGGGACAGATGAGAATTTTTCAGATTTTAGGATTACTGGTTGTTCTGTTATTTGTCTTAACCTCCACACTGTTGTAATTAAGAAACACCCTTGTGTATTATAGAACAAGGAGACCTTCTAGGACTTCCCAGCTCCTGTTTGCTTAGCAGATCTGACAAATCCATCACGCAGAATGTCAATAAAAGACAAACTTCTCAATCTAAACCAGAGTCACTGAACAGCTATTGCAGGAGCCTGCTGTTGAGTTTGGCAGCATCATGCTGGAAATAAAATGCTGAACTGAAAGCATGTACCCAATAGCTGAGGGAAATCACTCAGAGTGTATTAATAATGTGGCAGGATTCAAACAAACATGTAAAGTGATTGACTTTGCTACTTCTGTCACAAAAAGGGAATGGCCTTACTGGTATGAAAAGCCTACTGAAGAAAGAGTTGAGCGCAAAACTTTCTCTCCGTTAATTCTCCAGGAAGGGTAAGTTAAAAATTTAAATGCTAAATTTAGATTTCACTGGGAAAAAAAAAGCCCCAAACAACAACCCAAACCCAAACCAAAATAGCTGTAATTAAGGCTGAATATTTATGGAGTAAAATAAAAGACTGACCAAGACAAAAAACATGCCACTGACTAATCCAAGAACATTTCAGGTTTACAGTGAACTGCACTAGCAAACAATACGGAATTAAGGCCTCCATTTTCCACAGACTTTTTTTAGGCAAAATTCCCATTGAAGTTGCTGCAGAAAGTTGACAGTGATTGCAAAACTGAATTCAAAAGAGATGTCAAAAGGATTTGAGTTTTTGCTAAAACATAAGACATCCCTTTTGCACAAAAAGTAATTGAGGAGTTGGAGAAAACCAGCCTATTTTATTTGCCTAGTTACATCTCCTACACCAGGTCAGATTTAATTTGTGATTTCGTGGGTAGGGCCATCACATGGTAGCTTTCCAGAAACTAAGTTCTCCTCAGGGGAAGGGCTGCAGCTGAATAAGAGCCTGAGCATCTGATCCAAAGGCCGTTGGCAATGGAGAGAAAGTTTCCAATGATCTGTGGAGATTTAGACCTCAGAACAGGAAGAAATAGCAGAGTCTTTTCTGAGTGCACGAAGAATCAAAGCCTTTTGGCTGAGACCAGGCATATGCAGGGACTACCGCAAGGCTTCGTTCGGATGTCTCGTACATACGGACCATCACTGGTTCAAAGCAGGCATACAAGACAAGACTGAGTTCTTGGAAAAATAGGAAGAAGGAGGAAAGAAGGAGGGGGGAAAAAAAACAACAGTAACTTTTTTTACTTACTGGAATCCAAGATCATCTTCACAGAAAATGCAGTTGGTTACTATAATTTGGAAAATAATTGTTGTAATCTGCCTGTTGGTAATTCCCTGAAAAGAAAGAGAAGGCTTCAGGTGTAAGTATGCTCTTATTTTCTTGCACAGGAGCTGTTAAGTCCTTTCGTCTTGCTGCAGGATACTTTTTTAAAACTTTAGCTTTCTCAGCATTTGGAACATACCTGAGGCAAGAGGGTAGCATCTGCGCGGGGAACTCCTCGGGGCAGCAGTTCGTGCCGCACCGGAGGATGCTCTTCCCCGGGCAGGGAAGCAGCGGGGAGGTGTGGGCTGCGGCTGGGCGCCTGGGTCCGCTCTGCTTCGGTCACTCCTTCTGGCTGAAGAAGATAGCATAGGTTTAATGAGGGCCAGAGGGGGAACAAAAGGGGCTATAGCCCGTTCCCCCTGTTAGCTCTAACTTAGCAAAGCAACTGCTCTGTCACAATACGGTTTTACCTCAGCTCAAGGCAACCGAATCAGCCCTTGCAAGAGCTGGCGCAGGGCAAATGAGCTTTTTCACTCTTCCACTGAATAGCACTGCGCTCCTGTGACACAAAGATCCCTGCTAGGATCCTAGATGTGTCTCCGTGTTTCTGCTTCTAGCAGAACTTGGTATACCTGCGCTTTCTAAATGTGCTCCAGAGGTAGTGCGCACAGCACCCAACAACTAAGCCCTCCTGGGAAACACCGAAGGGATACAAGACAGGCATTTATTTGTGCCCATACGTTTGCGAAAAACAACAGCTCCGTCTGTCCTAGAAGCAAGCGGTGACCTACAAATCTGAAATGAAATAGGATACTACGGTACATCAGCAAACCGTTCGCAGGCACAGTTCTGGAGAAATGACGACTCAGCTAGTGAAAATATTTTAGCTGGATTTGCACAGCTCTTGTCAAATATGCTCAAAAATGCTTAAAGAGAAACATGCGCCATGGCACAGGCACGTTGATGGCGGTCCCAGCGACACGCTCTCTGCCCGCTTGAGTTGGCCTGACGATACTGTAACAGCAAAGGCTGCTAAAATAGTTGTTTTTAAGAGAGGTACAGGAGGTCAGCTCAACATGAGAGATGACTGTAACTTTCAGTAAAGCACCCGTTCAGTGAACTGAGCCTGGGGCGTGTTGTGCTTTTGTAGTTCAAAGGGAGCGTCTCTCTGTACGCCTTTGGCTTTTAACACCATCCCTCCATGTGATTAAAGAAAGCCACAAGAAAGAGGTTTCTACATTATTATCTCTTCCTGGAAAACAAACCTGACTCTTTCCCCGAAGTTTGCTGGTACAGAATTATGAAGCTTTAAAGACAGCCAGACGTTTTGGCTGCCCATACACTTGCCTTCCTTGCAGTTGTCATTATCTCTGTGTTACTTTACCTGGAACTTAACAGTCCCTCACTCCCTTTCCTCCTAGGTTTCAGTAACTCTTCAAAATGAAAATCAATAGCGTTCCTTTTACTCCAAGGTACAGCCTTTCAGATAACCATGTCGTATTGTGCAGCAGCGCCTTGGAGCCTATGCAGCAGAAATAGCCCTTGGATGAAGAGTTTCCAGTAAAGTAGCTGCCTTTTTCTAGTGTTTCGCTGGTTACTTGCAACATTGGTTAGGACCAACATTGGGTTTTTATCAAGTGATTCAAGTGACATGTTAATGGCATGGCTAAGAAAACTCAGAAAGGTGGGGTTTTTTTAAATTACTTCACTTTAGAGACTCTAAATAAACAAAGACCTTATGAGTCAGTGGATTTCATTCCTGTCAAATGGCCATTGAATTTAAACAAAATAACCTCAAACCTCTCATTAGCAGAACTGCATGTGTAATTTCAGTTTCTGTTTTGCTATTAACAGCCGTGTAAATGGGTTATAGTAATCCCACTTCTTTTTTACGAAACTTGTCATCATGACAGATACATGAGAGGCGTCAGGAAACCCCCCTCCCTCTTCCCCCAGAAGCGGCAGGTTTGCGAGGAAGAGTTGGCATTGCAAAAGTCTGGACATAATTTAACAAATTTTCTCAGTAGATAGGGCCAGAGCCTCACCCGCTGAAAATCCAGGGCAGTCTCCCTGATGCAACTGGAGCTGTGCAGATGGGTGGCCTGATCCTTCCCTGGAAATACACGGCACGAACTCAAAGAACTGAGCACTGAAACCGAATGTGCTACGGCTCATACTTCTCAAAATCCAACTTATCTGAAATATCGAGTGACCTCAGAGACAAGCCAAGTTTCTGTTAGTACTGCGGAGAAGTTGGTTTATGTATAAAACTTCTAAGGAGTTCACAGTAGAAGTGACACATGGAAAAGCTGAAAGTGGCATATTCTTAGAAATACAGTGACAGGGCTGGGGGAAGGGGTTGTGGGCAGAGGACTGCAGCAAGGCAAATTGTTGCATTTGGTTTGTCTCGGGTCTTTTTTTAAAAGAAAATTTAGCCCATCTGCTTTTTGAAATGTTGCATATACATTTATATTTATCCTACAAATAGGGCGATGGCTTTGTGGTGTATTGTGGTACCATAATATAAATGCAACCGGTTGCCCCTCTGCTCTCTCCACATAAGATGTACATGGGCATAACTGCCCCCCTGCCCTCTCCGTAAGACAAAAGTCACTCTGCTAAATATTTCTTTTTTCCCCACCATCACCAAATGTGGACTGTTTCCTTAAGTTTTACTTGCCTCATCTGGTGTAACCACAGAGTGAACTATCAAGAGCAGAAATAGCAGCTGAAGATGGGAGTCTTAAGCTGTAAAAGATCCAAAGCTTTCCTTTAATAGACTCACCCCTTTTAGTAAGAATAATCGAATTTTAACGCTGCCACAACACAGTTTGTGATTAAGCTATTTTTGTTAATCTTAAAAGATTTCTAACAGGAAATTGTTGTAACTTTCCTTTCCTTTTTCCTTCTGCTGTTGTGTAGAGGAAACCTTGGTTTATAAGCAGAGAGCTAAAAAAATAAAGAGCAAAACCAGTCAAAATTTACAAGCGTGCGGTTTGGCCACAAGGCCGCCTTCCATGCTGACAGACACCCCAGAATCTTCACCATCGTTCCCAGGCTAAAGAATGCTCTCGTTCAAGAACCTGTGCTGTAAGGAGTCCTGAAGACAACTTCATCTACAAGGAGGGTGCCAAACCCCAGTGAAACTTGTCCTCATTGGGACATTTCAGGACTGCACAAATGGATTCACATAATGTCAACAAAACCAGGGCCTGGCGAGAGCTTGGGTGCAGAGTTTAGACATGGCTCTCTCTCTGTCAGGTCTGTAGGGCTGATAAGGAAGGGAAACATGCCTCTCGGTCTTGGTCAGAGAAGTGGCGATGGGCTTGCTTTTCCCCTTTAGAGCACAGTTGTGTTCTACAGGAATGGTCCAACTGAGGGCGCATGAAAGCTTTGCTGCAGCTGCGTAGTGACCTCTTTACTGCCTATATGAAGTATCAGTCAGCAGCTGTGTCTGTCAGCTTGGATTTCAAGATTTCTTCCTCCACACACCCCCAGCCTGGTCTCCCCCCATTCCAGAGAACTACAACTGGCTTTGTCCCAACTCCTTCCTACTCGCGGCCCCTTCCCGTGCAAGCCCTCATCTCGTTGGCACTGCTGCTGGGAGATACCAGCTCTCAAACGGCAGCACCTATGACTACACTACCTACACTACATTTCCTTCCTTCCCTCCATCCTTCCCTTCGGCAGCCACAAACACCTCTGTTTATCTCCTATTATGGTGCTGCTTGGCTGCCTAGGTAATACCTGCTATTTTATTAGGCTTTCAATGTCTTCTACGGGAAGAAATGACAGACCAGAGCAAGTGTTCTGCAGGCTAAATCTGACTCACAAGTGCCTTTACTACTGTAGTAGTATTTCTAGAGAAACAAGGCTGTATTGCAGACATGGTGTCCTGGGAGAGCATAGCCACTTCAACTCATCTTTGCCAAGGAGATGGGAGAGGGTTCAGGCAACGGGCTTGAGAACAAGAGAAAGAAACAGCAAACTTCTGTTTAGCCTACACTGATTGTATGATCCGATACCAGAAATACACATAAAGCTAGAGATATATGTAGCAATAAGTCACTTAGTTGGGTGTCTGTTCATTCAAACCAGAATTACTCTACAATGCCCACAATCCATTAGAGACAGAATAGCTTAATTGAAAACAATCTGGTGAGAGAATGATTTAGCCCAGAAGTATGTGGCTGATGAGCAGGAGTTCCAGGTCCCAAAATAGCTCCATTAAAGCTCAGTAAACTAAGCGAGCATCTCTCTCGGTGTCGATTTCTGCAAAACACAGGACGCTAAAGCCACCTCAGCTGGTAGCTTTCTAGAACTGTGATGATCATTGTGAGCACTAATTGATCCAAATACTGTTTTTCCTCAAAATCCAGGGGGATTTTGAAGCACATCCAGACATGTGAGACTTTCCTTTAAGCAATAATCCCATTGCAAAGTGCTGACATGCCGAGAATTCCCCCCCATTCAGGAGACAAATGTGACTCAGAAAGTAACAAAATGCATCCCAGTATTCTGCAGCCTAGTCTGACTGGGGCAGAGCTGAAATGCTTTTTGATGGAAGCTTTTAAGATACAGATTCCAAGTTGAAGTCTTTAACCAGGACTTGAGTCCAGCTTTCTCCAGACTCAGCTGTTTTCAGCCCACATCCAAAATTCATACCTCATTGAATGATTCCATCCAGTGCGCTTCAAAGGGCAAGCATTTTGAATAAGTGCCACCTTCACTAATGTTCAAAAGTAGTGTACATTTTACTTACATTTTACTTTCTTCCTATAGTCAAATTCCCTGTTCTAATCACCATTTCCAGTTAACCCTTACCCATTTCTGGAGCTCTATATGATCACTAGTGGGAGAGAGGAAACTCTGGATTTAAGCACCAGGACTAGTCAGTAATGGAACAAGTTGTTTTATGGCCAAAAAAAGCTAGACCGGAAAACCATATCGTCTGTGGTACTGACTCAGTGCGATGAGAAGTGGCAGGAGATAGTGTTGTTCTTCTCAGGTCGCTCCTCCACAGGCTACGTTAATGCTGCAATAGAAATTACAGGAATAGGCAACAGCTAGAGACATGCTCCACATCTTGGCAACAGAGAACAAGGTTCAAAGGTGGATTACACGCTTATATGTTGACTGAGTATAGGAAGAAGGAAATAATTTATTCATTGTTAGAGGACAGAGCATTTCATTTAAGCCCTGTTACCAGGATCATTCAGAAATGTACTGCTGCAATGCCTTAGGGCTGAGCCCATCAGAACTCATGCCACTCACCGATTTTGGAACAGGAAATTATTTACCTCAGATTATTACTTACCTCATTTACCAGTTATTTACCTCATGCACACACGTCCTGTCTCCCATGCAAGTTCTTCAGCCAGGTGGCTACCTAAAACCACCCAGCAGCCATTCAGCCGAACCAGCTTGTTGGTGAGATGTGGAGGGTATGCTCAGTGCTGCTGATTCTGGCTGGCTGCTCATTCAGATGTGCATCTACCAGTCGTGGGTTGAAACTCCTCTTGACTACAGAGGCCCTTCCTCTCCCGAACAAATCCTCCTGATGTAGTAAATACTAACCAATAATCAGGACAAATGGTCTGGAGGAGACATTAAAGAGCAATAGAAGAGTTGCAGGGCCAGTAGCGATAAGACAAGGCGTGATGGTTTTAAACTAAAAGAGGGGAGATTCAGACTGGATATAAGGAAGAAATTTTTTACAATGAGGGTAGTGAAACACTGGCAGGGGTTGCCCAGAGCGGTGGGAGATGCCCCATCCCTGGAAACCTTCAAGGCCAGGCTGGATGGGGCTCTGAGCACCCTGATCTGGTTGAAGATGTCCCTGCCCATGGCAGGGGGATGGACGGGATGGCCTGGAAAGGGTCCTGCCAGCCCAAAGCGCTCTGTGGTTCTATGATTCTATGATAAGAGTAAGCAAAGAAGCATTCAACATCACCAAAGGAAAAAATAAGTCATTAACACTGAGCTTAACTAGCTTGGGAAAATGTCCCAGAGGAGTAATGCTTATCTGGTAGTTAAAATTATTGGAAAAAGCAGCAGGAAGCATGCTGGAGAGAGGGGGAAATCCAGCTGCTATGCCACAGGCAAGTTGAACATCATTTCTATTTTCACTCTAGGTTGCAGTCTGTGCCACTCAGTCCTGCTGACAAAAAACACACACCTCCAGTTAGCATCAAGATCACATTCAGGAGAAAACCTGTGCAAAGTCTAGCTCTAGTAAATCACAAACTGAAATGACTCACATGGTAAATACTCTTATTCACAGCTTCCTGAGTATGTTTAATATAGGTGGATATTTATACTTATATCTGACAGATCTGAATTTCTTAGCTTGCTTATACTTCCTTTGGAAAAAGCTATATTTATAACAGCTTTTTATAGAACATAGTCAATGAAACTAATATACAGTACTTTTAGCTAACTTATATCTAAAAGGACGCTGCTTTAATATTTTAAGAGCATGGGAAATGCACATAGGTCTAGAGAAGCAAAAAAGAAATGTTTGAAGAGACTGATAATATGAAAAAGGGAAGATCTGAGTTTGGAGCGTCTGCAGTGAACCCCAGGGCCAAAGGCTAGAGGGGACCGAAAGAGAATATCATCCCGATATGGTCAAAATAGGGGTGAGAAGGAACTAAGAAAGAAGGTGCAGAAAAACTTAAAGTGCACAGGTAAGGAAGCAGCGGCTTCCAGGAACACAGCCATTGTAAAGCTACCATCCCTAGTTTACTTTGGCATTTTTACTAGATACAGTTTGGTCTGAGATGAGAAGGCATCTGATATTAATTTGAAAAATGCTCAGTCCTATCTATGAACCCTACAAGGACTCCCATTCTTCTGCATTTATTTTAGTATAAACATTTTCTTATTTTATTATTCTAAAAATGTTCTTTATTTGTTTTAGTATAAAAGAAGAATGTATGCTGCAGAGTCCTGGAAGAAGGTTAACATAACAGAACTTTTCTGTCACCGGGCCCAAACTGAAAAGGGCACAGGCACTGGAACAGCACTAAACTTGGGCTGGGTATTAGGTAAGTGAGATTTAGAAGATTCTCGTGGAGAAACTATTATTGAATATCAGAGTGCAATTAAATGGATTTCTGGAATGCTGTGTTGGGTTGCTCTGAACTGTATCAGAAGACAACGTGTATACATCTAGCAGGACTTTAAAGCACAATTTCACACAGTCGCCTGCTGAGGTTAACTCAGTGACATCTGCTGAACATGCTCTGCAATTAAGCAAGAGGTTGCCAAGAGTCACATAGGTAGCAAAACATTTTCTTCTCCTTTTAGACGTTTCTTTGTTCAAGAACCAACCTTCAAAACTGGGTGTGGAGAAGGGGCTCTGAGCTCCAGCTCTAGGCATAAAACAGATTTTGGCACGATTCCGATCATATGCTAGAAACAACATGTGGCTCCAAAACCAGTTCCGAGATTGCTGCTAGGGAGAGCAGAACGCCGCAGAGCTCGTGTGCAGGTGCCAGCCGTGAACAGTTTCCCCAGCGGCTGCAGACCGGCATGGCTCTTGGCTTCATCGTAGTATCCACTGCTTAGGGTAGTCACCTGCTCGATCTGCATTTCGCTGGAACAGATTGACTGCAGACCTGTTAGTTGACATCAGAAACAGTATTAACTAGCACACAGGCAGCAGCCCTTTGTTTCAAGGACGCATAGCTTTGTGCGTCAATGAAGAGAATCCTATGTGTGACAGCAGCAGCAGATCTTTGGAAGTGAAGCGCTAAGGGCTATTGTTTTAGGCTAAAGCTAATACTAGCAAACAATCCGCTGTTTATAAAGCTTATACTCTTTTGTTGATATTAGGTGTGGAGACAAGCATTTGCCCTCCCACAGTGAGATCAAACTTGTCATGAAAGGCTTCATCTATCCTAAGATCTTAAGTCTTATCCTCAAGCCAAACTGCTCCTTTAATCACAGGACTGCCAGCTAGCAAAGGGCAAGTCAGAGATTTAGTTGTGAGTGAAAAGAGAAAGCCTACAGCACAAACTTGTCATTCAGCTGGGACACTCCTTTTTCTTCAGCTTACTGCTCTCAGCCTTGTCTCCTAACAAACAGCTTCATATCTCATTCCTTTCCCGTGGCTTTAACCTGGGCCTAACACAGCAACAAACCAAAATCCACCCTGTGCCTTGAACGGAAAAACAGCGAGCAAATATTTAAATCATTTTAGTTGTCTCAAAGGTAAGAGTATATCAAAAGTCTGCCTACATTAAAAATACATTAAGTTCTTCCTGTCTTCTAAGTCTTTGACTTTCAGCCTTACGAACCTTAGGAGGTGACAATTCAGAAAGACAACAACTGTGCAGGAACCGGGACTTGAAGCACCGACTGTTCTACAAGGTCAGCCCCTACCAACGAATTTCCACACTAACTTTTGGCCTGATCGAGCCTGGTTTTATACTGCTACAATTACTTGGTCAAAATAGTTACACCGGTATATGCCCCAACACGGAGTCCGCTCTCCACTCCAGTTGGAATTAACTGTCCTAGCCTAAGGCACCTCCAGCTCAGTGCACTTCTCATCATCTGATGCTGCTGGACTCCTTTCATTATAACCCTACAATCACGAACGAGGACTTCTGCCTTTAGATGGACATCGGTCTATTCTAGAACAAGATGTAGAAACTAAAAGGGGTAACAGCTTCATACTTCTTATAAATATCTCCTCTTATGCAAGCATGCTTCTGCTTGAGAACAGCTTTTTCCTTTTAACTTTTGGTACCAATTTGTTTAAACTACAAAGCAAGGGCTTTATACATGCAGAATTAAAGATGAGATATGATCTTTGGAAAATAAAAACAACCCATTTATTTTCCCACATCCCGGGCAGCTGCAAGATCTTTCAGATGTTATTAATGACCTTTCTATGTACTTCACTTTCAGACTCAACCGTTCTGGGCGAATACCTTGTTTTATCTGGCCAGCGTCAACCTGAACCCCCAAATTTTCCCCATGCTTCTCACTCCCGCGTCCCACTCCGAACTGTGGCAGAGACTGTCATTCGGAGGACGTTTTCTTCCCTGCCTGCAGGGCTGAGTATCTGCATCAGCGTGGAACCGATCTTTCTCTTAAAGGCTTACAGTACCAATTCCAAGCTGTTTGCACACCTGTTTACGACAGCGTTCCATATGTCCTCTCTCAAGGTGATCCAGAAAATCCCAGAAACTAAAAAGCTCTGGGTAGCCACCAGCTATCCTAGTGGGATAGATCGTCCAGCGTGTGAGCGCCTTCACGGCACAGGCAGCAGAGCACGACCTCCAGGAAACACAGCCCGTTCCCAGCTTACGCAGCGCCCGGCTGCTACTCACAAGAACTTCAGCCAGAAGAGTACACTCTGTGCAGGCAGCGGCAGCTTGCTAGATGTTACAGCGCTCTTAAGAGATAAAGCTAAAGATATCATATGCGCTGCGTGCTAAACAATTTAGTCAAATATCTTGCAGGAAATTGTTGATGTATTCTCTTCCAGGAATGTTTCCTGGGAAAAACAGCTGGCGATTCAGAACAGAACGCTTCAAGGCTGCCTCCATATGCCAGCTGCAGCTTTGCTAGTAGCCTAGGGAGTAGGAGTTAACTTATATTCATATTTAGAGCATGTTTCCACATAATTAAAGAACTGCATAGAGGAAAGGCATCTGTGAGTAGGAGCAGAATAAATTCTGCAAGCAGGGCTAACTATTGGAGTTAAACCTGAACCCACAAGCTCAAACGTACCTGGAGAAAGCCCTCTAACAGACACAGCCTGTCCTGGTGCCCACTCCCAAATGATACAAGGCAAACTCAGTCACCTTGCAACCGCAAATTTAGGCAGTCCTTGCTGGTTTCAGACTACGTCCTCTTCTCTTGTATGTATTTTTAGTGTGTGCAACTGGCAAAAATCTGAGGATATGGGAAACACATCTTCTGCATCAGCTTCTCCTTTAGCTTGAATGCACCGGTAGGAAGAAGGGAACTAGGCAGCTGAGCTGCAACTATAAGCGGCTTCCCTGCACTACAGTTGCTTTTGTGGTCCTTGCTGTTCTGTGTTTGCTTTTTGCTCAGGTGATGGGAAGGAAGTGAGAGAAGATGCAACCAAAGGGGTTTGCATTGAGAAGCTGTTCTTTCTCATGCATTTTTTTTCACACCATCACAGCATGAGATCTTTCCAGCAGTGCACTTCGAAAGTTGTAAATCTTTGGGCTAACAAGGATCAAAGTTCCTGCAGGCCTAAATGACAAGCTTAGAAACACTATCCAACAGTATGCTGCACAACATCAGACCCATCATATCTTATGGAAATGCTGATGCTCTGCCAGGCGCAGGCCATTTTCATGCCTGTGGTCTAACATACAGGAGCTAGATTGCACATTGCTAAAACAGCACAGTGCCTGCTAACGGTGGGTGCTTCAAACTGAGCAGCTCTCTCGCCTTTCAGGAAAAGGAGAAAGAGCAGGGAGTCCTCCACAGCGAGCAGATGTATGAAGCTGTCACCATAATGATGACTTGTTCAACAAGGCCAAGGGCAAGGTCCTGCACCCGTGTCGGGGCAATCCCCGGTATCAGCGCAGGCTGGGGGATGAAGGGATGGAGAGCAGCCCTGCCGAGAAGGACTTGGGGGTGCTGGTAGATGAAAAGCTGGCCATGAGCAGGCAATGTGCTCTGGCAGCCCAGAAAGCCAAGCGTCTCCCGGGCTGCATCCCCCGCAGCGTGGGCAGCGGGGTGAGGGAGGGGATTCTGCCCCTCTGCCCCCTCTGGGGAGACCCCCCTGGAGCCCCGCGTCCAGCTCGGGGGTCCTCAGCACGGGAAGGACATGGAGCTGTGGGAGCGGGGCCAGGGGAGGCCACCGAAATGCTCCGAGGGTGGCCCAGCTCTGCTGTGAGGGCAGGCTGAGAGCTGGGGGGGTTCAGCCTGGGGAGGAGGCGGCTGCGGGGGGACCTCACTGCGGCCTTGCCGTGCTTAAAGGGGGCCGACAAGAAAGGGGGGGACGGGCTTTTTAGCAGGGTCCGTAGCGACAGGACAAGGGGGGGTGGTTTGAAAGTGAAAGAGATTCAGACTGGATAGAAGGAAGAAATTGTTTACGCCGAGGGTGGTGAGGCACTGGCAGGGGTTGCCCAGAGCGGTGGGAGATGCCCCATCCCTGGCAACCTTCAAGGCCAGGCTGGCCGGGGCTCTGAGCACCCTGATCTGGGTGAAGCTGTCCCTGCCCCTGGCAGGGGGATGGACGGGATGGCCTGGGAAGGGCCCTGCCAGCCCAAAGCGCTCTGTGGTTCTATGATCCTATGATTCTATGACTGCGCAGGATCCTTCCCTTGGGTACATCCTGTACCAAAAGCCAGAAATGTGTAAGCAAACTAATAACCAGATATCCTGTTTTGTCATCTGTCCTACATGGAACTGAACATGTGGGGTTTTTTTCAAGGACGTTACCAACTTACAGAGGCTGTAATCCCAATCAATCACTGAAGCGGAGGATGAAGAGTCCTTCCCTGTGTAAGTCAGGATGTTCCTGTGGGGAAATCATGCATGGCAGAATCCAACCTAGCAGGGAACTGCATGGCAAAAGAAGAATTTGGTAAAGCTGTGAGTTGAAAAAATGAAGAATATAAATGATGGGGGAAAGTCAGCATGGATGAAAATAGCAGAGTGCTTTCAATCGTGCTAATCTGCAGTTCATTAATTGTGCAAAAGCAAGCACAGCTGCATCCCGTGACCTCAGATTTGAGATGCAATTAAAAAATGAGATAAAGCAAGGAATGAGAGAGGAAATATGGTGGGGTGACCTTTATGTGTCTTAACACTCAACAAAAGAGAGGAGGCTTGGGAGTGCTCAGAATCTCTGAATTGGACCCTGGAAATGGATAGGATTGAGTAAAATTGTGAAACTTTACAGTTAACCTTGGATCCTGCTGGCAGTCTCTTAGGTCTGGAGTCTCAGACTTTACAGTTTGTATTTGCCAGCTTTTTCTCCTTGAGGAAAACTTTGTTTTGTTTGGGGGATTTGTTTGTTTGTTTTTGACAACAGACTGAGAATTTTACATCACTAAATATTATGAATCCATAATGAAACTGAGAGACCTGGTAACGCTGCCAAAGCCCCTGCATCAGGCAGGTTTTCTGCTGAGCGTTGTGCTCAGCCCTTCACCCGTGCCTTGTACTTTGTCCGAGTTCAGGTGCTCTTGCCCAGCTGCAGCGTGACCTGAGGATGCTTCCAGCTGACCTACCCTCACCTTCCCTCAAGGCGGCAAGAACGGCGGGGCAAACCCTGGCCGGTTTGCTGCCCACCACCTCTCCTACCTGCCGCGGCTTGGAAGGCTGTTTTGATGCATGCGGTGACCCTTCCTAGTGTCCTCCTGCAGCGAGGACAGGAAACTGCTGCTAAGCAAAGAGGAAAACACTCGGCATCCTCTGCTGCTCTCTTCCCCAAAACAGCAGCAGCCCTCGGGGAAGACAGGGGTTAGCTGCTCTCTGGATGAAGGAAGCTGTGGCCTGTAAAGAGAGGGGCCTTAAACTCCAGCTCTGATCCCTGTGGCTGCAGATGTTGGACCAGCCCTTGCCAATTAAAGAAATGACACAACTTCCTATTGCAAAAGAGTCCAAAGGTTAAAAAAGAAGGCAAAAGTAACATAGGATAACAGAACTGCACGAGGCCAAATCCTGCTGTAGCCAAAGTAAAACTTAACCAAGTTATAGTCTTTAGTAAAATCACAACATGATTCCACTTCACAGATTGGTAAGTGACTTGGGCAAGTCATCCACTAGGTCAGCAGTAGACTCAAGAGTGAGGTATCGATTAAATATAGTCAAGACCCTGATTGAGCTGGACACTAAGGAGTCTAGGTGTGTTTCCTCTCAACCTAAAGCATAATCTAGCATAACCGAACGCACTTTGGGGCATTTGTGCCCTCAGAATGCTTATTTCTCTCCACTGACTATAAAGAGAGCTTAGGGTACACATGTCCATGCTGTCAGCAGCTAATGGCCAGGGAGGGGAATCCCACCCCTGCTCTCCTGCATCCCAGTGCCCAGTGCTCTCTCCTACCCCAAAAGCAGGCACCGTGTGGTGATGCCGGCTCTTTCAGCTGCACTTTTTGAGAAGGAAAGGAGAAAAGGTAGGAAAAAAAAAAAAAAAATACGGGGGTAGGAAGAGGGAGGCTCTTTCCCAGAAGAAAACAAAGAATCAATTCAATTGAAGGAAAGAGCAAAGAAAAAGTAGCCTGAGGAAAACTTGGCTGCTGAAAAACAATGGACTAAGATGAAGAAGGAAAATGTGGGTAGGAGAGGCATATGGTTTACTTCAGTTTTTGTGTTAGAACATGTGATTTGTAGGAATTTGAATTTCCTTTCAAGGGAAACTGCTATTCCTAATGCTGCCCTCTCTTCTGAGAAGTTTTCTGAGCTCATGGCAAAGATGTGCCAGCGTGCTGGCTCCTTAGGTGGCCCCTCCAGATATTGATGATCCCTTGTTTTCCTTGGAAAGCCATTAACAGGTATACACAGAGCCACCTGCTCTCTGCTGCAGCTGGTACTCACAAACATCCCTTCGGGTGATCTGAGCAGCTCCCGGCTTGACGTGTTACCTGGCAGATCCGCAGCAGCTCGTCTTTGTATTTTGGGGAGGAGGGAAGAGTATTTTGTTTCTACAGGGATTAAAACTGAAGTCTGGAATGAGAAATTCAGTTCCCTTTTTCTTAAACGTTGAGGTCTTGGTCATGCATCAGTTATGACGCCACTGGGCCGCAAGAGGAGACCTAGAAATAAGCCACAAATGAGCGGGGAGCAGCACAACTGATACAGCAGCACAGCTGTTAGTGCTCGGCAAGGAAATCTCCCCCAAAGACTGCTGGAACACAGTCAGCAAAACACGGCACGAGTGACTCGGGGGCCTCCCACCGCCGGCGCTCTGTCAGCAACGGACACCATGTCGCTAGTTAGCTGAAAGCAATTTTATTATTGCCCTGTAGCATCCTGCTGTGGGTGTCTGCTCAGAGTCCCAAGCTACCTTCACTGGTCACACGTACAGAGAGGCTTAAGCAAGACTGAGAGAGGGTGTTGTAAACCTCCTCTTCCTTGCCTCCCTTTCAAGCTTGTTTGCTCTGCTGTATCCTGCTCTCTACTCCACGTCCCCAGCACTCCTGCTTTCACCATTATCGCTAATTCAGTGTTTGCAATGTCAGCTATCTCTTCATTTCTACTTTTTTATTTAATTGGAAAAGGAAATAAGTAAAAAAAGAGTGCCGCACAGAGAGCCCTCAAAACTGCTGTGCATGAACTCAGCTTATGGAGCTCTGTGTTTCAGCTCAGGTGACCGGGATGCAAAAAATGTACTGCAAATGAACACCCTTCTGCGTCACACCTCCCTGGTATGACACCACACGCACACCCAAACCCTGTCTCAGCCTCTTCCTCTCGAGAGAAGAGCAATGCCTTAGCAACCTCCAGCACAGTCATATGACACATGCAAATGATTTTATGAATGTTATTTATAAAAGGCTCATCAGAGCCTCTCTGTCCTTAAATTTTGATTTAAGGGTGGGGATGTTATTTCATTAGAAGATAAATCACATGTTATAACTTGATGGTGGTTTTTAAAAAGAAACCGCCCTACAGCAGTTGGACCAGCTGATTAGATATTTTCCTCCTGAGCTGGCCCCAGAAGTGAAACTGCTGCGCAGAACTGAGCCCATGCCAAGTCATTGTTATGCCAGGACAAAGATGGAGTTCTTCTCCCTGCTCTTGACAATACATCCCTGCATAAACACGACTGCTTTGCCGGTCCCTTCCCACCCAAGAGAGAATCCCGAAACAGCTGGGATCTCTATCACCGCGGCATCAAGCCTGCTTCATTCACATGACAGGAGGTCTGTGCCTGTGCTGGGGGGGGAGCGTTGAAGCCTCCCCTTCCCCCTGCAAGAAAAGTTTATTCAGCTGACTTTAAAGCATACTTAGAAATCTGAGCAAATTTTGTTTTGTTCAGGCGAAGTCATTCATGCTCGCACCACCTGAATTTAAGCTGATGCTGTTTTCATTCCTGTGGATGAGGTTTGGCACACACAAATATACTTGTTAAAAATAAGGAAGAGGCCACGGTCTTTTGAGACTGAGTATCACGGAGGACCACTAGTGCATTGTTCCTACTGTTATTTGTGGTCAGTGGGTAAAATCAGCATCTTGGCCAGAATTCTTCATTTGCTGGGCTTGGATCCAGAAAAAAAAACAAAGCCGGATTTTTAATTTGAAATAGGAGGAGGGAGTTTTTCATCCAGGACCGCCCTCTGTGCCCTGCTCCAGACACTGCACTCGGGCAGGAATTGCGACTGCCGTGTTCCTTGCTCAGAAGAGGTGCCAATAGGCGTCAAAGCTTTGAACCGGTGAGAAGAGTATAGAGTACATTGTCAGTATGGTAGATTCATAACTGCCTAATAGTAAGACCAGGAAAAATTACTCATAGTGTTATGTGTACATCCCTCAAAATGAAAGCTTTAAGTTGTGAAGTGTAGAGGAAGAGAAGCTTCATTAATCCTAGCAGTCCTTGATCCACTGTGTCTGGGGAAGGGGTCACTATCTGCCTGATAATATGGAGGAAAGAGGCTCCTTCCCAACTTTCCCACCTTCTTCCCACGCCTCCCTATTCTCCCATCCTCAAACCTGATGTTCAGCTCTGCCGGGTATACTGCTGTCACACTTGTCCTTGAATAACTCCAGTAAATTCAAGCAGATCAGAGCAGGCATAAATCTAACTCGCTGGCCTGGAAGACCGATATAGCTTGAACATTTGTGCTCGGATGAGGTTCCCAGATGGAAGCAGCCAGGCTGGGTGCTGGCTTGACACATTCCTCCTCGCAAACAATCCCAGCTCCCGGGAGAGGGGCTGAGTCAGTGCTGGCTCCCCATCATGCAACCGGAGGGGGCCCCCAGCCCTCGCGCAGCTGGATTCTTCAGGAGCGAGTTGTCTTTTGCTCTGACCTCCATGTGCAGCTAGATTTTGAGAGAAGCAGCGCAAAAATCAAAGGACTCGCCGTGTAATCTCTGTTTAACCTCTCACTGGTGCTCTGCAGCTTCTCTTAACAAGACTGACACTGTTGGCTTTTTTTCTGCTGAAGGGAGGGCAGTAGGGAGGGGATTAATGCACTGTTTCTCACTACATCCCAAGTTACGGTTACGTTGCAAGCCAAAGACACTCCAGGCGAGTCAGTAATTTGATGAATCATCAGACTTTTGTTCCTCAAGACCCTTCACTTTTTACCGATCACAGAGGGAACTCACAATTAAAGCCCCAGATTTGTCCTTTTTATTCAGAGCCTCTGCTCACCATTCCCAGGAATTAATCTCTACCAGCATGTTTAATTTCTCAATTAAGCTGTCAGATATCCCTTGTTTCTGGGGGTGAAAGGCTCAGTCATAGGCCATCAGTAACTTTTGATACCGACACACAGACATCATGGCTCATCCTACACATACCACAATAAACCACTGGTCGCTGCAGATATATCTAAATGTCTTGGAAAAGTGCGGTGTAAATACCAGTAAAATCCAAATGAGTATGTTATGTTTTGAACTAATATATCTCTTTTCAGCATTGGAGCTAAACTCCTTAACACCTGCTAATCAAATCCTTTAATAATCCCATGAAGTACCACATCTGACCATGGGCAGGGATCTGGCAGCACTTCAGAAAAACTCTCAGAGGCTCAGCCTTCCCTGGAAACTGAGGGCACCGACACAGAGCCCGTTTCCTACCCCTGGAAAGGTCCCCTCCCGCCTGCGTGCCCAGCCTCACCCACATCTGCCCTTCCCCTTCCAACCACGGGCTTAGTGTAGCACCATCAGACAGCTTGAGAGAAAGCGAGGCAAACGTCCTTCCTCTGACCTTTACTGTCCTCCTCGCTGCTGGGTCTGCCCACTGCCAGCGTGGCGTCTCCCTCCAGGGCCAGGGAAGGTCCCCCCTCTCTCTTGCACACACAGACACACTCTTGTCCATGCGAAGCTGTCCCATCAGTCCATTGCTTCAGATAACTCTTGGTTTGTGCCCAAAGAGGCCTCTGTGAAGGTCAACACTTCTGGCCAGGTATGTAAGACACTGAGAAACAACATGATCCTTCCAAAAGCCAGTGTCGGTGGTTAGGGCTGTAACAGAAACCCAAGGGCCCTTATGTTCAGTTGTCTTCAACGCTACCTTTCTTCTGTTATCATTAGCATTCGCCTGGTCCCCAGACTTCTCTTAAGCTGACCTTCCTCCCCTTATCTTCCCCTGTCTCTTTGAAACCATGCTGCTTTCATTTTCCAGCTGCAAGGCAAGTTCTTTTCAGGTGAAGCCCTTGCATGGAAGCGTGGCATTGTAGAACAGTTTTCACGGCATAATCTACTGCTGTGCTCAAAAACTTGCTTCTGAGTTTGCTTTCAAGCAAAATTATTTAGCTTGGGAGCACATTGCATCACCATGCCTCATGTTTCTCTGTACATCTCTGCACCTTGTTGTATCACCTAAGTTTAGATGCAGACAACTTATTAGCTTTTGGGAGTAGGATGCTAAAAAAGTTCTCCAGTGAATTCTCGTCCTTTCCTTCAGAAAGTTTAATTCATAAAGTAAATCTTTCAGGTTACACATATGAGCTGTTATGAAGTAAACCATAGCAAGGAGCCTTGTAAAAATGCAACTGCTTGTTTTGTGTAGTGCGACTCGATACCCCATGGTATCCACAGCTATGCCGTGCTCTCTCCTTACACCCCCTGCACAGCCATGGGGGCTGCACTGGTGCCGCAGCACACCAGTAAACGATTCCACTGAAGGCATTTCTGCAACTCAGTCTCGTTTCCGAGAAGTGATCAGAATTTTCTATGGTTCCTTCAAGCACTTCTTAAAAACCAACATTGGTTTTAACAGAAACGCGGTCTTCTTATTAATATTTGACCGCGGCAGAAGCTCTCTGATGTGATGAGCAAGCAGCGAGGAAAGGGGAAGTGGAAGACGAAGACAGCAGGGTAAAGGAGTGCGCTGTGGCCGTGCAGGTGGCACCACGGCAGGCACTGAAGGGCAGCAAGGATGGCTAATGCAGAAAAGCTAAGGACATAAAATCTCTCTCCTGTTGCTGCACTGGGAGGAGAAAAATGCTGCCTCCTGTAGGAAAGCTGGGCAAGGGCTCTCTGATTCCCATAGGTTTCTAAACAATTTGAGTCTTTCTTTGTTTCCTCAGTTCGAGGACACAGCCATAAAATCCCTTTTTTATTTAGAGACCACAACCATTTTTGGCACCAGTGATACCAGTATGGGAAGCTGCAGAAGTCATGGTTTCAGAGACCGGCTTGTATTTAGGACAGAAAATGGTGACAAAGGCATGGCATAAACCGAAAGTATAACCTATTTTACTAATGTATATAGTTCATACCTCAGACACCTGAACTATCCCGTTTCAAAAAACCCAGCCTAGCAAAAATGTCTGGTTCCCACAGGGTAACGTCGGTCAGGATCAGACTCCAGATTCTCAGGCAGCAAGCGATCTCTGTTCCTGCTCTCCTTCTCCCAGCAGGAACATCACAAGTCTTATCAAGTCTTAACACTTGTTCAAAGAACTGCAGCGTGTAAGAATCCCCTTTTAGATTCACCAAGGGGAAGTCATGCTTGACCAACCTGATAACCTTCTATGATGAAACGACTGCCCTCGTAGATGAGGGGAGAGCAGTGGATATTCTCTACCTAGACTTCGGTAAGACTTTCGGCACTGCCTCCCATAAGATCCTCATAGGGAAGCTGTTGATGTACAGGCTGGATGAGCAGACCTTGACGTGGACTGAAAACTGGCATGAAGCCTAGTTGGAGGCCAGCAACGATACTGGGTCCAGTCCTGTTTAACAACTTCATTAATGATCTGGATGACGGGGCAGAGTGCACCCTCAGCAAGCGTGCAGATGACACAAACTGGGAAGAGTGGCTGATATGCCAGAGGGTTGTATTGCCAATCAGAGGGACCTCGACAGGCTGGAGAACTGGGCTGACAGGAACCTCATGCAGTTCAACAAGGAGAGGAGAAGTGCAAAGGCCTGCACCTGGGGAGGAACAATCCCATGCACCAGTATATGCTGGGGCCACCCAGCTGGAAAGCAGCTTTGCAGAAAAGGACGTGGGGGTCCTGGTGGACACCAAGTTGAACATGAGCCAGCACTGTGCCCTTGTGGCAAAGAAGGTGAATGGAATCCCGGGCTGCATTAGCGAAAGCCTTGCCAGCACGTCAAGGGAGGTGATCCTTCCCCTCTGCTCAGTACTGGTGAGGCCACACCTGGAGTACTGTGTCCATTCCTGACCTCCCCAGTACAAGAAAGACATGGACATACTGGAGATAGCCCAACGAAGGGCCACAAAGATGATTAAGGAACCGGAGCATCTCTCCTGTGAGGAAAGACTGAGAGAGCTGGGACTCTTCAGCCTGGTGAAGAGAAGGCTCAGCGGGATCTTATCCATGTATATAAATGCCTGAAGGGAGGGTGCAAAGACAACAGAGCCAGGCTCTTTTCAGTGGTGCCCAGTGACAGAACCACAGGCAATGGGCACAAACCGAAACACAGGAGGTTCCCTCTGAACATCAGGAAACATTTTTGTACCAGAAGGGTGACCCAGCACTGGCACGGGTTGCCCAGAGAGGTTGTGGAGTCTCCATCCTTGGAGATATTCAAAAGCTGTCTAGACATGGTCTTGGGCAACTGGCTTTAAGTGGCCCCGCTTGAGGAGGTGGCTTGGACCAGATGACCTCCAAAGGTCTGTTCCAACCTCAACCAGTCTGATTCTGTGGTAACAATATCACCCAGTAAGTAACACTAGCACAAACTTTCCTATGCCTACTCTGCTTATCAGCAGTTGTAAGCCTAACTAACAGCCACATTTGAGCATATTCTAAGTAAAGAATTCTTTCATTCAAATTCCACCAAGTCTGAATAAATTTCTGTCTTAGCTGGAACCAAGCAGAGGAACTATACCTCCGTGAACTAAGGCTAATTTTCATGCACAAGTAGAATTCCATAAACAAAATAATAGAAATTTGAGCTCTGTTTTCAATTCAGTATTTCAACACTTCATTGCTGGCAAGGGCAGAATCCAAAAGCACAAAGTAATAGAAACTGAAACTAATCTTGCATTCACCTGTAAGCATCTTATTTATATATGTATTATTTACTTTGTCAACCATAGCAATCACCTTTCTATATAGCACAGCATCAAACCATCCTAAAGACAAAGAAGAACAGAAAACCTGTGGGTGAACGCTGTGGCTGGAACTAGCGGATTTAATTCTCATTGCAACAGACTTCTACAACCAGAAACTCCTATGTTGTGTGA
The DNA here is from genome assembly GCF_965183815.1 of Platalea leucorodia. NCBI lineage: Eukaryota > Metazoa > Chordata > Aves > Pelecaniformes > Threskiornithidae > Platalea > Platalea leucorodia. The sequence continues at coordinate 3,798,027 of NC_138827.1, forward strand.
CTTCCATTAGAAGTGGATGAAGGCAGAATTCAGAAAGGCAACTGATTTAACAAGATGGCAGCATCCAGCAGGCACTCAGGAGACATAAAAACCCCCAGCGAGTCATGTTTCACACCACTTACACCGCCATATGTAACAAGAAACACTCGCTGGTTGAAGTCTCTTGGGTTGGTAGGACACGGCACCTCTGAATCTGCTATACACTACTATGAAGATGTCTGAATTGCAGTGAAATTTCTTCGTCCCAGGGGATGAGAACTCATTTCAGTGATATGATGAACTGTAAAGAAATAAGAAAGATGTTAAGAATGAAAAAATCTTGCCTGAGACAAAGTTACTTTGAGAAAGTCAGTAAAGGTGGATCTAATGGAAAATACTGAGTGCTATACACCTCCAAACTTGCTATAGGTAGAGTTCTCTCTTGTCGGAGACAGACAGAGACACTGAGGAACCGATTCATTGCGGACTGCTTTAATTTCCCAGATAACTGCTATATAATAAATGTTTCCAGCAATTATAGAGCCCAAATAGTTTTGTATGGTACAGTTAATATTTCTTTCAACTATTAGTCAATGAAGTTTGGGACTTGTTTTGGTAACTATGAATCTTCTGCCACTTACTTGCAGTCTGATATTGCTGGGCATCCTGCATCCTGGGGGTGGTTCCACGCAGTCATTTTTTCAGCAACAGCTTATTGTCTGTCTTATGATTTTTTTTTATTTTTTTTTTCCTTTTTTCTTATTCCTTTTTATGTTTTTTTTAAACCTCCCAGCTTTCACATGCCTTTTCCTCTCCCTGATCTTGCTTGGTGCAGAATTTTAGCTTTGGGTCCTAAGAGCTGTATCATACCTACTCTGCTTCTCTGTTCAGTTCGACAGCATTCACGGCAGGCTGCCTGGTAGCATACCCTGCTCCGTAACGTACCAGGATAAATATGACATAACACTGTTAACTCCAAGAAAAAGCACCTGTAAATAGCCTGATCTGGGCAGTATTTAAAAAGAACGGTAATGCCTACACAACACAATCCCAGCAGAGTAGATGCATGTAAGTGTTGACACACACCATGATTAGACCACATACAAAATGTTTTATATCTTGATTGTATGTATGGTGGTGTCAAACCTTCTATCAAGCTTCTCAGAAAACTGTTCTACTCCCAACAAAAGCTTAGAGAGCCAAAAATGTAATCACTTTTAGAATGAACTTAATTTAAAATACATATGGGTGCTGCCCAGGCTGAGAAGCCAAAAATACATAAACGGAGATATCTGAAAGATATCTAGAAATGTTTGGATACCAAGCCTGTACTAGTTTCCAGGGGAATTTCATCCAGCTGCTAATATCTGTAACATGGAAACATCTCTGCAACAAAAATAGGTCCTTGGGAATGGAGAGATCCCTTGCAGCGTGCTGTGCGGCAGCAGCAAGACGTGCGGCGGCAGCTGGCTAAGGATGCAACAGCTACTTGCCTCTGTGGGACACTTGCTGGTCAAAGTGCTGCGTGATCAGCACTTTATTAACAAAGGCTTTTTGCAATTGTCTGAACAGTCTCCCAGGTTTTTTTAATCAATGACTTAATAAAGGACTAAGTGCAGAAGGATGGCCAGAGACTGGCTGGGTTTGGGGCAAGTTAATAACTAGCCATGGTGTAAGAGACAGCAGTCAGAGGATCGTCAAGCTGCTGTGCCGTAGAGGAACACCCTGATGAGCCCTAGCCTGCAGGAATTTACCGTGCAGCCTGCTGAAGCCAAGCATCAGCGCAGGCTCTACAGCCTTCAGCTGTGTGGTGATGCACTCTGGTCAGCGCAGATAATTTCAAACCACATAAACCTTAGCTTAGCGTGAACTACACAGTTTGCACTGATTTCTTTAACAAGATACTGTAGCTCCCGCTAAGTCAGGAGGAAGTAGCTCCTGTTGATTTTGCAGGACTTCCCTCAGATACCGTAACAGTGGTTAGCATCATCGAAATGAAAGCTAAATGGGAAATTTTCTGTGGACTTTCACAGAAGCAGCTAGACCTCTGCTGCCACGCTGAAAGGCTCCTTCCTGATAAATGATTCAACGCAATATAGAATATCAAGTTTACAGCAAGATACGGTCAGCAACAAGTGGCCCACTGACTTTGCTTAGTAGTTTATACCAGCAGTTTCTACTCAAGAGATTATTAGAAGTAGGTTAATTTTTTTCAGTGAATCTACTGAGAAACAAGGTTAAGGAGAGTAAAACTGTCCTAGATGAGAGTCAAATAATTTTTTAACAGTTTTGACTGATAACTTTCTACTCTGCGCTTGCCTGAACCAAAGCTATCCAGCTCTTAGGACACTATATAAACCTTACACCTTATATGATGGAGAAAAATAAGCTTATACAACAAACTGCACACACACACAAAGAGTTTTGGAAGATCTTCTCTAAGGGATGTTGTCACGCCTCTCACAGACTCTAGTCTTATTCATTATTTACCCCCAAAATACCAGTCTGGGGATGTACTTCAAAAGTCATTGAGAGAGTATTCGGTTACTGTTTCCTTACTGGTATTCCACCGCACAGCACAGAGCTCAGCTAGGCTGTGGTACACTGGATAAGGCAGGAAAACACTGCTTTGAGAATCAGAATGGTAGAAGTTACAGGAAAGCCTCTCAAAGCCTTTCTCAGCAGCTTTCTGAACTTCTTGGTCTCCTGATCATTCTGCCCTCTGACTTCTTGCTGCCTTCTGTCTCCTTGCAGACGTTTCCCTCTAGTCGGCTTTTGCTAAAATGCTTTGTTGAAAAGAGATAGGTGTACACATATACATATCTCGTATTTATATAGGCTGAACTGACTGCTGTGCTCTACTCTCCAGCAGTCTTTCTGGCACAGTTTCTCTCTCTTCTAAAAAGTGATTTGAGAAACATCCTTTGCACTACTCTCTGATTTCTGTTGGCTGACTTCCACCATCCAAAATAAACAGAAAAAAATGGAAAAGAAAATTGGCCCCTGCCTCAAAATTCATCCCCCTTTTCCTCCCCACCTCCCAGTTACATCTGGAAATGCAATTCCAGCTCAGGAGCATCTGCGTGGCCTCTAAAGGGCAGCCGGAGCCCAGGGAATGCTCGCGCACGGGGAGAGAGATTCACCCCCCCCCCCGACAGGCACAGCAGCTTATCAGAGCCAGGAGGCTCCCGAGGGAGACCGTAACACGCACAGAGCACTTTATTTTGTGAAGAACGTGAACCTTTCTCCTCCCCCAGTCACGATGCTTAGGCTAAGCTCAGCCTCAGAAGTGAGCAGGTCAAGTCCCTCTGTCTTTCTCTCTCTCTTCGGACCGGGATTGTGGTAGCATCGAAGGGAATGCTCCTGTCCTGGCATTGCTTTACACAAAGGAAAATTTCTCTGTTATGGGCTTCATTCTACTGTCTTGCTGGGAAGTTACAGAAAACGTGGCTTATTTTTGTGCCTTTCCTTATTGCAATCAAGTGTTGGTTCTAGCTTACAATTTCCATGTAACAGCCAGAGCTTTGTATTCCTGCAGTGTAATTGCATGTCTCAGCATTGTCCTTGCAGCGTCATGCACCATTACAAAACCCTGAGCTGTACCAGCTTTAACAAAACAATCTATTTCCTTATCATTCCTGGAAAAGACTGCCTAAAACTCCAACTATTCCCTGGCCTTGCCATGTTTCCTTATCCTGGACTGAGGATTTGATTACAAAGCCTATACAGTCCCATTTTATTACCCAACAGCAATTAAGAAAAACAAATTTTGCCTTCTGATGAATCAGATACTACTTCAGACTTTCCAAATGCTTCAGTTGAGCAATTAAGTATCTGCTCATTTCATAGAATGAAAACAATTAGTAGAAACAGAAAGCAGATAGTCCCTCTTTGGGAAACATATCCTAGGGAATTTTGGTAATATTAACCAGAAAGCAGCAATGACTTAATTTTGAAATCATGAAAAATTCTGTATTTTTACATTAACAAAATGTCTGCTGAATATATTCTTTACTGTTAAGGCCAATCCACACACATTCATCCACACCAGATATCCATCAACACTGTAAGCCTCCTTCAGTTACACTAACAGTGTAAATCTCTAGGCGAAACGCCAAGCGGCAGCCCGAGCCATCCCCTCACAATCGTCTGCCTTCTGGATGTGAGGATGAGCCTACCTTTCTCCAGAGACTCCTCATCCCAGTCTATTAGTTCCTTCTTCCAGCTGACCCACATTCCGATCCTCCTCTCCCCATCCCGCTGCAAACCAGAAGCGCCTTGGGAAAATACGGGATCGGAGAACCTGGGGTACATCTTACCGCTGTGTTCAAGGTGTAGGCCTCAAAGTACGAATGGCTTTGGTACAGTCAAAAGATGACATAGACGGGAGAAAAGAGGTGGCAGCTCACATAGCCCTGGCCAGCCAGGCTCACCCTCTAGCCAGCCCTAGGTATAACCCCTCATACAGGCCCTTTTGTTGTATGGGTTATATGGCCTCCTTGTTCCCCAGCAGCAGCTTTCGTGGGTTGATTCTAGTTAGTTATAATCAGAAATCTCTTGTAATCAGGAAACCTCCACAGCACTCGGGTCCTTGACTGCATGGAAACACCTGCAGCTGGTGTACGGCTGCCTTCATCTTAAGGGCAAGGCGCATGGGAGGGCGAACTGGGGATGAGCTTTGCAGAACTCATTAAGGGTTTGAAGGTACCAGGCCATAAATCATCATTTATATACTCATTTGATTTTAATGCAAATACTTAATGTTACCTTATTTGTGCTTCAGACTTCTGAATTTTAATAAGGGGCAGGGAACCAGGAGTTCAAGTTCAAACAAGGATTACTATTTGACTATGCCCAAATCTGATTACAGCCTAACGATCAACTTAAAGTTTAGTGTTTGATTCCAAGTTTGTTTCTTTTTTCAATTTTCTTTTCTTTCCTGGAGCACAGAAAGAATTATCTAAGTTTGCAGTGAGCTCTTGGCTACATCCAAACTGGAAAAAACAAGGTTATTTTCAGGCTGGGATCCTGTCTAAAATGGAGAGTAGGGTTGTGCTATTTGCTCCCTCCGTATTTTTCAAAATAATAATAAAAAAGTAATCTTACTATATCTATGGTAATATCTAATTGAAAATCCAGGGTAAGCTTCTGTGTGATAAAGAGAGCCCAGAGAAGGTGTCAAAGTAATTAACTTCTATATAAACTGTGGCCGTTTGAGTGCTAATACTATTGCATTATATCTAGGCAGAGAAGAAGAAAAAAAAGAAAAATCCAGCTGACTAAGAAGTAATTAACTTTGGTACTTCATCTTTTAACATTTTAAGGTGGAAGGAGGCCATTTTCACAAAGTCATTGTGACCATTTCACTCTAATTAGGAGTTTCTGAATTCAAGAATGTTTAAAAACGCTATTGTTATGATCCTAATACGTGATGAAGTAATACTAACCAGATCAGGCTGTTTTAGAAAAATAGCACGAATGCAACTAAGAAAACAACAGGACAAGATGTGGGAAAAGTAGTTAGTGTTTTTTGGATGCCTAGTTGGCCAGAACGGATTATTGTGCAACTTCAGTTCCTAGGCATGGGCAAGTAAAAATACCTAGTGGCAATAAGCTGGCCTGCGATGGTTTCAAACATTAAATCACCACTCATTTATATTGTGTGGTCTGCACATCGGCACACAAGTTTTCCGCTGTCTTATATTTGAGCACAGAGGCAGTTGCAATAGCATGAAAGACATCGTATCCTATAGCTATCGGTAAACATCGCAAAACTCTCTGGCCTGCGGGGTTTCTCATTTTAACTGCAGTGCTGCCGCTGAAGCACAGAGCCGAGGGAGATGCAGGCTTGGACTCAAGCAGATGCACAGAGAAGTTTCTACTCCCAAGCACTCGGAGCTCACACAGAGCCCAGAGAAGTTTCTACTCCCAGCACTTGGAGCTCACTGCACAGGCAAAAACCTAGAACCACTCTTCGTGCTCCGGCTGCCGCATTGCTTGGCTCCCGTCTATCTGCCGTTGAGTACCAACCTCAGCTCTACGTAATCTCCAGCAATAAAAGGGAATGAGAAGTGCTTTCAGCTGCAGCATTAAAGTCTATCCATGCCTGCTTGTACAGGAAGATAAAACATTCTCTGTTCCTTTCCCTTTAAACAGCAAACACAAGACAGTGAGGTTTTGGGTTTGGGGTTTTTTGTTGTTGTTTGGTCTTTTTTTTTTTTTTTTAAACTAACATTAGACTTTCTTTTTCTCAGGGAAGCTCAGCACTGACTTACAGCCAATAGGGCCTTACCGGGTAGCTGCCAGATGACGATATCACCTCTCAAAAAAGGTTTTCCTTTCTAGCTATCTCTGTGTTATTTATAGGCAAAAAGCAGTGGATACAAAAAACTCAGGGGACAAGGGAGGGAGAGCATCAAGCAACTTGGAACTTTATTCAATTACTGCCTGACGGAGAAATATTTGCCAAGGTCTCTGAATAGCTTTAAAAAAAGTTTCTAGTACAGGGGGAAAAAAAAGTCCATTATTCACAGATCTGGCAGCCTGGAGATATGGAAGAAGCTTTAATTTCTAAACAAAAGGACACTTGGTATTAAAACCACCTGCAACATACTCAGTTCTAGAAAATGATGAGCAGGGGGTTGTTCTGGATTTTTTTTGTTTCGTTGGTTGGTTTGGTTTGTTTTTTTGGGGGAGGGAGGCGTTAGCTTACTTTGCAAAGAGTGTCTAGGATAGAAAACCAGCTGGAGGAGAAATACAGTGTAGGCAGAATTGCGGTTCCACAGGACAGCCAGGAAATTTCATTGGAACTGCTCCCTTGCTTTAAATTAGGCAGCTGTTTACACACATAGCAGAATTTTGCCAAAGTGCTTTTTTTTTTTTTGGTCTTGATTTTCTGAGAAAATGAAGTTCATGTTATTGTGCTGCCTCCTATTCCTGCCAGGAAGGCTTCAATGGGTTGGCCAATTCCAACCCAGTTTGCTACAAAGCTTGAAACACCGGAGTCATCCAGTCCTTTGAAGACCTGCAGTTGTGAAGAGAGACAAAACTGCTCTGTTGTTCCCCACCCACCTAATCTCAGAGGAAAAAGTACAAACAGCTCAACTTAGATTTGTTTGGGATGGCCCACCTCATATTTGGGAGGCAACAGCCAGCATCTACTTAGCTCTTAACCAGCCGTAGGACATGCTGCTCCCTGCAGCCCTGGGAGCAAGCTAAATAAAGGTAGGTGAAGATGGTGGAGAGTGCTGAGGGGGTGTGTTTGGGTGGCTTTTTTGGCATACATGCGTGTGTCTGTGCACACGGGTGCACGACAACAGTAGGAGGCTAGGCCATACATACTGAGACAGGGAGGGAGCTAAGAGTACATCTGTGTAGGAGTTTACACAAGACTTGAGGTGGAGCTCAGAAATGCAGGACAAATTCATAGGGAGATGCCGTTCTGTAAGGTCTGCTGTTCATGGCCTAGCTGCCCTCGCACTGCACTCATCACCCAAGAGGCAGAGCCCTGTCTCTTTCTTAATTAGCCCTGGAAAATTAATGATCTATCGCTTTAACTTGCTGCATTACAACTTCTGTTAACAAACAATAGATTTACACGCAGGGAGCAGCACCAATAGCAACAGACTTACTTCAACAATCCTAAAAAAAAAAAAAAAAGCACCAAAAGCCAACAAGCTAGGACTGAAAGGAGGTTCGGTGAGGAACACCCGAACACGCATACCCACTGAGGGAGCCCATGTGCTCCTAGTTTGCCATCACAGGCAATTGGTCTCAGAATCAGGGGAAACATTAAACTAACTACACTTGATGGAAAGCCTAGGTTCTGCTGACTTTCCCTATACTGCTAGATTTAAATTTGTATGCTTTTACAACATTATAAGACAGAGATTAAAAGCAAACATCAGAAACACGGCTATGGAGCAATCAATGAAATTTCTGATAAAGGCACTGAAGTCCAAGAGAAGCAAAATTTCAACATTTTGCCACTTAAATGTACTCAAGTCTTGATGAGCCAGTTATTGAGAAAACAATTAAATATATTGTCACTGTATATGGCCTTTTCACAACAACCTGTAGCTCAGTTATCTTGCTCTGCAAATACAGCAGAAAAGTGGCAAGGCAGATGTAAAATGGGGCAATTAACACTGGATTTGCAGGTTAAAAACTCCCAACCCCAGTAAACAAGGCCCACTATCATTTTTGATTGGAACACCAAAGCTCTTGGCCCATTAAACTTCTTTTAGTGTTAATTAAACCACTACAGCGTCAACTCTTGAATTAAACTAGGCAGCTTCTGTGTTTATACAAGTCTGGCATTCTTTCAGTTGACGGTAGAAGCCCTGGCACTGGCATCCATCCACCCGGCCGTTTTGCTTAATCTCCAAGAGTAAGTAGGTAGGAGCAAGCCTCTGTCCTCCCCAAATGTCTTACGGCAGTGATTTACTGATTGTACAGCCAGCGAGAGAGAGAAACTGTCCTCTCTCCAGAGGCTGTGATGGACAGTAAGGATGATCAGGTCCACCCAGATTTTGCCAGCAATTGAACTGAATAAAGCCTTTCCCCAGCCAGCTCGTTGGCTAGTCAGGCCTAGAACCCTGGTGACATCTTAAGTGTATTGAATTTAGATCTTGCTGAGAATTTTGTATATTATTTACAAGAAAGGATTGATTTTTCTTTTCTGTGAGGGAATAATATAGCACATATCCCTCCCTCCCCCAGCTGTACTTCTGGTAAAATAAGTCCTACATAAATACCGATGCATCGCTGCCAGAAGCATTGCACAGTTTTAAAAGGCTGCCTCATTTTGTAGTTCCTCTCTTTACCAGGGATTCACAAGGAATTTATGGAGAGGAAAGCACCGGAATCCAATGGAAATTCACAGTTGCCTTTCCTGCTCGCTGTTGTTGGTGCATTACAGTATAAGGTTAGTTCTCTAGCTACTTGCCTGCTGTCCTTCAGTCATAACTACATGTTATACAGATATTTACTTCAGCTGGTTCCAAAGCACATTAAAACTGAGAAGAACTGAAGCATGGAGATGGGTAGTAATAGTCTCTTTCTTCCTCTCACCATTATTATGCATATTTGCTCTTTCCTAGCTTACACTTGATAAATCAGACTTACTCAACGTATGTTCATGTTTTTCTTTCACAGGATGAGGTTTCCATTCTCATAAGACACTTCAAAAAAACAGCACGTAGGGCAAGCAATATAGGTTTATGAAGCGAGATTATGGCAGAATTTGGGTTCCTAAATTCAAAACTGTGATGATGAATGTGCAATTCTGCCGAACAGTTGTTGGGCCCTGAAGATGCTCTTAACTCCAGAGATCACTTAGGCTTTACTTCTACAGATTTTTAATACTGTGTGTTGAGTTGAGCAGCTCTCCAGACAGCATGCTGGGTTTGGACCTGATTCTAAGGGCGGGATTATAACAGAGTTCTGAATTATGGCTAATGCTATCAGTGTAGCAGAGGTAGAACGTTTACAGTAAGGCACCAGTGGATTTATTTCTCTGGAGCATTTGGTCTCCTGTGATCCATTCTTCACCAACCGTTTTCCAGAACAAGGTTGTCCCTATTCAAATAAGCCTTTGCCCCTTATCCTGCCTGATCCTTTTTGCTTCATTATTTACCCCAAAGCTTATCTACTGCTTAATGAAGTTGTCTTGGCTTCTGCCCCTGTTTTCTCCCCCGACTATGAAGACATTACTATTCCCATCCATTCCCTCAAGGAGAATGACTCAGGCTATACCTACAAGCAGCGAGGAGAAGGACAAGGAGATGGGCCTGGGACAAAGCGAGGTTTGCTGAGAGATTTCCTATTGGGAAATAAAAGGCTACAAAAGTTAGCTTAAATTGTGAGCCAACTACAAAATGTCACAGCAGTAGGTATTTCTAAACATCTTTTAAGGGAAGAAAAAACAAAAAAAAAAGATGCGCATGTTGAAATCAGAAGAGGCCCATCTTTTTATTTCACGAAAGCAAGTTTTTGTTTATTTAAACTAAATAGATTTAAGATTACTACTTCTGTTTCAAAACTCGAGAAGAAAAGTTACATTTAAACAAGTGCCCTACCATTCACTGCCTCAGGGAAATGCAGTAAATCCAAGAACCCGAAAGTGAAACTTAGACTCGTAAAACGCTAACTGACTCCACTGAGCTGGAGCATCTCAAGAACTGCTGAGTAGAAACCGAGGCATTTACCAGAATGCTGTCATACCGGTTTTCAACAGCCAAACACATACAAAACAGCTGCAAAAAGAACTCACATGGCTTCCCACCTGCAAAGCTGCTATAAGATGGTGGGGACACAAAGGAACACCTTAAATCAATCAGCAGGTAAGCAAAAAAACACTCAGTGGAAAAATAACTCTTCTCTCAGTTTTGGGAAAAACTTCTGCCTAGAAGCAGCCTTGCTTCGTGCTGAGGGAGAAGGGGACAGAAGTTTGGAGGAACAAGTCTCTGAGATCAGTTCAGCTGGACCCAGGCCACCGTCCTGCAAGTACACATTGCTGTGGTCACTGCCCAGGCTGCAGAAAGGGGGCTTTATCCCGAGAGCCGCAGTGCCGCTCCCCTGCCATGGCTGTTGGTTATATCAAGGTTAAAGTGGCATAGCTACAAGCGTGGCAAGGAAAATGGGTAAGCCTAGTTTTCTGCTGGCTTAATCAGATCCAGGCTACAGCACTGGCCGGTACTGAAATTACCCTGCTAAAAAAACCCTGCAGTTCTTTCTTGTCCAACGCTGCCTTCCCACTGAGTGTGCTAATGCCAATCTCCCACAAGTCCTGAAAATAAAACAGCACTACAAATCACAGCTGGGCTCGCTCTGTAGGAAGTTACTCTAACATCTAGGACGGGGCCAAATACTCACCAGGGAGAAGAGCTTCACCCCCTTTGTAACAAAAAAAGCACTAAGTGCAGTTTATGGGCAGAATGGTAAAAGCCTGGCCTGTAATCCTAGCACCTGCATTACTCTGATTGATACAGTTGTACTCAGCCCGTGCTGCCACTCCTGCATTTCAAGTTTTGCAAAATATTCATGTGGCCTGCCAGACAGCTCCAGCGCTCGCCCCAACTTATGCACTGCTGCTGTGGCAGCACAGCCTGGGGGTGCTCTGCACCCCAGCGCGCTCCAGCTGCACCGGGCCTGGATCCCGCGGGCAGCACGCAGGTGGAGACGCTGTCCAGACTGCAGAGGGAAAACCCTACATGTAACTGCACAGCCCAGTCGTGCCTGTTGCGATAGCGCAGACATTGGCATTCGAAAAATGATGATTTTTGCACTTGGAACCGAGCCCCCGGAGCGCACACCCTGCGTCTGCCGAGCCAGGACCTTCCCCCTCTAGACCGACCCTCATCCTCCAAACAACAAACCGAACCAAAACAAAAAGCAGAAGAGTACAGACTCTGCTGGCTCTGACACTGGATACAGTGACTCAAACCCAAGGCGTTCTGCTTTTTTCCTTCCCCCCCTTCTAGGCATTCGGAAGAAATGTGTTTCATATGATCGGAGCCTTTGTTTTAAATGGGAAGGATACTGTCATCAGGCCCTTAAGGTCTGCTTGCAAACACAGGTTTGGTCCCCAGCCAGCGCAGATCCCACAGATCAGCTCAGCACCTTTCACTCAATACTTCAGACGGAGCACAGAAGTAATCCCGTCCCTTCGTGTGATAGATAAAACCAAAAGGAGGCTACAGCCCACAGTACTGGTGCACATCCCAAGTCCTGACAAGGACTAAATCGTAGCTCTGAAGGGCTGCCTTTAAACTGGACACTGATGCAGCAGCCACAAAATGAACGACAGGTTTCACTGAGAGCAGCAGCAGCGGTAGTGCAGACTGTGGCTCAGGGAAAGCACGTGCCTGGCACCCAGGGCCTGGGACACGCTGCGAGGTCCGAGTGAGATTTCACAGAAGTTTAAGTGAATCTCAGCCAAGATGCTGTGGTCCTGTGCCTGTCCCTCCCTCCCCACCTCTCTCTTGTGCCAGCAGTAAAGTTCCTGTGGCTCTATAACAAAAAGGTCTGGCAAAGTAAGAAGAAATAAATTATTTTGGATTTTTTTTTTTTCTTTCAGTTAGGAGTTCAGGCAGATTTGCTCCCTCCACAGGAGCAATATTATAAATGCAAAGGAGAGGAGAGGCAGGGCTGTACAGAGGACGCCAAGGAAAAAGGGCTGCCAGAAGCCACAGCAGACCAGCTGACGTGAAATCGTGCTGCTGTCACTTGATTCTTTGTTTGCAGAATGGAGATATTGAACCTCTTTGCTAGTAAACAAGTTCACAAAGTCCTTCCCTCAGTTCTTTGCACCCTTCTAGAGAAAGTATAAAATAAACCAAATCTCAAAGACTGACAACCCACTTGGCTCAACAGGGGTAGCGTTGCCTTAATGGACTGAACCACTGGAGCACTCTATCTTCAGACCTCCAAGTTGAGTGCAGAAGAACTTTTCATTTGAGCTGTATAGGCTAGATCTCAACACCAAATGGACAGTGATGTGAGGGGAGAATTTCTTCTATGGGAAGATGACATCTAGCCAGCAAATGTCAAAAGCTTGGAAGCCAGTTCGTAGGAAACAGGCTGTGAGATACAGAAGATACCAAAGCAAGCTTGTCAAACGCATGCCAAGAGAGTGAAAAACAAAAACATAGTTGACAAAGTGGCCGTGTCTGGATATCCCATGCCTGAGAGCAGAAAGTGGCTGATGGCTGGCCGGAAAGGTCCAAGGTCATCAGCCAAAACAAACAAAGGAGATTCCCACTTTATAAATGGTGAGACTGAGTGGAAATCTGCACAGCCACACCTAGAGAAAACACACTTCAAGCCTCTGTCTGCCTCCCATCCTGACAATGCGACCGCGTCCCCAGTATCAAACTATTTCAAGATTATGAAAATTCCCTAAGTGCACCTCTTGTCAAAACACAAAAAGCTTTCTGACCAGGACAGGAACAAATGGTACAGGCAAGATGGCACGGTCATGCCTGTCAAACACAGGCAAGGCACGGGGAGAGAATATCCTTCTCTGCGAGAAGGCACTGAGTATCAAACTCTGGAAAGAGGCTGGATTGCTGCAAGATCCTTTGCAGTAAATCTGAACACTGCATACTGCCTCCTTCAATTTGCTATTCTTCACTTTCCATTTTGTTGTCTCCATGGGATTATCAGCTGGAAAGGGACACACTTGATGGTTTCTGAGACCTCAGATTCCATTATTCTGCCACAACACTTACTAATTATAAATGCTTTGCCAGATACCTGATGTTTTCACTGGCTGAAAGCCCGTGCTTAATGGGCTGATAAAGAACAAGTGCTGTCAGACAACGGCATGTGATTGGTTACATGGGTCAGCTGAAACCGTGCCCTCAGGAGGTGCCTGCCTGAGCAAACAGCATAAATGAACATTTGCTGGGTGAGAAGCTGAATGAATTCTACTCCTAGAAGAGAATTTCATATGCTTAACTACTCCCAGTGCTACTAAGGCTTCCCCTTCTGTGCTGAAATGCACGTTACTCTCCCAAGAATGCTGTGACCTATCTTCAGTGACTAGAAGAAAAAATATCAATCTGAGTCAGCTGGGCTCAAAGAGGAGTCTGTGTTTGGCATAAATACCTGTTTCTCCCTTTTCTGGGCATATAGGAGGATGCATCCAACACTAATCTGCATATTGTGGCTACTGTATCTAATAAGACATTGTCCTTTTTCTCCTGCTATTCTGCTTCCTCTCTCGTTTGCCCTGAAGTCCACAGTTCCCTTGCTCTGTCCTCTCCCTTTCCTGCGTTACGGCTCCACACCGTCATCAGTTCACACCCACAAACCTGCCAGAAAACGAAGAGAAATGAAAGTTTCAGTCATCTCCTCCACTCCATCCTACCCCCTCCCATTTGATCACTCAGAGCACTGTTTCTTAGAGGGGGTCTGAGACCCAAAAACCCAACATGGGTCACTGCTAGGTGCTGTACGAGTAGCGCCCCATCTAAGGGGGCAGAACAGACCCAGGGTGCGGAAGGGACAAAAGACAAGCAAATCTATGCCAATGTGATGGTGCCCGCATGCTCCAAGTACTTTTCGGTTTTAGGATTAAATCCTTTCTGGGAAACCACGCCAAAGTACATTAGCTAAACAAGGGGTTGGAATGAGAGAGCAGAAGACCAAATAGCACCAATAAGATAGCGATCAGCAAGAAAGCAACTCAAGGATGTCGGTGGTATCAAAGGGTTTTCCAAAATGCTTCAACAGTTGTTCTTCTGGCTTCAGACTTCAGTTGGCTTCCTTAGCTTTGCTGTTTCACTTTTCAAAAAGCCTTGTGCTGGTGGAAAGAGGAAGATATTGAATGAATGGCAGTATATCTGGCTCCTAGATTCCTCAGACCTTTGTCATCTAAGTTCTCTCAACAGCTAAAAATGCCCTTCTCTCAGCTTCTGGAGGTTACACGGATGACATGTCTTTAATCTGCCTTGTCAGCTGGGTGGACACTCATTCAGTAATCTGATGGCAGGTATTTATAGAAAATTTCCAGAAAAAAACAAATAATGCTTTTCCTTGAAATCAAATAGTCTAGTTCCTAATTAAAAAAATAAAATTTAAAAAAAAAAAAAAATCACTCATTTCTTAAGCTTTCTTCCTTTCTTCCATGAAGTCTTTGCTTCTATTGCACCGAATTCAGGAAGTTAACACTATGGAGACGGCGTGGGGGAAAAACAAAGCAAAAAAACCTCAGCCCCCGTCCCATCACTCAGACTTGTCAGAGGCTTTGAGGAACTGCGCCAGGGAACAGCAGGGAACTACAGGAGGAGCAACGGCACCGGTGTGCAGGCGCTCTGGAAATGAATAAACCCCGGGGCTGGCTTTCTAGCCACCGCCAGTTCCTGACTTTTGCTGTTACTGATTATGCCCCTTACACCTTTCCAGTTATTTATCATTCATTTTACTTGCCATCTCACACGTTCTTTTGGTAGCGCTGTCTTCTTAGAAATACATTCAGTGGTTTTTTCAGTTCTGCCAGGGGAAGGAAGGGGAACAGAAGCCACCACCACCTGGAGGCTGAGTGATTAATCTCTCTAAGGTATTTGCAAGATTACAGAACTGGGTTTCACAGACATCTTTGTAGGGCTGTAGTTCTAGTAGAGGGAACATTAGCAACTCAATTCTGTTTATGATACTTAGGCTTAATTCCATAACCTGTGTCGAGCGAACATTTTGGTATCACCACATCAGCATGTAGCGTCATATAAATGTGAAAATAACTTCTGTGAAGGCTGCAAGGCAGGGGAAAATCAGGCCACTTAGTAGCATCAGTCAAACTTAGCATCAGCATAACCCACCCAGGCTCAAAGCTAGCTAATATAAAAGGTCTCTATCTAGTTTGTTGGGAATTCAACCACATTAAAAAGGAATAAATATAAGTTTTAATACATTTTCACAGGTGGTTTAATAGCAAAGCAACTTTGAACTGAAATAACTTTGAACTGCCATACCTCCTTCAGCGGTGGGCGTGCTACGGCGCAGTCCGCCGTTCACCGCCTGGCGACTCCTGCGTTTGGAGTCATTAGCTGCTGTGGCTGCATCAGCAGAGAGCTGGAGGCGGGTAAGCAGAAGAACAACTTGTAGGAGTTGAGCCAGCTCCGAGTTCAGACTCAGGTAAAACTTCAAATTGCTGTTTATCGCCGACTCGGTTGAAATCCCTGTAGCGACAATGACAGTTTCACTTTTCATTCTCCTGGTTCAGCTGTTGTGCCCATCGCCGAGGGAGGAGCTCGGTTTCTATTTCTCAGCAACAGCCTCTTCACCCCTCGGTGTCCTGCACTCCGACAAGGAATGTTTCCCAACTGAAGGAATCTTAAACATTTCCACAAACCTTCCCAGGTTCCCCAAGAAAAGCAAGGACATTGACCACCCACATCTCTTCTTGGTTGCAATGGAGCAGCAGGTGCAAGGCCATTCCTTCACAGCAATTCTTCAGTGCAGTGGGTCCGTTTGAAATGTCTTTATACACGTTCTGCCCTTTGCTGAAACAGCCCAAAACACGTATTTTGTGACGGGAACCAGCAAACTTCCATGACATAAGCACCGTGTCCAGAGGTCACTGGCAGAAAATGCATAAACCAGACTTCTCCGCTCCCGGCTACTTCAACTACTTCTGGTATTTTAGTTCTGGACACAGTTCCATTTATTTAAGCTAAATTTGTGTCTAGTGTTTCATTTGTTCTCACTGATGGACCAAGCCTGACAAAAATTACTCCTACTAACAATTCCACGCGAGCTACTTCCACCTTTTTCCCACCATCTAGTATATTTTAAGGTTTTGTACTTTCAAATCCATCTCATTTAATTAAAACTGGTTGCAACACACGCAACCCAAAAAGAGTTGCACCAATATATACAAGGGCATAGAAACTTGCAAGGTAAAGGCAGGAGCAAATGACTTAAACCATTTTCTGCAAGGAAAAATATATTGAAATGCCACACTCCTGAGTGTAATTTAAATTTAAGCTTCTGCATGACTAATTTGACATTAAAAGCCCATCTCTGGATCACAAATAGTGAAATAGTCACCCACAGGATGAACTTGGAGGCATGGTTTGTTTCACTGATGGACAAAAAAGGATGATTGGATAGTTTTTCCATTCAAAACATGGTTTGGAGTTTCTTAACTAATTTATTTTGGCAAGACAAGGAGTCTGTAGTGGGTATTACTGTCTTGATGCCTTGAAGAACACTTTTTTTTTTTTTCATATTCCCACAGAAAATCATTTGAAGGACAAAAAAACCCCTTTGCCTTTTTACGTAACAAATGACTATGGCCTAAACCAATAAGAGAGCTTAAAATTAGTGCTTCTAATGTGACCACTGAGACATTTCAGACTTAATTACATCTGAAGCAGACTTAACCACCCATTTCTCTCCAGTTTCACACAAACAGTAATTGCCCCTGTAGCCGCACTGCAACATTGTAGAATTAACCACATCCTAGAGGAGCTGGAGAAGAAAAAAGGGAAACAAAACAGACTCCAGAGCATCTGTCCAGGCAGAACAGGCTCCTTGATCGGTCGGGCAGGTCTCCCTCTGCAGTCAGAATTAGACCCATTCCACTGAAGTCAGGGCTGTTGGGTACCAAACGCCTCAAGCAGGTAATGCTCTGCGTCCTCGCTTGGCTTTCTGCTTCAGCTCTTGTTGACTTAGATGAAGTCAGAGATACAAAGAGAACATTCCCGAGTCTGTAGGTACTTATGCATGTAGATATGTACTTATAATCCTCCTTATTAATCTACTTCTTAAAAAAAAAACCAGTATTTTTACTTTAAGAAGCTGTGCAGATTTTACTGCAAGCTGTAATCTTGTGCTCCAAATGATACACTACCCCAAGGCAAAAAACCAAAAAGTGTTATTAGAGTTAGTGCACTAATATAAAACCAAACAAATACCCTCTAGTAATATAAATGTTGAAATTACTGTCCCCACATAGACCTTACACCTGGATCTTACATGAGAGGCCAGCAACCGTGGTGTGGAAGCTGGAATGTGGTTCTGCCGGTTCAGTATGGCTGGACCGCTCCAAAGATGCTCCTCTCTGACAGGCAACAAATCCTCAGTGAATGAAAAAGGGAGCAAAATACTTTTTACACACTGAGGTCCTGTGAATGAAAGAGACAGCAAAATACTTACACCCTTAGGTCCTGCAATCAGCAGGGCTGCACACAAGCTTATCTGTTCGCCACAGAGCTGGGATGCTCTGCAGATTCAAAGCCTAAGAGGTAGCAGAAAAGTCCGGGAGTAGATAGTACACGGTAGATAGTACAATTCAGGATGCCTCTGCCTTGCTGCAGTGCCGGGGTACTCTTGCACAGGGAGGTAATCCCCTCGCATTTTACAAACCATCTTTACGGCATACCATTCAGAGCGTACAGCTCCCAACACCTTCCCGCTCCCGCATGTTCCAGACTGACCCTGGAAGCAGCGCGGAGCAGCAAGCTGCTTTGGTTGCTCCAAGACTGCATGGCTCACTGAGGGCCCCGGGCTTATTTTATGCCTTGTACACACAGGCTTTGTTTTTCTATCTTGGCTCAAGCAGGTTGAATTACAGATCCCCACTTTATTCTGTTTCTTCACTGCCTGCTTTAATATAAAGAACAGGATTTCACATTGCACGCTGAGCTGAGGATCCATCCTCTCCTGGAACGGAGGAGGAAAGCTAATAAACCAAGGTGCAGCTGCTCCTTCTTGCCTGCCAGGGTCGAGTTGCCAGAGATCCTCTTGGTTCACCGCACAGAAGCGATCGTTGGATCTCCCACCTAAAACTAAACCAACACATCGTACAAGAAGACGTTACTGGGCAGACAGCCTTGGAGTTGCTCCAAAGCGAACCCTCCGCACGGAGCTAAAGGCACCCGACAGGCTGGCTCGCTCTGACACTGAAAGGAGCGTCTGCGTGACCAGGCACAAGTTTCCTCCTCCGGGGGGACTGGAGCTGATACAGCTGCAGATCTAAATCCCAGCGCAAGCGCACAAGTCTGTCCTTACCAAGGCCCGGCTCAGACCTTGAGGAAGCATGTCCCAGCTTTCTGGTTTGTGGAAGCATGTCCCAGCTTTCTGGTTTCAGGTGGGGTGGATTAGGTTTTTCATTTTTCTTTCTTATACTGAAAAAAAAAAAAAACAAAAACAACCAACCAACCAAACAAAAATTAAAATCACAACAGTAAACTAATAACTGACCCAGAACTCGAGCCTGAGCTGTATCTCAAACGCTGACAAAGGCTGTGTATTTTGTTGTTTGTACTGCAATGTCTGAAAATCGCCCATTTGCGATAGCTGTACTTTAATTCTCAAGAGTTGAGAACTACTGTGGTTTTCTTTCCGATTGTTTCCCTAATCTAGAACAATTCAGAGACATGACAGCTTCATGTGTAAAACAGGACGACAAGAGCTAACGCTGACATGTCCCTGGCCAGAACTACATCTGTCCGTATGTCTGCCTGCCCGTCCCCCCGACACGGCTCTCGTCAGAGGAAAAGTGTATCCTACCGAACTCGGAGAGACCTTGGGCCTCCGCTCTGGTTGGACAGCAGAGCTAACTTCTTGCAAGATTTCTAGTTGAGTAATTTTGGCTAAGGCAGGCTTGCATGAAAGTTGCTTTATACACTTTGAATGAAATACCGTCTCATTAAAAAAACTAAAATATCCATTTCTCCAGCAAAAAGCTTGAAATCACAGATTTTGTTCATTCAGCGTCCCCTAAAATTTGTCGGTTTAGATACTTCATATGTAACCAAACCGCGAGTCATGTTTGAAGCTCAGCTATAGCCCCCCGTAGGCACAGCACCGTGCCCTGCGTGTAACACGCTGCACGACATGAAACGCGCAGTCTGCACGGGAAAGAAGATACGTCAATGATCATTAAGGTATGAGGGCTTCTGAGCTGCTGTTGCCATGAGGCTCTGCGGAAGGGTAGTTGGCCTGGTTAGGGATCATCGCTTTGTGTCAACGTTAATATTTTTCTGAACTTTTCAGATTACAGAGATGGGAATCTGCTCTTCAATCAGCTCCTGTTGGCAGCTGAGGCAGTATTCCAGATGATCCTCGCCCAGGCTTACTGAGCAACCATTCTGGGTTTGTCCTATTTCTTTTCTTAAAATATCTATTTATTCATCATAACACGCTATTCTAAGGAATCGCATTACATGGAAAAGTTCCCTCATACATACTGGAAAAAAACCTTGTCTAGAAGATGTATTTTAACATCAGATATTACATATAATCTCTCTTATCACTGGAAATACAAAGCTGTCACCAGTAAAGGCAGTTGCTTTGGGTTCAGTTCTTGGGTCATCCACAGAGTTTATGTTCAATTTTGAGCAATCAGCCTGTGATAAGCTTTCCTCATCTTTAATACAGAAACAGTGCTACTCCCTTGACTCTTAATTCAACCCTGTACAGCACCTAGTACCACACAATTTCAGTTTCAGTGTGAGCAGGGACATCTGTGCAATACAGCGGTGGAGAACAAGAAGTCCTTGAATCAGCTTCTGGTCACCCAGCTCGGAGTCAGTACGGAATTAGGAAAGAAGGCAGCATGAAGTGTTCCACATTATTAAGGTTAGTCATGGGACTGCCCAGAGGTACGCGAATGGTACAGTATCAACCAGGGAGCGGAGGAGATCCTGCCAACAGGCAGGGAGGCTACGGCGACTTCTGCGCTTGTTTTCTTGAAAATACTGAAGATCAACAGGCTAATTTCCCTCAGATGCCTTCACTTCATTCACTCAGGATAATGTTTAAATTATCGTTCTAAGAAACACATAATGAGTGAGTCTTGGTTAAATCTCATTGCTTATAGTGCCTTATAGGACCTGGACTGCTGGCCACTTCTGGCTCTTCATTTTGGGATATCTAAAAAAGCCTTACAAGGAATTCTCCATTTCTTTCTGTACACAGACTTTCTATTCCCATTCCAGTTGTTCGCAGCTGCTTCCTGAGAAGTCTTTCTCCAAAAGACAGGGCTGCACATGAAAAACTGTACAGAAACCAAGCTTTCCATGGCCTTTGACACTCTGTGCAACAGACCGATCAGCTGGGATGGTTCAGAGCTGTTCTGAGGAACCGTCATATATTGATTTGACCTCTGTTGTGGGTTCTTATGCTCACGGGTGCTGTATTTTCAGTACTGTTACTGATTAAGCTCAAGCAGTTAAAGATGTTTTTCCTGCTTGCCAACACTGAACGCTTTCCTCCTTCGCCCTGTTAGAGGGACATTTGTCACAGTCCCAACTCAGAGGCACCAAATGGGAATCCGAGAGCCACTCACCTACGCCAACCCTTCCACGTTATTTCAAAATACATTTCCCATCGGTTTCAGCTAAGACATCTGACTGCCACTGAAGCAGATGAAGCGTTCACATATTCCTTTCTGGTCACTCTGGTTTTGTACTGTAATGTCTTAAACTGTGCCATTTTTGCCATTTTTTTTTTTTTTTCCAAAATAATTGTGCAACTAATACCTGAGGCTTTTGCAGAGATGGTCTGTACATCACACTGCTACGGCTGAATTTAAGGCAAACTTTTCACAGTATCTTGCTGTTCTTCTTAATTTCTTTTTCTTTCTTAAGTTTCATATTTCTTTTAGCCTATATATAAAAACAGACTCTTAAACCAGTTTCAACATGCTAAGACTGACTCACGTATTGTTTGACTTCTTAGAGGATAAATCATTTCCTTACTATCATTAGTATGAAGCAGGAAGGATGCAAAAGATTCTAGAAATACTGATTTTTTTTTTTTTCCTTCTTTTTTCAATTGAAAAGAAACCACGCTTCTTTTCAAACATCAAAACCCTTGAACTAATTAGTCTGAACAATAGCGAACCATTGCAAATTATGACCAAAACTTAAATCAAACAATCCTAGAAGCTAGGAGGAAGACTTTTTTTCTTTGTATTTGGAAGTTGTTCAGATGACTCAGAGTTACGCTGCAAATGAAAGAAGTTTTTTTTGCCGTGACTTTCCACGTTACAGGCACACACCAGGAACTGCATTCCCTGGTGCAAGCAATAAGACTGGAATCATAATTTTAACAACGTTCCTTCATGGCAAGGAGTTAAAAAGATTAATGCTTAGCATCAACATCAAAGCGCTTTACAAACACGAGCTAAGCCTCACAAGTGCACCGTTAACTGTTTGATAGAAATGTATTTGACAAGGGAACAGACAGGCTGATGGTCTGTCCAAAGTCCTGTTAAGCTGAAGCAAAGGTGAAGCCTGCCGGTGCCGGGATAACCCACCCGCTGGGCACTCAATGTGAACTAGTCTCAATGCAGCTACAGAAAAGTCAGGTCTGATTTTCATTTCAGATTCAAAGAAAAAACAGAGGAAGCTCAGCTCCAAGATTGTGGTTCAGAGAGATCTGTGGTTTTAAAGAATTTGACAAACTTCTCTCCCCCACAAAACATCTAATATGAAGATCTGCTCAGAAACTCACAAAGAAGCTTGCAAGACCTATTTTAACCAAGATTTAGCCGAGCCAAGCAAGACTAATTCTCTCCAAAGCATTTTGGCAGCTACGTAAGAATTACAAGTTATCTAGCAGACAGTGGTTGCAAACAACACTTTCGCAGGAAAGCCTTGAAGCTGATAAAGTGTGATAAGCAAATTCAAGCGAACTGCACGATGGAGAAGCAGCAAAGCAAAGCCGCTCACATCTTGTTCCCAAGAACTTTGGAGTTAAGTTACACCTTCTCACATCAGCCACGGGGTTTGCATAGGATAATCTGCACGTGGCGTAGAAAGGGTATGACTTCAGTGCAAGTCTGGCTGTGCACAGTTAAATCTGATACAGTTACAGATGACGTATGTTTTTTATGGTATCAGTTAAGTAACTGATATCCTGAATAGAGGTCAAGATTACATAGGAAATGCTGTATACTGACGTTTCTTTTCTCTTGGACTGTCCTGTCAAATTAGCTATTATTTTCCTTCTTTGTATGACTTAGAAGTCTTCTCTCTAAAAGCTTCAAAACTTTAACACCTGAAACAAGACCTAGTGACATAATAGCTAACAAAAGCTTCCCAATTTCTTATCAGAGAGAAGCCAGAAGGGAACAGCAAAGTCTGTGGCCAGTCAGGCAAAGCAAAGGGACTTTACTTTGAGCTTAAGGTAGGACCTAGTATGAAATGCCTACACACACTGGGGAAAACGGCTCTGGTTTGAGAGATGCGGGCAGTCCTAACCATTCCAAAGGTTGTAAGCACATAAGCTACTTTATCTGTCTGTCTTGCTAAAGATTCTGGAAACTACTGTATTATTTTTAAGACACTTGAGCTTTTCTTTCCTTTTTAAAGATAAGAAACTTTTTGAACTCTCATCCACTAAAAATATATGTAAAAACCTCCTGAGTCGGTTATACAGAAAATAAGACCCCAAAACGCTAACTTCAAATTTTCTGTCAGACTCTTCCGTTTTACCAAAATTATACATCAAGTAGCCAAGATTTTTGGTATAAATTCTTGAAATCCCTCTGAACACTTAGAGCTCTTAACATGTATCACTACCAACAACGAATCAGCGGGCACAGAGCGCCGCAGGCACCATTTAGGCTTTAGGCAAGGTATCTGCACTCTGCCATCTCTAGGGCAAGTGCAGAAAGGAGACGGCCAGAGCGACCAGGAGGCAGGAACGGAATAACTGCACAGGGTGAACTTCATTAACTTGCTTCTTTCCGTCCTTGTTTTGCAAGCCCTGAGCAAGACGTGCTCATTTCTCAGGTTACTGTCTCTCCCATCTAACAATTCCCATTTTTTAGCCAACTCTCTCTCCTAAGGTGTTGTAATCCTTACCAACAGTTCCTATTTCCAATGCCGTTGGCTCCCTAGCTGGGGAGGGATGTGTTAGCTAACAAGCAGCCGCTGAATTTCACATTCAAAGACAACCCCTCTCTAACACACTGATTTCATTTGACTTTAGAATATCAGGCAGCAATCACAAGAGGTACATAGGAAGTATTCCCAAATCATAACATAGAATCATAGAATCGTCAAGGTTGGAAAAGACCCTTAAGATCATCGAGTCCAACCGGGCCCAGCACTGCCAAGCCCACCACTAAACCATGTCCTCGAGCACATCTCGCCAGCTTTTAAATCCCTCCAGGGATGGAGACTCAACCATTTCCCTGGGCAGCCTGGGCCAGGGCCTGACAGCCCTTTCAATGAAGAAATTTTTCCTAATATCCCACCTGAACCTGCCCTGGCGCAGCTTGAGGCCGTTTCCCCTCGTCCCATCACTTGTTACTGGGGAGAAGAGACCAACCCCCACCTCGCTACAACCTCCATAGCCCAAGCTGCATTCATATAGATTAACAGATGTATCAAATAGGGTAACAAATACTGGAAATACAAGGTTAGATGATTACTGGCCAGCTAGATTTTTTTTATGGTGCTTTGCTTTCTGTTATTTTTATTTAATTTGTACCATCTGCACATGGATGTCAATAGATAAAAATAAATTAAATTAAAATTAAAATCTAATTACTGTCTTACTTGAAAATCCTCCCCCGAATAAGGCATTAAAGTTTATTTTAAGCTATGCCTGATTGCTTTGATGCTTTGTAAACTCTTACGAGGGCAAGATGGATCAAGCTGCAGACAGCTTCGGCAGTGACCAGATGCAGTGGGTCCTATTAGACCACTCGATCGGAGCAGACCTGTACAGTAACCTAAAACTTTTCAAACTCAATTCGAGTAGAGAACGCTGCTGACAGAAATGTCTAGTTTCTTTTTAGGAGAACAACTCCACTAGTTTTCTGAAATAATTTATATCACGAAGTACTTCAAGGCTCTCCAGCACTGTTCTCTGTAAACACCTGGGCAGGTCAGAGAAGGAACTGCTGCTTTATCTGATGCTAAGCCTCCCCTTGGGGCTGGGAAGCCAGCAGTCTCACCAAATCTGAAGCATTCGGGTGGTAGACCAGCACAATTTTGCATCTACTTTGTAGTCTTTTTATTGATGTTTTTGTTCTTATTCATCAGCAGCCTCCCCTCACCAGATGTGCCACAACCACTGCTTGTGCCGCTTCTGTCCCACGACGGAGGCAGACCTAAAAGACAGTTAACCCGCTCCACTGAACACCATGGCTGTCAGGGCGCACCTGAACAAGAGAGCTACCTCCATTTGTGGTGCTGCGCTCTCAGTCCCCAGAAAAAGAGGATAAAGATCTTAAGTAGAAACCAATGACAAAAGTAAAATGCCAAACCATTTCACACACTGAATCAACAGTGAGTCACAACACTCCTAGACTCTGACGAACAAACCAGAGAATGAAGCAACATTGCAAAGAAAAAAAAAAAAAAAATCCTCTATTTAGTGTGGCCAATAAAAGATACGCTAAGAAATAATCATGAAAAAGTGGCTTTTTTGTTCAAAGATCAACCGCATTGGTGATTTCTCGAATTTTTTGGGTTGTTGGTGTTGGTTTTTTTTTTTTCCGATTCCCCAGCAAAAAACCTCTTGTACTTCATATAAGCAGAGGGTAAATTTACTCATCATCGGATATTTCCAAAAACTGTTGAAGTTCTCACCTTAATGATTTCCCAATTAGTACTTCTTAGTAAGTGGTGTCTACTATTAAGAGAGACGCTTGCCTCCAAATGAGGATATACTCCTTCCCACCTCCAGTTTGTGGCAGAACTGTTCGGGTATTTGTTCATTTTTAGCCACCCCAAACTGAATTGCCACCTTCAGAATATTATCCTAAACCAAAGCTACACAAGCCCAATCCATTTACTAGGGCCTGGAATTGGGAGGAAAATTTTGCAAAGCCATTTTCAGGTATTTAAAAAAACCTCACCACCTCTTGCAGATGGGTATATTTTATTAGCTTCTTGTCATATTTTCTCCTTTTTAGTACTTTCTCTGTAGTTTAAACAGGCTGAGAAAGGCCTAAAGTTTTCCTCAAAATTAACCCAGAGAATGAAGTGTTTTGGTAGAAAATGAAAAAGCAGCTCTTCCTCAACTGCATGGTTTAAAATCAGAACAGAAAGTCCCTATTATGGTTTCTGTGAGAAAGGTTTTAAATATCAGAGGATCAAGATTCTGCTCTTCTCAGTTTTACCACCCTACGAGAAAGGATTCCCATCTTGTTGTGATTTTTCTAAAGCCTTAAACAACAACAAAAATCAAGCTTCTTTTCCACATCCAAAAAAAAATTTACATAAAAGTAGAGAGGACAAGGGCAATTAGAAATTTAAGTAACGCCCTTTAAGGAACTAGAAGAAGAAGATTAGACAAGAGAGGCTGACAGAAAATTTTCTATTTTTTCCACTTTAGCCATTCTGAAGAGCCTCTCCTTCCACCTTCTGATTGTAAGAAACGTTAGGAAGGACAGTTGTTGAAATGGAAGCGCTGAAAGCTAGCCACCAACCAAACCCCAGCGAATACATTCGCTGTCACATCCTCAAAAAGCAAGCCGTATCTCCCTAAGTCACCGCTCCTACCCACTCCTCAAGCAGCTTGTCCTAAGCATGCCAGCTCCCTGCTGAGGAATCCACCTCCAAAGCCGATGGTTTGGTACAAGTTACTGGGTAGAATTTCCTCTGCATGTTATTATTCATCTCACCCTGATGTGTGACAAAAATTGCAAGAGGAACCCTGCTTTACCAAGTGCGTAAAATCTGTTGGCAATGAAAAACTAACACACAGTTGCATCCTTCCTACACCTAGCCTAAAACAAGATGCAAAACAGAGTCAAAGGAGCACTACCAGGATATGTGGTCTTGCCAACTCTTGTGATTTTATTATGAGTCTTTTAATTATGGAAAGATTTTTAGAATCCTAATTCTGGAACGGTATTGTCTGAGAACCTCATCTCTTCCTGAATAAAAACATTTCTAGCCTTTGTGACAGGTCAGAGAACCGGAAACCTACTCCAAAACAAAAATTGAAATCTTCACAGAAAAGAGCATTAATACAAAGGGCTCTACAACCTCCGAGTGCTTTCATGCTGCTGTGAGGGACCTCCACTCTGCTCAGACACCGCAGAGCCGTCCTTGACCTCCTGCCTCTCCACCTCCCGCAGCCTGACCTGGGACATCAAGAGGACTGGGGGAGAGGGAGGGGGCAGCAAAAGGCTGCCTTCGGTGGCGAGGCATCTCACCTGCAAACAACTTCTGGCTCTAAACTATCAAAATTTGACAGGAGTACCTCTCGTCATCCACCGAGATGACTTTGGCTTCTTTCTTCCCCTTCTCAGCAATATGTAATTTCAAAGACCTTGTCTGCTAGCCTTAATAGTATATTAATATTATAGGATTAATTAGTAGTCGATCAGGATGTGTCAGAGGAGTAAAGCATGTGGGATGAGGGCGAGTACAGTCATTTCGGTTCACAAGTGACAGCCAGGAGTAAGTCTGATTGCTATTGCATAGTCTACTGGCTTCTTTACAGCTTTTGTTTAAGAGAGGACAGATGCAAGCGATTCCCCCTCAACGTTAGAGGCTGGACAGAGTGTTTGCACTGTTACTCAGGGCAGGACAAGCGTGCACGCACATATTATCATTACAAGCAGGTTCTCGTAGGAAGAGAGAGACTACTTTGGTTCTTCGTAGGCCCTGCCTCCCTCTGCTGACTTGAAATTCTTTTCTCTAAGACATTATGGTGGTTCTGCCTCTCTCCTCCTTCAGAAACTCCTTTTTCTATTTCGGGTAGCTCTAGCTGTTGAGGGAGAGCAAGCTCTGACTATGTCTGTAGTGGTGATATAGTCTGACTAGCTGCCTCCTTGTCCATCAACACGCAATTTCAAACAGCAGCTGGAAATAAAGAGCAAGTTAGCATAGCTGTGTCATCAAATTATCCGTACCTCCCGGTTTGGTAACTACCGCCAGATCAACATGACACTTCCCAGCCCTTTAGCAATAGGGTGAAGTTGATATATTTGAAATATTACTGCAACAACTACGGCTTTCCAGAAGGAGCTTGTGGGGCTGCCGATGCTGGTGCATACACTGAGGTAGCTCAGATTTCAGTTAACTTCTCAGTGTTGTGCAGACTTTTGTTCTACTGTTTCAACTTCCTACAGAAGTCTCACAAAGTCAGTCGTGCTTACAGCCCTTTAAATCATTGACAAGAGCAATGTCGTTGCAGTAAAGAGCCAAACGTTTCCTGGGAATAAGTGACCCGTTTTGGAAGAGCAGCAGAGCAAGGAAGCCTCAGAAAACACTCTATTAACAACTGTACTAAACTAAACCTCCTCTCCAAATTTTGTAGCTGTTGTTTTAATAAGTTTTCTGGCAAGAGGCTAGAATAAATTATTATTCTTTGCTCCTGCGCCAATCATGTTAACTCCTGCAACCAGCTCAGCTCAGACAATTGGGGCACTACAACTGTTCAGAGCACTCATTTAACCTACAGAAGTACTAAGTGCACCTTGGAGTTTTAGACATTTTTCTAAGCTTCTCAGCAACCTAAATCATCTTCGTATAAATGATCCAAAAATGAGGACAAATTTACACAAAGATGGCTTCATCCAATTAACTTAAAGTCAAAATCTATTTCTGCAGTAAAACAACAGCTTTTTTTCCCATCCTGTCTCACAATGTTTATTGCGTACTAAAGCTGAGAAAAATGATGTGTAACTAGGAAACAGGGCCTGAGCATTCAGCTGTCCTTATCGGTCATCCAAACAGGCCAAAAAAATTTAAGCTGTGGCCTATGTGAAATATAAACCTTTATCTGGGGGGCAAGACAGAGAGGATGGAATGATGAGATCAGTATTTTCCATTCAACAAGCACAACATTTCCCAACTTTGTAGAATGAGTCCCTGAGGACAGGCAAAAGCTTTCAAAGTATTTCAGATGATCTCATAATCTAAGCCCGAATAATAAGGCACTTGATAATCTAAAAATTTCACCTCTTAGAGAACTGGCATCCAAAAGCAATAATAATTTTAAGACCTAGATATGCTTGCAGATAAGCTGTGGGCAGAATCCTTGAGCGAAAAAACAGACACGCAACTGCACACCATCCAACCAGACTGCCTGAGGTGCCCCCCATCCGCTCAGCTGCCTGAACCGTGTGGGAACACTTGCCTGAAACCTAATTTTGCCAGCGGAGAGTTGCAACCCCCTCTCCTTATCGGAAAGATAAAAGGTATCAGCTTAAAACGCAACAGAACTTTCAGGGAATATACTCACATAAGCGAGCCTGCATTCCCAGTTGTATGCATCACATATTCAAAAAGACCACCCCAAAGTGCCAATAGAGCTCTTGCCTTCACACGAGCTCCAACACGGCAGCATAACCAATGCAGTTAGGGGTGCAGTTTCTTCCCCCCCGACCAAACAGCTGCATCCGTGCAATCCCGGCGAACTCTTGCCTTCATATAGAAACTAACCAAGCAGTTTAGGTGTCAAAGAATAAAGATATCCATCTCCAAATGCTGCATCTTTACGTAGACTAGAGTTACTTTGATAAAGACATATATATTGACACAGTTTCACTTTCTTTTTTTTGTATAACTATGCTGGAATTAATTATCTTAATGATAAAGATGTGGATTTACCTATTAAAGGACTGTTTGAGTGGCTGCACTTATATATTCACGGGGACTAAGAAAAGAGCGGACTAAGACAGCATTGCATTTCTGTCAAGTCCATTTTCACCCCAGCCAGAACGAGAAGAGGGCTCGAGGCGGTGCTTTCATTCCATCTCTGAACGTTAGTAACGCAGGGCAAGACGCTGAACCCGACTCAACGTCCAGGTCTAAAAAGATCTTGTACAGGAACAGAAGAAAAGAGACAAGACAAAAAGCCGCAAAGGTTCTGAGGCATCAGAAGGATACAGGAACCACAAAACGGTTTCAAACAGAAGAGAACTTCCCGGCCACGAATTCTAAAATTGGTATCCTTAAAGCAGTATTATGGGCGTGATGTAGGAAGTCCGACTGCCAGAAGCAGACTTAAGCTCATTTTCCCCAATACACCCCTGTCGCAAAATGAGTGGTTAGGTCACTTAAAGAATCACCGTCAAAGATATTTGCAAAGTGATTTTAATAGAAATTTATAAAAGTGACTTAAAGTTCGATGGCAAGGTTCACTCTATTACTTATTAAATGAATGGAATTTATATAGAGAGAGAGAGTGAAAGGGAAAATTGAGATCGAAGAAGATACACGGGGGCCCTCTCCTTGAGTCACGAGGTTCAGAATGGGCCCCCCTGCTTTCTGAACTCCTTCTCAGAGAGGAGTCTGGGTGCAGCTGGGTCCAATCCTAGTCTCAGACTTGGTGAACAGCTTATGTCTAAGCATGATACATGTTTAGCGGCAGTTTAAGGTTTGTTCACAGTAAAGAGCGAATCACAGGAATTTAACAGTAATTAATCATCAATTAATTCAGCATTTACAAAGTGATTAAATAAGGTTTACTGCAATATCTGTATCAATACACACACATATATACATGGCCTAATAAAGGTACTTAGTAATTTATCATGAATTTAGTGAAATACTCACAATATGCATAAATAAAGGTAGCTGGTAGAAATTCCCCTCGAGTTCAGTGAAATACTCACTTCAAACGATCGTCTCAACGGGCGGCGGTCGAGGCTCAAGGAGCGAAAAGCGCTGGAGATCAGCCCAGGTCCTGTTGCCAGGCCTCTGCACGCAAACTTAAAAGTTTGCGGCTCTGAGAGGCGTCCCGCTCGGAGGGAGATGCTGGCGCAGCCGCCACGGTCCCGGAGAGCTCAAAGGGTCTCCCGTGGTGCCGCTGTTCATAGGGCGGTGAGATGACTGACTTTAGGCATCAATACATTTCCATCCTGTTGTCCCAATCCGGATTGGTGACTACTGAAGTTCTCAAAAATTCCAGTGATGCTGGTACAGATCCTCCTGAGTTACCACCCAGGTAAGATACGCCCCAAGGCTGTCTGGGGGTGACTGATTATTCCTGGTATGGATGAGAAATATGTTCCAAGGCTGTCGGGGGGCAACTGGCTCCCTGGTACAGTCAGTGCTACTCCCACCTCAGCCATGCAAGAGTTTCTGATACGGTTCAAGGACGCTTAACCGCCAAACTTGTTACACAAAGGCCAAGTGGGATGGGAGTTACTGAGACTGTAAAACAGTCCGGGGGGGGGATGCACCACCACAACCATGTTTTAATATTTGCATCTTAGAGTAAATCAGTGTTGTCTCCTACCTATGATACCTAGCTTGCTTATTTCATGGTACAGTGTGATGTAATTTCTTCCTAAGAAAGCTTCTGGAGCAATGCCTAGTTTAAGAAATAACATTTCACAAGGAATGTATATTGACTGTAATCAATTCCTATAGATGGAGAGGCTAATTAACAAGAATCCAACTAATAACTTGGTTGGATTTAATCCACGTACTGAACTGGCAACATGCACCAGAGAAAGAGGCAGAGGGTGCAATGATATATTTGGGGAAGAAACCATGCATGACCAGCACTTTCAAAGTAGTTCACAGACATTTTAAATGTTGCCCAGCCACTCTTAACCCTTGGTCTCATCTACTTTCCATCACTTCTACAGGCTTCTTTTCATAAAATCATAGAATCGTCAAGGTTGGAAAAGACCCTTAAGATCATCGAGTCCAACCGTCAACCTATCACTGCCAAGCCCACCACTAAACCATATCCTCAAGCACCACATCTATCCGTCCTTTAAATACCTCCAGGGATGGGGACTCAACCACTTCCCTGGGCAGCCTGTTCCAATGCTTGACCACCCTTTCGGTGAAGACGTTTTTCCTAATATCCAACCTAAACCTGCCCTGGCGCAGCTTAAGGCCATCTCCCCTCGTCCCATCGCTTGTTCCTGGGGAGCAGAGACCGACCCCCCCGGCTCCAGCCTCCTTTCAGGCCGTTGCAGAGAGCGAGGAGGGCTCCCCTCAGCCTCCTCTTCTCCAGGCTGAGCCCCCCCAGCTCCCCCAGCCGCTCCTCCCCAGCCTTGTGCTCCAGCCCCTGCCCCAGCCTCGCTGCCCTGCTCTGGCCACGCTCCAGCCCCTCCATGGCCGCCTTGGGGTGCGGGGCCCAGCGCTGAGCACAGCATTCAAGGGGCGGCCTCACCAGTGCCCAGCACAGGGGCACCATCACCTCCCTGCTCCTGCTGGCCACACCGTGCCTGACACAAGCCAGGATGCCATTGGCCCTCTTGGCCACCTGGGCACCCTGCTGGCTCATGTTCAGGCAGCTGTCAACCAACACCCCCAGGTCCTTTTCTGCCAGGCAGCGCTCTCTCTTTTCTGCTCTCTCTCTCTCTCATACTATGTCTTTCCTGCATACACAATGCAAAAATACCTTGGCTATTTCAGTTTTCAGCTTAAAGATTAAAATGCCTGACATCCACATATGTGCACCATTCTTCTTAACAAAAGCAAGCTTCTGCAAATTTTGCATTTCACTGTTACTGAATGTCCTTGTGGATCAAGTCTAGCAACAGAACATGAAAGGGAAGGAAGTTTTCTTAGTAACACCATTTTTATTGCCAAGTTCCATTTACAAAGAAAGGTCTATTGTTCATTCTTGTCCAGGTTTTCAATAGCCATGACACATGATTAATGCCAGCAAATACAGACTCAGCTATAGAAATCTGGATTTCAGAAACACACACCAATATTTTCTAATTTCACTCCCTTCCCAGACGCTTATTTACATTTTTCTTTAAATTAACATAAGATATTGTCACATTTACTCCAAATGTCTAACATAACTTACATTAAATAATTAATACTTATTGCCTGTAGAAAGATATTTCAGAATTCAACTCACCCCGTGTTTGGGCTTTTTTCCATGTAAGTTTAAGTGCATGTCCAGGACTTTTTTTTTTTTTTCCTCTCAAATGAAGTACATTTCAGATACAACTTTATTGAAATATATTTCGTAGGAGGACAGCCCTTCATGCTCATTAAATGCTGTATGTAGTGTTTAAATCCCAGGTACATTCATTCTTCTAGAAAAATACATTTCCCCCCCTCTTTGCACTTAAAACAATCAAACTTACAAAACAGCTCAAAATGAAGTAAAAAGTTTGAAACAAAAATACCAACACACCTATTCACAAGTGGAGATGCCTAAAGTTATCCCCCCAAATTTAAAATGCTTCCAGCAGGTCCTCTAGACTTGTAACGATGTCTTGTTCGGTGCTATCGCTGGGCGAAACAAAGCTCCTAGAAATTCTAATAGTCTATAAATTCGCACACTTGAACCTAGTCTCAATCCTTCTCAAAATTATCTTCGTGTTCATTGTAAATATTTCTGCCGCAGTTAGTCCTTAAATGCACCCAAACACAAAACCTCAGACCTTCTCATCTCCTCATGCATACTTAAGTTATGAGACTGCAATCACTATGTCTTAAACTCACTTTAGTATGAGTACCCATAACCAAAAGTACTGGAGAACAAGATGAAAAAAACCTCATGTATCTTAAGATTACGATCTTAAAAAAATCCGGGGAACGTTATATACTCGTCTGAACCTCATTTAACTCTAGCTTTTGTCATCAACAGGTATTCTTAGTCATTACCTGCTTCTTAAGCCCTTTTTAGTTATTTTTTTTTTAAATAAAAATGTGCACTCCACACATTTATTTATGCTAACAAGACAGTCACAACAATAACTCAAGTTTTTCTTTTTCATATTAAGAATTAATGATTTGAAGTTACCCAAACAATAAAACAGATACTGCCACAGTGCACATTTATTAGACAAGCAAAATTTAGCTTTACATTTATAATACATTAACAAACATAAAATACTGATTTTATAACACCTTGCAAAAGAACTCAAATCCGAGCAATGCGCAAATCTAAAAATTTTGGGAGATCAAAATACGGAAAATTCTGTACAAATGTAATATAAAAATACGTTTCCATATGAAAGAACCTTCTGCTGGAGACTCAGTCCAGAACTGCATCTCCCATGTCTTTGTTGCTGCTCAAAAAATCCTGAGCAGCAGGACAAAACCCCAAGCACTTCCCCCCTCCCGCCCCCTAAAAACATCCCACCCTAGCAAGCCCTGCTTGGATCACCATCTGCTTTTCAGAAGCCAAGAGGAGACAGTAAGCATTACTATTAGGAGACAGCAAGTTATTATATTTGTTTCTAATTCATGCTGCGAATGTTGGGAAAGGTCAGAGGAACGGAGCAGGCAAGCACAGGAGAACCGCTCCAAAGACTTCTAGATAATAGAAGGCAGTGCCCAGGTTAGTGATATCCTAGGGTAGGCCAGTGATGGTTAACAGCGACGTACCAAAAAACTCTTTCAAGAAGAATGACAGTAACAGTTAGGAAGAGAATTTTCAACATGTATTTAGATGCCTGACATTAGGTTGCCTGAAAATAAGTAGGAGACTCATCAAGGACGCTCATCATCTTTGAGGCAGAATGCCCAGATCTCACTGATGCCCCCCCGCCTGATGTCTCTTCACAAATCTTTGATTCAACTATAGGACTAAAACACTCTTTTTCCTAGACGACAGCTGCCTGTGCAATATTCTTTTAAAAGCAACTCCCCGTTTAACTGTAGCCGGTTAGTGAACACAACATTAAGATGTTTTTAGCATGGTGAGTTTTTTGGGTTTTTTGAAGAGTGCTACATGCAGGTTAGCGAAACTATTCATTAGGCCATTCTGTAGTTACTTACCTATAACGTGTGCAGCGCAAAGAGTGACTGATTACACTAAAGCACTGGCAGCACCATGTGATTAAAGTGTTTACTTTTATGAAGTGGCTTCATACTTCTACATACAGTTTGACCTGCTTGTCTGATGGTTCACCTCTGTCTTCAAGCATACAGGTTTAAGTTTAACTTAGTACTAGTAAAATGACATTCAAGTGCAGTGTAATTACTGAATTCCTAGATTGCTTAAAGTAATCATCCCAGGCCAATTGCAGTAAGTGTGGAAATCAGAGTCACCCACGTCCTACTGCTTAATTTAAAAAAAAACAAACCCAAACAAACCACAGTAATTTCAGTCCTAAAGATTGCTAATTTCACTATAAACCAACTCTTTTAATCATCAGTTTTAAAATACTACAGGCAAGAATACTTCAAATCCACAAAGGAACATTATTTCCCCCTGTGTTCTGTCTCTGCTGGGCAAAGGGTTCATATGAATCACTGGACATTGACTTAAACTCTGAATACTGACCTAGATTTGAGTCTTAAATTCTGGATATAGAAGAATAGTTTTTAAACGTCACGTTCGTGTCCTTTAGCAACAACATTGCAAAAGAATAAATGAATTCTGGAAGATATTCCCAATTTTTCCTCACCAAGTGACTTCAAGGAAAATGTGTTGTAAAGCAAAGAACGTTGAGGACCTTCTTTAACAGGTGCAATTTTATATCTTTTGTTTTTAAGCTCTGCTTAATTTAAGGAAGAGAAGTCAGAATTTTAGTTTATCATGAATTAGCAGTGGAGAATACAAGTGAGCTTAGTCCTCATACTGTATATAATTCATGACCTCACACACAAAATACAGCTTTTAGTATTAACATATGTGACCACATTTCTAATGAATTTGGCTTAATCCACACAGCTTGTACAATGAAGCGCAGGAAGCTTAACCTTTGGTTTCTTTCTATATCAAAGAATTTCTGCAAAACAATTAATGTTTGCACACAAATTTTACACTGCAAGCGTTCCTTCCACGGTGAAGCAGACGTTAGAACTGGGCACTAATGTTTCCTCCCTCCCCTTCTTCACCAAATTACCAAGTGTATGCTGCCATTACTCTCCTCACAAATGGAAAGCTCGAGTCTTGTTCGTTGTTGTACACTGGATGACAGAAAAGCAAAGGGGACCAGCAAGAGGCAGAGAGACCTAACAGTGAAGGCAACAGATAGTTCTGTCAGACGAGTAATATCTTGGTAAGATTTGATAAAATGAGACGCACAGACCATAAAATAGCAAAGCAGCATTCAGCATGCCTTGGCTTCTTTGGCTTCTCTTCTCCAACAGAAGAGAATAATAGAACTGTTTTATGTCAACAAAATATGGCTGAAGATAGGCATAGCCTCTACAAACAAACACTGAGAATTTAGCATCTCTCCAAAATTTTGGCATTTTGCTCTGGAACATTGCTATATTTATTTTAGAGTGACTCTGCCTCCCTCTGCAGCATTACACCGAAGCAGTGAGCCTTTTGAATGGTCAGTTGTTTAGCTGCTGCTTTCGTTTGCAACTTGGTATTTGGATTTGGTTAAGAAGAGTGATGTCACACTGACTCAAATCAGCTTTTGCTTAGAAAAAAATTACATTTGTGGCTGATGTGCTAATGCTTTCTTGGTTGAGCTTCCTTTTTACGGTGAAAGGGGGATAAGAAAACAGCCTTTGAGTTTTTCTGATAAGGGGGAGATAGATAGATACGATACTCTTCAAGGAATTGTAGATGAGTAACACTGTACTTGCAGAGATAAAAGATTGCCAATGACAGATTATTTCAGCATCTCCAGAGCTTTTACATTCTGAAGTCTCCTAACGCAGCATGGAGCACAGTCAAACTGTGTATGCGTATGCCTTAATATTAGAAGCAAACAAGTCAAAAATCAATTGCTTCTGTGGCATAACCATTCAGAGATTTAGGTTGGTCTGTACCAGTTGCAGCATTTCTATAACACCACAACATGGGAAGAGCTGGTGCAGTCAGAGCTTTCCCAGTGTCAGTCCATCTTTGCAGAGAGCTTTGGATAGCTTGCTGAAGATATCCCACCTTGCCACCCCTTGACCAGCAAGGCTCTGCTAGCAGTGGACCAGACAGCAGACTTAGTCTTCTGTTTTCCTAATAACAGTATCTATCTCAGTCATTTCCTGTGAAGCTCTCAGTAGCCAACTGGTCACGAGATTTAAAAGCCACTCAAAGGCAATGAAAAGCGCCAAGTCAGCTTTCTTTCCCTTTGTCCCATTTCTTGTGTAGTACAGCTCAAGGGTGAGATTATGCATACCCATTAAAAAGACTCCTTGTGCACGGTCCTAATCTTGCTAGAACTGAATTTGAAATTAAATAAACAAAGATCAAGATTTTCCTGTCTAAAATTAATTCTGTTTAAGGGAACTCAGCCTGCACAGTGGCATTTTGTGTAATCTAGGTCAAGAGTTAAGGTTAACAACTAACATAAAATGCTTTCAAATTAAGTAAGGCATTTTTTATAATGATCTTCAGAACATTACTGGGGCTACAGTGTAATGCTGCAACATCCTATAAGAAGTCTAGACTGCAATCAGGTCAGCTAATAAAAATTTATGTGGTCCTTGTGCCCAAACCGCTACTGATGTCTAGGCTTGTTCAGGTACATGTGCATTAGCTGCAACAGTGACTGCAGTGTAAACTCACCCCAAACATCCTAAACATATGACCAAAACCAAAAAGGTCGTCTCTTACTCCAGCAATGCCAAATTCTCATCCCATATCCCTAGCAGTGCTGAGGACACCTAACTCAGAATTCATTTAGAGTTTGGGCCACTCTGGAATGGTCAGAATATTGGTTAATTCAATTTGAGACAAAGTAGAAGTCAGAGAAAACTAGAAATCAACAAAACTGCATGCAAAAGCTAATAAGGGAAGAAAAAAAATTGCTGGCGTTCAATAGCAGACACCTTGTATACACGTTTTACAAAGATGAAGTTATTAAGTGAAGGAAAAGATGGGAAAAGCGAGCAAAGTTATACTTGTGGATTAGTCAATCTCATATATAAATATAACGTTTAAAATCACTTCAAGTATTCCATCTGACAGCCAGGAAGAGGAACAATAAGAAACTGGAAAGTAGGTAAAAACTTTTCAGATTCCCCTACTTGGTGTGAAATTAATGTTAGTAGAGACAGAACGAGGAAACAGATTGCACTGACGACTCAAATCGCAATACCAAGTGAAGTAAAGAGTAGTCTTCAATCTTTGAGAGCCAGAAAACACTCAATGTTATGAGCAGACCAATAATGACAAT
The DNA here is from genome assembly GCF_965183815.1 of Platalea leucorodia. NCBI lineage: Eukaryota > Metazoa > Chordata > Aves > Pelecaniformes > Threskiornithidae > Platalea > Platalea leucorodia. The sequence goes on from NC_138827.1 coordinate 3,835,447, forward strand.
CTGCTCATTTTACTATTAATTTAAATTAACACACATGGAAATCGATGAGAAATCTTAAATTCCATTCATGTTAAATTATGTATCAAATCAGCAAAGAACATTGCAAACTTTAATCATCACTTTTCCGCTACTTTCTGTCAACTTGGTATCAGGATCTAGGAAGCAAAGTAAGGCAAGCATAAGCTCAGAATCACTTTTATGTAGCAATGTTGTTTAACTGTGATACTATCCCAGACGGGAAAAAACCTACACAATACCTTTCCTTTTGAGTTTCAGACTTGCAAAGGAATTATCAGTTAGATGTGGTGACCTTCTTCCTACGTGAACATGAAAAATTTAAAAAACCTCTTTAGAGTAAAACTGCTTCCATCTGCTTCTAGAAGCTGTCCTTCAGTAGAAAGGATATCATCATTCCTCAGAGCTGAAGCAATTTGACTGTCAGAAGCGAACAAGCAAGCTATAGCAATCTCTTAAAATATTTCACATTCCTCTGTGGCTGGTTAAGCAAAGACTAAAGTAGTCTCAAAAATCCCTTATGTTAATTTGAATAAGCATTTGTTATTAAATTTCAGGCTTTTACCTTTTAAAAAATTGTTTCATATGTATCTTGCTTTGAATCAAACTTTGAAATAAATATTACACATGGAAAACACAATATTGAAGTCTGGAGTCCTATGCAGACAACACTGAAAGTGGCCAAGCCTGCTGGTATCATGCAGACCTCCAAAAGATGAATGAGATCAGAATGTAAAAAAACCAAAACCCAAACAACCAAACCCAAACTGAAAAACACACCGTGTCTCAAATGGAAATCTTATCTCTGTACTACAATATATAATTTTTTCTGGTCAATGGTATGTCTCCAGTTTCAGAGAAGTAACGATACAATAACCTGAAGCCAGGTATCCAAAAACTTCTTTACTTTGCCATAATACTGTAGACCTTTTACAATTAACTTAGTTCCTGCAGCTGGAACTCTATAACAGAAAGAATATTGGTGCTCTGAAATACTTTCATGTTCTTGTATAACAGAAATTGGTAGGAAACAACCAGTCCAGATTCAAAAGTTGTGGGGTTTTTTGGTTTATTTTTCCCTTCTTCAGTTTAAATATGCTGAGCATCTGACGTTTACTCTAAAAGTTGCCCACATTCTCTTTCATCAGTGGGTCTCTTCTTGCAGACCAGATGGCCTCTCAGGCTTCAAGAAGTATCTGCACTCCCAAAGAAAAAACAACAAAGAATTTGGTTGCATTTGCTTCACTGTTGATCACAGTCTGCAGGTTGGCTTTAGTCAGAACATTCTTCCTCTACCTCTTTTACCTTGCAAACTTCAGCTTCAGATTGCAAGGAGGACTGAGGAATGCAGCTGAATGTTCGAATGCTGTGTGGATCGACTGGTGGCACCAGTGTAAGCGACTCTACGCTTAGTGCATCCGTATTATCATCTGTTATTAATGATATTGTGGGCTGCTGTGCAGGAATCAGGCTAGGAGACAGGTTTGCTGTTTCTATGTCACTGGTTTTTACAGCGTTCTTGCTAGACTTTGAGACAGCTGAAAGAGTTTCATCAGTCAACATCGTCTGACCAGAAATGATCATCTGACCAGAAATGGTCATCTGAGGCTGCTCTGGAGCTGAAGCATCATCTAATAAAAGAAAACACCGAGAAACAATCAATATTCAACTTAGTATGTACATTAAGCCTAACAGTATACTATTTTTTATGAGTATTTAAGAATAATTGGGTAGAAAATGCAGTTCTGTGAAGCACTGTGCTTACACATTCACTGTTTATTAATTAGAAATAAAACAAAATATTATGAAGGCATAATATAAAATGCCAGCAGGAATCTGTTCAAATTAGGAAACAGAAAATTTTACACATTTAGTATTAGAATATGCAGCAGAAATATTCCTAGAGAGAGGAAATTGAGGGGAAGAATAAGAAAGCCTCTCCACTATTTAGTATAGACTAAAACAAATAACCACCCCATACCAGGAAGCTCTTTAGAAATAAAAAAAGAACCCCCATATAACTAGTTTTCCCAAGAGGTGGCTTGTTTCTTACAAAAATTTGGAAGTCGTTTTTTCATTTCATTCTCCAGATTCACATTTAAGTGACACCTCAACCACAGAAAGCAGAACTAGAGAAGAACAGGAAGGAGCATATTGTGCTTACTGTAACTGAAAGGTGCTGCAAAATAGGCCTGTTTTTATACGGGCTTGTGTTATACGATTTTTTTGTGCTCCTAAGCATGCAGCATACACCACAGATAAAATTGGGAATAAACATTACATACCACAGAAAACTGATATGCTACTACACCTTCCCACACAATGAAAAAAAAAAAAAAAACCAAACCAAACCATGAACAGCTATTTGTACTGTCCTTTCCCCCCCTTAAAATCCTAACTAACTATCAAATAAACTACTCATTTGGCTCAGATGGATAGTCAAGGGAGGGGATGAGGCAATACAACCTTATACGAGCTAGCATGCCCAGACAAGTCAGGT